>NC_051158.1:124940983-125540983 GCF_013339745.2 Dermacentor silvarum | reverse complement strand
GCCATTCCAGACGACCGACGCATATTCGAGTTGAGGAAGACAGAGGGTTGTGTATAATTTGCGGAACGGTGTAGGAGACTTGAATTCCCTCGATAGTCTGCATACAGAACTAAGAGAGGGCATACCCCGCATTGTAACACGTTTAGTGTGAGCCGAAAAGAGTAAGGTTGCATCAAAAAGTACACCAAGATCATTGATCTCGCAGACCTTACACAACGGCACAGAATCTACAGAATAAGAAAAAGAAATACTTGCTGTTTTGCGCGTGAAAGTCATGACTTTGGTCTTAGCAGCATTCAAGGTAAGGTTATTATCCTTGCACCATTTAGAAAAGGAAAACAGGTCAGACTTCAGGGCGCGACAGTCATCAACAGTGTGAATTTTTTTTAAAATCTTGATGTCATCGGCATATAGAAGGAAAGAAGAGTTCCGAATAACAGAAAGCACGTCATTAATAAAAATTAAAAAAAAAACGAGTGGTCCTAATACTGACCCTTGAGGGACGCCGCTAGTTAATAATAATAATAATAATAATAATAATAATAATAATAATAATAATAATAATAATAATAATAATAATAATAATAATAATAATAATACAAAATAAAGGATTCTGGCTCTTTTATTCTTGCTTTTCTTGTTGCCACCGAGAAATCAGGCACAAAGACATCCCGCAGTCCTCTATAAGAAACTGTATGTAATGTAGTACATTCGAAATAGTTCATTATAATGCAGATAACCAAAAACCGCGCACTTGCTTGCCAGATTACCTTGCGCTGGTGGTTCGCGTGCCAGTTCTCTCTTTAAAGGGCATTATATTTCATGTCGTTGCTTTTTTAGACTACCAAGCTTTGGAAAAGCAATGTCGTTGTTACGTATGCCTGGCTCATTATAGTAATGACAAACATAATTATAAAACAGCGCCAGGGATGCAGAGGGAGAATAGAAACAACAGGACGGTGCGCTGACTCTCAACTGCAGTTAACTGTTGTTTCTTTTCTCTGTGTGCGTCCCTGGCGCTGCTTTATAATTATGTTACCACACCAACTCGCCCGGCTTTTCCTACTTTAGTAATGAAAAAGCCGGAAAACATACAAGTATACGATAGCAACCCTGTGCGACATCGGCGTTTTGAGCCAATATCGGACAGGTCACCCTAAAGTCCAATCGAAGCTGACAAGATGGTAATTTCGGCAATGTTGCCGAAATCTGACAGCGTCCAGAATAACGGCACGGTTTGTGCACGCACCGAAATGATATGCTTATACTGCAACACTACGTTGGTCCCGCTGTGTTTGCCATTGTGTGAACCACAGCTGTCTGACGCAAGGTTATCGTAATAACGGAAGCGATTTATACGCGACCTCTGAGCAGTCTACTTCGTTGTGACACGGCATTCATTTGCGCGTTTTGTCATAGCAACAAATTATATCCGCATAAGCCAGAATGCGTCGTCGCTGGTCTTTAGAAACGACGTTTGCGTATACAGTTGTTACATAAAGAATGGTTCTTCTGTGTATAGGGGCTGTCAGGTTTCAAGTATCTTGGGTGGGGGGCGGGGGGGGGGGGCTGTGACCACACACTTCCAATACAGTAAACGAGAGTCGTTTGATAGCTTTTATCAAATAACTGCGCACCAATCCTCAAGTTAAAGCGTTATGCTTATTGAGAAGTGGGTGGTCCTTTTTATGAGCAAGGTGGGATAATTACTTTGCGTTAAAGTGTTTTTGAATTCACATTAAACTAAAAAAAATATTCGCCATAGAACCTTGGGAGTATATGGAACCCGGAGAAGGTCCCATGCTCTCATCAAACTTTAGAACAGATTCGCCTTCAAGTATGCAAAAGAAATGAGAACGGCTACCTTCAAAACAATAAGGAATTTATGTTAGCCTCTATCGGTGAAGGTATTTTGCTGTGGTAACGTTCCGGTGGATAAACACGTAACAAGTTGCCCCAGCGCGACTCTGAGAGTTAAATTTGAGCCCGCAATGCGTGATAAAAAGATGGGGCTGCGGGTGAGCACGCATTCGTTGAACCGTGAAGCTGTGGTTGCCGCAAAAGGAAAAGAAAGAAAAAAAAATAATGCAAAATGTTGCCGAATGGTGAACACCAATTTGTCGGAGCATGCTGATAAAGCGCAGGTTTGTTGATGGGCACGCCTTACGTCATATACACCCTGCTGCGTTGATAATATGTAGAACACCTATACGCATGCGCAAGAAAATCAGAAGTCTAGGTCGTGGACGAGGGTAAGGGTCGCGGGGCTGCAGCAGGAAGTGTATATCAAATTTGGAAGAGCGTAACCGCCGAGAATTTGAAACATGGCTCGCCCTTAGCGTCGCACACATTTAGCCAAGATACACCGTTACTGCACTCCGTTTCATATGTAACGGGCAACGCTACAAATCCGAGAGAGGCGCTTTTCATGTGCTCGCATTCGCAACCAAAAATATTGTTCGTCAGGTTTCAAAGAAAGATACATGTACGCGTCACGTGATTCTATGCAAAATTAACTCTGACATTTTGATGCCTAGAATGGTGATATAATTAAACGCGGAAGGCAACGCAGATCTAAAGATATTTGTCACCGAACAAGCGGAGTGACACGTTCTAGCGGCGAGAAGCCGCAGCGCACCGTTCGCACAAGCGACTAAAACATAGTACGTCGCTTACTGGATGCGCAAAGGTGCAGTAATAATACGCGGTTGGACGTAAACTTATGCCTAAAAGTTGAAGTTGTAATTTCTGCAGTACGTATGTCACAGAAACGCCGAAGATCAAAAACAACTGCACTGCCATACGTGAGACTTCTCTACATACCTATACATAACTTCCACAGTGCGGCCTGCTAAGCATTGAATGGATGTGGATACACCAAGTGAGCGCAGTAGTTTTTAATACGTCTATGAAATATACCGATTTTGATGTAATCCGGTTGTAGATTGTGTGACGAACGCTTGTACCTAAACGGCGTTTGATTAAAAGAGACAACAATTCACTCACAATCGCGCTGATTAGGTGATAAAGGTGTGGGTTATATGGTTCCAAAAGTTGTGAATCGGAATCAAAGTATTCCTCAGTTTTAATTGCTGTTTAATTATAGGATTTAGAATTTGAACAATTGCATTCCAGTTCCTTGTTGAATTCAATACGACTGTAGACTTTAATCTCGCACAGATAAAAAAATCACAGCATATCGACGAAGTGAATGATGATGAGTGATGAGTGTGCGAAGCACCGGGGGATCATTCGGGTAAACCATAGCTACGGACGAGAGATAAAGAGAGCGCGTGTCGGGAACGAGAGAGAAAATTACACCATCTTCCCGTAGGGGAACCCTGAGTAGTATGCGAAGCAGCCATGGGGTCGACTCAAGGTAGTTTTATCAGCTGTATAAACTTGGAAATGCAGCAGCACCAGCAACGCGCAGAACTGTTGTCGACGCCGTCGGCGTTTTGCCCGCGTTCGCACCGAACGCGCGCAAAGTGGAACTGGAACCGGAAGTGGAACCGGAGCTGGAAGCGGAAGTGGAACCGGAAGTGGAACCGGAACCGGAACGCCATCTAGTGAACACTTCATAAAACTACTACTACAGAGGAGGGAACGACCCACACCCTAAGAAGCTTCGCCCCTAAAATTAAGGACCATGCCTATACATTAAAATTATTTTTTGTTATTTCTTGTTTGTTTTTAAGGATATCCTATAGTCAGAAAAGAAGCTTGTAGCTTTAACTGTAGACTATCGTCACTGTAAGAGCAAACGCAGCATTCTTTCCAGCAATGTAAGGGCAAAAACACTTTTCACGCAATGCTTAAAATGCGTATGGTTGTATGGGCAGTGAGACTATACTAATCATATGCGTGAAAATGCACTACCCCCTGACATTAATTTGGCATCCAGCACAGTGGACGAACTCCCAAAGCTTCTTGTTCATAAGTGCTCTTTGCAATCAACTGGTCGCCTTTACTTAATATAGGCGCGCATGAACATTGGCTCAATTTTCCCTTGTGAGCTTTCCTAGCCTAACAGCTTTCTATGAATACGGCCCTATATATTGAAAGAGAGCTAGCGCAATACAGTAACGCGTCAATGGAGCCACATATTTGTAATTTAGGTGCACATTCCTGTAGGGTCAACTAATATAAAATCCGCAGGGGCAGCAGTCATTTTCTCAGTTCGCGAGCGTAATTTGGGACTACCAATAGCCTCAAATGAGCAGGGAACATTTCACGAGTTCAGATATTTGCAGCGGAAGCGGAGCTCTAATTTCCGAACTATAAGTCTGTTTCTGATGTAACTAAGGCAGAATAACAACCAAAACGATTCTGAGGGTGTGGCTTACGTTATCATATATGTGGGCCACCAGCCCTGACCTATCCAATGCACGGAGCTTCTTCGTAACGTAGGAGACAACACAACCTATGGTCGGAAGACACAGTTCTATACCCTTATCCGCCGAAAACACTTCTGCCTTACCATACACTAAGTATAAATAAAATTAAATTATGGAATAAAATGTCATTGGAGGTATGGCACTTACCTTCAGCTGAACTGTGTCCTCGTTTTTCCTTCGCAACACAGGAATCGCTTTCACCTTCGCTTCTCGCATTGTTCTGAGTTGTCCTTTTTCTAAATGGTAGTTTGACTCGGAATAACTTTCCAACGATTGATGACTGGTATCACCGATGTTTGCGCAAACGCTCAACTGCCGCGTGTGTTACTCGATATAAAGGGAACCTAGGAACGTGAAAACGGAACAGTGGTTTTCAGGGGGAGAGAAAAGCGCAGTGCCAAGTGCCGACAGTAGGAGATGACCAGTTTTGCCGACAACCAGGCAGAGTTCTGTTGTTTCTTGCGATGGTTAATTGTTAGTGCGGGATCTCTATACCACAAAAATGGAAATTCTGCGTAGGCTCTCGTGCCGTAGGAGGCAACTGCTCTAGTTTCCAGAGTTGGAGTTTTTGTAAGTTCACATCAGTACACACGTGTCTTCATTACATAGATTTAGATGTCCTATTTTATAGTTGGTATTTTCCAGGTGACCCACGAACGCATATTCCGAATGTACTATTTTTCTGAAACACAGGGTGCTTGAAAAACGTAGAGCATTCCTGCCTGAAAAAAAACAAACTCTTTTCACATCACTGCTGTATGCGGCATCCGGGAAAACCTAGTATCAACGGAGTGTACCACAAAAATCACAGTTGTAGTGTGATCTCGCAGGTGAGGCGAAACTCGGAGGCGACGCGACGTATGAAACTGACGTAGCATACATTATGGTGGCGTCCTCATTATCAGAGGCGTTCACTGACTCATTGCGTGAGCGGCGAGGCGTGCAGGTCGCCAATGTATGTACTGCCTGAACGCGCTCAAGTACAAATCCAAGGTTAGACATGATGCCTGGTCGCACAAGAGATGACGCAATGCTTTTTCATGACGTTTGCAAAATATTTGGGGCTCCATGTGGAACCTCAGGTGAACACAGAATCCTCCATAGGAGACAGTGGCATCGCGTGTCGAAAAACACAGCACGCTTTCCCAATGCAAGCTCCAAGCAAGCTATTGGGATTGTTACGGTAGTTCGGAGTCAACAAGCAGAAGTCTTTCCCACTTGAAAAGCGTAAGCGTGCTGGCCGTCCAAAATACGATCCCAAGGCACAGACCACGCAGAAGAAACACCGTGTTCCCGCTGACTGCGTACCAGCCCG
This sequence comes from Dermacentor silvarum, assembly GCF_013339745.2. NCBI lineage: Eukaryota > Metazoa > Arthropoda > Arachnida > Ixodida > Ixodidae > Dermacentor > Dermacentor silvarum. The sequence continues at coordinate 125,535,271 of NC_051158.1, read as the reverse complement.
ACACGCTCGTTTCCATTTCCATGTAAATGAACTATTTTCGCGCTTCTCAGTTGAGTCATTCGTTAGGTCACCTCATGCACCAAACGAACGTGGGTTTCTCTTCTACCCCCACCTTCACCATGACGTATTGCAGACGACACAGGAATAAACCAGGTGAGAACACAGAAAAGTCGCGACGCCGGCCGTTGCGACATGCCTCCGATCCAGTGGTCATTTCCCGTCGACTTTTGCCATTGTCACTCCATAGAAAGCCGTCCTTTTGATGCGCCAAACAGGCAATAGCCAGTCGAATATGAAGCGATTTCGTTGAATAAAAATTTTAAAAAAGTTCACCGAGTCGAAGTATCCTGGGAATGCGGAAGTGTTCAGTCGGAACAAACGTAGGAGGCGCACAAAAATGGGGGAGCACTCCCTACTCTTGGTTAGGTTCCGTACACCGAGCTGCCACTTTCAAAGCGCACCGCACACCGCAGAAAGGAAACGCACACCACTCGCTCCGGCGCAAAAGGGGGGAACTTGCATTGGGCACGGAAAGGCCCGACGGGAGTGGCGAAAACGCTAGAGAGAAAAGGGAGAAAGGGGGGGGAGAAAGGGAACGAAGCGTCAAAGCGAGAGAAGCTTATGTGCCGGTGGTTCATATCGATCCTTTCAGCGTGGTCGGCCGGCCGCGCGTGCCTTCGCTGACAGAACAGGGGGAAACCCATTGTTTCTCTTTCCTTCCCGCTTTCCCTATTTTCACTTCCCCTTTTCCTTCCCCGCTGCCATCCCTCATCGCGTTTCCAGACGGCGACGCGAACCACCGGGACGCGGTCAAGGGAAGCCCCAGGTGAAATTCGATCGCTTTGCCGCCGGGTTTTTTTTCCTTTCACCCAACGCCGGGCTGCACCACCCCCCCTCCCACGTTTTTCGCTTGCAGCAGTCATGTGTTATTGTGTCTCGTTATCTCTCGTCCTTAGCATGATAATAAGGCGAGCCGCCTTTCCAAATGCCATAACATTTAAACGGACACTCTAGCCACACTTGGCGGCCTCGATATCACGTCTCGGCTTCGACGCGACGAAAGAGAACAGAAACAACGATATTCAATCGTATCCGGTAATCACACGCCTCGCGCCCCATTTCCTGCCGCCAGAAGGGCGTCTCGGGTTACGGCATTGTTGAACATTGAGCGTAGGGCAACAGTACGAAGGACCGTTCAAGCGGCGGAACACCAGCTGTGACTGCAATGAATGCTGCAGTTGAACGACGTAGGTGCCAAGACGTGCCAGCGCGGGAACACGAGGTCGAGAGAAAGCGAAAGCCCGGACGAAACCGTGCAGTTCGGTAAACGGAGGCGGACGCACATCCTGTTCCATGTGAGGATGCTGCAGTGCCTTAACCTCGCTCTCCCCCTCCCTCCTAAAAAAATGAAATCACGAAATAAAAGAAAAGCTTTGCTAGACACCTTACCATCTAAACCGGCGCATCTGAGAATGCATCCGTATTCCTGGGAAATCGAATAACAACAGATAGTCAAGAAGACCTTTGGAACGTTCTTTTTTTTTTTTTTTGGCCGCCGGACAGTCACTCATCACCTGCACAATTCGGTGCCGTGAGCGATCAAATTTCGCTCACGGTGCAATGTAGATATTGCAATTTAGATATTGTAGGAATGCTCCTGTAGATATTGTTCATGAACCCAGGTTGTCACAATTAGTTCAGAGCCATCCGCTAACGTGTTACTCATGTAGCCCAAGTGGAGTGTACGGATGCTATGCCCCAAAGAGCAAATAGATTTGAATGAGATTAGAATTCTTGGGTACTTCACACACTTTTCGGGGTTATCTATCTATCTATCTATCTATCTATCTATCTATCTATCTATCTATCTATCTATCTATCTATCTATCTATCTATCTATCTATCTATCTATCTATCTATCTATCTATCTATCTATCTATCTATCTATCTATCTATCTATCTATCTATCTATCTATCTATCTATCTATCTATCTACAGCTTAAGGGGGTATGAGCCATTCAATGTTCATGTCCTAACGCGTGCTTCGCCGGCGCGTAAGGACACGATGTCAGTTGCTTCTCTGAGTGTGGCAGGAGAAGGACGTGGGTTAACATAAGGTCTAGGGGATATCGCCGTTAAATACACTTAAAGGGATCATTAAGGTCTGCCAATATTTTTTTATTTCTCCAATGCTTGGATAGAATCAAACCCGCGTCGTATTTGTTCAGACAAACGTCTCTGAATGTATATTCAGACAAGCGCGATGCGCGGACTTCGCGGTGGCGCCGCTGAATGACCCTGAGTGTCCAGAGAGAAGCGCGAGAGAGGAGCCGCCTACGTACACGTCTCATTCATGACGCGTCTCTGTGGTGGCAATATGGTGGGTTGCTACTTTGCTTTGGGAATGATAGGACGAAGGAGGATGGCGGTTTGATAGATCCGAAGAGGGCGGCCGTCGCCTCGTACAAGCCTGCGTAAAGATTAACATAAACCAAGCAGTCTTGTGACTCCTCTGGCAACATTGAGGGCCTATTCGTTCCCGGGAGCCACCTCGCACGTGGAGACCCAGGAGAGAAACGCGGTGTCAAATGAGGTCGACGTGCTGAGACGAGCTTGCTGAGGTGATGCTTCCTCCTGAATTTCACAGCTAAAGCTGTATATGGTAGGCAAAACGAAAAACCGTTTGTCCTATGTTTCGCTAAACGTCTCCGTTGGCTGCGCCGTCCGTTACGTCGTTCTCTACGTCGCACCCAAGCGCGCGCCCCATTGGCAGCGCCGTTGGTGACGTCGTTAGTGAACGCGTTCCCGCCGTTGCCGCGTGGACGCTCCTCTGGCCGCAACGCCGTTTCCTCGGCTCGCCTTTGTCGCATGCGTTCGACATCTCGAGTTAGCTCGGCGTCGTGGTTAGCAGCATCCGCCCGTCATTGGCGCTTGCGTTTCACTAGAAAAAATTGGCCGCGTATCTGCGTGCTTCGCTGCAAATGTCGTCGAAAGACGGTAGTCTTCTGTCGGCCGTACTACATGAGTGCTGGTCTGATCCGCGGCCACCCGTGATGCTGTTCTCGTACCATTTCCGTCCTGGCATGACGGTTTGTTTGAACAGATTTCATTTTACCGCATTATTTCATCAAGCGGCCATTTATGTTTTGCCCTGCCTCAGACAGCGCTTCCTTTATGTTGAATCGGCCGCATCTGGCTGGCATTGATAAAATTGAGGAGGCGCTGCGTGAGACATGGACGCCATCCGGCAATACATCGGGAAACATGAGCTTGTGCAGAGGGTTTCCTTCCTCCATGGCAGAGGGCGCTCGTCGGCGTGCAGTCGGGGAACGTCGTTCGTCGGCGCGCATAGCATGGCATTTTCAGCGCAGCTTAAGAAACTAGGGTCTTTAGTGTTACGTATCTATGTATTTTCTATTAAAGGAACACACCTCCTAATACTTACCTACTGATGTTGCGCCTCAGATATGCGTAATATTTACTTTGTGATCGATAACGTTCACAAGTATGAACAGCCGTGCCAGTTTAAGTAGTGTGGGCGGTAAGCGAGTGGTCCAACTTTGGCCGGGTGGCTGAGTCGGGTGACAGACAGACAAACAGACAGACAGACAGACAGACAGACAGACAGACAGACAGACAGACAGACAGACAGACAGACAGACAGACCAAATTTTCAGCGTTTAAGTTCCCCAAGAAAGACTATCGTCTTTAAAACAAACGTGTATACCCGATAATTGAGAAACGCTTCAATACAGCTACGGGATAAACCCACTGCTAAACACCATGCAGGGCCGCACGTCTCAGCTTCGCTGGTAACCATCTGTACGGAGTGCTTGGGCCATGCCTTTTTTTTTTTTTTTTTGACGCTCAAGCGTAGATGCCCCGGCTGTCAAATTATGTTTGTCGTCGCGAGGGAAGCGAGCGCCGGACGAGGAAGGCGTCTGGAGGTGGAGAGGTGAATCGCCGCGTTCGCGCCTTTTCCGTGTGTGCTTCGACGTCGCGGTGCTCGCTGAAATAGGCGTCATTTTCATTAATCAATCACTACTACTACTGTGCATGTTCGCGGCGTCTCTTCATTGCATTCGCTTTCCCTGTGGCACACCAGTCGTCGCACCGTCGAGCGACTAATCATGTGTATTGTCCATGATCTTTCAGGCAAGCACTGCGGCTGATATAATGTGTTGTCCCCAACGAAGAAGCATCATTAAAGGGCACACTCCAAAGAAGAGATTCTCTGTTAGCGCACCATATAGCTTCAGTTTCTCGTGCGCAGTCGATAAATATTTTAACGAAAACTACATCGTTACCTGGAGCAACAATGACGGCTGTGAAAGATGCACCAAAAACAAAAGGCGTATGTCTGTGGCTCCGCAAACATACATTGCTACAAATTTTGTGGACTGCTCGCCTCCGCGCATCCTTCCCGGATCCGCCGCAGCAGCGTTTCACGGTTTGTGCGTATGGCGCGTGCTGTGCTTGCTTTCCTATGCGACAAAAATGCACGTGCTGGGCTGCGATAGCGTAATTATTACAATCGCTCATAGCCTGAAAAGAGCGCTTGCAGCAGGCGTCTCAACAACGTGCTGACCACGTATGCAGAAGGAGCACGTAAACCCGCGCCAGCAAAATGGCTCCAAAGCGTGCACTCAGCGCCGAGGACACCCAGGCCCGAACGAAGCGTGGCGCGGAACAGGGGGCATCTTCGCTACGCAGCGAAACGTGTTGCAGACCGCGAATGTATGTTGGCTCGAAGATCGCGAAGCAAGCCAACGACCCGTGGCGTCCATGAAAGAAGACGAGCGTCGTGAGCACCACGGCCAGAAGCGACAGGCAGAAGAATAATTATCGTCAGTCTAAGCAAATAGCATACAAAGCTTCGGTTACAGCGATTCCCACAGTGTATGGGATCCGCATATACTTTTCTTTCTTTTTTTGTGGGAGTACACTTGCCTTCGTCCAAGGGCGTTCGAGACGACTTTCTTCTTTTGCGCCCAAGCCTAGATACCCCGTTTGTCAAATCGCCGAGAATTATGTTTGTCGCCGCGAGGAAAGCGAGCGTCGGAGAAGGAAGGCACCTAGAGGTGATGAAGAGAATAGCCGCGTTTGTGCACTGTCCGTTCGTTCTTCGACACGGCGGTGCTCGCTGTGCATGTTTGCGGCGTCTCTTGTTTGTATGTGTAGCAATATCCCCTTTCCCTATGGCTCACCAGGCGTTGCACCATCAAGATCAATGTAGTGTCCGCGACCGCGTTCGCGCCCTTTCCCTATGTGCTTCGACGGCGCGGTGCTCGCAGTAAATGTTGGGGGCGTCCACACGCTTGCGCGTAACGTGCGTTCACGAAGTGCAACATCAGTGTAACGTTTTTGTAGCGAGAGCTGCATTGGCCTCATTCTCGCCGTTTCGCTGTGGCCGGTGGCCGCACAGCGAGCCCAGCCGTCGCCTAGCAACCGCTGCAGCTGGCAGCGCCGCTCGCCGCGCCATCTGGCGTCGTCTGCTCAAGTTACCACGGCGCGGCGACGCGCCGCCGCCGCCAGCGTCGTCGGCTCGAGCTTGCTCGAGCGGCCAGGCGAGTGGACTCAGATGAGGATAGCACCGGAAGCATGTTGAAGTCACTGGATGAAAACCCCTTATCCTCCCGCGTCACCGACCACTGGGCCGTCTTTGTGGCAATTGAGAAACAACAAGATGAAGACTTTCAAAATAAATGTGTTACACTTTAAAAATGTCTAGTCCTTAATGTAACCTTAACTTAACGAGAGGTAACAACCAAACCTAAACACTCAGACGTACGAAACTAAACGATAAAGATGTAACCGTGGAGAGAAACAAGCTAAACAATAAGATTAACCGTAACAGGCACACCATGGCATAACTGAGTTAAGCCACAGCCAATTTTTCTTTCTTCTTGGCTTAATTACGCCGTAATAATTCGTTTTTTAAAAGAGACTGAGATCGAGCAGCCTTGACAGGTTAAAGGCGGCACAGCACTGAGGAAATACATGCATGGTTTATCTAACTTTGTGTATACTTGCGCTTACTGACACGAAACCACTGTCATCCATTGACGTCGGTTCTGCATGAGCGGCCGGACAGCAGTTTCATAAATGCACTCCACTGCCATCTATACCAAATAACATCAGGCTATGCCCTTCCATATCACCCCGTCAAACCACCGTGGAGGATGGTCAATCTTTGGTATGCCTGTATATCCCCGGCATACTAAAGAAATCATTGGTTCCCATTGGCGGACTACAACTTGCTCTGGCATACATCTGGTCAAAATACCAAACCTATGATCATGTTTACACAGACGGATCTGCGTCACCAAAGGCATCGACAGCAGCTGAGGTGATCCCAGCCCAGCAGATTACTCAAGGTTTCATTCTAGATCATAATTCTACATCAACCGCTTCATAGCTTGTGGCTATTCGGGAAGCGATTCGCCACATCTGCGGGGAACGACCTCAAGAGTGGTGCATTTTCACGGACTCAAAACCTGCGCTGCAAATTTTGGGTAGCTTCCTGCGCCACACCGCATATCAGGTTCTGGCACTGCAGATCACCGGCCTACTTTCATGCGCTCAAGAAAAACACCACCGCATAGTGTTCCAATGGATCCCAGGACACTGTGGGATCAATGGTAATGAGATGGCCAATGCTGAAGCAAGACGCGCCCTCAGCAATGGCCTGCGAACTGTAGTGCCGTTCTCTAGACCGCACATCACGTGCCTCCTGTCGGAATTATAATGAGGAGTGCGACGAGAAAATGCTGGGCCCAGCCAGACGCTCGTCGCGTCCGCGTTAAAAGGCTGGATCCCGATGTGCAATTTTCTGTTCTGTGTGGAATTCCGCGCCCTCATACCCGCCTGATACACAGACTGCGATTAGGCGTCGCTTTCACGGGCAAATACTTGCACATCATTGGACGGGCACACTCCCCGGACTATTCAGTTTGTGGCGTTGTAGAGACTATACAATGTGCTCATAGTGTGCCCTGAATATGCGCGCGAAAGACTGACACTGGCAGCTACCTTGAGGCTTTAGACAATGGACCACTGTCGGAGGACCTCTTGCTATGCGCATGGCCACACAGTTGGCAGATGATAGAGACAATGCTTGCTCCGTCACGTTTCTTAGGCGACACGGGCCTGGACTCATGCTTGTGATAACATTTATGCAATGTGTCCTTTCACCTCGTTTCTCCACTTATGATCCCCCATTGTGACCCTCTTTCTTCCCCTTCCCTTACGTTGAGTAGCAGGCCAGATGCTCCATTTTCCGGCCGACCTCTCTACATTTTCCAATCAATAAACTACTTCTTCTTAGAGAGCTTGCTTTTAATGGCGAACAAATATTTTGACAGAAATGACGTGGAGGAGCAAAGATGTTCTTGGTTATTTAAAAGGGAGCAATCGAGCTTGCTCTTTTCAGTTTGCCTCCTGCGGCAATCTTTGGCTAGGTAGGTGCCCGGTCACGCCAGCTGCATGCGGCCTTCCCAATGGACTGGTTTGCTCTCGTTCCCCGCAGGCTGCAGTTTGACATGGAGCGCTTGGGTGTGGCTACTACAATATGATTTGAGTTGACAGGAATTGCTCAATGCATGAATGTAGTAAATGCCGAATGGCGTTCTGGAAAGCATTCAGCAAGAGGCTCAGAGAGCACAAGGGGCGAATACCAAAGGCGAGCTACTTTTCATCGACACCACGAAATTGCAACATTATCGAGTTGGAACCACGTTAATTACACGCATCACTGCCTGCTTCTTGATGAGATTTGTCAAGTTAGCCTGACGGCTAAATAACTTAAACATCGGTGCGAAAGCACAATTCGAAATTTGTTTATTAAAGCGAGGCCGTCTTTCCATCTTCCTCCGAATATCTCGCCGCTGCTGCTGCTGCTGCTGGTGGCTAACCCCGCCTGCTTCAACACCACCACCACCTGCTGATGGTTGCCGTCTCGCCGATTGGCCGCTAAGGGACATGAGCAGGCAAGCACCGAATCTGGAGAAAAACATAGGCCGCCCCTGAGGGAGAGGTTTAGGGGGAGGACGGTGCATGGATGCGGGTGTTGCATCTACGCTTGCACGAGAGCCTTAGCGCAAACACGCCGTCGTCGTCATTTCATCGCATTAATTCCATTGGGATCATTCCATCGTTGTCATGCCGTCGTTATTGTGCTGTCGAAGTCACGGCGTTGTCATGTGGTCGTAAGCACGCTGTCATTATCGTTCCTTCGTCATTTGGTAGCCCTTATTCTGTCCTCTTAACGCCATCATGGTCACATCTACTCATCGCTATAGATTGCGAAATCGTGTTACTGTCATTGTCATATCATGACCATCACGCCGTTGTCATTCTATTACCGCCATCATTTCATCGTCATTGTGTCTTCGTCATGCGACCATCGTCATGCGTTCATAGTGGTGGTGATACAGTCATGGTGGTAGTGACGCAGTCATGGTAGTACAATCCTCGTCCTTTCATCGTGGTCACATCGTGGGCGTCATTGCGCTGTATTTATACGGTCTTCGTCGTGTCAACGTGGGCTGTCTATCGTCTTCATCACGAAAGGGTACACTGCAGACAGCAAAGGAAGCGGACCGATCATTGACGCTGACGTTTTTTCAAAAACTGTTCGATGATCATCGTGCGTGCAAGTTAAGAATCACATTGAAACTAATGAAATTACTATCCTTACTTCGTATAGCTGTCTGCTAACTTACTGTCGCAATCGATGCTTCGCCTTTCTGGCGAAACTGGGACTTTTTTGTTCATCGCAAGTTTAGTGTATTACGAGTAAATCTTGAGCGATAGTTGTAATTCCAGCACTTTTACCATGCACAGAATCACATAACGACGCAGAACGGTTATTCAATCCGGCAGAATATGCTTGCGACAACGGCTGCCCTTCTGGACGTGCGACGGTCCTCGGAACAACAAACCTGCTTGCAAAAAGAAGTCGAAATAATACAGTGTGCACCGCAAATTTCACGAACATTCTCTTTTAATCGAACGTCCTCTTTGAATCCAGTCAGACAGTGGCTAGGCGCAAGCGCTTCCATTTCTGCCATAGCCTCGCTTCAGACACCGGCCGGACGCGTTTGAGCAGAAGTAGGGTCCGCGAGCCACTAGCGGCTGCGGCAGGAATCAAGTAGCGGCATTGCAAGGCCGCAACGCGGTCAATCCGGGCAACTTTCGGTTTGCAGATGAAATTGTCCTATTCAGCAACATTTTACATTACAACAATTGATTGAGGACCTTAGGAGAGAAAGCGTAAGAGTGGGGTCGAATATTATTATGCAGAAGACAAACATAATGCTCAATAGCCTGGCAAGGGAACAAGAATTCAGGATCGCCAGTCAGCCTCTAGAGTATGTAAATGAGTACGTTTATTAAGGCCAATTACTCACAGGGGCCCGGCCCTGATCATGAGAAAGAAATTTACAGAAGAATAAAATTGTGTTTGAGTGCATACGGCAGGCATTGCCAAATCCTGACTTGGAGCTTACCACTGTCGTTGAAAAGAAAAGTTTGCAATCACTGCATTCTACCGGTGTTATTATATGACGCCGAAACTTGGGCGTTAACGAAGCTCGAGAACAAGTTAAGGACCGCACAAAGGGTGATGGAACAAAAAATGTTAGGCCTAACGTTGAAAGACAGGAAGAGAGTGGCGTGGATCAGACAGCAAAAGGGGATAGCCGATATTATAGTTGACATTAGGAGTGAGAAATGGAGCTGGGCAGGGCATGTGGATAACCGGTGGACCATTACACTTATAAAATGGATACCAAGAGAAGGGACGCGCAGTCGAGGACGGCAGAAAACTAGGTGGGGTGATGAAGTTAGGAAATTTGCAGACGCAAGTTGGAATCAACTAGCGCAAGACAGGGGTAATTGGAGATCACAGGGAGAGGCCTTCGTCCTGCCATGGACATAAATATCGGCTGATGATAATGATAATTATGAAAGCGGTCAATGGGAAGCCCGTATGTTGCGTGCTGCTGCGCTCTAGCGCCGCCGGCATAGGCTTATATTTGTCGTCGAATCCACGGTCCGTGAACATTATAATATGTTACCGACTGTAAGCGCACTTGCTGATAAATCGACGCTCGAGCTCCAAGTTGACAGGCAAGCAAACCACAGATACAACGCCGGGTGCTTGCTGTGACACTCTTTTGGAGCACTGTCTTGCGTGCACTAGGCTTATATAACGGTTCTTCTTATGTGCGGGGTTTTACGTGCCAAGACCAGTTCTGATTATGAGGCCCGCCGTAGGGGAGGGCTCCGGAATAATTTTGACCACCTGGGGTTCTTTAACGTGCTCTACAACGCAAACACACGGGCTTTTTTGGATTTCACCTCCATTCGTTACTGCTATCTCGTGCTCAGCAACGCCTTAGCTAACTGAGCCACGGCAGCGGGTCTCCTAAACTCCGGTGAACCTGTTTGTGTCTTTTCGTGGCCGTTTGTGTGCTTTTTTATGCGGGATGATGCATATGACATAAGAGAGGTTTCAGACAATAAATTATGGATCAGTGCATAGGCTAAGTGAAATTTGCTGTCGGAAGTTCGCATCTTGGGGGAACACACGACGCGCAAGAGCTGAGCGCAGGCTTATTTCGGCTTCCTCTCGTTCGCTGCGCTCACCCACGGGCAAAAACGCAAAAAAATACACTGGACACGGCAGTTTCTGACTTGTAAATCCCGCGGCAACTATTGAATAAGCGTGCCGATGCTGGAAATGACTCGAATGCAATTAGTTCCAACTTTGTTTAGATGACTAGAAAACGTAATTAGGGGAGATAGGCGACGTGGAGGAGCGCAACTATGCTTTTCTATGAAGACTTCGATGGTGTACCTCTCATTCACTGCAATGCTCATGTGTGCATTGTTTTATGAGTCGGGTGGAATCTGTACAGTCGAATCAAGACATGTGTAAAATGCAATACAATTTGTGATGTACATCACATTAAACGCATAGAAATAAAATATGCAGCAGATTGCGACGCTAAGCAATTTCAGGATAACTATGCAATGTTCTTACGGTGGGCCGGGTAGTATGCTTTAACTGACTTACAAAGTAGCACCAGGGAGCGAACCTCTGTTCTGCGTAATATAGAAATAAACCACGGCCTAAAACCATAATGTATAATGTCGTCTCATAGCTATCCCTTACGCGCACAAACTACTTAATGGAATGGATAAATGAAATACAATACAAAGTAAAGGACAATACGCAGGAGCAATTAACGGTTTATCCCATAACAAGGGCAAAGACAACACGTGCCATGCGCTCTTGATAGCAGCACTTCTTTATCATTTCTATTGAAATTTTTTTTACTGCAGGCGTCAAAATGGTGGTTCGTCTTCTAATGGCACCTTAAGGAGTGGTACGTCAAAATAGGGATATGTAAAGTTGCTATAATGACGCCTAAGTTGCCTCTGACTGCGGAACAGGTTGAACTGCGCAAACCTGGTCGCGCTGATACCAAACCATCGGATTGCGGTGGGGCAGTCCCCGAAAGGAAAAAAAAAATAAAGTGTGCAGATCCAACGCACGTCTTGGAATCTATGTGAGGCGATGCTTTCTACAAGCGGTTTATGAAATGCCATAGATTTGTTCGTTTGATTCCTGTGTTATCGAAGTAAAGGAAACTGACTTAAAGAATCACGCCATCGGGCACCTGATTCCTTTTTTCTTTTTGTTTGAGCTATTGGGCATGACAGAAGCACCCAGCAGCCACTATCAGGAAAGTCCGGGAAGGTTTGCAAATAAATCTTCGCCTTAAGAATTACTGTTCTGCCCGCTACAGGAAACAGTGACGAGATAGTGGGCGAAATATGATGCGCAGTAAGGCTAAGACGGGTTCGTGCGATGTTTGTCGAAGTGTACATTCTCAGCGCGCGAGCCAGTAATCAGCTTTCGAGATGTAAAAGGATGTGAGTAGTAGTAATTTGCGGATGTTGCGCCTTCAGATGGGGAAGTGTAAAGACTATGTTTGTCTTCCTCTTCTCACCCATCCGGACTTAAGCACTGGCCACAACAACAACTTAGCCACTAGTCTGCACTAAAATAATTCTTTATCTGCTTACTGCTGGACTACTTTGACATTTCTCAAACTTATATTTGAGTAAGCCGGCAATAGGTCTCATGGTATACCCTTGACGAAAACAAGGCGCGTGAGCGCCGTCCAGTAATTAGAAGAAGCCCAAGCTCTAAAATACTAACGAGCACAAAACTCAATCATGGCTATTAAATAAGGGAAGTCCTAATTTAAGACTGCCTTTGAGACTGGAAAGGTGACTTTCTGAAACACTGAAGTCGCCAACTCGATACAGTACACAGATGCTGAACGGATCAATAATGTAGCTACTCGTGCGATCGTGCTCTCTCGGATAAATGTTCTCCACTGGTGTAGCATCAATAGAGTAACCGAAAGGCAGAGTCTTGGTCGGCGAATCTGTTGGTCGTAAGTTGGAATTTTCGCGGCACACTGATAATTTTTTTGTAACTTTCGCGCAATAGATTTTGGGGTGCCAGCAAACACACCGATGGACATCAAAATGACCAGGATAGGGAGCCCATAACATCTATCGCTCTAAAGCATGCCATGGGCATTACCTGTGACTTTAACATCGACATTTCGAACTGGTCAAACAAATGGTTTCTTGCGTTCATGAAGGAAATACTGGTAAACGGTCTCCCAAATTCCAACCTCATACCAGCAGCACGCACGGAACGTTTCGTTTATCTTGTGGTCACAAAGGGACTTCACAACATAAACAACCATTGCTACATCGCCTAGTTCAGTCTTCATAGCCCGCTACTCACTCTTCACAATGCGACATCCAGCAAAGCACCGTCAACCAGCGCAACTCAACATAAACGTGCCAGACTCGCTGCATAAACACGTCAACTTGTAAACAAAGGATGTTTCAATACAGCAAGCGTGTAGTACTTCGAGTGCCTTCCCTTAAAGAAAGTGTTACGCACATCCCACATTATTTGGTATCTAGGTAATAGGTATATAATAAACATTTACTCACGTGCGTTGTACGGGCAACAACTGGTTCTACTTAATATAGACTCCCACAATGCGTGGGATGTGCGAACAACTTTTCTTCATGCATGCTCATTTAGGCAGAACTGTCAACCCACCACGGTAGCTCAATGGCTTTGACGTAGCGTAGCTGAGCTCGAGGTATAGGGTTCAAACTTGGCCGGCCGATGCGACCTGGAGGCACAATGCGCAATGCAGAAACATCCGTGTACAGCGCATGAGGCGCACTTAAAAAACATGATGTTGTCAAAATTAATATGGCATGTCTCATACTAAGGCGAGCCTGCTAATGAGATCGTGATTTTCGCACGCAATATACCAGAATATAATCTGAATATCTGAAAGGAAATTTATCTCAATAAATTACGAGATCTAGCATATGTCTTGCGTTTACGTGTACAATTTTAGCACAGACATTGACAATCCACAGGTTCGGTACTAATGCGTGGAATTTAGGAAGGTTGGTATTCACTATGTTCCACCGCGGTTTTTCGAAGCGACTTGAGTAAGTTATGTGGTATGATTTGCTATTGTATAAAGCTACATTAGCCAGATATATACCACAGTTCCTTGCATGTGAGCAGGTTATCTTGGTAGAGAGGAAGTTTGGAAACGTCGGCATTGTGCGATGGCGGCCAAAGCATCTAGACGTTGTCGTATGCAACGTTGAACTTACCTCAGATAGTGTTTTGATTCGCTTATATCTTGCAGAAATCACGTGCAGTCGTTGGTGTACAACATCCGCTGGAGGCTTCAGCATTACGCGGCCGACAGCTTGGTTTTCTTGACAACCCAAGTCTCCCGAATGGGTTCACCACAACAGCACAGTAGCCTCAGCACTATGCACAGTACGAAATGTTTCGCCATAGAAGCATATCTCGCAGTCAGAAGAAAGGGCTTCGTTGACAAATATTTTTTTCGGCTAGGCCTGTATTGCGCGCCTCTCAGTTAACACATCAGATCATCATCATCACCATGCGTGCTTTCACGAACACCCCCTGCCACAAGAGATGAAAACCACGTGGTCCCTGCCGCGTTGTCTTGTCAGCATATGGTCTTGAGATCTTGGGGTATCTAAGGCAATGAAAACTTCTTAGCTAAGAAAATTATGTCAGCACACCACACAAATCAATACTTCTCAGGTTGCAGAAGAGCGGACGATGAAATGCCCATATTGCATTCACTACGGTGCCGTTAGCGACAGATAAACGCAAGCGCTTGAAGCTGAAGCTGTGCAGTATCCTGCAATATGATCAGAGTAAAAAATTCCGACTCCACTCGTTTATGAGTTGGTAATTGAAGAACGCTATAGGCGATAATATAGCTCTTCAAGACATTTGAGTGTGGTCGTCAAGTGGGAACACTGACGTCGCACGCCCACGTGTAGACAACAAAAGAATCCAGGGCAAGATCGTAACGGCTCTAGCAATATTCTCTAGCTCTACCCGTAGTTTCTCGTAAGTCTTCCCGGTAACGTCCTGCAAGTCTTCAGCTTCCTGCCTCGTGGGTGCGCTCCACGTCTTGATCATTCTGGTTAGCCGTTTGACCTGCGGTTTCTCGCTTCCGTCGAACGAGGAACAGTCTGGGTGTTGCCCGCACACTGGAAACACCACGCATCAGAGAGACGTCACTGAACGCCGAGGCATCTGCCAAACTTCAGGCCTGAAACACGCACTGCATGGCCGGGTTCAACAAACTTTGGCACAGAGTTCCAGAACACGCATGGTGGTGACGACGCAAGCAGACGACCACCTTGTTCCCTGGCGGCTGCGGTGCAACCGACACTAGAGGCCGTCTGCTAGCTTCCACGCATCGGTACGAAGAACTCACGTCATTTCCGCCTACAGGGAACCGCGCCGCAAGGACCAAATTTAAACCAGCCCGCTTTGTGTAAACACGAAGCAGGCAGCCCGCGTTTCTCCAAACAGAAATGGAAACGGTCTGAAACAAGCGAACGATGGGGCGCGAAGTGCAAAAAAGACCTCGACGTGTTGGCTCCCTTTTTTTCTCTCTCTCTCTCCAGTGTTCGTCTGTCAACAAACAGACGAGAAACTGTGTGCCCTGTCGATTAACAGATGGCCTAGACGAAGTCCTCGCTCTCCCGGGGATTTGTGCAACCAAGCACTTTTTCGAATCGGGGGCGCTGTGCCTTTTTTCAGCTCTGTAGAGTATTGTTTTTGCAGTTTGTGGCACAATGTGAAGTGTCGTCTTTGCCAGCCATCTTGTTGCATCTCCTTCTCTCCTGCTTTCGCCCAGCGCCGGCTAGAGGAATGTGCCTAAGGCGGGCTTCTCTGTCTTTCATATTCATAAGCGTGACCACCGATGGCAATCGACTAGCAGCCGACTCCACTTTCTCTTTATCATCGTTTCCTCCATAAAGGCACGCTGAGGCGGCCATCCAACTTCTGTGTCTCTCTCTCGGCTTTAGCGGTAACTTGCCCCAGGACGAAGATGCCAGAGAAATTGAACTGTAATGGAGTACAGACGAAAATACACTGTGTTCCAAGCTCGCTATATGTCCACCAGTCCAGACCATATATACTAACTGCATGGCGGTTAGTCTGTATTTCAGTGAGAAAGAACCGCAAAGGTACAACTGACAATCTTCAAGCCCACTTTGCTTTCTTTCTTTACCATATTTAAAGCTTTTTTTCTACGTTACGCCTTCCCCAATGTAAGATAGTAAACCAGAATCATCTCTTTAGTTACCCTTCTGCATTTGGCAGCTGATTTCTTCCTCTCTCTCTTGTCAGTCCCACTGAAGCGGTAGCCCATCGTAAACTTTTCTTATTTCTGTGCCTCGCGTAATGCTTCTTACGATGGTGTCTCCTCTTGGCGGCATCGGGAACAATTTTCCATCTCTTTGTCTAAGGCTCTTGCCAAGTATGCCAGATAGGTCACAGACTACAACACCAAGAGACGGTGCCTTCAGTGTAAGGTAAAGGGTATTACCCAGGGAAAAGACTACGCGTACTACCAAAGAGAGAGAGAAATAGAGAAATAGAAGAGAGGAAAGGCAGGGAGGTTAACCAGACGCACGTCCGGTTGGCTACCCTGCACTGGGGTAAGCGGGTCGGTGCCGCCTTAACAATGACCGCCACACTCTAAGTAGAGCACTCACGTGAGTTGTTTTTAATGCAAAGATTTCCTTGCCTCCTCTCCCTCTTTGAGGGTGCTAGCTGCTGTTGTATTGCTGATTACGCAATAGCGTGGGCCCCCGTGTATCTGCTGCAGGATGTGTGCCCGTATGTGCAGCTTTAACCATTAGGGATGTATAGCTGGGTATGTACATATGGGTATTCGTCCTAACAGTCAAGCAGAACGACAAGCGTGAAGTGCAAAAGGGGGCTAGAGAAAATTTAGTAGGTAAGCCACTGAAACGAAACTACCCCTTATCCGAGGTGTTTGAGGTACAATAAAGCGAAAACAAAGTGTAAACGAAGACGTCAGCATCTAAAGCAGCCCATTGTTGAGAAAGAAGCATGGGGAACGGAATTATATGTCAGCGTGCATTAAGCTATGGGCGTTGAGCAACCAAAAAAAGTGAGGAAGGCGGCCACACAAAATTGAAGAATACGCAGACGTGATGGAGAAGTCGGCAGTAACCACAGCTGCCTGGGGAGAAAGAAGCTAAGTGAAGAAAATGGAACCTGAGCGTACATTGAGCAAGGAGTGCTGACTTTCATAGCAGTGAAGTGAAGACATTTCAGTAAATCACAAAGAAAGCTTCCCTTATAACAAATTCAATGAAGAACCCATTCACAAAAAGCATTTCAGTGTAGCACGAGTTCTTCTAACACTGAGAGTAGGAGTCGATGAGATAGTGACGGTGCGGAATTGTTTACAAAATTTTTGCACACAACGTCTACGATCGTAAATACATAAATACGTTCGTAAATGAAAATACAGTGTGGCTCTATACAAGTGTAGCAATGAATTCATAATGTAAAATTAATAATATGTGAAGCGTACAGGTTGGCGGACATGGAAAGCACCGTTCTGTCGCAATAAAAAATGATGTATATATTCCATCCATAATTTTTGTTGATTACTAGGAGCTGGTTTGTGCATCGATACTACGGCGTACAATTTACTTCAGCCACCTAATTTTATTTATAATGTTAATCGGTTATATGTTTTGTCCTTAAATGCTACTTTTTATAAAAAGGATATTAGTAATCCGCAATAAAAAAGTAACCATTCTGGATAAGAAATCTTTTGATAAACAAAACGGCTAAGGGGTTAACGTTCTTATCGCATGGTATTCTAATGCGCTTACACGTCTGTGTGGAACTCCGGTTGCATTTATTCAGTTGTCTTGCTTTTCAGTTTTCCGATAGGTCACTATGTTTAGGTTTCTGTGTAATGTGTACTAATGAGTATCGTTGCTTTTCTAACTACGTTTTTTTTTTTGGGGGGGGGGGGCGAGCACCATGGCAAGCTGCTTTTCTAACTACGCAAAATTACGAAACACAAAACGTTCTAGTGAACCATATTTCGAGTAAAATATAAGTACTATTTAAGTAAAGCACTGTTTGAAGGTTAGAAGAAGAAGACTAACGCAAGACAGAAAATTTTAAAAATGGCAGTAAATATTGCACTTCCCAAGCAAAATTTTGATCTCATGGTGCGCGTGAACTGTAGATAGGGCTCACGAAATTCAGTTTCGCGGTAGCGAATGATGTTACCTGCGCCGAAAAGCGATTACAAACTGCTCCGCGGGAGTGCATTCCTTTAAGATAAGCGTCTCCTTGAAAACCTCATTCGGGAAGGGATGACGACAATTACGATAAGGAAAAACAAAAAAACAAAAAAACTAGCGAGAAAGTACCCAACTCAGCAGCGAGCAACTTCCTAGTCCCAGGAAATCGCATTACAAGGTATTCGCACACCTAGCAACCGTCGTGTCTACGGGAGGCGATAATTGTTTAGTGCGCCGGGCGCTGACAGCACCTCTAAAACCCCGCGCAATTCTTCGAAAAACGAGTTTTCCTACAGCGCTTATCTGACTTTGCGCCCTTCCTCCTCCTCTCTTGCATTTGTTTTCTTGCTTTCAATTTGCTGAAAATGCCCCGAAGCACCCCCAATGCACCTCGAGCCCCGAACCGACCTTTAGCGGGGTTCTACTCAGTACGGTGCTTAACCGGTGATTTGAATTGTCAAGTGCAATTCAGAACTCACAGACGCGGTGGTTTCGTTTATCTAGCTGCCACCGATTTTGTTTCAGTTTTGTTTTTTTGTTTTCATTATTTCGCCTTTTCCACTCAGCAATCATGAGCACTGCCGAAATCTCGTGCTCTCGCGAGCGCACGCACACACACATGCAACACGCTCCCGCTCTCTTGAGACCTTTGTCGGGGATCGAAAGCAGGGGGTTACACGGGGGGGTTGAAGAGTGAAGCAGACGAAATTGGCCCATGGAAGTGCAGACGACAGGTAGTAAATGCGGTTCTTCTGTCTCTGCGTCGACCGCTCCGAAGAACTGCAACTGTGACCCTCCCTGCACCACCCTCTTCAAGTTGAGGGCGGTGGGAGGGGGGCGGAAGTAAGAGGAAACTCATTGAGAGGAAGTAACGCGCTACAAGACTGCGATGAGTCAGACCGGAAAGCGCCGAGCACGGGGGCGCTGCACGTGCTCGTGCAGGTCGCATTGAGAGTTCGGGTTCCACAGGAAGCAGACGACGACGGTGAAGCACACTTTCGTCACTAATACCGTGCATCGCAGAGGAATGCGCGAGGCAGGTGCTGTTGTGAACGTGTTAGGCTTCCAATGCTGGAGTTCGTGCTCAATGTCAATAAAAATCACAATAAATGTTGATGTTAATGGTATTACCAAATGAGTAACAAATGTTTTAGAAACAAAGACATGGCGTGTCTTTAGAGCAACCATCAACTTGGAAAGAACCGGTGCTATTGCTAAATACTACATAACATCGAAGCAGTAAATACAGGGCCGGAGATGATGCTGATTGAATTTCTCTGGTATTCGGAATATTGGCAGCAGTATGTCACTGGTTTCTCCGCATAGTTATATTGTTCTATGAATGAAGGACGAATATAGTCCCAACGGCGGTGTCTGTTTCTTACCTTACAGGAACCCCTGATTTCGTGAGGGCAAACCTGAGCGACTTGACCTTGAAGCGAGACGCAGTACATTTGACGATGAAGCGGATTAGACTACTTTATTTAATTTATTCCCGGTTTCTCTGTTCTGTGAAAGGGATTGTAAGACTTCAAAAATCCCTACCGCAAGCCTCCACCAATACCTTTCTGCTACTTTGTTCTCGAAAGAGGCAAACACCATCATGCCTTGTGGTACGTCCCACGGTCAATAAAGAAACAGCGTACTTTAGGTACTTGGGGAACTGTGTCTGAAATTCGGAAAAGGCAGAATCATCTCAAACCCCTGTGTGCTTCATCTTACCTATATTCGCTTGTTTTTCTCGAAGCGGTCGTAAACTTAAGTGTGCCGCTAATGAACCCATGCGGTATACTTCGTGGCGCTCTCTGCGCCAGCGAACGACGAACCTCCTCTCTAACAATCATCATCACAGCCTATATTTATGTCCACTGCAGGATGAAGGACTCTCCCTGCGATCTCCAATTACCCCTGTGTTGCGCCAGCGGATGCCAACTTGCGCCTGCAAATTTCCGAACTTCGTCACCCCACCTAGTTTTCTGCCGTCCTCGACTGCAATTCCCTTCTCTTGGTATCCATTCTGTAACTCTAATGGTCCACCGGTTATCCATCCTACGCGTTACACGGCCTGCCCAGCTCCGTTTATTTTTTCTTTATATCAATTAGAATATCGGCTATCCCCATTTTCTCTCTGATCCACGCCGCTCTCTTCCCGTATCTTAACGTTAGGCCTAGCGTTTTTCGTTGCATCGCTCTTTGTGATGGAACTCCAACAATACTGCACGGTATTGTTGTGCGACAGTCAATAAAGGTACCGCGCGCACCGGAAGCGGAGCACGGCAGGGGTTACCCCCGTCTCCCGCTGCTGTATCGCCCGTTGTCCTTGGCCTCGCCGAAACGTCAGCTATCCCGAGGAGCCTGGGGTTCGCAAGGTGCATTCGCTCTGCTGCGGTGAGCCGAGGAGCGATGCGGAGGTGATTTGAGAAGGTGCACCGCGGAGGGCAGCGTCCCGCGAGAGGCACCACTCCCCCGCTGACAAGAAAGAGCTCGCCCTTATATCTCTTTCCTTTCGTGCCCAATATAATGCTATTAGACGAGCCGGCAGGGGGCGCCATTGGAGGGTGTCGCTGCTGGCGTCGACTTTCTTCTGTTCTCTTCGTTCCGTCGTCTGCTAGTGATGGATCTCGAGCAGACGCATCGCATTCGGGGTCGCGCGACATGCCCGTCTGTCAGGGTCACGTCTCGATATTTCTTGTCGGGTCGCAACCCCTGTCGCTGATATTTTTTTTTTCATTTGTTTATTTCAGCGCTGACACCCCCGTGCGGCGTGGTCGATTGTATGGAACCACTTTTAGCCTGTATGCTGTTGTGAATGTGTTACGCTTGGAATTCTCTGGTTCGTGCACAGTCTAAAAAAACATAACAATAAATCTTCATGTTAATGATATTATCAAATAAATAACAAAAGTTATAGTAAGGAAGACATGGTGTGGGTTTAGAGCAACCATCAATTTCGAAAGAACCTGTGCCATTGCAAAATACTACGTAACATAAATGTTGAATAATGTAGCTGAATCCTTGCCAAATCGACTAGTAACAGATCAATTAACAAATGCACCACATTGCTGGAGCTTTATCCTGAAGTACATAAAAAAAGGCGAAGGTATATATATATATATATATATATATATATATATATATATGTGCAGTCACCGCGAGTGCGCGAGGTATTTGAGAAAACAGCTTTGACGCGGCATATATATTACCATTGTCATTCTATCTGTTTACAGCACTTTACTTCATCTTCACGAGCTCCCCCCCCCCCCCCTCTGTAGTCTATATATCCGATTTATTTCAGTGTGCAAGCTTCCACTCTGACACAGGGCATAAAGCCGTACGCTGTCCTAGTCGCCTTACATGATAACCACAGAGACTTGGCCATCGCCAGCATAGTTAACTCCCGCCAAGCTATCTCGCTTTTTTTATGTGGGGAGGGGCCGGGGTGAGCACAGTCGGTAGCCAATTACCACGTGTGACAAAGAGACGTAAGCGGTGCCAGTCATACGACAGAAGTTATGCGGTTGAGTTTCTCGAGCAAGGGGAGGCCACGATGAGTGAGAGCCATGAGAAGTCATGATGGTCATGAGAACTCAAGATGAGAAGCCGTGATGGTCATTGCGGAGCAGATTCAAGTGGTAGAGTCAACAGTCAATCTTTCTGTGTGCGATGCCATGAGTACCGCTCCTATGTAATTGATATGCTTATCCTACAGCGCATGCGCGATCCGAGTGTGGGTGGCTGGGAACTTCTGCGGCCATGTTGCCGTCAACGCGGCGTCCTAGTTCTCAATATTAATATGCTACGCTGCTATGAAAGCGAGTGTCACTTAAAAGGAAATTAACAAACGACAACACACTGCTTAAAACTCGTGAATGGCTTCTATTGAGGAAGCACTGCCCAACATCAATACGTGCTGTCTATCCGAGCATGCAGCCCTCATGAAGTCAATAACTGAGGTCTGAGATGGCTTTATTCAACAGTCCTGTAACAGTTGTAAAATAAATAAATAAATAAATTGCTTGAAATTATTATTTTTATTTCTTAAATAAAATGTTTTTCCTAGTTTTTATGTCATCATTATATCCTCTAGTCTGCTTTTTCTTTGTCCTCATTTCTTTTGAGCACTGATTTACATGCAATAAGCAATTTTACTAAGCCGTCCAACTTGCCGCACTTGTCCTGATATACTTCGTGCGCCGGGCATGTTCTAAACATTTCACTTTTGATGTGATTTGTTGCATTTGAAGGAACAATTAAAATCTGGTTAGGTTAAGGTTAAAATCTAGTGACAATGTGAAGCAGATGTTTTATTTATGCTGTGAATTTAAAAAAAAATATCTTGACTACAGGAAAAAAAAACTAATATAAAGTTTACAATTATGTATAACTCAGCAATAAAAACAACGATATCAGAATTTATGAGCTACATGTGGTAATACATTTAAAGAGCGGTATATAATAAGCATATTTTGTCTGCTCAGAAAAAAATTATGCATTATACCCCGCTATGGAATATTCCATTTATTTGTCAGTAAGGTTTTTGAAAAATCTCGAAACATTGTGCTATTCTGACATAAACTGCAAATCCATATATTATGTTATTCCCGCTTCAGATGCTCTAACGGTTGCAATTTACGAAACTGCGATCTATTTTTGGTGCAGAGTAACGGTTTTGTAAACTTCTTTGCTGAATACTTTTGAAGCTAATCGATTTCAGAAAACTCTTGTTAACAACTTTATGCCATAAATTAAACATTCGAGCCCGTATTCACAAAACGTTCCTACGCTATTAAAATTCTTAAGAACAAAAAGCGTCCAGCAGCGACAGAGCATATTATTAGAGAATAAGGCCACACACAAATCAGAAAAAAGGTTCTTACGAACAAAGGAACCTTTGGGAATTTGCTTCATGCTTTCTAGAGCCAGTAGAACTTGTCTTTCACTCTCAAATTTAAAATATATGCATTCAGATTGGTCCTGCTGTTCTTCCAAAAGGGCATTTCTGCGTTTGACATGTATTTGAATAAATAGCAGTCGGTCCCTAGGAATAGTTTCTTGTTATAGCGTACAAAGACAATACATGTGTTTTTCACTCAATGCTGTCTATGTCATTTTGCCTTATACTGTCCCATATACACAGGTATCAGCAACAATAATTCAGGACGAATAAATCTGGTTAATATTAATTCTTCGTGTCGACTAATACAACATTGTCAATACTACAGATTTTCCAAGTGTCATGGAAATTTATTATAAGTTGAGATTTTTAGTTTGCTTATAAATGGTTCTACATTTATAAACCAGTTTCTGGGGAGGGGAGGGGTAGATTCGTGTGCTTTGGCTACCTTATTAGAGGGGAAGAGAGAGAGAAATGTTTAATAAACAATTAGGAGAGGGTGTGGAATCATGTGGCAGCAAGTGTGAAGTAATGAGAGCGGCGCTACAGTACAAAAATACTTTTGCGTGCAGGATTCCCAGGAAAACATCCAGTGGCTGGTAAGCTAATCGGGGAAAACAAATGACAGAGATTCCCAACTTTGGATCGTCCTATGGCGTCGAACCCCCATATTCTAGAACGTTCCTACACAGTAGATATTAGCGCCGCCCCTCGGCAGAAATAGTCACTGCTTTTCAGTAGCGCTTCCCGACATATTGATGAGAAACGTTGCGTCATCTTCAATCGACGGGTGGCACTGTGCTCAACTCGGCTGAGTGGGCGAAAAGTTTCGAGTTGAGGATTGTTTGAGACCACGGGGGTAAGTCTTCGCATTTCGTTTCATGGGCAAATGAATGCGCTTGGGTATACGAAACTTGGCGTATCTAGCTACATAAATGCCCTACTACAACGTGTCCTGCGAGGAAGCAAGCATTGAGAAATGTAGTATACAGACAAAAATGATCGCCGCGCGGACGAGCAGCTCCGCACTCTGCGCGAGAACCGTATGCGCGCGCATGTGGACAAGAATTACGGGTCGACGGCGCGCACCGTACCTTCAGTTATGCTTCGGGCAAGTGCTTCACCATTTGTGTTTCATTTCCCCTCGATAATACGACTTCCAATGTCACACCAAATAGCCTAAATAAATGTGTAAGACGTCTACCATTAAAACAATAGGAGTAGTAACAATTAGTTGCCTACCGCGGTTTCCCAAACCGGCTATTTAATAACAATGCGCGAAGCTGGGTCTCTTTTTTTATTACACTTTTGCGCATATCGCTCTTCAAGTTGTCAACGCCAGCGCACTCACGGCTGAGGTTCTCGAGGGGGTCCAGCCGGTGCGGGGGAGAGGGTGCACATGCCTCTTGAACTACTTCGCGCTGTCAGTGCCAGGTGCCGGAAATTATCGAGACGCAAGTTCACAGCGTGCTGCGGAAGCTTTGACACCCCTCCGAAGACAATGGTTACATCCCACGGTGGAAGCGCGTCTGCAGCCGAGTTCGGGCATGGGAAAGTTGAGGACCACTCCAGTTTCTCAAACCGCAAGTTATTTGAAGGTTAGGCAACTTTTATAGAGAATGTCCGCATTTTTTTATCAGACTCACGTACAAAAACAAATGAGTGCCCCACACACAAATACAAGTAAACCAAGAGAAACCGAATTAAGATGATCATACTGACTATGCTGGCCAACGGCATATAGTTTGGAAGGTCACGCGCAAGTTGGCCAGTTGATGAACGACGCTTCTGCGCGAGTTCGTGATAAGTCGTGTTTTGTTTGACCATAGCCTATGGTTTGAGAGTAGTGCTTTTCTTTTGAGGCACGTTTGGTTAGTTACATTCATTATTATTCATTTCTCTGAGGATACTTTGGAACAAGTTTGAATTTTAGGAACGTTCTGTTAAGCAGAGAACAGTGTTGGTCTCTTCTGATCGTGGTAGAGGCAGATACATTTTCTAGTTAATTTGATGTTTGCTTTTAGGAAAGCGTCACAGCTGAACGCTCGATAAATGATAGCTTCAGTGTTTTTTTTTTTCGCAGAGATATGCCGATAGTTCGCGTGAGTTTCCGTTAAACTAAGACTTTTTTTCAGATTTCGCGAGTTCTGAAAATATCACTGTATCAGGTTAGATACTGGTTATTCGGCAGTCTACTCCAGCTGATATTAGAAATCGCCGGATGGTTGTTCCTGCACCTTAGAAACGAGCTGCGCGGATCGCTTTTAGTAATGGTATACCTCTACAGATTTCTTTTCTCTTCTACGTATTATGTTAGGTTATGTCTAAGGCTGTGCGTGTCTAGCACGTGTATTTAGAAGACGGCAGCATTTGAGTTTCATTTAGTGCGTGGAAGTACTTATAAAAAAGCGCGAATCTTCTTGTAGTCTTGAACGCGCAATTCGCGCAAGTTTTTTAAAATTTTTGTTTCTTAATGCGTGAGTCGCGCGCAAGAGTTTTGACCGCAAAGTGAGAGCGAGTCTGATGGTGCATCCGTGAAGTCAACGAGGCTCTCAGTGGCACTATTACGTGCGTTAATAACGGACGTAGAGCACAAACAGACAGTTCATGCCGTTTGTGCCACATATAATATTTCAATGACCGCTTATTTAGGGTAATTTTCAGTTCGACTTTTTTATAGTATAGTTATCTGAAGGTCGTAAGTTCAAATCCTCCTCCAGTCCACTACATTTTGAGGCACAGAGTGGCACTTGACACCGGCAAAAAAAATATCACCGAGAGCTAGTGGGGCTACACTAGTCAAGGTGCAACCAAATTAGGAAGGCCCACTAAGCTTCAGCAAAGTCACTCCCTCACCAGAACAGGAATTAGCCTCCCTGGTGCAGTATTCGGCTGCTACCTCCCTAATGACTCCTACGATCAACCCATGGCCCTCAGTCCCCAGCGGCTTCGGAGCACCTGACCAAGGCGGCGGTCATACCTGCTACGCGGCAGAGGGTGCTAAGAATCTCTGGGTCCGGTGAGGCCACCAATAGAAACTGAACCTGGCAACGTTCAACACGCAAACCCTTTTGAGCGAGGCTAGCTTAGCAGGGCTATTTGAAGAATTATCAGGTACTGCCTGGGATATTATTGGCCCTAGTCAGGTGAGAAGAACTGGTGAGGCTTATACAGTGCAGACTAATGACCACGTCCTCTGCTACAGAGGTCTTCCGGATAGGAGAGAATTCAGAGTAGGATTTCTAGTCTATAGGACATAGCGGGTAACATTGATGAATTCTACAGCATTATTGAGAGGGTAGCAGTCTTCGTAATAAAGCTGAACAGGCGACATAGCATGAAGGTAGTACAAGCCTACGCCCCAACCTCTAGTCACCATGATGAAGAAATAGAACAGCTTTATGAAGATGTTGAATTAGCAATGAGAAAGGTGCAAACTCAGTATACTGTAGTCATGGGCGACTTAAATGCAAAAGTGGGGAAAAAGCAGGCTGGCGAGCAAGCAATTGGCAACTACGGAATCGATTTTAGGAATGCAAGAGGAAAGATGTTAGTAGAATTCGCGGAAAGGAATAGGCTCCGAATAATGAATACCTTCTTCAGGAAGCGCAGCAACAGGAAGTGGACCTGGAAAAGCCCTAATGGAGAAACAAGGAATTAAATAGATTTCATACTCTTTGCCGATCCCAGCATAGTGCAGGATGTAGAATTGTTAGGTAGGATAAATTACAGTCATCATAGGCTGGCGAGGTCTAGCATTTCGCTCAATTCGAAGAGAGAAAGAATAAAGTTAGTCATGGAGAAATAGGCCAAACTAGACGTAGTAAGGCTAAAAACAGACCCATTCAGGCTGGTACTCGCAAACAAATACACAGCTTTAGAACAGGAAGATAAAGATAACATAGAAGTAATGAATTAAACCGTAACAAGGTTGATCTCAGAAGCAGCAATTCAAGTGGGAGGTAAGGCACCAAAGCAACCAGTAGGTAAGCTATCCCAAGTAACAAAGGACCTAATAAAGAAACGACAGAAGATGAAAATGTCCAACTCAAGAGATCAGATAGAATTCGCTGAACTGTCTAAACTGATCAACAAGAACAAAATAAAGGATATCCGAAATTATAACGTGGAAAAGATTGAGGAGGCAGCAAAATAGGGACGCAGCATGAAATCAGTAAGAAGAAAGCTTGGCATAGGAGAAGGCAAGATGTATGCACTGAAAGATAGGCATGGTAATATCATCAGCAATTTCGATGACATACTAAGAGCAGCGGAAGAATTCTATACTGACCTGTACAGTGCCCAAAACAGCCAAGCTACTCTCATTAGAAATAGTGATGAACCGGATACAGAGGCTCCTTCTATAACTAGCGATGAAGTTAGAAGGGCCTTGCAAGACATGACCAGGGGAAAAGCTGCTGGAGAAGATGGAATAAGAGTAGATTTAATCAAAGATAGAGGAGATGTCATGCTTGAAAAGCTTGCGGCCCTTTATACGCAATTCCTCACGACTTCTAGTGTAATAGTAAGCTGGAAGAACGCCAACATTATACTCATCCATAAGAAGGGAAACGTTAAAGAAGTGAAGAATTATAAACAAATTAGCTTGCTTTAGGTATTGCACAAAATATTCCCCACGGTAATTTTAAATAGAATAAGGGCAACACTTGACTTCGGCCAACCAAGGGAATAGGCTGGCTTCAGGAAGGGATATTATTCGATGGATCATATCCGTGTCATCAATCAGGTAATCGAAAAATCTGCCGAGTACAATCAACCTCTCTATATGGCTTTCATAGATTATGAAAAAGCATTTGATTCCGTAGAGATACCAGCAGTCATAGAGGCATTACGCAACCAAGGAGTACAGGATGCATACGTGAATATATTGGCAAATATCTACTAGGATTGCACAGTAACCTTGGTTCTCCACCAGAAACGTAGAAAGTTCTCTATCAAGAAAGAGATCAGGCAAGGAGACAATCTTTCCAAGGCTATTTACGGCATGCTTAGAAGAAGTATACAAGCTCTTAGACTGGGAAGGCTTAGGAGTGAAAATCAAAGGCGAATATCTCAGCAACCTTCGGTTTGCCGATGACATTGTCCTATTCAGCAACAATGGAGACGAATTACAACAAATGATTGAGGAGCTTAATTGAGAAAGTGTAAGAATATGCAGAAGACAAAGATAATGTTCAATAGCCTGGCAAGGGAACAAGAATTCAGGATCGCCAGTCAGCCTCTAGAGTCTGTAAAGGAGTACGTTTATCTAGGTCAATTACTCACAGGGGAGCCTGATCATGAGAAAGAAATTTATAGAAGAATAAAATTGGTCTGGAGTGCATACGGCAGTCATTACCAAATCCTGAGTGGGAGGTTACCACCATTCTTGAAAAGAAAAGTGTGCAATCATTGCATTCTCCGGCGCTGAGATATGGGGCAGAAACTTGGAGGTTAACAAAGAAGCTCGAGAACAAGTTAACGACCGTACAAAGAGCGATGGAACGAAAAATCTTAGGCCTAACGTTAAGAGACAGGCAGAGAGCGGTGTGGATCAGAGAACAAACGGAGATAGCCGATATTCTAGTTGACATTAAGCGGAAAAATGGAGCTGGGCAGGCCATGTAATGCGTAGGATGGATAGCCGGTGGACCATTAGGGTTACAGAATGGATACCAAGAGAAGGGAAGCGCAGTCGAGGACGGCAGAAAACTAGGTTAAGTGATGAAGTTAGGAAATTCGGAGGCGCATGTTCGAATAGGCTAGCGCAAGACACGGGTAATTGAGATCGCAGGGAGAGAGGCCTTTGTCCTGCAGTGGAAATAAATATCGGCTGATGATGATGACTGACGAGTCTACGGTAACTCATTTTCAGTTCTCCTGTTAATCAGTCATGTACAAGCAGAACTTTTGCACTCTAGCAATAACAGGAAGGTAATATAGCTGATTTAGGTGAGGCATACGTTTACTTTATTTTATTTTTTTTGTGATTTAACTCTCGTATACTATTGCGACTCGGGGTCGGGGACGAGATACTGAGTCTTGAAGCAGGCGAAGAGGAGACGAAAGCTTTATACAATATGTACAAATATGTACAGATATAGCAGGAATAGCAGGTAATAGCTGCTTTTAGCTGGTGATAGCTAGTAAAAGCAGTGAGAGCTGGTAAGAGTGCACCAGACCGACGGGGCGGCCGGTGGCGACTCTCTCGCTTAACAATGGGCAGGTTCCTCCTTAAATCCCCTTGGCGGCGGCTCCTCGTCGACAGGAGGAAGAGGGGACGGTTGCTGACGTCACTCGCGTCGCATTGTGTCGTCGCGTCCCCCTGGCGACTCGTCGACAGGACCCCGAGGGACGGGTGGCGATGATGGCCGGGGCTGCTTGCACGTCGGCAGGACACAGACGGGGCAGTTGCCGAGGTCCCCCCGCGCCGTATTGTGTCGCCGCCTCCCGTTGGCGACTAGTCGGCAGGACCCAGAGGGACGGGTGGCGATGATGGCAGGTGCTATGGCACAACAGCACCCCCGCCGCCAGACAATGCATCCAGAGGTCGAGCTGTCCGACGCAGCTCGGAAGAATGGATGCGCCGGTTGGGCGACGTCTAGGATGGTCTGGAGGTATCGGCTCTGCCGCTTTTCCCGCCGGTGGTCTTTTCTGCTGCTCGGTCCTGATAATGTCCACTGGAACGACCAAGAATCAACAACGCCAAACCACTCCGGCCAAAGCAAGCACCCTCCGAATGCTCTCCAAACCGCCAGACCAAAATCATCGAACAAAGCATTTTTCGAGATCTGGCTACGCTAAACAAAACAAAACAAAATAAGACAACAACAACAAAAAATCCCGAACAACACGAGACACGTATCTGAGAGAGAAATTCGAGATACGGACCTCCTTTTTTCTTTTTTTTTTTGTCAATGCGCGAGTCTTAATCAAATCAGAATTGCATCGCAAGCGATTCTCAACTGTAATGCGGGCGGGTTGGCAAAGATCAAGGTTGCCGAAGATGACTTAATTTTGCCCCCGAAAGCCGTGACGCAAAGGCTGAACGCCGCTAATGTTTGCGCTTGGGCGCCACTTCACAAAAGCGCGGAATGACATCTGACTGTAAATGCCAACCGAAAGAGCCCGCCGCTTAGTGTTGTCTAAATGCACTCGGCGAAACGAGTACCACATTTTTAAAGCACAGAAGCGGTTCTAACAAAAAATAAGAAACTCACGCGAACGACATAAAAACAAAGGTGAATCAAAATTATATACTGGCACTTACAACTAACGCGTACAATACAAAAACCAAGTCATAATCGAAATTAAGAATTTAGGCTTTTCCTAACCTAGATATACGAACAATAACAAACAAATGAAAACACTGACGTTTTCTCTACCTGAGAGTTCAGGAATCAGGCCTCAGTAAATTAATGATCAACAAACTAAAACATGTCGGTGTCTCGCGAAAAGAAAGGACCAAAGCAATAAAAAATGCGCTCTTGGCATATCCACCCTTTCCTACGCTCAACACGCGACTCAACTTTAACGCAAAGAAACACACCAAACAAAATGATTACTAAAAGGACAAATAATAAAATCGGCTTTCAAAGTACCATGTTCACAATCACTTGGTGCTCGCAAGCACACCCTTTCAGACGCGCTCGAGCGGGTCGCCCATTCTCGAGCGTACGCGTTGTCCACTCGCGACACCAGAACAAGGCTGATTTGCCGGTAGCCGTGACTTTCAAACTGCTGCCTCTAAACACTCGGGGAGGGGCGCATCCACGGACCCGCGAGCGCGCGGTCCCTTTGTCCGCTAGGCCGTCGCCTTTCCTTCCCCCAGGAAGGGAGCGGCCATTGAAGCAGACTTTCGAGCATACCCGACGCTTCGCTACGTTGTTCTGCTTACAATTCATTGATATCGCTGAGAACCGACGGAATTTGCGGCGTCTGAATTTCTGCGAAATCCTGCCTTTACCGACGCGTGTCACGCCTATTACAGAACGCAGCAGCCGCCTAAGCTTCGGGTTCACCATGCTCCGCTTTTTCCTAACGGCTTGGCAGTTGGAGCATTTGACCTGGCTCGTATCGCCGCCCGAGTCCGACTTTCTCGGCTTGCGCCTTCGTCGTTTGCCCTCGGCGCGGCTCGCAAAGCTCGCGGTCTCGGCACTCGTACTCGCAGGTGCCCTGCCTTCTCGTCGCAACGACATAGCTCCGGGCGGCAAAACCAAGCTAGCCTCGTGGTCGTCGCTAGATGTCTGCACTTCTAACAGAACATAACTGCATCCGACGCCATCTGAGCTAGCCGGCTTGCCCTGCGGTCTCTCCTTGACTAGCCTGAGCGTATCGCTGCCTTCTAAATCAAAAGAGCCACTGTCGGCCACTTTTCCCAAAGCGGCCTCTCTAGACGGCGAAACAACATCGTGTTCGTGCCTGTCACCTAGCGTGTGCGCCAATGGCACCACATCGTCTCCTGGGCTAGTAACCATTTCACTAGGCGGTCTGTCTTCGACAAGCTCGGTCTTGTCGCTACCGCCTTGGCCTTCGCAGTCGGCCTGACTTATAGCTTCAAAATGCCTCAACAGAGCCATCTTTGCCTCATCGTAGTCCCGCCTCTCCTCATCAAGCAGGCGTTCCAGAACACACGAGAGTCTACGAGGAAGCAACAGGATCAACCGCTCGGACCAGAGGTGCTGGTTGACACCTTCTTTCTCGCAAACCTTTTCAAAGTCCGCAAGAAAAGTAACAATGCTATCGCCCGCCTTGAAACTACAAAGATGGTATCGCGCTGTGCGCCATATCCATGTTTGATTCTGTCGACGGCTCTCTCGTCTTGCCCTTTCCTCGGGACTTACGTGCTCTTTCGCTTCAAGCTCGCGCCTCTCACGTCGCTCGCGTTCCTTTGCCTCCAGCTTTCGCTCAACAATCATCTCCCAAGCCTCTTCGGCTTCCTCGGTCGTCACGTCCTCCGCTCGCATCACGTCGAGAATCGCTTTCCTTGCTTTTTCGGAGCCGGCGGAAATGCCCAACTCCTCGCAAATTTGAATGAGGTCCTGAACTTGGAATTCCTCCATCGCGATCTCGTTCCTCGTGTTGCTTGCCCACTAAATTTACCCTACTTTAAACTAAAAGCGACTGTTTAAGGAAGGCAAATTCGCAATCCATAGCCTACTAACAAACAAAACACTCTACTAACATCTGTCTGTGCTAGAGAGGTCTGGTGACATGAAAAGCAAACATCGGGCACTCACCCAGCCAAAGTGGTTGACGCCGGTCGATCTGGTAGCTGCCATCGAGCGGTGTAGCAGGCGTCTTCGGTCCTCGTATCTCGCAGCTTGCCATCCGCTGTTCAGATACTGGTTCGCCAATCCCACCGCTGCCACCACTATTGCGACTCGGGGTCGGGGACGAGAGACTGAGTCTTGAAGCAGGCGAAGAGGAGACGAAAGCTTTATACAATATGTACAAATATGTACAGATATAGCAGGAATAGCAGGTAATAGCTGCTTTTAGCTGGTGATAGCTAGTAAAAGCAGTGAGAGCTGGTAAGAGTGCACCAGACCGACGGGGCGGCCGGTGGCGACTCTCTCGCTTAACAATGGGCAGGTTCCTCCTTAAATCCCCTTGGCGGCGGCTCCTCGTCGACAGGAGGAAGAGGGGACGGTTGCTGACGTCACTCGCGTCGCATTGTGTCGTCGCGTCCCCCTGGCGACTCGTCGACAGGACCCCGAGGGACGGGTGGCGATGATGGCCGGGGCTGCTTGCACGTCGGCAGGACACAGACGGGGCAGTTGCCGAGGTCCCCCCGCGCCGTATTGTGTCGCCGCCTCCCGTTGGCGACTAGTCGGCAGGACCCAGAGGGACGGGTGGCGATGATGGCAGGTGCTATGGCACAACAATACTTAGCAACTGTACACTAATAAGGCAGCAAAGGTGACAGACACAACACTAAAACTGAAGGCAATAGAGATGCTAGGCAAAACAGAAATAAGGTCTCTGTCCTTTTCAGAATGTCCCTCTCAAATTATTTGTTGAACCTGAGCTCCAATGTGGAGCCGACGGTTGTTCTTTGTGTTTGTTTCAATTGGGCTACAAAGGCCTCCACAAATTTCAGTTTATTGAGCATTCCTTTTCACACAATGATATGTTAAAATACAATAATTCAATATTCATTCAAATTGCAACCTTCTTGACCAAGAACAACTTATAATGGCTCTCGACAAACTTTTCCGAGATGTTGCCTTCTCGAAATTTTCGCCGAGGCTCAAGGTATCTTCCATTTATCATCCTGAACTGCGCAGAATTTGACCCGAGATGCCGTCCTATGTTCGAAACGCTCGATCAGTTATGTAGGCGAGACCGAAAGCATTCGTACCATATCGCCGAGTGACATGAAAGCATCAGGGCACCCCAACCTGGTTCTTACTTGCTCAGTCTGTCGCAAAAACTTTGAAGGTACATGCCAATATGACAAACTGATACCATCAAAGAAAGCGAGTTCATACATCGAAGCTGCATAAACGTGTCCAAGCAGTATAAGCGAGTTCTCAGAGCCTTCACAGGAAGTACTGCAGTTCCATTTGCTCATCGAGATCCTGGTAATACATCCGTTTCGGTGGTCCTACGTCGCCTCAATTGATGATCCCCGACGCCAGCTTTTCACTGACGTAGCCGTACAAATTCCTAGTTGACGTGCAATGTGGAGCTGGTATCACACAATGTGAGAAAAAAAAAGACACATTAATGGCTAAAAAGATGCAGAAGAAAGTTGACGGTTCCAGGTACTTAAACATTATTATTTATAAGTAAATTGCTTCTCTTGATGTACATTCGCTGATTCGTGGAGTGCTCGGCGCGAGCAGAGGACAAGGTTGAGCTGCTTTTTTTAGTGGCACGAGCGCCAAGTGACACTCTGGTTTATTGCGCAGCAACTTCCGGTTAGGGACCGACTTCTGGTTTGTCACAGAGGTGGGAAGAAATTAAAAATAAATCATAAAAATGAAAAAAAGGTAGATATCGATGGTTGTACTTTTGGTTGATGATAGATATGACATCCGAGCACAGGTTTAGTACAGTAAAGAGCTAGTTAAGCGTGAGGAATAATTATAAACAATTCTGGAAAGTCTATTTGCCATACACCAAAGCACACAATCGTGCACTTTACATACCCACCGCAACAGTACAGGTTCCCGTGAAACTCCGAGACAAGTGATGTCATCAGTGACGTCGCACTTAAACCAGAGGTACCCGCTCATTACAAATTAAAATAAAAACAAGAAAATTAGAGCTACACACTACCTGACGCAGATTGAACGCCTGCCTCACACAGCGGAGGGGTGACGTCGCTCTCTGTTTTCTCGCTTCTATCCCGGCGGCGACTTTCCCGTTGCTAGTAGGTACAGCGGGGGCGTGGCACTGCGGTTCACGTGACTTCCGCGTAACACGTGTTGTCATGGCAATCGTGGAGCTCCTAGGTGCCTAGGGACATAATCGCTTAGGGACTTTTGGGGCACTGGTCTGCACGGCCGTGCGGCGGCTGCTAGTTACTGAGCGTGGCTCTCTTATATCCGGGACTGGGCGCAGCGACCTTGCCGAGCGCGGGTCCTACGTGCGTATGGAGCGAATCGTTTGGGGTGCGTTGAATGTCTGGGCCACGCCGGCCACGCTTTATTATTGTAGCGTTTGTTCTAGTGGCGGAAATCCTTGCAGTAGTGGTAGTGTGGCATGACGGCTTTTGATCTCAGTGAGCTGTGGTGGTGTAAACAAGCGGATACTGCTCGCTTTTGTACCCCGGGGCCGCGGCGGAAGCCGCGGTACCGGGTGCCGACGCGAAGCTGCGGTCGTTGGGGTGTTGTGGAGCGCAGCGTAGCAACACCCCCCAAAAATGCTGCTTCAGTCAGGTAGACTGCTCCCTCCCTGATAGTGAGATTATATTTGGATCATCGAAAAAGTGATGCGTTTATTTAGGAATACCATCGTTTCTCTCTCGCAGGCGTGAGGACAAGCGGGTGCGAGAGAGAAACGATGGTATTCCTAAATAAACGCATGACTGTTTTGATGATCCAAATATAATCTCACTATCAGGGAGGGAGCAGTCTACCTGACTGGAGCAGTATTTTTTTATTTGGGGTGGTTCTACGCTGCGCTCCGCAACACCCCAACGACCACCGCTTCGTGTCGGCGCCCGGCACCGGCGTACAAACGCGAGCAGTATCCGCTTGTTTACACCACCACAGTTCACCGAGATCAAAAGCCGTCATTCCGCACCACCAGTACTGCAAGGATTTCCGCCACTAGAGCTAACGCTACAACAATAAAGCGCGGCCGGCGTGGGCCAGACACCGCCATACATTCAACACGCCCTAAACGATTCGTTCCCTACGCACGTAGGATCTGCGGTCGGCAAGGTCGGTGCGCCCGGTCCCGGAGATAAGAGAGCCACGCTCAGCGGAGACCAGTGCCTCAAAAGTCCCTAAGCGATTATGTCCCTAGGCACCTAGGAGCTCCACGATTGCCATGACAACGCGTGCTAACACGTGACCCGCAGTGCCACGCTCCCGCTGTACCTACTAGCAATTGTAAAGTCGCCTCTCGGCGTGCACCTGCTCCGTCGGTCGCTCGCGCGCGCCATTTGTGCGCCAGTGCTCGTTAAATGCTCTCACGTCAGCGGCGGAGGAGCACGTATGGCGCACTTTGTGCTCCGTCCGGTAGGGCGCAACGCGTCGCGCCCTCCTCGCCCTCCTTCGCTCCCTCGCCCGCTCCTCTGTGCGTGGCGGTTTCCCGCCAGTTCTGTTCACTCCTCTGAGTTCGGTTTCCCGCCCTTCACCTGGGTACACCAACACCGACGTGCGAGTGCCACTAGCAGACACTTAAGTCAAGGATTAAGATGGTTTCCCATTTTTTATTTGTAACGTATCATAAGAATCCAGAAGCATTCGGGGCAGGGGTGCGGTTGTTGACACCGTCAAAATGGTGCATCTTGCCCATTTCCGCCATGTTAGCATTCTGAGCCAAACAAAGGTGGTGAAGCCGCTCTGTCAACCAAGCAGACCTGCCAAGATAGCAAGTTCGACAACACGGCAGAACATGACGGTGGTCAGAATAGCACCCCGGTTCAGAGCACCTTGATCACGTGAGACATGATTCATATTGCGAAACGGGACCTGCTGGTTAGCATTGAAAAATCTATGAAACCTGGTATATCAGAGATGCCACCAGTACAATACATAAGCACAGAAATAGCAAACGCTTATTTTGTTTATATTTTTCCTTTGATCCGGAGTAACTTTCACGTAAACTGTTTGATTCGACGAACAGGATTTGCCGGCATCACCCATAATGTTGACGCTCATGCATTAAATAGGGTAATGAAGCCGGTGTGTTACTGTTATTTGCCAACGTTTCTCTCCCTGTATATACGTGCACGTAAAATCAAGCACTGTCCACCGCCTGCGGCAGCGTCAAGCGCTTTATTTTCTCGCGAACCGTTTTCTCCCATTTCGACGGCGAAGGCAACATGCAGGAGGGTAATACGTCCATACGTTCCGCGGAAATCAATCAGCGTGCACAACAGAGAAGAGATATGGTCCCGGCAGGGCCTCCTGTCGATTTGCGAGCGCGCGCTCAATCTTTTCCTCGAGTCTTGCCCTCCGCCCACCGCCTTGTACACACGGCAGGCAGCCACCGGAAGTCTTGATGGATGGATGTAGCAGGATGCTTCGCCAAAACCGTTATACCAGTCCTCCCTCTATGCCATATAGAAGCCACGCTTCCGCAAGGGTGTGTTCCTTTCTATGGGAGAATGAGACGAATGCTTTCTCCGGTGGCGTGCCGCGCCACGCTTTACAACCTTGCCACTCCTCCAGCCCAAGCTTGTTTCAAAATTTTGTGTACAATGAATAGAATACGCAAGGAATGACGAAAGCTTTATATATCGCCTGTCCTGCTGTTCCACATATTGTTGGGTCAAACAGAGGGAAAAGACGATTTCTTCGAAGTCTAGCATCCTCTTTGAAAGCTGTCAAGTGATAAGTCGGCAAACAAAAAGAACACTTCGTTCCTTAAACCAATTTTGCTTCGTGCACGCCCCCTTCTTGGCAGAGTGTAGGTTTTTAGAGACTGCATGGTTCATCCCTGGACTATGTTTTTGTCCTGCCTTGCTCGGATGTTTCTTTTTAAATTCTTTTATTTTGTTTTTGCTTTGCTAACGCTGGATTTTCCTTTTTCGTGCCAGCGTTATTTATTGCCTTGGCGGTTCTTTGATTGTTTTAGGTCAAGTGACGTAGAGTATTTCCTACAAATATCATGTTCTCTTTTTACACAACTCGCCGTAGGGGTTGAACAGTAGAGTTCTGCTTAGAAGCACGAGCTCGTAGGTTTGAGTCCCGGCAACAATGACTGCATTCCTATGAGGACGGAATGATGAAAAACAACTCGTCTGCTGTGCATTGGGTGCGCGGTCGAGAGTGCGGAGGATTCGAAGCCGAGGCGGTGTTCTTCCTCTACGGTGTGTCTTAATTATAGCCCCTTTGTTGATTTGAAGCGCAAACAAAGGGAATGCTGTCGTCACCAACAAATTGACCAACCCAGGGGGCGCCAGCGTCTGTAACAATGTGGCTGGGGTGCTCGCGCTGTTGCCGTTTGCTACAGCTCAGTGCAGCCGATCGCGTCTTTGGCGATTTACTTATACCTGCAATACGGAATGCACAGCAGGTTAACGCCAAACACAGGAACTTCATTATAAGCGTAGTTTTCATTTTCTTCACGCGTATTTAAAGCTGAGATACTGGCAAAAAAAGAAAGAGAACGGCACCCACGACCGAGAAGCTACTTCCATATCTACCGGCTAAAGCTAAGAAAGAAACGTATGCAGCCGCATTCTGGCGATAAGGAAGTCTGATCATACCCTATAATAATATCGCACATGGGTTAAACGTGAATAAAGCAGTTTTCTTCAACTTCCGCTGGCCGAAAATTTCATCTAAACAGCCGGCATCAGCGCCAGTGCGCCGGCTGCACTCACCTACGCCACACCAGTGGCGACGGCGAGCAAAGAACAACACGATGGGCACGCGATACGCTTTGCTCTCTGCTGATTTTCACTTTCTACTTCTCTTCAAAGAGTCTGCGGAGGGAAAGGCACAGTTCCGCCTTCACAGCACCGACGAACTTTCTTTTTCGTTGCCACGGTCACAACGCGAGAGGGAAAATGAAGGTCAGAGTGGTTCGCTCTAGTTCGCAACGCCTCTTGAGAGAATACATGCCAATAATGAGAGATGCCGCGGCAGTTGAAACGATTCAAGTTGTTTGAAGTGCTTAGAGCTCTTGGACCAGTACGAAGAAATCTAAACTCAGAACACCTGACTGAACGAACTCTTAGAGAAGTTCGTGTCGAAGAATGAATTTTGCTATCGATTACGTGAATGGTTTATCGCGCACATACGAAGAAGCTATACGTGCGACATCAAGAGAGGCCAAACAAGGCGAGGAGTTATCGTTGATGAGAAGCGTTTTTTCGTGCGTTACTGGTCCCCAAGCCAACGAAGACGTGGGACATGACCCAAGAGCAGGCCGAATTTCCGTCCAATTGTAACGAAAGAACCATCCTCGTCCCACGGTTACCCGGCATATTTATAAGTGTTTGTGGGTCTGCATTGGGTTTCTTTCGTTTCTCTTAGGGAATAAGAGCACCGTTTTGACAGTTCATCAGCAGACAATAACTGTTTGTGGCTGTGAGTGTTTAGTGTTCTTTGAATATGTGCGCTAGTGTTTGCTTTCTTTTTTTGTTTACTTTTTTTTGCTTACCTTCCCTACATGTTTTGTTTTATCATCGGTGAGCACCGCATGCTTGGCACGCGACGTGTATTGAATTTTCCGTCCTAGTTTTTCCTTATGACATAGCAGACGTTTCCGTTGCTCTGTCTTGGGTTGTTAATTTACTGTGTTCACGCCTTGGTGTAGATTTGCGAAGTGTGCATCCTCCGCAAACATGTCTACATATCCTTCCCCCAAGTACAAGCTCAGCAGCTGTTTCAGTGAGATAGTGTAGTTTTATTTTGAATAACAAGCTTCAAATAAAATTGATTTTGCTATGCACAGTGTCTGCATGTAGTTCCTTGCTCTGAGATTAATAAAATACCGACAATTTGAAGCGTTTGTTCCTGTTTCGTGCGACCTGACGGCTCTATGCCACATGCTGCTCTCTATTGCTCCCAGCGTGTCACTGCCATATTGAGCTACTGCCTACTGAATTTTCCCAAGTCAGCAGTTAACGTTGATGTTTTCTAAAATAGATTACGGCGTGTGCAGGAGAGCTTTGAAAAAATGCCTGAATTAAAGGTCATTGTCGAAATAAATTAAATGCCTCTGAAGTGCTTGCAAAACGGTATTTCAATGAGCTGGGTGCTTTGGGGGTATGGCTTCAGCCGCTAGACCTGTGTTTTAAAAAAATATTCCGGGTTCGTAATGGTTGTTGCTTTGTGTTGCGAACTTTTTCAAGATGTAAAAGGCACCTTCTCAC
Organism: Dermacentor silvarum; assembly: GCF_013339745.2. NCBI lineage: Eukaryota > Metazoa > Arthropoda > Arachnida > Ixodida > Ixodidae > Dermacentor > Dermacentor silvarum. Next base: position 125,496,104 of record NC_051158.1, on the reverse strand, counting down.
GAAATACACATTTCCTAGCTGCGCTCTGTAAGGTGAAATTAAACTGAAAACTTCTTGTTCCCATGTATTTCTATGGGCCATGGTAGAAAGCCGCTAACCCTGACAATCTATTGCTACTGTCAACAATGCCACCGCATACTGCTTACGTATGCGCTGTGGCTCTATAATGTAGCGATTCCTTCCAATCGATTTTATGCAACTCTGATCAGCCACTGTTCATGGCCGGATGATTCCATGGATAGCACGGGTTACCATTATGACCACTGACGAAGCAGCACAAGAAATGGAATTGGTGTAGAATCGTTACATTATCCCGCTCTAGCTCTTTCTTGGACCACCTGGTGCCTAAAAAAAACAACCCGCGCTTAAACAAAAAAAATGTGGTTGATCCCTCTTATATAGGAATCGGTATAGAACACGAAAGTGAAACGTGTCTTCACAGAAGTAGTGTAATGTTTATTGCACATTGATATATAATGTCTATTGGTGTTTTGTGGCTAAAGCGCCCTTAGGCGTTGATGCACCCACGCTGACGCCTGGTGGCACGTCTCCTCCATCACGACTACCAACGTTGATGACCATGAGCAACCGTCGTGAATATGGAAGCTGCACTACGCTGCACACGCTAGCACAACGCGAAAGACGAAGCACGTAACTGACACACTAATACAACGCGCAAGACAAAGCACGTAACTGAATCGTCACCGAGTCAAATCAGCGCGTACAGCGCGTCGTAATTGCAGCCTGCGCGATCAACTTCAGAAACATTTTCAGAGCTAATTGCGGAGGCCACGCTCCGCTGTGCTGAGTACGGTGAACGCCACCTAGGTGGCGTTGGTAGTGCTTCTTGATGCCAGCGTCCCTTCGAATGCTGGCATCGAGGCGTCGTAGTGCTGAGACCACCGAAGCGTTCACTGTCGGTGCGCGTTAAGGCCGGAATACATGGAGCGAATAACCGGCGTCCGAGCGAAGAACTTCGTCGGGCGGCGAACGTCCGACGGCCGGCGTCAAGAAATTTGCCGTCCGCAGCCGATCTGCCTGTCCAAACATTTTCGTCGGGCGAACGCCGCCGCCGGAAGCGTCTAGCGCGCAGCGGTGGACGACAGCCAATCAGGAGGCACTAGTTCCGGTCGCAATGCATGCTGGTGTTTCGCGCGCGCGCGCCTTTTCGCGTCGTCTGCAATCGCGTTGGTGTTGCCGTGTCTGCATGTCTCTGCACCGATTGAGTAGTTCCTAGTATGATCTCTCAGGAATCGCGTTGTATTTGTACATCCCATATCCGCTGATCTGCGAGGAAACAGACAAGCAGTGCAAGCTCTCTACAACAACCTTCAACAGAAATCTTCTGATCTCAGAGGCCACATGCTGTCGTCATGCCTATCTCCCGACTTCCCCGATAGATGGCGCTGGCATCGGATATTTCTTTCGCTAGGCTTAGACGCGTTCGAAACGAGAAGCGATCTCGAAAACTACTCAAGGTTATCCATAATACTCTGTCGTCGAAGCGGCCTGAGACTAAGCGAAAGCCGTTTACGCAGTCATTTGCTTCCAACTAAGTGAATTCTACAAGGACAACGCCAAATTCAGTTCGAAGCGGGCGGCCGGGACCGCCGCCAACACGGCGGCCAACGCGCGGCGGCGTTCGCCGCATGTATTGCAACACAGCAAACATCCTGCGTCGTGTCGCCGCGTCGTTACTTGACGCGTGAAGTTCGTCGAGAAAGTTCGCTCCATGTATCCCGGGCTTTAGTGTCATAATGCAGTACTTCTCTTTTCTGCTCGTAGGCGGCGGCACCGCCCCGAGCAAGAGCGCGGGTACACGGAGGAGTGTTAGATATATAAGGCGCGTCTGTGTAGCTCTCTGCAAATGCGTTTGTGGCGCAATGGGTTAAACGCTCGGCGATCTATCGTCGCGGACCGAGAGGTCGTGGGTTCGATTTCCAAATTTTGCATGTTTGTGGAACTTTTTCTTCTGGTTTCTTTCTTTGTATTATGTTCTATGACGTATTTCCGTGACGGAAATACGTCAGTGAAGTCTTGGTGGACCCCGGAATAAAACACTTTCGTGTTAAAAAGAAAACCGCCCCTTCTACTCCGTGAAGATGGCCGAACAGGGAAGCTGTGTATTCGCGGCCGCTAGGCTGGCCCGAAGGGCACTACTTGCGGCGATGAGACGCGTCGGCGTCCACGGGCGACGGCGTTCCCAGCGCGTGGCGGGGGATGGGAGGCGTCGGCGTCCACGGGCGACGGCTTTCCTAGCGCGTTCCTCAGACTTTTTTTTTCTACGACGTTCCCAGACAAGAGTCCTTGACCAAAGCTTTGTGTATACAACCAACGCTAACGCGAACTCCTCTCACACCCCGCATCTCCGTTGACCTACTTTTTGCCTACACCGCCATTGGTTGGCGCACCTCACGCTCTCTCCGTCCAACGCGAGTATTGGACGGTGCGACTTACGTCAACCCCCCTCTCAATTCTCTTTTTCAACTGCACCCTCTCACAGCCTTCTCACAGGGGGAAAGGGGTCACTCCAACACTTTTTCCCCTATTGAGCACTTCCTTTCCTCTCCTCTCCCGCTAGGTCACGTGACCCCTTTTTAGCGAAGTCTGACAACGACGACTCAGGGTCCGCATAAACAGCTTCGCTGTACAAATTACCACCCAAGCACTCCGTACAGATCGTTAACCACCGAAGCTGAAACGTGCCACCCCTGTGTTTATCACTGGGTTAATCCCGATGGTTCATTAAAGGTTTATTGGTTACGTCCTTGTGTTTCTCAATCAGGTTACACACACGTTCGGCGGCGACGGAGAAAACGACGTCACTGACGGTATATGCCCGCAGTTCGTCGTTGTCGCACTGCCGCTTGCGATTCTTCAAAATTAAATTGTTTCAAACTTAAATCTGTCCGTCACGTAAGACAATGAATGCCTTATACCCCCTTAAACAATGACTCATACTTCCGTAAACGCGGCCTCCCCATTACGACGACAGATGAGAAGGGAAATTCTACGCTGGAGTGATGAGAGGCAGCGGAGCCAGCTACGGAAGAAGACAACGATGACGAACGCGGGAGCAGTGGCACGAGCGCGTTCGCGCGGTAGCGCCGGGGGGCGCCAACGAGCCAGCTGCGGACGAAGGCGACGACGCTCGAACCCTTGCTGATGATGATGGTTTCTGCACACAACGGACGGACGGATTTTGCTTTTGCCTAGCCACATACAGCTTCGCTCTAAAAACGATAGCGGGAAGCAGAGGTGTCGCTCGTCGAACCTATTCCCAAGGGTTGAGATCGCGCACTGCATACACATGTCTCACCGCACATTGCACATTAATCGCTGGTGCTCCCATTTATTCGAGACTGTCTAACGCCATTCACGATGTACCTACACTCTGACCCGTATTGCACCCTTCGGAGAAACGGCGTCAAGATCGAAGAAATTTCTGCTTCAGATGGGTGCATCGTTCTCTCAGCGGTACTTTGATAAGTGTGGTAATACGATGCAAAATCGGGGAAGAGGTCAAGAATGTAAATGGATGACAATGTGACGGTTTTATATGATTCATGACAGTGCCATTTGACAACGCCATTTGAAACCCACTGACGTTTCCATTAATTATAACTAAAATGAATTTACACTTATAAAAAAAGCGCACAGGGCCGTCATCGCACCTCACCCTGGAAGGCTACACGCCTGAAATCCATGAGAACAAATGTACTAACTTCTATGTAGACGCTACGCACTCATGTGGAAAAAAATAGGCAGATACCACTGACAATCTTTTAATTGAAAAATACTGTAATTTAAGCAAACGGACAGTTACATCTTTCGACAACCATCGAAAAAAAATACATATTTTAAATATGAAAATTTATAGCACCCGGAACCATACTCAAATAAGCGTTCCGCTTAAAAAATGTGAGCAAATACCTTATCAGAAACAGCAGCTGTCACCTGGAAGTCTGATCGCAAAAAATATTCTATGCGACACATCGAAAGCCCCAAAGGTGCTTTGGAAGGCGTGCTAGAAGACGTGAGCGGAACGATCTGCAAGAGCAAAATCACACAATCACGCTGCCACTGCACTTTTCATGCAATATTGTTCACAGCAGTTTTCACGTTAATGTATGCACGTGCCGCGAGGTTCCATACGGGTTATTCTTGGCCTCAAGAAGACTATAGCCTTGCTTACGAAGATTGCAGTGATCAATAATCAACGATCCCAAATAAATAAGCATAATATGAGATACAGGAAAGGACAGAAATGTTACCGCAGGAAGGAAAGAAACGAAAGAAGGAGATCCTCGTGTTCATCTTTCCTCGAAGAGCTTTTAATTTGTTTGCATCATACTAGAATAACCATCCCTCGCCATGTTAAACAGTTAAGCATCGTCAAAAATTGACGCCGCAAGCGCTGGCGTGAAGAAACTCCTCCGACCTAACGAGGCAGAAATGAGGTGCTCGTTACGACGCCGGAAAGGGTAACAGCTCTTGTCAAGGGTTGCCAACGGCGCAGTTAATGACCCGGCAAAAACAGACGCAGGCACGCATGCAAATGGCGGCCGGGTGGGCGACGTCGCGCTGCAGTGGAGCTCAGGTATTTCCGGCCCGTCGTGGTCGTCGTCGATCCGAAGTCGTGCCTCACTGATAACCGACCGTCGCCACGCCGCTCGACTGAAGGGTTCACGGCTCGGCAGTCTTTTGCCGCCCGATAGCGAAAACTAGTGGCCCGTTCTCTCGGACGCGCGACACCACCCGATGGACCCTGAAATGAGGCCACGCGGGGAAGGGTGGCGCTGTGGTATCTCAATTAACGGCTCGCTTGCGACAGATAGCTATGCGAGAAACAGGGCTCGAGCGAAGGAGGAAATTTTTTTTTTCTTTGCGCTAGAGAAACGTTGTGAGTGATGGATCGGCTGTATCCTAGTTTGTTGCCGGAAGTCTGGTTAGAGCCAACCAGCCCTATATGTTGTTAGTGTCAGCGCGTTAGCGTAAAAATCAACTTTGCGGGAGCTGAGCAAGGACACGCGATAAGTTTCTTTAGTAAGACCAGAGTTTTCTTTATTTTTATTATTTTTTGCTTGTAGGATTCTGGCCACGACCCATCAGATTTAAACAACTTGCAGTACAGTGGCTGAAAACATGTTCTACTGGAAAATAGTAGCAGAAGGCTTAATAGGGAGTAGTACAGACGCATGTACCGCCTTGCAAATATGCCTATTTTATTGTTATATCCATACATAAAAAGCACTGGTTCCGGCCCTATTTTTAACGTAATTGAAATTTGCAAATTCTCAACACAATGTAACAAACTTACGAAAAAGCACTCAATTAGAAATTAACAGATCATGCCGGTATCACGCCCTTTGGGAATCGGTTTAAGCGAAGTTTTGTTTAGTGTTTGCGCTGAATGAACCAAATCGGTGCTAATGTGGTGTCGAATTTTGATGTTGTTCATCTCATGGTGTAATACGACATATTACTTGCACCACTATCTTGGGTGCACCAGTTGTGCTAAATCTATGCAGTGCGCAGGAAACCCAAAGCAAGATATGTGTTTGCATGGGGCGTTCTTGGCCCCACTGTTCGCATCCAGGGAGAAGGTTTGCACTGTCACCGCCTCATACGGCGCATCGCATCTTGCCACTACAGTTGATGCGCTGGACTGTCACTCCCGCAATGTGAATTTGACGATGCGGTGCGTGCACAACGGTGAGCAAGGCCGGGTGAATGGAGAAGTATGAAACATACCGCTTAACATTAACGTTCATGGTGCCGCGCAGTGTTGTGGGATCGTTTGCTTGGAGCTAACAAAACCACCGCGCAATGTGATCTGAGAGCTTCCAAGAGTGAGCAGTACGCGACAGCTTTATTAATGTGCACCTCTAATGGTGCAGCAGTTAAGCGCCATTCGGTTTACTTATTTTAATGAAGCGACGGCAAACAAGGCATGCTTTGTGACGTCTCCTTTCTTCCCTTTCTCCCCTCTCGCGCCATCTCCCGCAGTTCCTCCCTCTCTCCTGGCTCCCCCTTTTACCATTGATGTGGCTGAGTAGAGTGTGGGGAATGTGTGAGTGGAGTGTGTGTAGGCAGAGCAAGCGAACAGAAAGAAGGTCACTGGTGTACAACGAGAGTCAACGGTGTCTCCGGACCTGTATTTTTGGTCTTAGAGTTACATGATGTCACGCCAGAGGATGGTGAACCTGCTGGGTGGCAGCCCAACGTGCTGCTGCGATGACCGTGGCAGCAAAGGATTGGAAGTTGGAGAAGCGACGTGAGGCTCAGCATCAACGCGAGACTGCTATGGCTTGTTTCTGTGAGAAAGAAATGTTGCGCCCATCGACTTTCACATACATTTCAGAGGATTTAGAAAGTTTACTTCGACGATCATCTTCAATGGTTCCTGCATAGTTTTTATTACAATGCACATGATATTTCTTAACGGGTCTTCGTAATGTCGCGATTATCGAGAGTTTCTCTCGAATGTGTGTTGGGGCTTCAAAAAGGGCCCAAATAGGTCCTCCATTCTTCGTTCCACAGTCTGCGTTGATCACTGTTACTCATACTGACTGTTCAAGCTGTATCAGAGTTTACTGGGCACATGTCGGCCACAATGGAACAGTTGCTTGTGACTTTGTTTGCTTCCTGTGTCCGGTGTAACATTCACGGTGCTGGTCACTCTACGTTGGGGCCAGCAGATAAGAGTGCCCCGCTTGCCGCGATATCTTTTTCTTTTATTTTTGCCACCCCCCTGATTGGCTACGCAGCACACAAAAAAGCGCGTCGCTGAAGGAATAAAGATCATTGTCTTCGTGGCGTATTTTATTTTATTTTTCTAAACCCCACAATAACTAATGTCTTCGTGGGGCTGCGTGGGTTGTCTGTTCCTTGGGCCGGTCATCCTGCCACCCCCGGCGTCGAGCCGCCGAATGCGTAAGCTGCTTGCCGACATCGCCATGTGACGTTGCTAATTTGAGATAAGATTCGTTAAATAAGTAGTGACTGAAGAATAAAGCAAATCAATTTATTCGATGTAATCACCGCTGCGCGGCAAAGCACGCTCCGTAATGCGCTATCTCAAGCAACAGAAAGCACGCGATGAAGTCGGCTGTCGTTTCTCATTTAAATTCCAGAGGCTCATTTGATTTATTTGCAACCACACTACTCTGGAGCAGGCGGCTCTTGAAGGAATGCTGATAGAATTTAACACGGAACCGTGACTGTGGGTGGCCTCCCCTGGACAATATGCTCCTCAATTACTGTCAAATAACAATCTGACGTGACTGTTGCCCGTAAGAAGATTAAATACATCTCAGTGACCTACGCGAATGGACATTTCTACAGAGGAAGAAATACGTAAATCAGGGACACGTAGAATTTTTTTTAAAATGTAACTATGCCGTTTGTAATCCCAGCCACTGCATGAGCGATCGTGCTGAGAGGTTGATGGAGATGACGAGATCTACCATACCAACCATCTACCATCTTCCAACGCAGTTTTGCAAACATGATACGTGGATTGTAGTCGGATCCCGTAATTTACTGAAATCACCTGTATAATATTGAGGTACTGAATACACCATGTGTCATAGTCACAGAATCAAAGAACAAATACAACCTTATGAACTCTTTTAGAATAACATACGTATTCAGCTAAGTACCATCTCGGATCAAAATCTTTTGAGAACCTTTCATAATATAGCGGAATGGCGAAATAACATTGCCAGACGTGCACGCACATCGCCGCAATGATATGTAACCAAAAAGACAGCAAGACAATATAGGTCTGTTAAAACATTGGACCCTGTAATCTGTTAAGTGACCTGTACGCATTTGCACACTACGTCTTGCGAGGTGTTGCTCCCCAGAAGGACAGAATATTGAAGGTTCTCAACTCAACCTGCATAAAGTTGAGGTTCGGAAAAGTATCATCTCAAAACGCAAACCTAGTCAGCCTTTCACTATCCCTGAGTGGTAAGAGAACATTACGAGAAGCACACGAACTTCATCGCAATAACATATGGCCAAGAAGCGCTCAAGACAATAGATCTCTGTTAGGACTCTTCCACTCCTTCTGTGTGGTTCCAGATGTTCCCCCGAGACCGACTTTCGCGACCTCCTGGCGTTTGCGCATTATAAGTAAATTACGCGGCTTACGATCTTCGCCCCCGGCCGCCTAATCTTGACCAGCGGGGTGGCGTGTGGATTAGGAGGATCCGGAAAACCCCATTCGGTGGGGAAAGACCTTGCGCGGTAGAAGTGGGACTCCCTCGAGGACTCGTCTGAGTCCCTAATCGATGGCGGCCGAGGAAGAACAGGAAGGAAGCCAATTTCCAAAAGGGCTCATCTAGGAGCCTCTTGTATTGCGAGCCTAGTAAGCACGGAACGCGAAAGTTGTGCGTGCCCTCATGCAGCAGGCTTCAGCCGCTGCTCATTTTGTGTCGCGTGAATTAAACGCAGTGTGGCAGGCGGAAAACTACTGTGAATGAATCTCAAGAGCACGACCGTAAGAAACTTGTCTAGGTGGCTTGGGTTCCACATTACAGGAAAAAAACTGCATGTTTTCATTGGAATATTTAGCTTTAGGTCTACTTCATTTTCCTTATTCAGATACATGTAAAACGCAGAAATGCGCTCGTGAGACACCTACTTGACCAATTTGAATTACATGTGTGTATTTAAGGAATACCGCTAAATTCTAGCGATTTTAATATGCAGAATTCTGATTGAGGATAACTCTTTGCCAATATGACCGAAAGAAGAAAGTTTAAGCAATCGAAGCATGAGGTTTGAAATTGGGAACTCTAAAAAAAAAAAGAAAAAAAAAGTCTCGCATTTATATAAACGCCGCATCTTAGAGCATCTGAAGAGGGAAACTGCTGCATGTGAATTTACACTTTACGTGCAATGATTGCAATGTTTACGAGCGTTTTGAAATAGTTCTGCTCACAAATTAGGGGTATATTTCTGTGCGCGGTATACTACATCTATTTTGTCGGCTTTTGTATCTCAATAGATGCTGTCTACAGAATTGTGACATTGTTATTTATTACAGACACACAGTTCAAAATCGCATACCTGAGTGTTTTAAAATTTGCAATTTTCAACATAAGAAAGCAGAAAGAAAAAACAACAAAACAATGAAGGTTTTCAAAAGAAATTCGTATCCTGCAGTTACCAGATTTGAGCAGCATTCTTTTAAATGCAACAAACATCAAATTTAGTACAGTGGATGCCGGGCAGCATAGTTTCTCAATTTCCACGTAGTTAGATAGAAATGCCCGAGTCTAAGCGTCCTCTTATACAAAGTGCGGAAGACACACAAATGAGAAAGCATAGATATGGAGGCCAATTCATTGGCATTGCCCTTTCTCTTCCCTGTTCACTCCAAACGCTGCGCACCATCGCCCTTCCCCGTCGTCTGACACGCCTCAACAATCACACTCTAGCTCTGTATCATGGTTGACTTTGAGCAGGAGATGAAGCACCTCTCTCTCTCCTAAATATCCACTGTCCTGCCGTGATTATAATGTATACTTGCCATTAGCATTCTCTTGTGTTAACGGATGGAATACCTCACAGTTTTAAAAATAATTAAATCAGCGCTTAATGGTGGGATCGGACCTCGGTCCAAAGCACAGCATCCCGATGCTCTAACCATTAGGCCACAGGCACTTTATTTCACGGTATTTATTACCAATATAAAAAGAACATGCGTAAGGTATTTACATAGCGGCCAAAACAGTCCTAGCCGCGTCTACAAGCACGTAACAAGCACTCCACAGGATAATTATTACACCAAAAAATTATCTAAAAGGGAGGCAGAAGGATACACTGCATCAACAATGGATGCCGGTCTGGTTGGAAGTCTCTTTGATCATAGAAGTCTTTCACTTGTGAAATCACCCGAATGAAATGTGACTGCGAAGATGCAATTAGCTCTGCATTCCGATCTAACCTGCGAGTTCTTCATAAACTGAGCAACGCCATAATTAGCAGCATGTCACAAGGAACATCTTCAAATTTAGGTGGCATACGATATCGAATCGGTGAGGTTTTAAATCAACATCCTTTGTAAAATTCCATTGGAGAACGTTCCAAAGCAATATAGCGTCCGTGGAATCAATAAAGCAGTGTTGTATAGTTTCCGCTACATTACAGAGACCGTCGTCTCTGTATTAGACCACATTTGCTCCTATAGTTCTATCGTACCAACGCCATCTAGCTCTTTGAGGTGATCGCCGTGTGTGTGCCATTGCGTAGCAAGGGTGCGTGAGAACACATCAGTGCTTGCCAGTTTATTTTAGGCCAAGGAAGCAGGAATAAAATGGCCACATTCATAGCCACATTAGCCTCTTCAGGAAAGATTCACTTCACATACATTTCAAGACGTGTGTTTGATCTGCGCAATTTTTTTTATTCGCCTGCGTTGCCCGCGGCGTAAGTGAGCGAAATTATACGTAAACATGGAGGGCTCGTTTCGTGCAGACACTCTCTGCGAGCAAAACTAGACTGACGCTAGGCGTCAAGGAGCGAATTCACAAATATTTTTGTTCCTAAGCGCTGTTTGCAATTGTATGTTCGCGTTCGCTAATGCATAATATGTCCGTAATCTGGAGTGCACTTTTGTTTTGTGTAATGTGTCCTGGGTTTTTGTTCCTCAAGATTATGCCGGGGTAGTATTACATGGCGATCGCTCTCAGATATACTTTCAGTTTCGCGTGATTTCAAGCGTCTAGATCCGCACGTGTTGGCGTCTGCGAGCGACCACGTTCATGGTATGCTGTCTTAGCACAGCTACAGCACAGCGCCACAACTCTGGAGTCCGGAAGCGTCGAAAGCATTCCGCCCCAGGCTTGCGAAATCTCGCCAATGTTAAGCTATCACCAAAGCTGATCGCCCGAGAAAACAGCCTCTGTAAGCAACCTTCACCTACCCCTCCTTCATTTAGACATGTGATACGATCGGCTATGTGCAGGATTCCTTTGGTGCCAGCGGCTTCGGTCTGTTACAGCAGCGATTTATCTGTTCCTCAATCTGACCATGTATGAGTAGAACAAGGGACGATCGCTTATATGGCATTCCAAAGAGCCCAAGGATAGCATGACACCGCAGGGTGGAATATGGGGTCATGCTTTGCAAGCACGGTCACTATTTCCGCTGTATCGTCATTGGCTCAGAAGCCACAAAGTTGCACTTACCGCCAGCACTTGCAACCTGGCGGGACAAGTGGTAAGAACAGGAGAACGTAAAAGGAATGTCATGAATGGCATTCGGCGTAGTTACTGAATATGAGGAAGGGATACCATTTAAACTGCAGTAACCATCGCTTCACTTGACATTTCGTCTCGTGTTGCACGCCTCTGCATGCATACAGATTTATTGAGCATGCGTCACAAGCACATCGAAGTGAATAAGGCTATCAAAATCCGCCCCAGTGGTTCAGAGAGCTTTGTGCCCCACTGAAATTTAGGTTGCCCGTTCGATTCTATGCTTCGGCATGGACAGTCACAATCAAGTCGAAATCCAAAAGACGCCCTCTGGACACAAATATATGCTTAGATTAGGAAACCTTTGAGAAGTGCGAATTGAACGAAAGCTCTTCATTTGTGGCACCTGTCGTGTAGCCGCGGTGGAACTTTACGAATTTCCACTCCCTGCGAGAATACTACAATTAAAAAATTTTATGCACTCAATCAATTGCCGAATTCTCAATAATGGCGGAGAATGCGCTCGCGTAAGTGTCTTGCTGTCATCTTTAGCTTTTTTTTTTACAGACAATGTCTGATAATACTGTCATTATATCGGTAACATAACCATGACCGACATCTGAGCACTCCATAAGAATAACAAAAGATAGAATTGAGCAATCAGTGCCGTTGCATACAGACGATTCTGGTGCTTGCCTAACGTCACTACGCGGGGCAATGGATTTGCGAACCGATTCTTAGCGAGTTTCTTTGAAATTAAAACTGGCCTGTCTGTCCCTGTATGATAGACGAACCTTAGACAAAAAAGGTCATGTCTGTTTCTCATAATGCAAAGTTCGCCCTTTTGTAAAGGCGGAAGTATACAAAACTAACAATAAATGCAAGAGTAACGACAAGTGGCTAAAGGAAGACAAAAGAAAAAAACTGACACAGAAGGAAAAACAGGCAGATTGAAAAGGGTGACAAGAAATGAAAGCGTCACTTATTATTTTTTTCAGCATAAATACATACGTAATTCAGCGTCCGCGACACTAGCTATAGAGGCTACATTGGCGCAAGTAAAAATGCCTGCTAGGTTCCAACAGAAAAAAACAAAAAAAACAAGCAAACAAAGAAAGGTATAAAAACACCAACAAACAACAAACAGCTTAGCTGCATGCCGCACCATTACACGCTTTGCATTTACAAGCACAGCTGTCTCGCCTTTGTGGTGGACGCAGCGAAAAGACGATACCGGCGCGACGGGGCAGGGGAGCGTGACGGAAATTGAAAATTCTGTCCGCAAGGTCCCATCTTACGTCCCATATTGCGTCGTGCAACGCCGGCCCGCCCACGCAAGTGCAGTCACGCTCACATGCAAACATACACAAACATGCACTCCATATTTTCCAGCCGCCGAACGGGAACAAAAGGAGGACAGCGTAAGGAGGACGGTGTATTCATTTCCTCTGCTTGCCCCACGGTGACAGATCGAAGACAAAGAGAGCGTCCCAGTGCCCGTGCAATACTCAGGGCCTGCAGCGGTGGTGGTGGAGTGGACGCTAGCATTTTGCGCGGGATTGGGAAGGAAGGAAGACATCGTGAAGCGATCGAAGGAGAGAAATGGAAGTCTTGCCAGACTCTTTTCAGGGACATGCACTGATGCGCTTGCCTTGCCGTTCCAGCTAAGGCCGATACTCGGCCTTCGCCGGAACCTCGCTTTGAAGAAAGAATCATGTCTTTTCTTTCGGTTAGTGTCTATGCCTGTCACTTTTCTAATAAACGGACATCCAGAATGAGCGGTGGATTCGCAAAGTGCGACTGCAGTTCTAAGAGTCCGCTTTCCCGCGTATACACCCAGCATACGCAACCCCCCCCCCCCCCCCAAAAAAAAAAGAAAAGAAAAAGAAAAGAAAGAAACGAAAAAGAAAGTTCGTCGCAGCCTTGATGTACGTTGCGATAGCCTTCAGCATCAGGGTGCCCAATGAGGTAGCCTCGCGAAATATCCGCCTCGCTACGATTGGCGAACAACACTGCATGTTTTGGATGCATCGCTCGTTGCCTGACACATGCGAAAGGCAATGTGTTGGGTTCACTAACGCTCTTTCGCGGCATGTGGTTTGCCTATCCATAAAGAATTATGGTGACGATTTCTTAAACATACTGTCTTTTCCGCTGCAATTCAATAATTCAGACGGTCTGTTCAACCTAGTCAAAAACAGGATACCCGACACTGAAAAATGTTTTACACCTTTTCGGGCTTATGTTGTTAGCCAAACAATATACTTCATTTATCTTGCGTTTAATAACTTTGATTGCCGCTGCACTCCTGGTGTGTTAAGGTCACGAGGTGTGTGCGGGTACGAGCGTGTCATAGCATTGCTGAGGGGACAGTACCGGACGCACAGCGTTAATGAAAGGAAGTGCACGCAAAATAAATTATTATTGTTGAAATGATTATTGATTGTTGTTGTAAAGGATTATTGCTATTATTGACAAAGGGGACAAGGAACGCCCTAAAAGGTGCAAAAGTTTTTTGAAGTGCAGAGCGCTTGTCGATAACGTTTTTACCTCGTTATCTGTAATAGAGTGTCTCTGCGCAACTTAGCATTGCTTAAACAAGGTGGCTTGACTAAAAAATGGCTATAACAGCCGGTAGTACAGATTTATCTGGGTTTTCTTTTAGAAGCCATCCCCATACTGAGGACGCGTCCTGCTCTTGACGTTGTCGTACTGATGAATTCTAAATTGGTGTTTCTAAAACTATTGCGCGGACTGCCTTCTAAGAAGTTTTGCTGAATTCTGACGCGTAATGAAATCTGCAACTAAAGGAACACTTAGAAATTCACTTCTAAAGCCGGATTAATAAATAAGGACATTTAAATGCCGAAAAGGCCGGGTCACACTGTCAGAGGAGCCTTAGGAAGCCACAAACAGTGCAAAAAGGAAGGACGGTTGATAAGGCCGTCTCGTAGTTTCCGTATTTTCACCCCGGGTCGCAAAAAGACTATCATGGCGTATGCTGGGGGTTAACTTATTGCTTGTCCATGAACAAGGATCGCGTTGCATTCTAAAGAAACCAATGATCCAACTTAACGACTCCTGAGCATAGTTTATCGCGGAAAACCGGTTTGAACGCCAGAATGTATCTTCGAAGACAGAACATAACCATTCAAAATTAAAAGGAAAAAAAAGCCTCAAACAGATAGAGAAGAAAGCTTTCATTCACTTTGTTCGCTAATAATCATTTTTGATTGACTTAATGAACGCATTTGAAGGTTTAAAAGGGAACCTTATCGTTTTACTATGCACCAAAGTTGTTCTATATGATCTCCTTAAGCCCTGAATACGTAACACAACTGCATAATGATATGAAGGAACATCCATTGAGAGGCTTGTCAATACAGACTAATTTATTCCGTCTCTCGCACGACCTCAACAGCTTTGCTTCGACTTTTCTCCGGCAACAGTATGCCACGAATAGCCAGGCGCCCTTATCTCATGTCCCTTTACTACTTATTGCACGAACTGTCCTCGCTATCAGCGAAGAAACGTTGAATGGGCCGCCAGTTCAAGCCGACGACGGAGAAGACAAGTGCCGGTTCGACACGTCGCAGCTCGTTAGTCTCAGCGCGGAGACAAAAGGAAAACCCGAACGTGATGCTTCGGCTGCTCGGGTCTCAGTAACGGGTCTTTTCCCTTTCTTTCCCCCCACTCTCGTACTTGGAGAAGTGAGGAACAACCTCAGTGTTTTCCTCCCTGGAAGATGGTCGAATCCCCACACAGGCAGCAGGGGACCGCGCCTCCCCTAACGCGAAAAGTCGATTGCGGAGGGAAAAAGAGGAGTAACTAGCACTGGCGAACTCTGGTGGCAGAAAATGAAACAACAAATAGCATGGGCGAACTTGAGAGGGGAAAAGAAAAGAAGGAGATGGCGACGAGCTACAGAGGGTGCGAATCGCACAGCTTGGCGAAAAGTGAAGTGCCTCGGGCGTAAATTTTCCTAAGCATCGAACAAAAGGAAAAAAAGCAAGTGAAAGGAACAGCTATGCGCTCCGGCTCATTCTGGACGCCGAAGGAAGCGCTCCGCTCCGATGCTCCATCCATACACTCCCCCTTGTACATCTCCGGCCATCCGAACGCAGCGTTTCTCTTTCGGGTGGGGGTAACGCCGAGGTAATTGCGTTTTGTCGCACAAGCGTTTTAGGGTCGGCGAGCCGCGACAAGGGCTTCGAAGTGTACAACAAGATTAACGCCCACGGCTCCCCTACGCTTACCCAAGGGTGCTTTGTAAGTTTTCGCCCTCATGAAGGCGTCGATCGTTACACCACTATTGGAGCTTCGGGTGACAATACGGAAATTGTACTAGTGACATGTTTATGAGATCATCATTTTTAGCTCAGGCCAGCACGAGGCTTCTGCTACCATTCCTGTGCACTGAATGAGGTTAGGGTGTATCACTGTTCTGATAAATTTCTCACTACAGTATTTGTTTTATTTAACATTGCCTTTAACAGTCATGGTCTTATATCGGATACACGTGGAATTGAAATGAGGTAAGAAGAAATAAAAATGTGTGGAACCACTTTACCAAAGCACACTGAAAGCACTTAATGCCTGGTTACAGTGACTCGAACATCACTTCCTGGTATCTCCCTTTTGTCAATCAATCAATCAGTTGCTACTGTATTATCAAACAAAGGAAAAAAAAACTACAGAAATATTGGCACTTCAGGCTACACGACTAGTTATCTGTCCAATCTAATAGTCAACCCACCGCGGTGGCCCCGTCAGCTAAGGCGTTGCACTGCTGAGCACGAGATCGCGGTATCAAATCCCGTACGCGGCGGCCGCATTTCGATGGAGGCGAAATATAAAAACGCCCGTGTGCTTGCGTTGTAGTGCATGTTAAAGAAACCCAGGTGGTCGAAATTAATCCGGAGCCCTCTTCTACGGCATGCCTCTTAATCAGAACTGGTTTTGGCACGTAAACCCCAGAAAGAAGAAGAAGAACAATCTTATAGACATGCTCACGTAAGCCAAGTGAGTCAAGAATATGGTAAAACTCTTTATGTAAGAAAAAGTAAAGGTATATGAAAGAAATAGTACTGTTGCAATAGCTTCTTGAATGAGCCTTGGTGGTTCTCCAGAAGCATGTTGGAGGGTTCCTGTTTCAAAAGAAAACAATTTAACAACAAATTAAAAAAGTTTTCAATTAATAAACATTTTAAAATTTCATGTCTTAAGCCCTGAAATAAACAAAAAAGTAAGTGTTGGTATTTATAGAAAAGTCCTACAAAGACGAAAACGCGCTCAAACGGTTACGCATATCAGAGACAACAGACTAACCAAAAGAATTATTAAAATACCCGTTCCTGGACGCGCTCTGGTCGGGAAAATTGATAGGTTATACTGATATAATAACTTAGTTAGTAAAGGCAAACTTCTGCTACGTCGATGCAAAGCTACATCCTTTTGAAAGCAACAGCATTCTCCTCCGTAAAGATAAGCCTGTTCTTTGTGTGGAATATTTGTATAAGATCTCCTGAAACTTATAAAAATAAAATAAAAGGCAGGACAACTCGATAAGAATTCAAGCTTTGTTCTCGGGAAAATCTAGCGCGATTTAACCTCGTAGCGGTATGGTGCTGTTCCCTCTATGAAGCAACGAAACCTTCCCTGCAGTTTGTATTTTTTAGTACGGAGAGTACGGAGAGCAGAGCTCATTATTGAAATCTGCGCTCCGGTGTCTGTGAGGGCCGTAACGGTGACGTCGTCCACTTGAATGTCCAGAAGGTTTCGGCGTGTAGGTACAGTCAACAGAGGATTTGTATATCGGGTCACTGATGCAGCGTCACCTCCGGGAGCTGCACGGCTTAGTTTTCCGGAGCGTAGGTGCCAGGCCGTGCAGGGGACGATGACCGGTATGGTCGTGGCGATCGAAATCGACGGCCTTGTGGGGACGGTGAGCGGCTAAACCTGGAGTGTGGAACGGCAGCATCGGAAGCATCGGAAGCATCGGAAGCATGTGGATCAGAGCGAGGGGAAAACCATCGAATGTTGCCTCCAGGACGACGCCAAGATCCAGTGCTCCAGTTTGAAGGCGACGACCAGCTACTGCGGCAGTGACGGGCAATGTGTCCAACACGAGAGCAGTTGACACATATGGGTCGGTCGTCTGCCGTCCTCCAGTCAGCCGGGTTTCTGTAGCGCGAACGGTAGACCTGGTTCTGGGTGACATTTGCAGGGGTACGTTCGGATGTACGGATGGAACCGACGGCCGATGATAATCCCATGTTCGCGAACTCCTGGCGGACGACTGCTTGTATGAGTGACACGGTGGGCAGGTTGGCTGACTGAACGTCTGGAAGAACGGCCGTAGGAGCTAGAGCTTCGAGTTCGCGGCGGACAATACGCGTTACATCTTCTGACGCTGTAGCCGGTACAGGCGTCGGTGGGTCTTCGCATGATGATGTGGCGTCAGTGTTAGGTAGCCGAAGGAACTGGCGGGTGATGCGGCGACTCTTCGCTTGTTCAAAGCGCTGGCATTCCTTAACTATGGCGTCAACCGTCGTACAGTCCTTACACACCAGTAGATTAAACGCGTCGTCGGCTATTCCTTTCAAAATATGCGATATCTTGTCATCTTCAGCCATTTTTGCGTCAACTGTTCGATAAAGGCCCAGTACGTCCAGTATGTACGAAATGTACGATTCAGTGGTCGTCTGGATACGAGATCCCAACTCCTTTTTAGCGGCCTGCTGCCGCCAAATGATCTCCCGAACAACTCACGCACCTTCACCAAAAGATGTTACGCAGATAACGTTTACTTATGGAGTATTGCTATATACTAGGTTTGGACAAGCAGCGGCGACGGATGCAAGGCTGTCGCGCGCCTCTGGCTACTTCGTCGCCTTCGTCCGACCGACAGTAGCAGCCCCTTCAATGTCTCATGGCAATATGCAGCATAGACCAGGGTGGTTACCATGTCAACATAACTAGGGGCACAACGACAAACAAATGTTTGGGCAGGAACAAAATGAACGTCAGAATTTTAAACAATCCTTTAAAAAAAAGTAAGTCTGTCATCAGTAGTCGGAACAGCTCACTTTTTTTACTTATATCCTCCCCCAACTGCAAAGAGCAGGCTGCAAATCAGCATCGCTAATGACCTGCTCTTTTTACGTCGTGTAGTCCACGTAATCTCCTACAAAAAGTGCTTGAGAGAACTCTGCGCGAGTGTCTGCCGCAGCTGCAAGGGTGGCCCTTAAGCCAGCATGCATATGAAGGGCAGTGTATGGATTTGCCTTTAGTTTGGCCTCCTGGCGTCGAACGGCTTTGTGACTGTGCAAGCTAATAATTGCCAATAAATGTTTCTTCTAAATGCAAGAATTCGCACTGGAGTTGCCTGTGCGCAAATACTTCTTGCTTTCATGCGTGAAAAAGAAATGTCATTGCCTGAAAAACTGAGAAAAATAAAGCATAATAAAAAACGCGTCAGGAAGGTCGGAAATCACAAGCGGGAACTATTGGGAAAATTGATGTATCCGCCATCATTCCCAGCTGAATGATCGGGGAGCCAAAGTTCTTCTCTGCAATAATTTCTAAGCGAAGGCATAACTTCTGTACGGAATGTTGGTGGTCATTTAGGAGGGTGTACCATTACGATATTCACGTGTCATAAGAATTCGCAAAAAAAAAAAAATTGTCGCAGTCCACTTGTCCCGATGACCTGCATTCTAGCAATGATGTGCTCATCTTCTTCCGAATACAGTGCGACTTGGATGATACACGCCTGTATATAATACGATGGCAGGGATTCTAGCAACTTGCAAAGAGTTGTACGCACATCCTTGCCTACTTTACTGCAATAAACTCTACGGAAACGGCCACTTTCCTGTGCACAGCAGGCACAGCCAGCTTCTGCAGAATTATCTGTCTCGACGTACCGAAAGTATACAAGGGCCGGCTTATTGAAACATTCTGTACGATGTGATATAAACTGGGTGACTTGTGCAGTTTCCAAAACCTTTATGGCCCATCCCACGCGTGAAACTGTTCTAATGCAGCAGGCAAGTGATCAGTGCGGCGTGGCCTCACAACTTGAACACCTCGATGCTTATAACTTCGCGAAAACAACCAATGGCAAGTAAGACGATGAAACGCGTTGTATTTATAATGCGGAAAAAACAAAAAACAAGATCACGGTCTTTGGCAGATGACATGGCGACATTGACAATATCATATTTTCACTTTTAGAGAACTGACCTCTGTGGTTTGTGTTGAAGTCCATCACTGCGCCTTCATCAGTCACAGTGGTTCACTAGATACGCTGTGCTCCTGCTGAGTGCGAGTTCGGGGGTTTGACTTCCATGGCGCGCGGCGAGGGAATTCCTACAGAGGCGGAACGCAGAAATCTTTATGCGTGTGTTTATCTTGTGTTTTATGCGTGTGTTAGCTACTTCAAATTGGGAGCGCAATAAAAGAAAACGATAAACCAGAGATGGTCAAAATATTCTGAAGAGAAAAAAATTAGAGGAGCCGCCCTACTGACAGGCATGGCATGGCACAGCTGGGATCGTCAGAGATGAAAGAAGGGGAGAGGAAAAAAACATGCGGACACACGCACGCAATTTAAGTTATGTACCACGTCCCATACAGGCCTGTCTCCAACTATCTAGTATACCACTATCTGTATCCCACTAGTTCTATCTTAGTAAGACGGAGATAAAGACCTACGACATCTCCAAGAACGAAGAACATCCCCCAGCAAAAGTCACATGTCGTACAGCATGTTTGGAACTTTTCTCAAGACAGTCCTAGAGATTAGAAAATAGACAGTTTTAGTATTGCGGAAATGGCACCAAACAAAACGCAAAAAATAGTGGTGTAAGACTGCGCATGCTCAGAACGCTATTGCAGTTTTGCGCGTAGCGTGCGTCCGCTATTTTTCGAATATAGCGGAGACGCTAAACGCTCGCTAAGTTTTTAGCGTTGCAAACATGGCGGCACCCTCGGCCCGTGCTCTTGACATGCCGGCTCTTTTCAAGGCTTGGCGTGGATCGACACGGCTACTTTGGTTGTTGAGCTGCTCAGTTTTCTGCTTTGACTACTCGTAGCTAAATGGCGCGGCGAAGTTTTGCGCTTAGCGGCGCATCGTTGTCTTACGCTATACTAAAACTTTATAGAACAGCGTTCCGCAAAGATTTAGCTTGCGTAACACGCTAACGCTAACGCAAACATTTTCCGCAATACTAAAACTCTCTAATATCTGCTATACAAATTAAGGGGTGTAATTTCTTGTAAACATCGCAGGTGAGACACAATGCCGTGCTAATCAAACGACAGATTTGGCAATTATAGTGTTGCACAGGCACGAAAAAAAAATACTCCATCTCCCGCTAAAGGGAACCATGTGTGGATGCGAAGCAGCGGGGAGATGGTTAGCTTGAGCGGGAGATGGTTTCGCGGCAGCGGCCCGAGCGCTCATCGCGGCGCTGCACAGGAGAGAGAATGAGGCGCGCGCGCTCCGTCATTTTCAAACCGCGGAACTACCGTGGCGCCCCCAGCGGAGTATGCAGCTGTCGCACCACCTGTCGAGCGCGCTGCTCCGGATTCCTAGAGGAGAGAAAGGCGGGAACGTAGGAGAGGAGAGAGAGGGGAAGGGGACGCGCATACGCTGTGGGGGTGTAGGACGCGGGACAACAGACAGAGCCGCCGGCAAGAAATGCTTCATATTTAAAACAACAACAAAGAAAACGTGAACATCGCTGTAGTCCTTTCTGCTTTCTGCCGATAAATTTGTTTAGCTGCCCTGAACACCATTCAGAGATGCTACACGTCTACCGGCATGGTTCAAGAGCGCAGCATCAGGTATTGATGTCGGTAGATATAACATAGATATGCCCATGGTCATATAGCGATAGAAAGTTACGCAATCTGCCACGGCCACTGAAGGGCTTCTGAAACCAGGCAGGGCATCACACATTAGACTCTTTGGCACCACCATCTTCGCGTCTTCTCGGTCATCAGGCGCCGTGCGGTGAAACGCGTCTGTAATCTTATCCGACACTGAGCGATGGTGCTTGCGAATGAGGATAGATGGCAAACGTCTGTAAGCCTGCAAACGCGAGGATCATTTTCCTCGCTTCAATAATGACAGCACTGGTGCGCCGATAACATAATCGCGGCACGTGAAAAAGGAACGCGTACGTCATATTTGCCAGAGCCACCGACGGCATCCCTTACATACCGCGGAATACACATGTTACGGAGCGAACACCCCGCTGCAGGAGCCCTCCATACCGCTATATATACCGTGTAGTGGTGGACGAGGGAAAAAGATCCTTCTCGCCAACCCTAACGTTCTCAAGCACTTCGCGATATCCCCTCGTCTCTCCGACACTGCAGCAGCGCGCCCTCGAATACCCGCCGCGCGTCCCTCTAGAGGTTGGCAGCGGTGGCGATGGAAGTGGTGGCCAGACAGAGGGAAGACGATCTCCCTGGACGATCGTAAATCTGGCATCGAAAGGAAGCCGGTGCGGCTGGCTAGCCATCCAGCGCGCTAATGAAGACAAACCGTTGAGCGCCTGGAGGGGACGCCGCAGCCGTCTTCCGCCGAGACAGCGATTTTGCAAGGCCTGCCCCCGCGTCTACGTAATTCGCTGCTCGAGAAACTTGCGTGCAGCGCAGACAGGGGGTTTCCTCGTCGCGCAAAAGTAGGCGCGGCACACTGTGTGTGTCTGTGAAGGCGAGTTTCTTTTCGTTCCTTTCGTTTCGTTGGTCAAGGTTAAGAAATTGTCGCTTTTTAGCGCTTGAAGCGGATTCGAAACAAGCTGTTGGTCCGTAGAAAAGTGCTGCTTCGCACTGTTTTGTTGTGTTCATGTTGGAAATGCACATAGCTTTGTGGCCGGCTTTTTCTTTCTGTAGTTCGGAAGTTTGCCCTGCACCATAGAACGTACACGTACAGTCGCGAGCAAAAGTTTGTAGACCACGGCATCAGCCAAAAAATTAAATGTATTCAAGCGCAGCTCCGCTTGCCTCGAATTGGCTTAATACGTTGTATTGGTGAAACACGTGCACGTATATGCATGCGCTCTTGATTTCAGCCGGAATACCCAGGCTGCGAAGGAACAAAATAAGATTGTGGCACCTTCGGTCGACAAAATTTTCCTCGCGACTGTGCATATAGCCCGTGAATAGTTCATTAGGTTCCGTGAAGTTTAGCAGTGATCAATTATGTGGACCATGAACACACAGATGGTAGTCAGCTGTACGGTTTGGGTGTAGCCCCACTTTTAATTGACAGGTAATAGTTTGATTGTGTAACGAATATAAAAAAAAACGTTACGAGGAAATGAAGAAAACCCGCATTGTTCTAACTCCGGAACCCTTCCTCCGCAGTGGGCCGCTGCCTTGCGCAGCCCCAGCCTCGGCGATCAACTCTGGGCCGTCCAGCAGGCCGGCGAGGCGGCGGCGAGGCAACACCTCGACGTCCCCACGTGGGAGACCGAACGCCCCGTCGGCAAAAGCTCTGCAGAACTATCAATAAAGTTGTTACCAACCAACCAAATGAGCAAGCGAGACGCCTACGCACACACTTACCCGCAATGACAAGAAACTCTGTGGGAATACTGGGATATCACGGCTTCGGATCGGCTCGTTCTCGCATAGCCAGAACACAATGAAGGCGCGTCTGACTCGCACCATTCTTTCTGTCGCAATGGTTCATTCTCTACTAAAACAGTACGTACAGAGCTGTTTGACAGCGAAGCTGTTAGCCTGTAGTTGGTCGGGATTTTTCGTGGTGTGGCCACCAAAAAGACCCCAGCTGGAAAAGGGGGGTTTGTGTTTGAGCTATACCACGTAACCGAATGATCTTTTCTCCTATATTCAAATTGCAATCCGAGGCTGTCGTGTCTACACGATCTGCTTAAGTCAGACATTACGAATTTCTGACGCATTTTATTTATACAAGTTCAATTACTTCAATAACGCACTTGCGCTGGGCGGAGGGCCTACAAAAATGTGGGTGCATGCTGTGCTGACGGTATCGTCCCCTAGTGGTCGCGGCCACTCAGACAGGCGTTGAACGGCAGCTGGTAAAGGGCTCTGTATTTCAGTTTCCTCGTCACGGATTTATGTTTTGTCGTATCTTCGAACAATAATCCAAAGCTATCATGTCTGCAGCTTGTGTGCAAGTCGTACTTTACGCATTTTCTGACGCAATTTACATTTAAAAATTAATTTAGCTCAATAAATCACTTGCGCTTGGCGGACGGCCTAGCAGAATGAGCCTGTATGCCGCACTTCCGCTCACGCGCGTGCGCGCCTCACGCACGTCGGCTTGTGTCACGTGTCTAACGTTAGCACTAGCTTCGCTGTACATCCACGTGCGCAGGGTGGAGTGGAGGCGGATTTTTTTTCTTTAATGCGCAAAAGCAATTTAGTGATAATGAGGACTTGCGCTTGGATGTGCGATTATTCTGTGAAACGTAAAAATGCACCTTAGGGCCACTAAAATTGGAGCACGGACGACAAGGTCCGAGCTCACTTTGCGACAGTTTCTTGCTTGTCGGCGCTTGCTTATGCACTAGGGGTGAGCAAGTGTTATTGAGAGATGTAATACGGGCGAATGGAAAACATTCTGTGACGATCTTATTTTAGGAATCCTTCATCTGTGCAGCCAGGACCATGTTGTAGGCCAAGCCACGTTCAATGCAAAGCCTCGGAAAGCCATATCCCGGCTTTCCGAAGGCGCCACAACGACCGTTATGAAGCTCGCATGGACGGTGGCGCCAGATTTCCCTCTAGGTAATAGCGTGAGAACCTCTATGACGAGGACCCTGGTTCTACCACGGCCGCCCTGGAATGCGAGTTTCTTTTGCTGTTGGGGAAGAGCTCAAGCTCTGGAAAAGCTGGCGCCACCGTGGGCGTGACGTGTATGTGGGATCACGTGGACACAGCGGCCGCATCGTCTGCTTCGGAAGCACCGAAGCGAGCTGAAAGCGAAACTTTAGTCCCACCTATGCTACGCTTCTGATTAAGTGGAGATGTGTTCCCGCTTCGGGTGTCTGCTTGACAACACTTGAAAGCACTATAGTAGATAGTGGCTGCCTTTGAACGCGTCCGACATGGTAGGTTATTGCTCGGTACCGCAGTGCTGGACGCGTACGCAACGGAGCCCGGCGTCAGCCTTCACACGAGCCCGCAGGCCAAGAGGCTACGTGTAGCATGGATTGAGCAACTTAGAACTGGCAACCAGCCATCAGCTACAACTCGGGTGTGTAGGAAGCACTTCCGCGAGGAAGATTTCTGGTACGGCCTTGCGACTGCGATGACTGCGAAAGCGCGTACTGATAAGCTCGCCCGCGCGCGCTGCCCGCTTAACTTCATGAAGATTTGGTCTATGAAATTGTTGATGCTAGATACTGGCAAGTACACCAGAATGGAAACAGAACGGCACATTGAAAAAAAAAAAGGCATGGCATATGTGATCATGTTTGTGTTGGCACCAAACAATGAATGTACTGGGTCAACAAAAACAAGCAGCGGGAAATTCCTCGCTGAGAAGACCGATGAACATACAGTGCGACGCAACTTGAGAAAGAACGATATTGAAACGTCCAAAAATTTAGAAGAAAAAAAATTGAATCGTCGCGATGGCACATCACGAGTCGCCGTATAGCGTCGAAGTCCCCAGTAATCACGAAATTATTTTTGAACAGCTCCGATAGCGTCCACGCCACAATGATTGCTTGTGTACTGCCAAATGTTCATATGCTGCGGCCTAAAGCTCACAGCATGGTGCGAAAACGTGCTCGCAGCTAGAGCGAAACATTGTAGGCGGACATGCATGCAGAAGCGCAGTCGGTCGCTGCGAACCTCTGCGATCGCTGCATTGAGGCTTCAGTCTGTTATGTTCCATTTGGTTATACAGACAGCACACTATAATAACGTATTTCAGATAGGTTGCTCTCAGTGATGGCCTACCTTTCACGCAAAAAGCTGGTTCGGGGGATTCCATCACGGTGACTGCGAGCAATGGGCGTTCACTGTACGCATTCGGTAAAGAGATAACGTCTGTAAACCATTCTGTGCTTTCTGTTTGCCCAAGATTATTATTTTGAATGCAAAAAACTTCCCTCGTTAGGACATTACTTACTGAAATGGTCAGGAGGACTCTCGTGTGCTGTTTTTAATGAGCACCGACAGGCCAAACCTATGAGGAGCGCGCCGCGTTATCCCTCATACTACGCAAGCGAGGCGCTCCCGACAGATGGCGGCTCAATAAGTCTTCGCCCCGAATAGCGTTCCATTACTGTCAGTACACCTTACTGGGCGAGTTAGTTTTCCAGTACGGTCTGGGTTCCGTAAAACGTAAACGTTCCACTAAAGCTGTGTCAGTGGGAACGCTGGTGCACATGCGCACAACGCTCAGGCCGTCAGCGGCACGTTGAACGCTGCACCTCTTTAGTTGCCTTAAAACACAAGAGAACAAATAGATCCCGCGCTGACGCTTAGGGGAGAGAGCGGTGTACAAGAGATGCAGGGAAGAATGGAGACCAAGATGTTCCGGGTCGGGGTTGTGGGTCAGAACCCTCCTCGCTTTTAGTGTTATTGCGCTTGTTTGATGCACTACGGGGGATAGCGACTTGGGTTCTGGGCCTCGGGGTCGGTTCGAGGCGGCTTGCGCGGGTAGTCTTTTATTCGATTTTCGCCCCACGGGCACAGATCGTCTCCCCCCCTGTTGTTACAGGGCAGAGCTCCTATGCGACGTCATTCGAAAGGAAGACAAGGAATTTCGTTTTATAAATGTAGAAAAACGGAAAGTTTGTTATTTTTAGAACCTACTACCCTGATATCCCAAATACAGCTGAAACTCGAATTTACAAATTTCCCGATTTAACGAACAAATTCGGATTCCCCCCGCAGTTACCCATACGCTTAATGCTTTTACGAACTCGAAATAACGAAACAAACTTCGCCGCCAAACCTAATTTAACGAAGCATTTCGGGGAAAAAGATGCATAGAAGAAGATGTTTTTCCAAATTTATGGCGTCTAGAATGCCTGCCAATGTGCTGACATCGGTTTGCTGGCATGCTGGCTTCCACACTTCAACATCCGAGGCTGCGTCGGGCTCCAAAAGCCCGCAACACGAGTAGGAAGATGCATCGCTCAGTTGTTGGGAAGAGCTTCGTCGACGTGACGAGGTGGCCGCAGATCTGAACATCGACGACTTCGTGGACGTAGACGCCGACACTGACACAACAGAAGTTCTTAATGACGAGGAGACAGTGCCGCTCGTTTCCGGCACACAAGAAGAGCCTGAAGATGCTAACGATCCGGATACTGTCGAAACTCCCGTGGCCACACCAACCCAGGGGATGGACGCCGTCGACCTTCTGAGGCGGTTTGCTAGCGCATACGAGGGTGCCGAGGACGCTTTCATTTAACTCGCCAGCTACGAAAATTGTGTGCTCCCGCTGCTCACGTAGGTCACGCAAGCGAAAATCACGAGCTTTTTCACTAGGCTATAACTTTGTTGTTTTCTCGATCGAAATTTGTCGTCCTCTTGATTTTGCCAAGTTCCCGATTTAACGATTAAATTCGCAGGTCCCGGTGACTTCGTTAAATCGAGGTTCAACTTCACACTACTCAATCAAGAATAATGAAGACAAGTACAATAAAGAAAAAAAAATGTACAGGAAGCATCGACGATGATTGTCAGTCAGTGGTAAAATGTTAGTTTTCTTTAGGAATGAAAATGTCCCTTCACCGAAGTCACCTGGATTTATTTTTCCCCTTCCCAATCTACCTTGTACCACTGCTAAGAGCTCCTGTCGTATCAATCTCTTCCTGCTTTTTCTCCACCGATACTAATAAACATCCGTTTCTTATCTCGACTGCTGACCGGTTGATGCTTACATCCACTTTTGTACTGGGAATACGCGCTGCGTTTCTTAGCAGTACCACGAATACTAATTTGCGCTCTGTCCTGTGTGTTTCTTCTCGTCCGTTGTCTGGAACATAAATCTGTCTCAACCTTCGTTTATGGGCACTTTGCGCCGGCCAGAGAGCGCTGCGCCACCACTCTCATTTCTCGATATCAACACAGCACGGCGGCGACGGCAGGAGTGTGCCTCGAGTGTCCGTATGATTGCTATCGCAAAGAAAACCAACGACGACGCGCAGCAACATGAGCATGTAATTATGAAATGGTGGATCTGAACGGCATGCTTCTTCCTGACAGCAGAGATGAACGAACGCTGAGGTCGACGGTTTTGCCGGCAGTTTTTCGCGATCCCTCAGGGCGCGAGTAAGCGCACGTACGTGCCCAGAATGCCGCCACCAGTGAGCCGCGAGTTTTCGCGTTTTCAGTGCCGTGCAAGCTGGTGGTCGTTGGAATGTTGCGGCCCCTCCAACACTCTCGAAACTCGACTTCCCAAAGGGTTGGTAGCGAACGTTGTTTGTATGTCCCCCAAACGTTAGACGACCGTCGTGCAAGTACGTCAGGAACCGCGATTTTGCAGACCTTGCTGCCCTAAGTGAAACAGGTCGGACGTGCGTGTTTGAGTAAGGGTTGTGGCCATATTTACAATCGCGCTCGACTGATGCATTAAGCCGAGAAATCCATAAGTTAGCATTCTCGTGAAATTGATATCCAAGGCGCAGCTGTTTTACCTTGAAACGGTATCATGTCATCATGTTAAAATATGCTACTTGCTTAAATATTGCGACGAGCCAACTCTGTGGGATCTCAGTAATAGGCCGATTTCGCGGTAATGATGCTTTCGACTTGCTTTTTTACATACGCTATGTAATACAGATTGAGTACGAAAGAAGGCTTGAATTATTCATTAGACTATTTCAGTTGGTCAGCAATTAAGAGAGAGACAGAGGAAAGTAAAGGAGGTTAAGAAGAGGCGAGTTTCCAGTTTGCTACCATGCACTGGGGTGGGGGAGATAGGGGTTGGAAAGAGTTACCAAAGCTACTGCTGGAGCTGATGGAATAACAGTCGATTTAATCAAGGATGGAGGAGATATCATGCTTGAAAAGCTTCAGCATTTTACAAAGACACACTGTATCAATGAGACATCAGATAAAGTGGCAACTATGAAAACGGAAATAAAAACAGTGCCCTTCCACTCTATGCAGAAGGCCGAGCAGCGAAGCTGTTATATGTTCTTCAAAAATGACGAAATTATAAATAATGTATGACTATAAATGTGCGATTAAAGCATCAAGATAAAGACACCCTACCCCACCTTTATCCTCGTTCATCCACCTTGATCCGCCTTATTAGACCTTAATCAACCCTAATCCTCCTTTAATACACCTTAATCGTCCTTATTCCACCTTAATCCAACCTAATCCACCTCAATCCTCCTTCATCGACCTTAATTCGTGGATCGGTGGGTAGACTGTGACATAATGGTCATCCACCACTGGTTTTCACACTTATGTTAAGCAACCTATATGCATGGGCATATAGGTTGCTGTGGATTCAATTTTGTCGATGCGACTTCTTTTTGCACACCCGGTCGACGCACGCACTTTTGGTCAGAAGCTAGCCACAGCTTCGCTGTAAAAATAATAGCCAGACATGAATATCCGCGTATGGTTACCGTTAACGGTGACGACAGTAAAGTTCAGAGCTGTAGCGGTCATCAAAGCCACGGGCCGGCCGCAGCGCACAGTGTCGACCGCTGTCCACTCCACGGTGTTCACGGCTACACACGCCGGCGGTGTTATAAATATTGACGAGCTGTCGAGCGAGATACGGGACTACGCCGGCGGACGCCCGGTAATTCCTATTTACGATGCTCACGCCGTAATCATAGTAGTGTAGTGGCGCTCCGCTATTCTGGGCGACCCGCCTGAAGGACCTGCATATTTGATGCAGCCAATCACCGCGCCCAGACTGGGCTGAAATGCACAGAGTAAGCACAAAAAAGAAAAAAAAAAAGAAAACGAAAAACAAACAAAGGGTATGTTCCGCCACCCGTGAAGTGCATACCGCTTGAAACCTACAGAACAGTTGAAGGCATTTGCTTCGCATCGTAACGAATTGGTAAGAACGGTAGGATTGGGACAGTTGTATAGTGGTCTATAGCACAAATGTTTTTATCGTTTTTTTTTTTGTTGTTGTTGTTGTTGTCTGTGATTGTTGACTGAAGGCAAAATGAGGGGTATAGGAAGGAAGACTGGGGGGGGGGGGGGGGGGAGGGGGGGAGAATGTGTTTCAGCTATCGAAGTTTATCTGGTCATCCGCGAGCAGGTGAAACGAGGCGATTTTCAAGAATGCGAGGGGCCGAATTCACAAAACTCTTTGTTCTTAAGTGCTCGTTTTCTTATTGGCTGGCGTACTTCGGTAGTGTTATGTCCAGCAACAGGATTAGCTGGAATTTGCTCTGACGAACAGTTTTAGTCTAAGAGCTTTTTTTTTAATACGGGCTCAGGTGGCTATAGGGGGAGGGCATCGAGGTCCACATCTGATAACAGCAGAACATTCGAAGCAATATTAATCACTGTCACTGTGTCCCTGACAAGAGCTGGCTATCGCAGGTGGCTAGCGTTGACGAAGAACATGAGGCCCGTGGCGTGACGTTAAATTTAGTTTCCAGGCCATCCAGGCCTTCTTCACTTTTTAAAAAGTGCGGGTCTGGACTTTTGGCTGTGACTAGTCTTTCTTGTTATATGTTTCGCTTCTTCTTTGTGTCGTCATCGTCACCCATCATACACCACTCTCTTTCCCTCTTACCCTGGCGCAGAGCAGCTGGCTAGAGCAGCGTATCTCAGGCAAACGTCTCCGCATTTCGTATAATTAAACTTTTCTCTCTCTATGAGGGGGCCGATGCACACATGATTGTAGTTGCAGATCAATGTAAGAGTGTCCTCTGCTATTACGGGGTTGAATTTCCCCCTAAGGTATGTAGGAGACGAGTGATGCCACAGTGGAGGAGTGTGAATTTGTTTTAGCCTCATGGGGGATGGGGGTGAGGGTGAGGGGTGGTACCATGTAGTGAAACACACGTGCCACGGCCGCAGTCCCCCTCAGACGTAATGCACTCGCCGCGTCCCAGAATTGAACTCTCGGCCTTTGCTCCGAGTTGCAGAATGCCATGAAACGGAACCGCCGCGGTGGGGAGTAGTGTGAAATCTTTAAATTCACCCCTCGTAAGTTGGCCAGTCTTTCTTCTTTCTACAATCCACCGACCAGCGGCAAAATCTCCTCCACCACAATCTCCCACAGTCGCAGCCGATAGACAGATGCGCGCACGCAAAGTGCACCGCTAAACGGAAAAACCTAGAGGGCGCTACCAGACACGACGAATCGTGGGCAGTGTAGATCTAGCGTGAGCGGCACTTCGAGAGGTGGAAACACGGTGGAATCGCCGTCCCCGAGAGGACGCCTACACACATGCGTCACTGCCGCAATTTACGACTGCTCTCGTGAACCCGCGTTATCGGGCCTGTTATCCCGCTTCTCCGCGAAGGCGCCACCCCTACTTGTCGCAATGAGCGCCACCGGAGGTTGCGGTCGTAAAGATCGCCACCGCGGTTTCTCGTTCAGTCCTGCGTGTACGCGTGCTTTATGATGACCGACCCTGTACAGCACCCGGTGGATCCCTCCGCGGTGCCCGAAAAAGCCCGGATTGATCACGCCGGGCCATTTCGGTGCACAACCGGCACAGGAATAATGACTGGGATCGATCGGACACTTTCCAGCGTCTTGCTTCATAGCCTTTTGGTTTCTCTTTGCTTCTTAACTTAACCACTAGATGATGCTAATAAAACCCACCGACGATCGAGGGGATGCTCTTCACTTAAAGGAAAACTACATGAAAGGCAGGAAAGACACGTACAAAGAATGACGAGATCTTGCCGTTGGTGTGGGAGTATGTTATCTGCGATTGAGCAAAACGTTTTTTTTTTTTTTGGGGGGGGGGGGGGGGTGGCTAGTTAGTTTCTAACGAAAAACGAAAAATTATAACGATATAGTGAAAAAGCCGAAATGCGCAGACCAGCCGTATAGCCTCCAACTAAAGCTTTATTGAAGAAGCGTCGTTATAAAATCGCAATGCATGGCCGGCATTTGGTATCACATTGTTTATATAAGGCCAACGTGACCAACACACAGAAGAAAAAAATACATAAGTTCAAGTAATCTTGCTCTTATGTGAACAAATTGATACCCATTGCCAGTCATGCGCTTGTACTATAGTACTAAGTTTCTTCAATAAAACCTTAGTTGGAAGATGTTGTTGTTGCCTCTAAACATGGCTCGTACCCACGAGAGGGATTCGTCACAGTGAAAAGTTTTATATTGTGCATTTCGTCTTCCCCTCATCTCGAATGCGCTACGATGCTTCGTTCTTGTCTTCGACTTGCCTTCCCGGACTGCCATGTGCTGCCCGGGGCGATGCTTTCAGCCAATGATCAGTGGGGAACATTCAGCGTCTCTCAGTGTTGCGGAATGGGCGCCCCATTCCATTCTAATTCCCTTCCGGGGAATTAGAACTTGCCGCAATTCCATTCCTTTCAATTCCTCGGATTGAAAAAAAAGCTTTGCTCATTCCCACTCCGGGAATGGTCGGGCCGTTCAATTCCATTCCTTAAATTCCTCAGCGTAAGGAAGACATCTTGATAGTTTTATCGAGTTACCGATGAACGCACCATAAATATGATGTCATCAGACGTGTTAAGAACTGCAAAAATGCGCGTACCCGCCGTGACCGCAGGTACGCCGGCTCTACTGGTTTGGCTGGCTTCTTGAACCAATGCTTTCAAAAGTTTATTCTCTCTCTCTCTCTGTATGGAAAGAGAGGGCGCACAGTTCATCGTGTACGACTGTGTGCTGTGCTGAGAGAGAGAGAGAAAGAATAAACTTTAATAAAAAGAGCACGCCAGCGTGTGCTGTGCTGACCTGCAGACTTTCGTCGAGACAGTTTCGGCGACGTCCGTGTGTGTAGACAGGGGGCACAGTATTGCAAAAAGATCGGGGGGGGGGGGGGGAGTACGAGGTGAGACGGCGCGCGAGCTGGTATGCGAATGCTTGCAGGGAACACAAGCATCACAACTTATGGTAGCGCTTTTTCGAATATGCGTCCGAGTCGCCGACGGTGACAACAGCAAAACATTGGAGGACGCTTAAGCTTTGCCTTTCAGAGTGGAATGTGATAGCGTTATGGGGCCCCGTTCGCATCTCATTTTTCTTTGAGTAGGCTTCACTGCAACTGCGAAAGTGGGAAAGCCAGCTTACAAAGACCAAGCTTACACCAATCCCCTTAAAGTCGGCTCACTTTTAAACAAAAAATGTCACAGTTTTGCCCTAAGGGCGAAGCAATGAGTGCGATAGCAACACAGCAATGTCATACGAAGTAAGGTGAGTGGCTTTGGTAGCAATATGAATTGTAGTAAACATGAGCTGATTAAGTAAGCAGGTGTGCTGCTGCGTAAGTAGACCGACATGAAGAGAGGCTCGATGACCACGAGAAGGCGCGTGTGAAACGGTGGTGTTGATGAGAAGCGCTTCCCGTGGGCAGCGCGTGCGAAGGGACACACCTGTAGCACTGCACTGCCGATCCGGGCAGCACTGCATGTGTAGCGTGCGTTGGAAAATGTGGCCCGACTATTACGAACTGAATGAACAAGCGTGGTGTGAGCGCGCACAAACACGAAGAGATCACACTGAATGACAGCAGACAACGACTGTCAAAACGCTGGCAGCAAGCATACGGCCCAGCGGGCGAAGGTACGTGCGGTCTATCGCTTCAACGGAAACTGAGCGGCGAATGCACGGCGCATAAAGGTCAGAGCCGTGTGGAGATAAGAGACGGTGCGAGCGAGCGACGAGCGCGGTTGTTGGCAGAGAAGTGCGCCCCCCCCCCCCCCCCCTTGCTTCCTCCGGCGCTGGCTTCCTGCTTCCTTGCTTGCGCGTGGGAGATTGAGTGCGTTCGCTCTCCGTGATAGCGCGCGTCCCCGCACGCTTCCGCTCGGGCATACGGCGCGCGGCGAAGATTTTATCTATAGGGAACCTCACGGCGACGGCGACGGCGACGGCGACGACGACGGCGACGACGACGACAGAAATCCGGTTGAAGTGTCCATATAATTGCTATCGCAATAAAATGCATTGCTGGGAAGACGTTTTTCAGTGGCAATATAGGTCGTCGTATATTAAAGTGTGAAGACCCTAGGAGCTTTTTCGTTATTGTTTCATTAATTGTTTGCTATTGCCCCGACCCGCGCGCGTGTCCAAAAAGCATTAGGCCTGCCAAATGCCAATTTGACTTCACGAGGATGCGAGCGCCATCTGGATAAGATTTGCCCAAGTAGACTACCCGAGCGCGCCGCTGTTGGTATAGTAGAAATGCTAGGAAAGGGATTTGTGTTTGAGTTTGCTCGCAACCGAAGTATGTTTTCTCGTACATTCAAGTTACAATCCGACGCCACCATGTCTTTAGGTTGTGGTTAAGTCGTACTTTACCATTTTTAGGGGCGAAGCACCTTAGGGCCGAGCCTTGTCCCTCGTCGCCCGTTGTCCGTGGCTCTGGTTTGCATGGAGACCCCTAGGGGCGCTGCGGTGCACAAGGGCTATATAAGCGCTGTATTTACTTTACACATGTACAGTATATATATATATACACACATGGGGGATTCACGGTTGCCCGAATGATTCCCAGTGCTTCGTACACTCATCCTCATTCACTTCGTGGATATGCGGTGATTTTTTTTCTGACGGATTTCACTGTGATAAATTCAATTTTTGTTGAACACCTTGGGCCACGCGGAGGGCCTGCGCGGTCGGCATGGTCCAGGATGATTTTCTTCGTCACGGACGCCGATGTCCACGCCGACTCTAGATTTTCTGCGACACGGGGCCCTTAACGCTGTCGCGTTAAAACAAAGTGAAAGGTGGGGAGACAGCAAGCGGCCGGGACGAAGGATCCGCCGAGGTACAAACATGTAAAAGGCGTAAGGGGGCGGAGTATGCCGTTGCCGTAGTTCCACACGACGGACACCCACGGCATAGAGCCGCGGTTAAGCGAATAATTGAGACAAACTTCGGAGCAACTCAGTCTATAAGGACAGAATTGTAGTAGGCGCGTTGCTTATAAATGTACCGTGCTTGTGTCAGCCACGCCATTTTAAAAATACTGCTTTATTGTTAAATTCGAGGCTCTCACTTACTAATGTTTGAACGTGGGCTAATTGGTCCTTCGGCATATTTTGACAAAAAGCGCGTAGACGAAAAAGTGCTCTATTTTCGGAAAAAGACGTATTTCCATTCCCATACCTTTCCCCCAAGCGTTGTCGCCATTCCATTCCCATTACATTCCGGGGTCGCGATAATGTGGTATGATTCCAGAGTCATTCCAATTCCGGAGTGGTAACTCCGCAACACTGATCTCGATCATTCCGCGGCACAAGAGACCCGAGGCTGTTGCACTGTTCTTTTATAGGTTTCTTTTTTCATTTTTTATTATGTCGCTTTAGAGATGTATGTCACAAGAAAATTTAACGTATTTATTGAAATTCCTTGCAAACAGGCAATTTACTGAAGACGTCTTACCGGACCATTGGCAAACATTTTACGAGCAACCGCAAACAGTTGTCGCGCTCCTCGAATTTCTGAGTGGCATGGCCTTAGGTTCGCAGCTGATAAGGAGATTTTCTCGGCATGAATGCGTATTATACCCGCGTCATATATACTGCCTCTCTTCTTCGTCACCGCTTATAAAGCACTTTTTTTCCTCGTCTAAGTCGGAAGGAAGGAAGGAAGCAAGAGAAAGGCAGAAGGCAGGGAGGTTAACCAGAATAACGTCCGGTTGGCTACCCTACACCGGGGGAATGGTAAGAGGGAACACAAAGATGACAGGGAGAGAGAGAAGGGAAGGAACGAAGGGAAATGAGCGGTTATTTCGCTGACGCGTGTGTTATTGCACTAATAGTCACAGACGTTGACACAAGCCGTCGTCCTCAAGAAGCACAAAAGTGCCTTCACCGCTTTATGGGCCGACGAGCGATGGGGGTGGTCTTCCAGCAGCACCTGCACGGAAAGCGTCCGATTGTGCAGTTTTTTTAGCGCGTTAGCAAGTTCTTGTCTTTCTTGGGCATATCGTGGACAGTGGCACAGAAGGTGGTCAATAGTTTCGTCGGTGCCGCAGACCTCGCATGCTGCACGGTCGGTCACTCCAATTAATGTAGAGTATGCCTTTGTGAAGGCAACTCCTAACCAAAGGCGACAGAGGAGCGAAGCTTCACGTCGAGGAAGTCCGAATGGAGGTCGGAGTTGCAGTGAGGGGTTTAATTGATGCAGTAGTGTAATTCGTAAGTTTGGCGAGGTATAAGTCTGAGAAGAGCGAAATAAGTTGCCCAGAGGTACGAGCGCTTTAACATTTCGCTCTGTTTACGTCTAAGTCTGAGAAGAGCGAAATGTTAAAGGGCTCGTGCCTCTGGCCAACTTATGCGCCTTTTCCTGTCTATCAGTCTCTTCCTCTCTCTCTCTCTCTCTTTCTCCGTTTTGCGCGCGGAAAGGTACCATGTACAACTGCATCCCTTGAAAAATACGCCGGGCATTTCAGTGGTTATGGCGTTACGCAGCAAAGTACCAGGACACGAGTTTCATTTTCGGCTGCAAAGGCCGCATTTTGTGGCGCTGGAAGGCAAGAACGCCCGTGTAACCATGCATTCGGTGCACGTTAAAGAACCCCACGTGGTTGAAATAAAGCCGGACTCCCTCACTACGGCGTGCTTACTAATGGGATCATGGTTATGTAACGAAAAAAAACCTAGATGTTATCTTAATTTAATTATTTGCACCTGCTAACTATAATTAATAAATTTCACTAGTAACAGGAAACTGCCACATGCCATCAAAAGCGAAAAAAGAAACTTGATTATTTCATTTAAAACACAACGCAAGCGCCACGTATATAGAACAGTCTGAGGCTGATATTTGAATCAGTTGGCGTAGTGCACCGGAAGAAGACAACATAAAGAGAACTACTTTCCACATTGCTTTTTTTTCCTTGAAAAAGAAAGCTGTAGACATGCACTTGCGGTGGAGTCCAGTTTATGTTATTATGACCTGCTTCGTTATCAAATTCGTAGAGCACTGATGTCAGCTCGTATTTCTCCGCAGTCTGGCCCCGCATATGCTCTTAAATAGGGAACAGCGTCGGCGATTCTCGGTTTGTGATCCCCTACAACCGATTTTATCAATCTAAGCCTGGTTAAATTAAGCCACGTGTGATCTGATTCAACCATCATTTAGGGCGCCATGTATTATTTATGGTACAATAAATCCGACAGACACAACAGGCCAGCAAAAACAGGGTGTCATGGTGGCTCCGTGCTTACGGTGTTTAGCGGCTCAGCAGAAGGCCTCGGGTTCGCGTCCCCATCGCGGCCGCCTTTGCCTCACGCAGCTGTGGAGCGGGAAACTGGTCGTGCAAAGTAAATTTAAGTAGCTCTATTCCCGAAAATCGTGCGTTGTGACAATACGGAGCCCTACACTACATATTGTCATGCCCGTGTTTTGGATTGGGTCGCCGAATGAAATTACAAATAACTAAGTAAATAAACAAATGTTAGTCAATCGACCGATCGATCAATCAATCAATCAATCAATATATGTATTTACTTATTGATCAATATAGGCGTATGGATAAACGCATGAATTGTATTTTGCGTAAATTTTGTGAGACATAATCTGTCTAATTTTATTCCCCCGTGACCCAGGTACTGGCGCCTACCACGCTTACTTACGAAGTGCTCCTTCCCTTATGTTAGTGCGAGGCTACTGTTCAGAAGCCTCCA
Source organism: Dermacentor silvarum (assembly GCF_013339745.2). NCBI lineage: Eukaryota > Metazoa > Arthropoda > Arachnida > Ixodida > Ixodidae > Dermacentor > Dermacentor silvarum. The sequence continues at coordinate 125,459,082 of NC_051158.1, read as the reverse complement.
CGTGAGCGCTCGACGACGCCCCTTTTTCTATTAGCTTAACGTTTGAAGTGCGACGATATCTTCGAAGCGCAGCCAGACTTGGCTTCATTCTCTGATGCGGAGCTAGAGCGGAAATTCTTGCTTTTTGTTGTCTCAATGCAGCCATCCAAGCGAAAAATTATGAAACAAAAATAAGGAGTCTCATGATTCCAAGAGGTGATCGCAACTTCAAAGTTTCGTCTTCAGAAGGAACGATGCATTTCAACACAGGTGCTGGTGGTTTGTTTCTGCGCGTCCGTACTCCTCAGAAAAAAAAAAAGAAACGAAAGAGCAAGAAAAAGACCGGTTTGACAGAGCATTTTTTAAAAGCTTTTTTTTTTTTTCGTTGGCCAGTCGTCTTCGCACCGCTACTACCTTTCGCCACTCGAATAACTCCGGGTGGCGAAGCGTGCAAGGAGTGGACAGCAGCGGGCATCGCGTTCCCGCTTCGCCACCACGCCCGATTGAATCGATTGGGCATCGAGTGCCGCATGCTGATGTAGAGCAAGGAATCACATGTCTGCACGCCACGAGGGAACTCCCATACAAGCAATTTTTTTTTAATTTTTTACCTTCCCGTTCTATACTGGTCCGAGGCTACGCTGAAGTTTCTTTGTGAGCTGACGCTGATATTGTGCTTATTTCGACAGTTGTGAGCGTAATGGATCTTTCTTTCTCTACTGATCCCTCTCTCGTTTTGTTCTTTTTGGCTACTGATCGTGGTTCTCATTTTTTAGAGAATCCCGAACGGTGTACTGTTTAGTCAATTTCGTAATTTTTTTTTTCTACATACCTGCCAGCAAGGACTAGCCCCGCAGGAGTCTGTCCTGCAGCTTCCGGTTCGAGGAGCCGGAAAATTGGTTTTCCAGCCGGAACGCATCGTCCAACACGGCAGCAGCCAGGAATAAATGAGACAATGGCGTCGCTTTGTCTGCCTAAGAAGACGAAACAGTATGGGGAGGCGTATAGAGAAAAGAGAACAGCGGGATTACATTAAAAGGAGAAACTGAGTCTTGCAAAAACAAATTTCGCCCGGAGGAAGCTAACAAGTGCGTGAACGGCGTGTCGTTTCGTCTAATGGGATTGGAACCGCACGCTCTCGCACGATAATAAATTAATTTGATGAAGAAGAGTTGTACAAAAGGGCGGACCCCAATGAGATGCGGTGCTCCCTTGTGGTTTTATTCTTCTTTCAATAGGGGACAATTTGCGCCGACCAGTAGACACGCCGAATAATCACTACGGAACGTTGCTGAAGGAATATGAAAAAAAAAATCAACAACAGTAGAGTGAAGTCTACCGAATCAATTACATTTTGTCTAGCTGCATACATTCGCTCTTTACTAGAGAAAGAAGGCCTGGTGGCCGTACTTACATCATTGTTTTTTAATTTGAATCTTTCTGCAGGAAATAACCCGAAGGAGCAAGTATGCTGCAATGCAGGTACACTTATTTGCCTGCTTCTCAATCTTTTTCTTCTAGACAATGGAATCCAGTGGAGACAGTAAAGAGCTTTGCGCGATGTGTCGGAGGGATTGTATATTAAATGCAGGAACATTTTACAAGATTGCTGTAAAGTAAACTGTACATTAGGGCTACTCAAGTATGTCTCAGAAATTCTTTTTAAAAAAATTTCAGGGGTTTAAGGTGCCAAAGCCACCATCTGATTATGAGGCACGCCGTAATGGGGGACTCCGGATTAATTTGGACCACCGGGGGTTCTTTAAGGTGCACCTAAATCTAAGTACACAGGTGTTTTCTGCATTTTGGTCCGATCAAAATGCGGCCAGCGTGGCCGGGATTTGACCCAGCGATCTCAAGAATTCTTGCAACAGCTTCAGCAGAGAAACTTCCTCTGTGAGCGCTCGATGAAGCTACGGTTCTTCGTTGCAATGCAAAGCGTTTACCCTCGTATCCTGAAGTGTATCTTAACTTGAAGCCTATGCTTGACTTGATATAAATTATATAAATTACGCATGTCGTCAATTCTCTGAAGAAATCGCAATGAGCGTCTTTGGCAAGTCTACGCCAGGCGTCTTTTAGATAAAGTCAACCATGGGCTTCAATATGCGTTTCCGGATACGGGTGTTAGACTGCCAGTGTTTAGGGTGTGTAAGGTAGGAAACTCCATTCATTTTTCTATTTCATTCGCACAGTTAGACTCGGTCGCTTTTTAAGCTTGTCTTCATATTTGTTTGAAAAGCAGAGAGTACACTATACAATAAAAATTGTGCACGGCTTTTGGTTTATCTTGTCCTCAAATAATAATTGCCCTATATATCTTGCACGCACTTCCTTGCTCTAACGCACCCGGTACTTTCAAGTCGCGACCAGCATGACAGCGTGACGTAGCATTCCAGACAGAAAAGTATCTAGAAAAGTATCTAGAAAAGCGCTAGACAAAGTAAACAAAAGCAAGATTACTAACCAGTATTGATGGAACGCAGGACGAACAGCAAAAGGCGAGAAATTTTGTTACGAGTGTAGAGAGAGAGAGACAAAAAAAAAAAGAACACCGTGAAACGTTTTCTTCAATTTCAGCGTGCCGACGCGCTCCACAAGTTCCCATTACCGGGTAAACGCCGCCGTCACGTTTACCATTACGGGTTACACGACGGTCGAATAACCCTGCTAATGGCACTGCGGCAATACCGTCTCGGTGGCCAGAAACACCTACGAGACACTCTGTACGCGAACAAACTTTACCTGCAGCTTTTTGTTCCGCTAGTGTTTACGCCGAGCAACGCGCTGAAGATCCGTGGGAATTCTCGGAGAAAAAGGCGCACGCTTGACAAGGACACTTGAGTTACTGCGCGGTTTCGCCGAACGCACGCACACCTCTCGCGAGCGCACAGCCAAAGCCCCGAGGGCGCAGTAAACGCAAACTCGGGCCTCGTAAATCCGCGCTGGCATCTGTCTTCGCACTGCGGGTTAAGACCCCGTATATTACGAACGCCTGCGGGCCAGGACTCTGTTCCTCTTTTTTTTTACTTCCTGAAACATGTAAAAAGAAAACTTTCACCTCAACTTTCTGGCTAGAAGTACGCAAGCCAAGTATACGAAAAGCACGAGTGTTGCCTTTAGCGAAAATTGCCCCTAAAAGACGTGTGATTTCGAAGAAGAGCACTAAAATGCTTCCTTGGCTTTCTCGCTGTTCCAAAAAAAGTACGCGACCCTCTGGGGAACACGCAAGCGAGGTGAGAAAATAAAAAAAAAAGAAGAAAGACTCGTGACGTTGGAAGACAAACGCTTAAAGTAGCGATAACAGCGATAGTTTGCGGTTCTTACACAGAGATAGGCTGATAAGGTTAAGGTCGGTTTAGGCGGAAAGAACGCTTGTAGATAAACAGTCGTCGCAGTAACTTCTGTCGCATTGGCGCTGGTTCAGGATGACGTTGTGAAAGCGCGAGTGCTGCCTACAGTTAGTGCACACACCCCAGCCGTGGATTAGTCATCCGTTTTAATTGAGCGTCTGTATTCGAGTCGCGAGGTCCCGTGTTGATCACCGGTTGGTGCTGGTGTTCTTATAACGTTCAGCTTGTATATTGACAAAGACGGGCGCCTGCGAAAGATGTGAAAGATGAAGAGGGTTTAGGTCCTGGTAGCTAGTGCTCGCCCCCAGGTTTCTTCTTATTGAAGCACCGCCGCGACGTTCTTAATTAAGCGCTCAAACAATGCCTATGACTTAACTCTTGGCCACAATGTGCACTTCGGTTTACGTCATGATGACACGATGATAATCATCGCCATGCTTCTCATGCTTATAGTATTTAAGCAGACGAAAACGACTTACGGCGATGCTATGCGAACGAATGTGGAATGTCTGTACAAAGAGCTGTCTATGTAATAAAACACTGGTATGGTTTCTGCTTTCTTTTTTTCCCTTCTTTTTTTCGCCCTCCCCACTGTACGCTTCCTTTTTGTGGATATATGTGGAGCGTGCCAGGGGTAGTTGTGCTTGAATGGAATAGTAATGTACGTAAGGCGAGGGCCACAACGATAAAAATGCACCACGCAGTTAGGCGCAGTTCGAGCGCGAGTCCCATCATAAAAGTTAAAGAAAGCTCGAATACTAGCCGACATAATTGGGAAGCTGGAGTGACCCATCGTTGTACCAGGAGCCCTCTAAGCTTTGCAGTAGTGGTGTGAGTGACGTTCCTTTTCAGCGAGGTCGCAGCCACTCGCACATGGCACATTAATCTTCCAGAATATTTTACCGGGACCACCAGATGTTCTGTGACTAGTATCTGTGGTCGTCTTTAAGCGCGTTTTACACTCAGGGCTAAATGTCGCTTTCACGTTGCGCTTTCGCGTCACTGACTATAGCTATGCTCCAATACTCGCAGTAAATATACAGAAATGTTCGGAACGCGGCAACTTGAATCTGGTTCCAGTTTAGATGAAGCCGGCAAAAAAAAAAGCTTCGAAACAACAGAATCGAAATCACAAACACTGCAGGCTACTTTGCTGTCCAGAATGCCTGAAAACTCGACGGGAATTTTGTGAATTCACAAGAAAAGGTACTCGTGCATTTTTATGCACCTAATGTAATCTACGTCGTGTTTTTCATAGGTTCGCACATACAAATCATTGAAGCAGAGCAACAATACGTGTTTTTCGTATCCTTTTTCTTGTCGACGCGAGGCGGTGCGAAAACGTAAACACGCCTTCCAGATGTGTTTCATTACTTGAGCTCGAAGCTGCCTTTCTGTCTTCCAACGTCGACGGTCTCTAATGCTGGCCAAAATCGGAACACAAACTATGTTCGCAATACGATGCGTGTTTATTTGACATTTGAAAATTTTTCGACGCCCTGAGATAACTGGGCCAGTTCAGTGGTAGTCCAGCTATAGCACTTGGAATGCACATTCTATGGTGCGTCTGTGTCACGCAGGTTCGTGGCTGGATACCATTGTGTCGTAGTGTTCCAAGTTTTTGAGCACATTAGAACATTAGCCCTCTGCTATTTACCCGAACGCCTCTGTGTGGATACAGGAAGCGGAATTTCTTCGCCTCTATAGCTAAGGGATTAAAAGTCATATATAATTTTCTTTTAATTGGGAACAATTTTCTTTACATAGCGGGATTTGGCGCGTTGACTTAAATTACTTGAAGGTGTGGACGTTGCTTGAGCGACAAATCGCAATATCTAGGCGACTAAGAGAAAATATAGGTGTGGACGTTGCTTGAGCGACAAATCGCAATATCTAGGCGACTAAGAGAAAATATTATGTAATTAACCTTTTAATTATGCAATGCAGAGCGCATGCTGAGATTGCGAATTTTAAGCGGCGCCGTAGTGAAACAATCTATGATTAGCCTAAACCATTAAAAGGAAAGCCACGTTCGAGTCATCCATCCACAAATTCGGCTAAAATATGCATTGGCGTTACATTTACGATCATCACGAATTGCTAGACGCACGCTTTTTGGCAAATTGTTCACTGAGACGCCAATTTATGTTGCAGCGCATGTTACGAGAAGGTAACCAGATAATGATGCTAGCCTTATGATTTATGCTTAGCGAGCGCCACTTCACTAAGTGTCAGCTTAAATTTCGCTTGAAACAAGTGCCCGATAGCGAATATTTGAAAAGGTAATTAGTGGAGCTTTCAAGTTATTGCGGTTTGCTGCGCATGGGAAGTTCGTTTCTTCAGACAGTCTACCGGAAAAGATGAAATCGTGCCAGTTGCTGACGATTCGGAAAAAAAGTCAGAAAGAAAACTAGACGGTATAATGAAGGTAATAAGGTGAAAGCGACAGGGTAGAGCGGGGAGAGAAGGTCGCTTGAAGAGAAGGTACAACTAATAACCAGGAATGGGGAAAACATTTCAAGCTTAGGTAAGAAAATAGAAAGTGAGTGCGCTTCTATTCCCGTGTTTGGAAGCGATCCTACTGGAAGCAGAAGGTGTTCCAGAAATGCATGTGGGAAGGCTTTCTTTTGTAAATTCTGAAGAAGAGCGGCCCTTTCACCGCGGTAGCTTGGGCACGACCAGAGAAAGTGTTTGATGCCTCCTGTCTCGTTGCACCAAGTAGACATTGGACAATCTGTACATCCCGTCTTGAATAACCCTGCAGGTTCCAGATCACGTCCTTATTCGATGCATTGGCGAGGCTTCCTCTCGACGAATCCACTTGGTTACGCCTTCGCTGTGCACATCACCGCGAAAGCTGTGCAGAATTGTATACCTATATGCGTGTAACGCATGGCCTTTAAAGCGAATAGCTTTCTTATGTTCTTACGTCTGATTTCGTGGTCGGTGATTGGTGGTATGTGGCCAGTCTGGTACCCGCTGTTGCAAACGCGCCAATGCAAAGAGCGGGTTCTTCCGCTCAACCGAGTACTGAATTTAGCTGGGCGTTCGCTTCTTCGAGACGCATGTGCTGTCGCGCGGGCGTCTGAAGGATTACACGCTGTTGTGGAGCGTTCAGGAAGGGCAGCCCTCCTATTCTTCTGCTGCCTCTCTTCCCTGTGGTGGGAGAGGAGGAGGGTAGTCGCCTTCCGCATCGGCATTCAGGGCTCAGGAGAGAACAGACATAGCGAATCTGCTTATATGTATACTATAGCATACTACACCTACACCCATACTAGCATTGTTACAGACAGGCTAGCTAAAGGCGCTGTTCTCTGCGGAATTACACAATTAAACCGCAAGCACCTTAATATCCTCACTGCCTTCAAGCGCGTCATTCCTGGCTCATAGTGCATAGCTTTCTGGACGCATTCGACTATTCGCTCACATGAACAATCATGGTCGATTGTTTTTGCGCAACCTTTGTTGCGATAGCTGTTACACCAACGCTCAAGGCACACTCGTGGTGTCGTGTCTTCGGGCGGCGAAGGCAAACCTTACAGCTCGAAAGCGCCAGCAGATTCAGAGGTACAATTCCGCGGTCTATGATGCACACCTTGTGACCAAGGCTGACCTTCTCTTCACATTCGTCGGAACTAAAACGTTCACACTAATCTAGAACTAAAATTGGCTGTTTATAAGGTGCTGCAATGGCAATCCTGCAGGGTGTGCCGTGTAAAGCTAGAGCAGTTAACGCAATTTTAATGTAAAGGCAGCAGTTGTAGAGATCTTTCGATAAACTTTTTCACCTTTTCCGACTCAGATTTCGAAATTACGCTAAGGAACAGCTATAGAAAGCGCTGTTCACTTGATGCTTCTCGTGTACATACTTTTGTTTCTTGTGAAGCATATGTGTTTGTCGACAGACATTGAGACATGAAAGATCATCACTTGTGATACGAGTGCTCGTGAAACAGAATGAATCCACTTGCGCTATCGGCGATCGCAGTGAACTCATTACCATCAAGAGAACGTCATGCAGCACGTAGGTAGTCCATCTGGTCCATTATGTATGCCCAGTCTTGGAATCACGGTGAAAAAAAAAGAAAAAACGGTGAAAATTGTTTGGCAAGCATCTCAGCAACCATCATGTACGTATTTAAAAGTTTCATGACCTGCTCAAGCTTTCCGCGTGACTTGCAGCAGTAATGTCACAGAGACATGTCCTTAAAAACTTTAATTCACATATAATTTCAGTAATTAAATATTATACAGCCACGGCTATTTGCTCATCTGATCCCCTCCGAGTTGTAGGGACAAGAGTGCTTAAGAAGGGATCCTGGTAGGTATTCAGTAAATATTGTACAATAAAAAATATGTTTCTTTATGAACTTTCACCCACTATATTAAGCATGTAACGCTCCTTTGGCCCATTCCTTGCTGGATAAAAAGGAGTAATTCACAATCCAGTGACAACCACAACGAATCCGATGAGAATCCGCAGAACGTCCAACCAAATGCGACACGCCTGCCCCCGGGGCTATGGTGTGGCACTTCTGAGCTCTGAGCACCAGGTTGCGTGTTCGGTTACCTGTCAGGGCAGCCACATTCCAATGGGGGCGCTATGCAAAAACAAACACTCGTACGCCATGCTTTGGGCGCACACTAAAGAACCCCAAGTGGTCAAACATTATTTCTGAGCTCTACACTAGGTTTTCCCTCATGACCCACTGTCCGATTTTGCAAGGTAAGACACTATAATTCGTTTTATATGCAACACAACATCGAAACTAATGCAAGTACATCTATATTAGACTAAATGTGTCCACTGTTAGACGAACGCTTCTCCTATACCGCTTTCGCATTGTCTGAATTAACTACGTCTATTGTGACCAGTCAATGCAATACGTAAACAAGGAAGGTGTCCCTGTAAAGAGACTTCTTGCGGACAACTTTCTCTTGAATAGAGGTATAGCGCCGATGTCACAGGTCTCCGGTCCTTAAGTCGAACCCTACCAATGACCAGAGTATTTTTTTTTCTCCTTTGGTAAAAGTTGCAACAACATTCGAACTCGTTGTTACAGAGATATCCATATTCATAGCTCTATACTGCTTCGCGCCCTAATAACTGCGCAGAGGGCTGAAATTGAAAGGCCAAGGTGTAGAGGACCACAGATGAAAACGTACAGTGCGATTAATATGGAAATACTATGGTGAACGGATACAGCCGGTCTGCGCCATATTTCATTAACGGGGCGTGTCTTTGTAAAAAGATTAGACCTTGTCATCCTTGGCACGTAAGCTACAAGTGGTTAGGGTGGGCCGTCACGTCGAGTCGGATGTCAGTTGATGCCGCTCCGCTAACCACGCGAAACCAACAAGGGTAAGAGTCACTGCTTTCCTTTTGACAAATATATTACTACCTCCTTTTAGTATAGTAAACGCCGCTACCGGCGTAACTACTACCCACCATTACTAAAGTCCTCGTAAACTATCGCTACCTTGCTATTATTACGTAGCAACACGGGCTAGTAAATGCAAGTACCGGCGTCGTCGTACCTACGGGTACTAACATCTGGGCAATTTTAGTGAAAAGTCCTTACATTTTCGCTAATAACTGACTTGACCTATGAGTGGTATATGGCCACTAAATCTGTATAAGTCCATCCGAGGCCGATTCTCTAATTCAATATTCGGTTTTCTTCATTCTCCTTTTTTTTTCTATTCACAGCGCAGAATACTGACCGCACTTTCTTCTTGTTTTTTGTCCTCGGTATCAGCACTGATCGACGCACCAGAGGCACCACAGCACCGGCCCCTTGACGTTCAATGTCTCCTACCTCTCGCCCCCCCCCCCCCCTCACTTCTTTTTTTTTTCTATTCGTCGCACCAAAAATACACCGGCGTCCCATGCCCCCCGTGTCTCTCACGCACACGCAGGGTATGACAGGAACCAGAGAGAGAGAGCGAGAGAGATGCGACAGGGAGAGTGTGTTATTCGGAGACAGCAGTGACTCGGCCGACCGCCTGGCTGCGGGGATTGCGCCCGCGAGACCAGGGCGCGAGCACGTCGCTTCCTTCCCAGACACGCTGTCTGCCAGCCTCGTTACGAGCACCGTCGCCATTCTCAACACTCCCTCTCTACAGACCCCCTGTTCTTCTTCCCACTGCAACACCTCGGGGGTTTTCCGGCATTGCCTGCGCGAGCCGTGGGCGTGTGTACACCGACTCGAAAGAGCCAGTAGTCGTGAAGGCGTCGTACCCGTTGCCTGCTTATTTACGCAAGCACCCGCCGTGCCGCGGACATTATATGTAATGGCTTCAAAACACGGAAGACGGCGTATGCAATGGCAAGGAGTAAACAGTGAGATTTCTAGGTGTTAAAGGACCTTAAATAAATGATTGCATTACTGAAATTACATGCCATCAATTTCGAGAGGGCGATTCTGGAGGGTATGTACAATTAAAAAAAAACCTAAGAAAGAACGAAACCAGGGCAGCGTGATTTTCTTAGCAGGAAAGATACTACATTCTCGAATAAGGGCCCATTCATACTTGCGACTAGGCGAGGTCGCGCGACCAATGGCGACTGGCGACCAGAAAACTACTCAAGACGAACGATGTTCACACTTACAAATGCGACCGACGAGTCGCTAAACCGAAATGTATCACGATATGCCGTTCACGTCTGCTTGAAATGTCATCGCCGCGTAAGATAAGCGTCAGCCTATACGGACGTCCTGTTCCTTCGCATCTGATAGGTTCAGCTGTTCTGTGACTGCGGTCGCGCGACTGAAAAATCGAGCAGTGAGCGACTGGCCCGAAATGGTCGCATTTCAAGAAAAGCGACCATTTGCGACTACTTGCGACTGGTCGCGCGACCTTGCCTAGTCGCAAGTGTGAATGGGCCTGAACTGTCATTCCGTGCAGATGAGAGAGGAGGAATGACACTTAGAACAAATCAGGACGTCAAGAAAATGGGTTGAACCTTTTTTACAGGTTGCTTTTTCGTTCATCCGGCTCTTACTCTCCGAAACGTCAGTTTTGTTTAGTTCCCGTTGGGTCATGTTTCTCTTATTGGTTATTGCGTCTCATAACTGTGACGGCACACCTCCGGCGCGGCATCGCTGTCGGCGGCGCCTTCGTTAAGCCGGTTAGGGTCCGAAATGATCCTGTACGCAACCTATCATGAACACGGCTACCTATCGTGAAAACGGTCAATAAGGCTGCAACGTCTCGAAACGAGGCCATTATTATACATTAATACAGATACAAATAACAAGCTTCATTTAATCCGATTCACAGCGACGACCGCAAAAAAGAAAACAGAACCCATCTCAGGATGACTGTGCGCCGGTAATGCGTTAGCATTGAATCAACGACCCGCCGTGGTTGAACGACCCGCCGTGGTTGCTCAGTGCCTATGGCGTTGGGCTGCTGAGCACGAGGTAGCGGGATCGAATCCCGGCCACGGCGGCCACATTTCGATGGGGGCGAAATGCGAAAACACCCGTGTACTTAGATTTAGGTGCACGTTAAAGAACCCCAGGTGGTCCAAATTTCCGGAGTCTCCCACTACGGCGTGCCTCATAATCAGATCGGGGTTTTGGCACGTAAAACCCCATAATTTATTATTTATTTAGTGACAGAACGTATTGTCACCGTCGAAACGAGTTATGTATGAGGCGTGTACTGCAGCTGGCCTTCTCTCGCGCAACGCTAAGAACACTCGGCGCCATCTGGCACCGCCACCGCGAAGCCTGTGTGTGGCCTCCGAAATGCATGGCACACCAGTGCATGTGAACGCTGAGAAATGCATCATGCGACAACCGGGCTCCTCTCACGCGTTTCTTTCTGGACCCGTCGCGCCATCTAGTGTTACAGCGTAGAGGTCCAAGCGTGGCCTCAGAGACGAGAAGCATGGCGCTGCGGCTTGGTGGGCAAGAAAATGTGTTGAAACAAAATACAGCCGGCAACACCCATACTAAGTTTCTCCCACCGTGATTTTAGGGATTTTTATAGCGTTTACATTTACGTGGAGAACATCAATTGTTTGTCGTATAAGAGCATTAGCTAGCACTCCGAAGGAACCAAAGACTCAACGTATAAGAAGTATAGTATAGGTCGAAAACGTTCCGCGAATACCTACCTACAAATACATGTTTGCTATAAAACGGCTAATATATGACTAAAAAAAAAAACTTCGAAATGTGTGACGGCATTTTGATATACCGGCGCTGATCATCATCATCATCAGCCTATTTTTATGTCCACTGCAGGACGAAGGCCTCCCCCTGCGATCTCCAATTACCCTTGTCTTGCGCTAACTGATTCCAACTTGCGCTTGCAAATTTCCTAACTTCGTCACCACACCTAGTTTTCTGCCGTCCTCGACTGCGCTGCTCTTCTTCTGATTAATTTTCAGAAGAGAAAGATAATGTTCAATAGCCTGGCAAGGGAACAAGAATTGAGGATCGCCAGTCAGCCTCTAGAGTCTAAAGGAGTACGTTTATCTAGGTCAATTACAGCGGATCCTAATCATGAGAAAGAAATTTACAGAAGAATAAAATTGGGTTGGAATGCATACGGCAGGCTTTGCCAAATCCTAACTGGGAGCTTACCACTGTCGTTGAAGAGGAAAGTGTACAATCATGGCATTCTACCGGTGCTAACATATGGGGCAGAAACTTGGAGGTTAACAAAGAAGCTCGAGAACAAGTTAAGGAGCGCACAAAGAGCGCTGGAACGAAAAATGTTAGGCCTAACGTTAAGAGAGAGGAAGAGAGCGGTGTGCATCAGAGAGCAAACGGGGATAGCCGATATTCTAGTTGACATTAAGAGAACATAATTGACCTGGGCAGGCCATGTAATGCGCAGGATGGATAACCAGTAGACCATTATAGTTACAGAATGGATACCGGCGCTGATGTCTCACGATAAATTTGGGAGTTCCGACTTCATTTTCTTCGGAAGGGATCAACAGTTTCCTGCTAAATAAATTTAACTTCAGTTAGGACAGAATGTTCTATTTGTCCAAAATAATTTCGTGCTTCTCTGTAGCGTCCCTTTAGGTTGTTTGTAACAAAGCAAGAGACCTGATTTCTATGAAGCAAGTGGTGATAACGGAAATTATACGAGAGATGAGCAGATTTCGGTTGCCGTCAGTCGACGACGATAGCAAGAAAGCAGGAAAGGAGGAATGGCACGCGTGCCGAAAGTACACGAAGCAAGCCTATAGCGGGCGAGCAGCTGCCGGCTATTTTTCATCAAGGCGGTAAGTATGAAAGCAGCACGGATATCGAGGCTTGCAGAGAGGTAGCAAGAGAGGGGCGAAGAGAAAGGGAGATCGCTCTTGCAACGCGTCACGATCCTCACAGTGACCCTCGCGTCACTCGAGTATTTATAGGGCCGCACATTACCAAATATAGCGCGGATAGCTGCTGCTTTGAGTCTTCCAAGGACCTCGCCGTGTGCAAGCTGGCACTCGGAGAAGAACGCGCGAACTTTGTACAAGGGCGGGGACCACAAAGGCCGCGTCTTCTGTGGCGAACGCCTCTCCGCACCAATTTGCAGGGCAGGCGCAAAAGAGCGCGAGCACGCAAGATAAGAACACGAAATGTCTTTTGAAAGGGGCCGAGAGTTCATGCGTGCGAAAAGCACGGCTGTGTCGTCGACGACATAATTGGTTCGCGTATAGTTGCTAAGGCCAAAGACTGAGGATTTGAAAGAGTGCGGGAAAAATAAAAGGCGGGGGGGGGGGGGGGGGGGCTGACAGAAACCTCGTGTGTTGTTGCGTCATATCCTTGAACAATTACCGAGTAAGTGAGCCTTCTAACTATTTAACACGACAGCGTTAAGGGCCCCGTGTCGCAGAAAATCTGGCGTCGGTGTCGGCGTATTCGCCGACGTCGTTAGCGGAAATAATCATGCCTAACCACATCATCCCGAACCACGCCGACCGGGCAGTCCCTTCGCGTGGCGCAAAGTGGTAGTGAGCACAAATTGAATTTCTCACAGTAAAATCCGTCAGAAAAATCGTAAAGTATGACTTAACCACAACCTACAGACGTGATAGTGTTGAATTGTAATTTGTATATACGAGAAAAAAGCCTGATAAGCAGCTACGGATCTATGAATGCTATCGCGTTCCACTCTTAGAGGCGAAGCTTTAACGTATTCCAAATTTTTTCGTTAATGACTGCTTATGGTGTGCGGAAAGGACACATGGAGCGAAAGGATCAGAGGAAGAATGTTACCTCGGGACCAACTGCGATTTCCCTACTTATATACACAGAAAACACAGAAATACCCTCACAAGACAACTCCTTCATCGGTTTGAATGAAATGTGTTGCATTTCCGAAAAAAACTTCAGTTTTACCGATTGCATGAAGCAGACTCTTCATTTAGAATGTCGAACACCTTACGAAAATTCCCGAAAAGTGATGTTTAGAGAACATTGAAGCATGAAGTTTACAAATCCCTAACCCTGCACCATGAACAGATATTGCAGTTTCGTAAACTGCATCTGATAGAAAATCAGTAGCGGACAAATTTTATATATGACAGTTTAACGCTTAGGTGAAATTGGCTACTACGCTTAACAGGGCTTTAGAAAAGTGATGCCCAAATGAGTGGTAAACTTGAGAGCGGTATCTATTACATCAGTTTTCTTTCCGTTTTAGGTTTCTTAATCGGTGAAGTTTATTACGTGTTGTTTATTACTGAGTTAGTTAATTGAAACTACGTACGTGAGTTTATTATTATATTTTTTTGCAATCTCCAACATTAAAAAAAAATTACTTCATATATAAAGAGTATCCTTCCCATAGTGACTAGGTTCTAACTTTTTCTTTTAGTTGCACCAAACCTCACTGAATTAAACGAAGGGGATGCCAAGCAAAACGGTTTCTCTGTTCCTACGTATTTAGGGAGGAGCTCCGGAGCTAAATATCATTCCTAATACCACGTTGCTCGGCCGTGCAGGAAGTTGGTGCACTGCCATTCTAGACAAGACACTGGAGCACATATTCCTAGAATTTATTTCAGGGAGTGCCCTTTTGAATTAAATTTGTACATGGAGTCACAACCGAACGCAGCCTATTACCTAAGCGGCTTCAATTTTGGTCATGTTGGCCGCCATCATTTAGCTGCAGTGCAAGTAGCTTTTTTTTTTCGTATTTGCGCAGCAGTGATGTCAGGACAGCGCTTTCACGAAACACAGAAATGGCTTGCAGAACCGCTTAATGTGTGAAAAGCCTTCGTACTTCACCGCGGCTCGCAATTTAGTCATTAGAATCAGATGGCCGCCGTTAACAGGCCATAATTACGGCGCTCCAGTGTTAATAGTCCATAATAAGTAATCGTGTTTCGTGGTAGTTGTCTATAGACTGTATGATTTACAATAGCGTTACATGCGGCCTATTATTCATATTTTTGTTTTCGCCAGATCCCTTCAACGCAGTTGAAAATAAAAAAAAAATATGTTCTTAGGGAGATGCTTAAACTCCCCCTCCCCAACTCCCCCCCCCCCTCAAAAAAAAAGAACAAAAAAAAAAAAAAAAAGAACAAACGGCCATTGAAAGGAGCCGCTTTCTGCGCCTAAGATATCGAGAATCTTTAGCAAGGCATTAATAAACGGCAGCCAACCGTGCGATACTGAGAGCCACAGAAAAGCACAAAAACGAAATACCTTTCGCTGTAGTGTTGTACGGATGATGGCTACGCCTAGTAATAGCTGTCCAAAAGTCCCCGAAACATTGGGAATCAAACTCTGCTGCTCTCGTATTTGATGCGGTGTTTTTTTTTATTTTGTTATCTGTACCTTTCATTCACGACACCAGTGTCAGCAATCGTACGGCTGAGTGCTTCTTCTGCTGGGTCACGTATTAATTCCAGCGTTAAAATTTACGCGTCCTAGCACTCAGAGTGCTGCCACAGAATAAAAAAAGCTATGAAATAAAAATAAACAACCACTTCGCGCATCAAATTCACTCAAAAAGCCATTTCACGCTCTGTCGCGCTCGATATTGGAAAATCAAACTCCAGGCACGAAGCGTCGCTCCCTGGGACTGAGTTCGAACGCACTCACGGCCTGGTCAGCGTAAAGCAAAAAAAAAAAAAAAAAAACGAAATAACACAAAAACACTTCCAAACGCGAAACAAACAGAGGCGGAAGAACCGTTAACTCGCCACGGCTGTATCGGTTCGTACCCAACTGACCAGCCCCCAAACATTGCAACGGACGGTTGCGTCCATTTATCGAACAGCTGGCAGTCGGTTTATTTGTTTGTCTTTGCCTTCGGTTCTTCTGTTTTCTTCAGCAACCTAGTAATCGCTGTGCCTCTTGACACGAGCGAGGATCTCACGGTTACACCTATACACGTGGGCCGGCCTCGCGTAGCTGGCTCCCGCGAGAGGTTTCATCAATCACCGACAGGGGGCGAGAGGCTATCGCTCAATGTCGGAATTGTATTACGTGCCCGCGATGTTTTCACGTACAGTCGCCGCCGCCGCCGCACCGTTTTGTTATCCGCCATGCGTCGTACAATTTGCTGGTGTTTCTTGGTTACAGTGTAACGGCGACACCCGCGGATCCCCGCCCCCGGGCGCATTGACCAATTGCGGACGAAACACACGGGCCGTGGAAAGAAAACGTGGGCTTATCACGTGCGCTACATCTACGGTGGAGCCCGAGAAGAATAGTCTCGTTAACGTCACGGAATGTATTTTCCTACCAAGTTACGCTTTAGTGGCGTCTATGGGTGGAACTTGCTTTGTTTGCTATAGAAATACCTTTTTCCAGGTAGTGTGCTTTCCACTTTCTTGGGTAATGTTTCCTTTTTTTTTTCGTTATACTTTTCGTCAGTAAAGCTCATCGATAGAGCACGTGCTTTGTTTACTATGCACCACATGCTCTCGCTTTTTAAGTGAATGTTTTTTTTAAAGTGCTTCGCGTTGCTTACGTTTGCTGTGACGGAAGAAAATGCGAGTCTCGTGAAACTCGGATGGGGTATAGAAGGCGCCCAATAATACATAATAAATCTGGTCAATGAGAGCGATTAGGCCAAATTTTGAGCCCTTACAAAATATGATTATTGAGCTCAGCTTCGTAAACGTATGGTTGTAGGTTTGTTATCATCTGGTCAAGTATAACTTTGCGCAAATCACAAGTAGCCTAAGCGGAAATTGATGATTTACCATATTGTTGTTCGGTGCATTTCGGGCCAAGTGATGAATCGTAATGAGCATGATTAGTTATATATTTAATAATATAGTGCGGAGCTGCTTTATTTTTTTATGCTCGAAATGTTGCCTCAATAAATGTAATTCTGCAAAAAGCGTAATGCCTCGAAAGCACACGCTATAAGTTTTAATGGAGCCAAATAAAATTCTGTGAATGCATTCAGGAAGCTGTCCTCAATCTACGAAACATTTTGAGCCACAAGGTATGATTGCAACCTGGAACAATATCCTAGAAAAATACAATCTATAAAAAAGGGCTCTCTGAACTCCGTTTACTTTTCCATATTTCAGAATTAAAGAAACGTTGTCGTCACCTTTCGTATTCGCAAAAGAGCGACCCGCTGAAAGCCACATAATGAGTTACTTCGGATAAAATAAGAACAACAGCGTGTTATTGAAGACGACACAAAGCAAAACCAACCATCGTTAATTCTTTCTTTATTGCGTCTCTTTGCGTCCGGTCCGAGCGTTTTACAAAGAATCTCCTTCTTCATTCAAGGTTCCTTTAAGAGGGCTCTAAATTTGACTGCCTCGGGCGGTGAGAGAAGCGAGCCTTTTGTACGAAGCAAGTGGCACGAGCGGGACGTCGCTTCCAACATCAAAGAAACGCAAATCCCGAAACCAAAATTCACCGCAAACATGAATCGCCGCCCTCTCCGTACGCACAGATAAGAAACCATCGTTGCCGTACGTTATCCTGCACCGCCTCTTCCCTCCCCCCCCCCTCCCTTCGTTTTTATCCCTCGTTATTATTTTTTTTTCTCGTGAAAGGAATGACGCCGAAAGGACGAAAAGGAAACAGGAAGCACTCTTGTCGTCTGCTTTTCTTTACGGCTCGTTTTATACCGTCTGCTCGGGCTTGCTCGTCTGCTTTTGTCGTCTGCGCGATCTGCGAGCGTCGTCTGCTCAGAAGAAGTGGGGTGAATTCTTCTGGACTGTTGCGCACGCATCGAGGGGTCGAGAAAATGATGTCTTGTCCTCGGGAAAGTTGCGACTGGCATCCGACCCATCTCTTTTGTTGTAAGCGGCTCTGTACAGACTTTCTTTTTTGGCGTTTTATTTTTCTTGCATTTTTTACATTCGAAACATCGCTACTACGCAATATTTTACAGCCTGTTGTGCTATACTTCAAGTCACGGTTTATTTTGCGACCGAGTAAACGATCTGGAAGAAAAAGTTCGACGCGAGACGCAAGAAGGCGCACGAGAACAAGGTTCACTAACCCTGCTGTTGAAGACGAAGAAAAGGAAGGTTCCATTCTTTCCTGCGCACAATGCGCCTACGTAGAGAGGGACCGCGAACCTATTAGCTAATGAAGTTCTCGAGCGTTGAACGTACGCTAAATCACTGTTAAACGTTGCTCTTTCTGATTTTTGTTTTATTCACCGCGTTTTGCTGAGACTTGCATCTCTTGAAGTCGGCGAAAGGAAAAAAAAAAAGCGTACTGTTCGGTGAATTCAAAGTAACGTTTCGGTGTCTCGGCTAAGGAAAGGAAATCTCACCGGATTGCAAGTTGCGAACATTGAGAAAAAGGTAGATAGATAGATAGATAGATAGATAGATAGATAGATAGATAGATAGATAGATAGATAGATAGATAGATAGATTTAGCTAGGGCATGAAGTGGAGAGGTTGGAAACACGTGCCTATTGCTACTCTATTTTAATTATATATTCGCTAAGATGCGACGCCTAATTAAAATAAAAAATAATACTGATTAAAATTTAATAAAAAGAAATGTTAGATCACGCAAGTGCAATTAAAATAAAGCGCCAGCGTATGCAGACCGAGCACATACAAAAAAATAAAGTAATAAAAAAACATAGGTTCAATTCAAACGCATACACGCTGTCAGTACTTAGAAGCAAGATGGCACGAAACAAACAACCAACCAAACAAGCATACAAACAAACCAGCAAGCAAAAAAAGAAAACAAGGAAACAAACACACAAACAAAGCAGCTACTGCACAGCACTAAATCCCTCCTTGCAATAGCCGGAGGCGGCCACGGCCCAAAAACAGTGCCTAACGCGAGCGCAGAACTCCCCCATTGTTTCAGACTTGACACAAAGTTCTCGCCTCTGTTGGTCATAAGGCGGACATGTTAAGGACACACACGAGATATCGTCATCTTGTTCGCCTCAAGCACGTGATGATAATATAGCGGGCAACGTTTTATGTAGGGAGTGATTGGCAAATACGGCAGACCTAGCTAGGCGATGTCGGCAAATCAATGTTTCCGGGTCTCTCGGAAAGTTGACAGAGAGTCTGAAATTTAGTGCATGGTCAACTGCATAAAGAATATATGTTTTAGCTGCGTCGTTAAACCACAGCTAGTGTCAATGACCAAGCAATAACGTCGGTGAAAAAGGCAGTAAATACAGCACTAAGCAAAAGTGGGGGCAGGAAGAAGTCTCATTAGGTCATTTCGAAGCCACACGAATGAAGGTTGGATGATGTTCAGCCAATCATCCTGTGTGCCGCAACAGCATTGTAGATAACCTCCATGTTCAGGGATCCGTGTATAACATGATAATTAATTTATGTGTAACTGTGTGTTTCTGCTGGTCTTTGTATGCTACTTAGGCCGTGCGGACTCGGGACATTTCTGAGAATACGTGCAGTTTATACAATGCTCAGGCTTTCGCACATGTTATCGTCCTGGTGGTATTGTGCCGTCAATGTGACTGAAAATGTTCGTATCGTCTTTTTTTTTGGAATGACGTTTTTATAGGCGCAAAATAGCTTCCAGATCACAGAGATTTCCGTCTAAAGTTTATCATCATCAATTTATATCCTATGCAGGACGAAGGCCTTTCCAGGAGATTACACCCGCCTGGTGCCAGCTGAGCCGATCTTGTGCCTGTAAATATGCGAATTTTTTCACACAACCTGATTCTTTGTTTTCGTAGACGGAGCTTCCATTTTCTTGATACCTGTTGTGTAGCTCTAATAGCCTACAAGAACTGAAATTTGGCGAGTTTGTAAGAAACAGCTCTCGTCCTGTCTGTTCTCCTTTCTGGGGTACCCGTTTTCGTTCTTGGGCCTTAGGTTAAGCATAAGCTCTAACAGACCACCCGTTACATGCCCTACGCATTACATGACCTGCCCAACTACATTCATTCCTCTTAATGTTGACTAGAACATGACCTACCCCAGTTTGCTCTCTAATTCACACCACTGTCTTCCTTTATTTTAATGTTCCACCTATCATTATTCCTTTTATTGCTCGTGGCGTGGTTCTTAACTTATTCTGAAGCTCCTTTGTTAACTTCCAAGTTTCTGACCCATATCTTAGTTGCGGTATAAAATGCAATGATTGTACACTTTTCGTTTCGTCGATAGCGGCAAGTTGCCGGTCATGACTTGGTAATGTAATGCATACCGTATGCACTCTAGCCAATGTTTATTCGTCTGTCAGTTTCTTTCGCGTAATTGGGGGCCCCTCAGACTAATTGGACTGGCTAAACGTACGCTTGCATACATTCTAGGGGCTGACTACCACTTGCAAATTCTTGTTCTTTTGGCGGGCTATATTGAACACCACCTTACTCTTCTGCACATTGCTCTTCATACCTACTTTACACATTGTCGGCTAAGGTGCTCAGACGTTTATTCATGCCATCTATGTCTTTTGCAGATCGCAGGTTGCTCAGATACTCCCACTTGGTTCCTCAGTCCTAATGCTTTCCAGTCTAACAAAGTGAATCCAATCATACAACATATAGCATTCGAGGGCGCGTGTCTCCTTGCCTGACCCCTTTTAGTGGTCCGTAATTTTCCGCTTCTCATGTGAAGATTTAAGATAGCAATAAAATCTTTATTGATATTTGCTAGGATATTCAGGTATGAACCCTGCATACTCCTTGACTACGCAATGACTGTGTGATTCTTGGTTACTCTACTGATTAACTCGCCTTTTCGTAATCCGGGAAAGCCATATAGGGAGGTTGGTTGTACCCCCGATATTGATCTATTAATCGATTCTTTCGATTGACTGATGTCGAGCGTCGCCCCGATTTTACTGGAAATAACCTTGGTGGATTTCGGTATAATACCGAAGGTTAGCTAATGGGCCTACAAATCCTCAATTATTTACCGTCTGAGTTCTTATAGACTAGTATGATGCCGGTATTCTTCCAATTGTCTTGTACACATGACACGTTGAGGCATTAAAAGTAAGCTGTCGCAATATTTTCGCGTGGAATACTCTCTCCCACTTTCATCAAATTGACTCTCCTCCTCCGGTGGTTTTCTCGCCTGGACATGCCGTGGAACGCCCTTCTATACCTAATCACTAATTATACATGGAAATTCTGGTTCCTCCTGTTCGCCACTACATCCAATCACGGTTATGTGACTTCTCTGGGATAAATAGAGTTCCATATATCGTATTTCTCTGATGTCTTTACTATACGTACAATATTGCTGGTTAACATTGCCCTGTTTATCTTTCCTTACATATGCCTTTTTTTTCCAATGCGAAGGTAAAATGCTTATAGAGAAATAATGAAATTATCGGCCGCTTTCGCAATTATTACCCCTTGAGCCGCAGATTTCTTACTTAGGGCGTACTGAGCACACCACAGAAAAAAAAGTCAACCGGAACTCTCATCAAACAATCCTAGTTAATGACTTTAACGGTTCTTCCACATTTACAGCAATTCTCACGCTACACATTTCACCAACCAAGTACAGAGAGCGCACTAAGAAAAAAAAAATCGAGAGATCATAAAAAAAAAAGAAAAAAAAAGTGTGGCTGTCAAGTTTCACCTGCGAGCTTAAATCGGCGCCGAACTTTCGGAGGTCATGAGCAGAACATGGCTCTCTCTGGGCACCTGTTCCCGAGGGGAAACACGCTAGGACACGACGGGGGCCCTGGACTTAGGACCTGAAGCTCACGAGAGGAGACGGAGGTTAGCAAGCTTTTCGAGCTTTACCGCGAGTCATCAGTCGTAATCGCTGGCTGGTAGCGCGGAGCTCGAGCGATGGTTTTAAGCGATCCAGAAGACGAAGGGAGCCCGGTACCAGCGTACGCGGGCAGAGGGAAAAAAAAAAGTTTAGTAGCAGACTACAGCGTAAGAGCACTTAGCAGGCGTGCGCGGTTCCGTCTCTGGAGAAGCTTAATGGGGAGGCCGTGTCGGTAGGCGCTCAGAGCGGTCATTTAGGAAAATGGCGCGGAATAAGTGTGGAAAAAAAGGGCGCGAGAGAGTGTAAGTGGCGCTCGCCCTTGACGTGCTGCCGCACGCGAAACATGGAAGTAGCTTTCGAGGAATGTTTACAGTAAGCAGGAACATCGCAAGAACGGTGTAAAAGAGGAAGGGAAAGACAGATGATCTCGCGGACGTGCGAGATGGCTGAAGCTTATCGTGGCCTTTTTTTTTAAGAGAGAGGAACTATGGGGGATACATGTTCTCGCGCTTGCGCGACAAAGCACGGCGATCATTATTGCAGCTATGGCTTTCGCTCTGTTGGCTATTCAGATATAAACGGCCATGAACTGACCGGTATTGGTTGCTAGCATGCAGAGTACTAGTCAGATTGGGGGAGAGAGAGCGTAAAATTGCATGAGGTAAGAGATGGAGGCTTACAGGAAGAAAGTCCGCTTGTCTATACCCTACACTGACGGTCGGATAACGGACAGTAGAAAGACGAAAGACCAGTAAAAGGATGACGTGGTCAACACATGGAAGGACTATGCTACATGTAGTGCTGCCAGCGGCGATCGCACCAATTTGTTGTCCTAAAAAAAAAAAAAAAACAGAACAGGCTTTAGTACATTCGGAAGTACAAGTGCTGAGGTAGGTTTTCAACTGAGCCTCTCTAATGGAAGGTGGTCCATCATCCATCAAGAAGAGAAGCGAGATAGAAGAGGAAAAGAGGTAAGTCCTGAAAAGCGTCCGATTTTCTGCCCTATATACAAAGGAAGGGTGAAAGAGAATAGAAATATTATAGAGAGAGAGAGCAAGAGAAATTGAAAGTTTATTGAACAGATGCGCGCAGAAAGAAAGTGGCATGTCATCAAATGTGATAACGCAGGTTTATTGTTCTTAAGAAACGCTTTAGCGCATGCAGAACCTTCTCTGTCGATGAAAGCCGAGGTCCTTGTTCTAGAATCTTGTCTGTACACAAAAAACCGATCGTCCAATTAGGCTAATTCCTAGCCAAGTGAGTGAAATAAGCATTTAGAGCGAAGGAATGTCGGTCCCGTAGCCTCCCTTTTGTAAGATGTAACACTTGCGTTTGCATGATGATCAGCCTTCGTCTGCCACTTGTGCGACCAAATCTGCCGAGCAATCAATTTTCACAGTGGCGTTCCAGAGCGCGTCGCAAGGGAGATTGACGCAGGAGGAAGAACTCTGAGTGGAACATCATCATCATGAGCCTATATTTATGTCCACTACAGGACGAAGGCCTCTCCCTGCGATCTACAATTACCCCTGTCTTGCGCTAGCTTAGTGAAGCATACTTTGAGTAAAAATGCCACATGGCGCGCTGACAAGGTGGCGCGCTGTCACCATGATTGCTTTCGTGTCGCGCTCAGTGGGGCCACTGCGGAGGCATTTATTTATGCTATTTCTTTAAAGCGCTGGAAACGCATGTAAATTAGCAACGGCTACCTTGACAGGTTTTTTGTTGTCTGATTGGCTGACAAGAGGGGCGGAGCACTCAAAAGTGGATAGGGTGTCGGTATGGTCGAAAGTATCGCAGTGGAAGTATATAACCGTGTGAGGTCGGCGGTGCCAGCATCTGCGATTGGTCAGCTTCCCCTGACTTGGCTTTTGTGGCTGGTTGAAAATTGCGGCAGCGAGCAACGGGAAGCTAAAACGGATTGTTATAGCTAAGAATAGTTGGCGCAGCGATGTCGTATACATGCCGAAAGGGCTCGACAACGTTATACTGCCACGCAAATATTTTTATTATACGCGAAAAAATGTGCTGCGGCCGGCAGCTCCAAGTAGCCAGAGTGATCGGCGGGCATGCAGCCATCGTCTATTCATTTCGAAAATAGCAGTCTCCGCCAATACCGAGAAAAAAAAGTCCGTTTTGGTCTGCATATGATTGTATGGTCATTGCGTGCACGTCACTTCGACGTGGAGCAGGATGATGATTCCCAGTTTGGTGACGTCCCATTACTGACCAGCGAAGTGGGTGTCTAACGAAAAATTTTGACCAATAGCCGAGAGCTAATGGCGAAAAGGCGTAGAATCATATATATATATATATATATATATATATATATATATATATATATATATATACTCTTTTGTTCCGCCTAATTATGCGTAATCAGTGCGTACACATCATACAAGATCGGGAGTTTTCGAGTTGTTGTGGAGTCGCGTGACAGAAGGATGAAGTGGGTGAGCTCTCCGCCAATCGTGGAGGCCTCATGTCAGCAGTGAAATAGAAACAGATCGGAATAGCTTCACGTTAGAGCACCCCTGCTTTGGAACGACCGAACGTAGCAAGCAACTATAGCAGTTATGCACTTCCTAACCAGGAAAATTGGTTGATCGCTTCATAGGCTACGAAATTCCTTATTTATTCATCTCAATGACGCGCGACATCGTAAGTTTTAGGCAAGTTTTAGAAAAAAAAAACGGACACTAATAAAAATCCATCTCCATACCACCCTGCGAAAATGGATGTACAGCGAAGCTGTTGCCCGCATTAGACAGGCACCACCACCACAAGTGACGTATGTCAAGCGCGCACGCACGTGTGCAGAAGTGCAGCAGACATCCTCATTGTCCTAGGCCCTCCGTTTAGCGCAAGTGCGTTATTGAACTAATTTAATTTCTCAAAGTAAACTCCGTCAGAGAATTCGCAAAGCGACTTACACACAAACTGCAGACATGATAGCTTCGGATTGTAAATAGAAAATACGAGAATGGCATAGTCACGTGACGACATCGCCGGATCTAATCTGGTGACGTAATCACGTCAAACTTGATGTCAACCGATGACGTTTTCGTCAAGTGATGATGTTCCATGATGATGTCATGTGATGCCCCTTGGAGAAGCAACACACTGTGCGCTTCCCGCTTCGTTGCACTTTCTCCGGGATCGCGGCCCACATTGCTGTGTGAGCAACGCACGCGGACACGAAAAATCCCGACCAACTAGAGTAACAGCTGCGCTCCAAAATATTTTGATCTGCTGAATGCACTTTTCGATGACCTGATGGTTTGCAATAGGAATACGACGGCTAGATTTTCGCCACCCGCATGTTGTATTAGGAGCAGCTTAAGTACTCAAAACTAATCTCATAATACGTGCTGAGGAAATTATTTCACAAGAAATCTTGAGATATTTCACCACTCGCATGTGTTCAGTTGCGTGTGCGGGTGTGTACGGTGTTGTTTATTTACTTCGAACACTGCCTTTTAAGTGTAAAAATATTACCTAAATTACGTCTCCGCAGGTGAATTACCCGCCCAGGCTTTCATGAGTAACCAAAGCATTCCATTTACTAATTAAACTAATTACACGAATACAGATCTTAATTGTATATTCCTTTTAATTTGTCTTAAGTAGGTGGTCCGCCTCGCCAATGATGCTGAAGTGAATATGTGTTTATTTTGGAGGCGCTTAAAGCGCCAATCTGCACAAAGCTTCTGGGAAGAGGGAAGCGCGATGGCAACATTATTTTACGCTATCATTCTACGTCACAGAGGGGTCGAACCGCGAGTCACGCTTGGTAGAATCGTGGCTTCCGTACGAAAAAGCTAAATTGAACGAACAACTAGAAGGTATGTGTGTCGATCTACATGGCCATTTTGAAGTGTAGAATTATGTAAGTAGACTTTTGTGACGATGTTCTTCAGTGTCCAATGTAAACACGGGCCGTAAAGTTTGTAACACTAAGGTGAATTGACGTAGTGATTTTACTGGTGAATTAGCTGCTTCTTGTTTCCATGAAAGTGATGTCGGCCTGAACAGATAAAGCGCTGGCTTTTTTCGTGGCACAGTCAAAGAGTGATACTCTTGTTTCTTAAGCACCGACTTGCGGTCGACCGCCGACTTCCGGTTTGTGCGAAATAAAAAAAAAAAATAACGTTTCTAAATTTAAAATAAATCATTCAAAATAAAAATTGCCCAAAATCGATGGTTCTACTTAATGTTGGTGTTAGATACGCGATCAGAGCATGCGTTTAGTTACAAATTATGTTAGTTAAGTGACGGGATTGATTAGAAAATAATTACGAAGCCACCATTACCGTACACCCATGTGCATGGTAGTTTGGCTCCATGGCTCCTTGTGCGTAGCGGTTTCCCGCCACTTCCGTTTGCCATTGAAGCAGACGACGAGGACGTCGGGCCTAGTGTTGTGTACCATCGAGGTTCAGACGATGAGGACGCCGGGCCTAGTGTAGCGTGTAGTTTAGATCGTGTACATCAATAATTCACCAGCATTCTCTGTGTCTCTGTCGTACTTCACTTTAATACCACAAAGATAATACATGGAAAACACAAAGTTAACCCAAACAATACACCAGGGTACACCAACGCCAAGGTGCGAGTGCCACTAGCAGACACCTAAGTCAAGGATGAGGGTCGTTTCTATCCTTTTTTTTTAGTCTTCGAAGAAAGAAAAAACAGCCCTTCCCCTGTGGAGAAAATGGGTGTAAGCGAAGCTTGTCGTGTGTGTGTGTCTGACCTTCGTCTGGATAACGTAAATTTCACGACATGTCGCGCCAATAAACATAAACGTTTATTAAATGTATGCATCGAGGGAAGGAAACGTACAAATCAACGGACAGAAAAGTTGCACGAGAGGTAAACAAAAGTAGCAGGAAAGAGAACGAAAAGTAGTAGGAAAGGGAAAGGAAAGTAGTAGGTCAAGTACACACACGACAAGCTTGCTTACCCCCATTTTCTTAACAGGGGAAGGGCTCGCGATTTATTTTTTCGCTCTCTTTCTTTATCTCTTTCTCTCTCTCTGTCTTTCTGTCTCTTTCTTTTTCTCGTTTTCTATCTTTCTCTATTTGTCTCCTTCTTCCTTTCTGTTTCTTTTTTTCTCTCTCACTTTATTTTTTGTCCCTGGTATGTGCTATTGGGCTTGGACCCTTTCTGCACTATCATCAGGATCGGCCCACTTTTCAGCGTGACACCGCCACCACCACCGCCGACACTTGTGAGCCTATAGAGCTTCGCTTAAAAAGGCTAGCTGTGTGCATACTGCACGGGCACCAAGAAATGATCACACCAAAAGCAAAAAAGCAGGCGACTAGCTCGACACGTGTTTTCTACGCCGTTATCTTTCTAAAATTAGCCACGTGCAATATCTTCCATTTCCAGAAACTTAGCGCCATGACAGGTGTCACCATAGTCTTTTGTTTTTATTTCTTTGCCATCACTCAACTTCCCATTAGCACCGCCGTCTCCTCGTGATATCATGGTCTCCGGCTGGTGAAGTACTGTAGCGTTTCTGTACGTGACTTCAGTATAGGGAGCCATTTTTAGAGTCACGGGAAATACTAGAAATCTTTCCAGGTACTCTAGTACTGCACAGGTCTTCACAATTTCATAGAATCACTGCAACTTTCTTTCCAGTGTCTTTATGTAGTATGCCTAGCCAGCGCTGACCAGCGGCACATGGGTCACCTTCGCAAGCTCGCCCATTTTTGCTGGTATGGGAACATACTGCGCCGACATTCTAGGCGTTGCCATGCCCGTGCGTGGCGATGGTGCACTACTCCTTGTTGCACATGTGGGTGCAGTTGGCCACGCCCATGGTCCAAACATTAGGCAAAGGCGCTGTAAACGACAGGGCCAATTATGCAAAGAGGAACCCCTCGGGCAGTAAAACAAGGGCCCAGTTTGCTTTCCTTGCTGTTTCTTTTATTTCTTCGGAGGCCAAAGACACCGCCATACTTGCGCTGCCCGTGAGCAACCGAGTGTTTCTAATTCCGAGCGTCCCTTCGAGTGACGCGCTCTTCTCCTCTTTGGAAGAGACGCTGCTACTGCGGCTACTGCTGCAGTTCAAAGACTCAAGCGCTGCACGGGCGGCGATGGCTCTCAGCCAAGTCGCTACAGGTCAGGAGCCGAAGCAAGTTGCTCGCGGAGCGGAAAAAAGACAAAAAGAAGGGTTGACTCAGCGTGCGGAACTCTTTACGCGTTAGACTCCTTGGGGATTCCAAATACTTCGAGCCCATTTTCTCTCTTCGAGAATGAATGTAGCTTAAGAGCGTTTCTTGCTAAGTAGGCACGTTTACCTCCCGATGCCAGGTAAAGTCTTAAAGAAAAAAAAATCGGTGCCATTCCACTCTGTGAAGGTGGATGACCAGTGTAGCTGTATATATGGTGATAAACTATGCTGATATAAATAAAGACACATACCACATGAATTGTCACTTTTTACCGTCTTTATTATTTTGTCTCTATAAGGTGAATATAGCTTTTTTCTTTTTTCTTTTTTCTTTCTGCGGTTTTACGTGCCAAAAGCAGTTCTGATTACGAGGCACGCCGTAGTGGAGGGCTCCGGATTAATTTTGATCACCTGGTGTTCTTTAACGTTGGACTACAGCACAACCACACGGGCGTTTTGCATTTCGCCTCCATCGAAACGCGGGCGCCGCGGCCGGGATGCTATAGCTTTGTGTTCGCTATGGTAGACGGCCATGGGTTCTCTAGCAGAGGTGACAGAGAATTTGGAACAAATTCACGAACATACTGTTTGTCCTAATTGGTGGTCATTGAGACGACAGGTACGCACACACATTCGCGTATCAGCTCTGTTATTAAATCTGTCCAACACGTAAGACAATGATTGGCTCATACCCCCTTAAGCAATTGCTCATACCCCCGTAAACGCGGCTTCCTCATTACTAAAGTGTACTAGGATTCAAGTACACTATACCATTATGGCGACAGAAGTGAAATCCTACGCTGGAATGATGAGCGGCAATGGAGCAATGGCAACGACGAACGCGGGAGCAGTGGCACGAGCGCGTTTGCGCGGTTGCGCCGAGGGGCGCCAACGAGCCAGCTGTGTTATAGGGAGCTTACATGCAACGCTGTCTCAGCTGTGGAAGAAGACGACGACGCTCGAGCCATTGCTGATGATGATAGTTTTTGGTTTACGCACTCGGTCTAGGCACGCAGCGATCTGTTGAAAACTGTAGCGTACGACAGCTCCGCTGTAAGAACGCTTCTGGCTACTGCGCGTGAATTCTAAGAAAACAAAGAAAATTATGAGGTTTTACATGCCAAAACTACGATCTGACTATGAGGCACGCCGTAGTGGGAGAATCTGGAATAATTTGGGCCACTTGGAGTTCTTTAACGTGCGCTACTAAGAAGGAAACAAAAAGAAAAGTGTAAGTCGTTCAATGACAGCCATACAGTGAACAACTGCAGTATGCTAACAGATAAAAAGATATCCACTGATGAACACGGAACGTAACACACGTTCGAGCGAATGAGAGAGTTTCGCAGCAATAAGCGTTCTCTATTCAAGGCCTGCATAGAACAGATTGAGGTCCATGTACTAGTATACTGCGAAGGCCTCAATCGAGTATTTTTAGCAAAGCCTTACCGTTGTACCAATACCGCCTCCCCCAACTGCGCATGCGCATTCACCGGCAGCCTGCATCGATAACGAAAGTATGGTAATGCTATACATGCTAAAATCTCGAAACTTTAGCTTTTTTTTCACAGCAGGGCACTGGCGTCATAATTAAGCGTGTGCAGCTTTCTGTTGTTTACCGAATGCCTTGCTGTACTTGCGCATAGTGTAGCATGCGGCCATCACTGAGGTCGTAGTCTCGCAGCTCGAACGTTACCCAGTGATTAAGTAAACAGAAGCAACTTATGCGCCACTGATAGCAAAACAAAAACAAAAACATCGCGTCCTGCAATGGACCGGCCGGCTTATTTGCACTCGAAGTTTTCAACGGATTGCATGAATACTCACAACCGCAGTCAGGTTGCGAATACTCACAACCACAACCTCAGTATTTCGTTGTTTTTCTTCCCTCGTCCTTTCGCTATTCAAAATATTTTACCACGAATACTCCCGTACTCTGTTTTACTTTATAGGTGCGCAATAAGCATTTCAACGCCAGACAGTCGCGACAAAGAGAGAACAATTAAGGCGCTTGCCTTCTGGCGAGAAAGTACGTTTTCTTATACTTCTGTCACACGAGCGCGCAAAAACTTTTTTACGCAAGCGGTCTTTTACCAAGTTGAAAGACTTTTGAATGAAGAGGTGTTGCGAAGCAGACACACGGCGCCGACGATCTCCTTTTAGTGTTTCCTTCTGGACACGCTACCGAAAGCGTGGCGCTAGCATTCTAAACAATATCGGCCAAAAAAGAAATTTATGTATCTCGAAATATAAAGTGAAAACTTATCGTTTACACGTTCTTCAAATAAATTTAACATAAGAAACGGTAATATAAAGATTTATTTTAGTAGTTTAAAGAGCGTCATCAGGTGACATCCCCAGCCCGTTTGAGCTGCTTACGAGAGTACAGAAAAAAATGAGCATTACTGGGTTTACTACACCTTCTGCGAGACATAAAATTATTTTTTTATGATGAGTGTAGGCGACAGAAAATTACGCGTTCGATTATTTTCTTTATTATATGATAATTGCTGGTGCCCACTGGTTTCGGCCGTAAATGAGATCGGCGAACTCCTCTTCCAGAAAAGACCGCTTCTGAAAAAGAGATCACTCCCTGTCGTGTGTCTGCGGGCGAAACTCTTTTTCGGGAGAAGTCTTTTTACTCAAAAGACTTTCGAGTGCCCGTGTGACAGGGGTATTAGTCATCAGCACACGAAATTGCAGGACCGGGTGGTAATAGTTACTAAACGAGTTATGACTCCTGCAACGGTATCGGCAGGACCGATCGAAATGTTCGTAATGCTATTACTTGAAACCATAGCTCTTTATTTGAGTGAGAGGTTGCATTTCTGTATGTGCTTGTTTTCTTCTGGAATCGTACATGCATTCCGTGTTTGCATCGAACATGCAGAAATTTATATTATGCTGGAGCTGAAGTATCTATATGACCCTGATGTGCATGTAGAGATAATTTAAGACACGAAAAGCTCCATTGTATTCCAGTCATGTGTTTTCAGTCTGACGCGCATGGTGGTGTTCTCCCGGTGTTCGCGGGGTTGTTTCAGGAATGTGGCACTCATGAGATGCCTCGTTTGTGTGTCATAAAACAGTAACTTCCCCTTACAGCTTGTAGGATTTACAGAGCTTTTACGAACAATGAACATGTTAGAGAAGTCCGCTCTGCGATGCGCCAACGCCTACGATCTGCGTTTAACGTATCGAAATGAAACGCAAGAAAGGTATTGCTCGAAAACCGCGATGATGTCCATCCGTGTCACCTGTTCGAACTCGAATCACTCAGCAGTGAATTTCCGCTTTGCAGCATAGCATGACATCCGGCTTTTTAAGGGGAATAACCGTTTGTAAGGAAGAAGTGGAGAGGAGGACGAAAACACAGCGCACAGCACAACGCACTAGCGAATGTCTTGCGCACTGCGCTTTTTTTTTCTCATGAAATGGTTTACACTATGTTTACTTAACATTAAAAAAAACTTAATACTTTTTCAATAACAAAAAAAAAACAAGAAAAGGAAGAAGAAGAAGAAAACGACATAATTGTAACACTTGCTTTTTTCTGAATGTCGATTTTCAAGCTATTGTTACGCGAACTTATTTCACCACAAAAATCTTTAATTATTGATGGAGCCTGCTAGAATCAATGATAACCTAGCAGTCCCATTCATACGGCCGAAAGAATGTTTACACAAGCAATGCTAAATGATTGTCTTCGCTTGAACGCCACTGTACACTGCTCGTTAACAGTTGTAACCTCGTGCCTCGTCAAATTCATCATGCAAGTGGCGGTAGGGATAATCGGCCACCTGGTGAAATTCCTGTTTCTCCGGCCCTTCAGATGCATGTGTCAGAAACAGACCGTACAAATACGTAAACCTCGACAACTATAAAGATACAGGTTGAAGGCCGTACCCGAATTTCGCGTTGTATATTTAGAAAGTAAACTACGCACAGAGACACTAAAATGAACGCAGTACGGAAACTCCGTAAAGTCCGCGTCTGCGACCTTCCGCTCCCCTTCGTCGTCGACCACGCATGTGGTGACCATGCGCGCAGAATTCTGAGACGTCACCTCGTCGCCTGCTCCTGTCTCGAACCCCACCGCGAAGCCGCTTCCGCCCTAGCTGCCTGCAAGCCTCTCCGTAAGCAGGAGAGAGACACTCCGCACGCCGAGACACATCCTAATCGCTTCCGGCTGACCTTGCACCCAGCGCTATGTGTGGGGCTGGGGGGAGACAGCACGGAGATGGCGAAGACGGGGGTCTCGGGTTGGGGGGTGGGGAGGGGGTGGGGTGACCCGGCTACTTCCGCTCGTGCCTACCTTCCGCCCACGTTGCTTCAGTTTATCTAATGGCATCGTTTTTCTGTTCTCGTAAAGCTACGAAGATGTCCCGTGACTCATTTTGCAGTCTACGCTGCCTTTCGACTGCATTGCGTGAATGACCGGGCTCGTTTCAGTTATATCAGCTGAAGTTCTGACCTAAAGAAAAAAAAAAAGGTAAATGGATCTTAGAAGAATGTAGGCTTTATAGCAATCATAGAAAAGGCGGTAAATGTTTAGGCTGGCAGTTAGCAGAATTTAGCTGCGCCATGTCGACTCGGCGTCGCCAAACGATAGAAGTAAGCTCGAATTTTCTCATGTTATTGCAGTTGATCGTTCCTGAATTTTACGAAGCCAGAATGGAACTGCAATGTTTTGTCGTCCTCGTTGTTGTTTTTGTAATTCTAGCCCATTCATTTTTTCTATGTATTGATCTTGGGCGTAAGGTGAAATATGGTAAAAGACAACATGCAACATCAAAATACAGATCCTGGTTTACTCTACGCATGCGTTCGTACCAACACCGAACATTTCTCCTTTCTTTGTGGCTACATTAAGTGACATTATCGGCAACTGCAAGAATGTTATCTTAGTAAAATTATTATAAGAGAGATCATTTCAGCATCACTAAGATTTCACAAAAGTAACAATTTGCTGACTCTTTCGGTATAGATTGAGCTGTTTCACACACGGTAAGTTGCGGAATAGATTCTATAATAAACAACTTATGCAGAAGCTTTATCTCGAGGCTACCCTGATTTTTTAAAATATATAGGCATGTGAAACACACAAGTGCTCTCAACAGACACCCGTTAAACCAATGTGAATGAAATCGGATGATTTAAGAAAGAAAACAGAATTATACGGACTGCAGAAGGCACAATTTTGAAATAATGCCTCATATTTTTATTCAGAATGAACGAGAACCGGATAAAGCGGTTATGCAAACCGCATCTCGCAGAGCAGCTCAAGCGGAAAATTGTATATATGCTCACAGTTTTAGTGAAATAGTTCCGACGTTTACGAGAGAGACGGAGAGAGAAGGAAGGCAGGGATGTTAACCAGTCAAGAGTCCGGTTGGCTATTCTACGCTGGGGGAAAGGAGAAGAGGAAGAGAAAGAAAGGAGAGGGAGAGAAGGTGGGAGTACCACGACGTGCACGCACCGTACTACAGTCAAAGGCGCTCGTACAAAGCAGACGCTATCATAAAGCACAAAAGTGCCTTCACTGCCTTCTGAGCCGATGATCGGTGAGGACGGTGTTCTAGTATAATCTGTTCACTCTGAAGACGATCATCTAGTTTCTTGAATGCGTTGATCATAGATTGTCTTTCTGCGTCAAATTGTGGACAGCGGCTCACAATTTCTCTCTCACAAATTAGTGGTACATTTTAGAGCGGTACATAATACATCAATTTTGCTCTTTTTAGATGTCTCGATGGACACAGTTGACCGAGCTGTGATGTATTATTTTGGTGAGTTACAGAACAGAAAACCTGGGTGTTTCTGGTTTTATAGAACCTGGAAGCTTTTATAGAACAGTTGGTGTTGTAATTACCTTCTTCGTACCGTCAGCATTAACATCTTCTAAATGAAAAACCTCATCATATTTGGTGCCCTGCATGGCAAAAAAGGTCATTTATCGTTCCCATATACGTAGACAGGAGCTTCTAAGGTAAAGCTTCCATGCAATGTAAATCGACAAGCGAAGAAACATGCGAGCTTGCGATGAATGCCGCGGTTGCGCAGATGGTTAGAAATAAACCATGAATGCCAGAGACGGATTATATAGTAAATATGCAACAAACTGTACGTAACACTGTTGTCATCCACACCAGAGGGCTCCATTCACTACATTCACACACGCTTAACACTGCCGTACTTCAAACAAGACGTGTGGTCGTCAAGGTAGAAGTAGCACGTACTTCCTCTGTGAGTAGGCGCTGTTACAAACGCCATTCACCGTTGCTCTGCTTGCTTCCTCTGCGTCCGTCTCCAAATTTAGAGAGAACGAGAGAGAGAGAGAAAGGGGGTGATTGTGAAGAGGAAGAGGCGCTTCAGAGAGAAGGCAGGAGGAGAAGATACCATCCAGGAGAGGGACTCCCCGCTACGCGGTATAACTAACACCCTGAAGCGCCCGCCTCCCTTAGAGACAATTTTTCATTTCATCCTTTCTCGGTTTGCTTGCTTCTTCCTTTTCACTAATGGCTTCGTACATTTCTTTCTACTCGCTACGTTTTTTTTTTCTTCTCTTGGCCTCTCTCTGCGTCGTCCGTCTTGACTCTCCCGCCGGCCGCTTCCTGCCGCCAAGCCACACAGACGCAACCTCACCGAAATAGCGCTGCCGTGTGGGCCGCGCTAAACGAAACTGTAAGGAAGCCGTGCCTTCTCTCCAAACGCGACTGTCGGTTGGAGACAAATGCAGGGCTGTCACCACGTGTCGCTGTATAGGGCCGCACGCATCCCAGTCGAGACTTGTGCGTTCCTTCACTGGTGAAGGTACTCCAAAGAAAAATAGAAAAGATACGCTAAAAAATCAGCAGACCTAACCCATTTATCTGGTTATTTTTACATCATTTATTGAGAGAGAGCAGCAGGCGGACATCACCTTCTCATCTAGATTGATCGGTTGGTTAATCCTACGTGATTTGGTTCAACCGACTACGGGGCACAGACTATGCATCGGACGGTAGTAGAGAAAGGTAAAAAAAAAGAAAGAAAACAAACAAGATGAACAACAGCATTAAAAAAACAATTTCATCAATTACGGAAAAGAGATAGATAAAACAGATATCGACAGTATAATCTTACTAAAGCATTCCTTAAACTCTGTTATTTAGAATATTGAAAAATGTAACTTCTGTGGGATGCACGCAACGGTGCCATAGTGTCATTCTGCGTAACGTACAGAATACCACGATAATACCTCACAATACAAGCTAAGCCTTGTAAGGTACTTCTAAAAGTATCGATTGGAACTTGCATATCTTGTAAACAAATGTGTCGCTGGCCTCCCTACAACGCGAAATTATTGTACGAATGTAACAATCATGGGATAACAAATGGATTCTTAGAGATGCAGTTTGGAATTACGCACAAAACTGCCATTCGCATTACATGTACGTAGACATAAACGGCACAGAGAGTAAAAATATAGGTATTTTACCATACCATCTCATAAAGAAGTGAAGAATACTGTCTTTTTGGTATGTACGAAAAATACTATAGTATACTTAAACAAGAAAAGAAATCTATTAAAGGGATCTGTATGCATGCGTGCCGGGTGGGGGACGTAGAATTTACAGGGGCCGGATAATTTTGCAACGCCACACAGGAAAACAACACGAACTTGGAAGCTACTTTATGAACTCATACAGATATATTTTGTTTTCTAGCGGCGCAAATTCCCGATGCGGTCGCCACCTTATTGCGTTCCGTTCATTTCAGAGGCCTCCTAAGGTGAAAGGAAAACGGCGCCTCGTTCACACCTGCGCCGCCAGTGCGCAAGATTGAAACGGCCGCCGTGACAGATGCTCACACACAAGCCGATCGCGCCTGTCTCGATGACGCGGCAGCAGTGACAATCGAAGTAAGGCGACGCGCGAAGGAAAGGGAAGAAATGGTCAAGGAAGGAGAGGAAATAAGAAACGTAGGGACGGCAGCGAAGGCAACCTGGGCAAAACGTACTGGGGAAAGAAATAGCATGCAGCGACTGCCCGAAATGCAAAGAAAATGGAAGTATGGAACAAAAAAGGGTAACAAACAGCGGCGACCGTGCACGGACCAATCTCGGCGGCAGCGTCGTCGGCGCACGAATAACGACCGAGTGAACAAGAACAAACGGGACCGCACTTACCGCGAAAACGAGCGCGCGCACGCGCGCAAGCTCACACTCGTAGAAAGAATTGCGCGCGAAATGAGGCGGAGGAGGAGGGAAGGCAGCGAGGGAAGCTGCGTGCGAGAACAGGGAAGAAAAGAAACAAAAGAGGGAGAGAGAAACGAAGAAGAAAGAAAGATGCGCGGAGAAACCGAGATGAGATACAGGATGAAAGAGGGGCCGATCTCGTGCTAGCTAAAAGTATGGGGACGAAGGGAAAAGGAGGGAAGAATATGAAGCCGAAGGGGAGAAATATTCCCGTCCACTTCTGTACGGCTCGTCGGTTGAACGCTCTGGTTGCGTGCGCTCTTTCTTGCCTTTGGCCGCTGCGCGCGTACCAGATATTACACGAAGCACAACGTTGCGCGGACGTGGTCGTTTAGGGAAAAGAAATGCCGCCCCAGTTGCGCCCATTCCCTTTTTCCCTCCTCTCTTCCCGTTTCTGTTTCCTTTTATCTCGCGCGCTCTGCGGGTTGCGGTTTTTGAGACGGCGCCGTTTCCGCATTCGTTCGGCTTTTGAAGTTTCGTTTCTTTGTTTCGCGTTAAAAATGAGTCAGGCAGGTATATAAGGAGCGTTTAGTGGCCCGTTGTGCGGGTGCCGGCGTTGATAAGGGGAAAAAAAGGTGCGGCGCTCGTTTCATATAGCGGTAACAATCCCTCGTGATCTATATAGCTGCTATAGGGAGAACGGGATCCGAAAGCAAGGTAGTGAGAATATTTCGGGCACGGAAGCTGTGACAGGAGATATATATCACCAACCATACAGTTATATACGTCTTGAAACTAAGCAACCCAATAGGCGGCTGGCGTCGCTAAATTGCCATTCTGGTGAAAACAATACATTATGCAGCCGAATCTCGGGTTTCCATTCCCAAATACCGATTTTGGCCTCTGTTTTTGCTCTTACCCATTTCCTATAGATATCACTTGCGGTTGTTTTGATAAAGCTTAATGCGATGAGTGTTAATTTATTTGACATCCTTCGTTTACGTGTTCCTTTTAAATTATTGTAGCCGCTAAGGTGCGTTATTTAGTTAAGGGCATTGATAATTTTTGCGCTGTTGCAGAGTTCAGAACTGAGCGCATTTTTAAATAGAAGCTGGCCTTGCTTCTTTTTCGTGGTTTCATGTTCGTCGTCTTTTTGTGGTTATACGTGGTGATCATTTTTAAGTTTACCGCAATTTTGAATAACCGCCTGCGGCAGATTGCATTAGTAGTGTCCTTGAGCTGGACCATTAGAAGAGGCGGGCATTAACAGCACTAGAAATCAAAACACATAATCAACTAATTAACAAAAATTCGCAAATTATATTCTTCGTTATTTTCTTTATGGCACTTATTGCAATTTACGAATTGTAGCAGGTGAATTTGGAAGATGCATCAACTTGAAATGAATCTCCAGGTTTACACCACTTTAGAGATATTATTTCCGAAAGTGTGGGACGAAGTACACGTGCGTGCCAGTTACTTTTGTGCTTCAATGCATAAAAGAACAGCAACTTGATTTGGGCGAGTTGGTCGATACTGAGTATAACTTGTAGAATCACGAAAAAGACGAGGACACGAACCGAGGGCCACAGCGATAGTCCTGCTGTGCTTGTTTTTTGTTTCTGTCCTCGTCTTCTTCGCGCTTGTACAAGTCATACTCACAAAAGAGGGCTTTGTTAAAAAAGAAGTAAGCGCAACAACAGCGCATTTTTACGGCGAGTTTTATGGCGCATATATCCAAAGTGGTGTCATTCTGGAAATTCATTGTAAGTGGGTACGCCTCACAAGCTCATCGGTTATAATTCGCAGATTGCAACATGTGCCGTAAAGTGATTAGTTAAGAAGTTATTTAATGTCTTTAATTAATTAAATACTTTAAATGGAAAATGAAACATCTACCCAAACGTATCAATTGCTACAAAGGAAACCCAAACGGGTTCCTCGAAAGAAAAGCCTTACAGTTGAAGAAAAATTTGTCTTATTACGTCAAACATTTGAATACGTGTTACAATTTCTCGTGAAAATAATGTCCGCCTGTATCAATAATGCAGCTCAAGGACTAGAATTAAGTTATCTGGAACAGGACAGTTTGTTAGAATTTAGGAAAACTTAAATATGATAACCCCGTTTACAGACCGATTGGGCCACTGGGCATATGGCACATGGTGTGTACCCGAACACAGAACTTCAACACTTGATGTATACGTGCAACGCGGTATGCGGCAATTCTTGGCTAATCCCCTGGCCAATGCCCCAGAATAGATGGCCTAATGTGAGGCCAGTTGTACGAAGCCTTAAATGTACTCAGACATGTGTAGTACACTTCTGTGTGCGCACATCTCTTATCAATATTCTTCCCTCGACGAGAAGGATGAGGAGGAAAACAAGAGGTGAAAGGCAGAGAGGTTAACCACGTTAAATGTCCGGTTGACTACTCTCCACAGGGGGATGAGGTAAGGTCAGAAAGGATAAAAAAAAACAAGTGAAGATTAAAAAAAAGTAACTAATCAGTTCACATATTCCATAGTTTTTCAACGAGTCCTGTTTCTTTAAAAAAAAGCATACTAGCGCTTTAAAGTAGTTCGTGCCGGCTTCGGTAGGGACTAGGGTCCAATAATTCTGGCATCCCGTCCGCTCCACAAGTAACATACTAAACCTCCTTCGCCCTCGAGAGCCGACAGTTAACAGCTACTGGCGGCGAGGCTGTGTTCATACCATCCGCTACCTCTGCTACCTTGCCGACTCTAACAAGGTGTCATTTATATCCGAACATTTTGTTTGATCGGGCAATTTTTAACAGCGGAGCTGTTCTTAATCGAGCGTGCGCCATCGATGACGGCGCCGTCACGCAGGAGCGGAGCCGGAGAGGTCACGTAACCCGCTCACCTGTAGGAGAGGAGCCGATCAATCGGAGCGCGCGCCGGGGAGGAGAAGGGGAGGCACGGGGGTATAATAGCAGATGCTTGCGCCGCGCAGTCTTCGCACGATGGACGCCGCTCGGCGCGAGCGCGACTACGCAGAAACATACGCGACAATCGCAGAAACATACGCGACAATCGCAGAAACATACGCGACAATCGCAGAAACAGAACGACGACAGCTCCGCTGTTTCGACAAATTTTACTTCGTAGAACTGGCTGCCTTTTTTTCATCTTTCTTCTTCAATGTAGCATTATCTTTACTATAGAATTTATTATAGCATCACCCTACCCATTACCGCCCGACTGCCTAACAATAAGTAGACATGCAAGCGAGTGCGCAGATAGTGGACACGGAAATGACACTAAAGGGCAATGGCAACCGCGGAAAGCTTATACTATGTCTAAACGCTCCAATAACTCGAACTAGAGGCCAATGCTTTTAATATGTATGCAGGTGCGAACTGTGCGCCCACATGCTCCATTTTAAATTATATTGGAGCTGCTATCTTAGCCTGTGACGTATAGCATAGTTTTACCCATCGAAGTGAAGTACACAAAGCTATTTCCTGGTACAGTCTACATCAAATTAAGTGCTCAGAACATTACACATCTTCGGAGCAACCAATGACAAGTAAGAGAGACATTACGGCAGAGGCGGCTATTCGATAGAGTAGAGATAATAGATAAATCGACAGCTGTGATTGCCACAATCAGTAAGGCCAGGGCTCTAGCAAAGGCCACGGCTTCGCAGCCTTGGCAAAGTAAAAACAAAGAAGTAACAAGGTTGTTTTTGTTGTTGGTGGTGTTGGTAGTAGTTTTTTTTTTCTTTTTCTTGTGTGTGTGTTTTTGCCGTCGCCGTCGCCGTCGCCGTCGCCGTCGCCGTGAGGTTCCGTATGACGTCAATGGAGATGAAATCGTGGCCGCGCGCCGCCGAACGCTGTATGTGCGAGTGAAAGGGCGCGAGGGACGCGCTCTTTCACGGGGAGTGAACGCACGGCGGAGAAAAAACGCGCGTTCTGCGCCGTGCTTCCTTAAGGGCTGCAGAAGTAGGCGTCTCTTTCCTCCTTTACAATCACCATATATGTAGAGCAAACGCGCCTTCTTCCGATGCGCGAGAGGCCGTGCGGGAGGGGGGGAAGGGGGAGGGAAGGGAGGCGACGTTTAGCTGCGGCACCAAGTGCCTATTTATATCAGAGGCTCCGGCAACAGTCACCAACGCCGCACGCATTTTGAGCGAACGCGGGCAAAATGCCGACGGCGTCGACAACAGTTCGGCGCGTTGCCGGTGCTGCTGCATGTCCAAGTTTATACAGCTGATAAAGCTAATATCATTACTCCTTATATCTCTCTACAAATTTACTGTGTGCTGCTGTTCGCCACTTGACGTTCCCTTCCTCCGTGGCCGTACTGCTGCCTCTGTTTTTCCCACTTTTTGTTTGAACGTGAAAGTGCGTGATGCCTGAGGTCCCCTGGGAAAGGCGACCACTTTCCTTTGTAACTGCTCGCGAGCTTCGGAAGCCTCTAGCGTATTTCTCGTCTTGGAAGGGTCATTGACCTCACCGCACCTAACAAACATCTGTCTCGTATGCGAATGCATAAGTGCGTGTTCCGACTTCTTTCACATAGCATACCGCTGGACTGCCGCCGGGATCATGCGAATAAACAAAACGAACGAACAAGAGCAGCCCTTCCCTGGCGGCACGCAATGAAACGCTCATCAGAGCATTGGTGACAGAGAGCGACGTGCCAGAATTGCGATCGAAACACGGAGTGAAACCAACAAAACAATGCGAAGCGTAGATATCCAAGGCCGGCGAGGGAAGAACAACGGGTGTGTTCAGGAAAAGAAATAAAATCAGGAAGCCAAATATCACACGGTCCAACGTGAGAAAGCAAACGGAAGCTGCAGCGCCAGTGATCGATGGTGCGTCGTGCGATGGAAAAGAATTACCGGAGACTCCATCGTGGCGCAGCCTCGGCCAGTTAGCTTCAGTCCGGTATGCTTAATTGAGTTCGCCTTACGTGACACTAACAGCCTGCAGTGGCTGCAGTTAGGAGAGTACCGAGTCTGAGCTATCCGTTAAGTCAACGACGTGATCCAGGCTGCGGGGAACAAGGAGGAAAGGAAATGAGAGAAGAAAACTGATTAACCCTGCAGCTCTTGTCTTGCGAAACAAGAGCAAGTGTAGAGGTCGCCTGGTGAAACTTACACGTAGTGAATGATAACGATTATTTTAAGTCCATCCAGCGCTGTAGAAAAATTGTATTTTTTTATTGCGGTAGCAATTCTATGGACACTTCAGGCGCATTTCTGCCGTCGCTGTGAGGTTCCGTATAAACTACAACGGCGATAAATTCGTCGCCGCGCACCGTACGATGTATGTGCGAGTGAAAGCGCGCGAAGGTGAGTTGGCGATCGTTGCTCAATCTCGCGCACGCAAGGGAGGGAAGCAGGAAGAAAGTTGCGCGCGCCGTCTACCGTCGCGCGCAACGCTGCGGGACGGTGGACTTGTGCTCGACGCAGGCGCTGCATCTTGAGAGCCATCTGCGACAAGGACAGAGTCCGCCGCTGCGCTGTGTTCTCGCGGCTTATTTAGCGTTGATGCGACAGGCAGCACAAAGGTCAATTCGCTCGCTGCTGCTGCCGCGCCTCCTGACTGCAGCGTTTTGACAACGAGTGTCCGCTATCATCGAGTGAGATGTGTTCATGTTTGCGTGTGTGCGCATGACACCGTGCTGCTTGTTCATTCGGTTAGTATGTCTGTTTACAAGTTTACACGGCCGATAAAACGAATATCATTACTTCGCATAGCTGTCCACTAGTCTGCTATCGCAATAGATGCTTCGCCTTTCGGGCGAAACTGTGACTTTTTTTGCTGCCATTCAAGAGCGGCAAATCCGTGTGACACAAACCCAGTCACCCCAAGTTGACGTGAAAAAGGTTCATTCAGGAGCGGCACATAACAACTGTCACATACTCAGTAACACAAGTTGGTCGGGCGGTTGGTTTCGAAACCGGTTCTCTCAGAACGGCAGCTCGATGCTCTATCCATATAACACAGTGTTCGGACTACCAAGTTACCCAAGCAGGTTGGAAAAGAAAACGGTTATAGACACACGTAGGGAGACCT
Organism: Dermacentor silvarum; assembly: GCF_013339745.2. Classification (NCBI taxonomy): domain Eukaryota; kingdom Metazoa; phylum Arthropoda; class Arachnida; order Ixodida; family Ixodidae; genus Dermacentor; species Dermacentor silvarum. Next base: position 125,417,202 of record NC_051158.1, on the reverse strand, counting down.
CGGAAAGTTCTTGAAGTATATCGTAAGAATGCTAATGGCATCAAAAATGAGCATGAACGTAGAGCGTAACGAATTGACAATGAAGACGACGATGCTACCATTTACGCCGCGTTTCTCGAGGTAGCAGTATAGAGTGGTAGTATAGGCGGAGGGCGCGTGGTTCTTTTTGCCGCGTTACCGTGCAGCATTCACGGGCCTGAATGTACATAGTCGAGTCTCCCATTATCGATGCACTCTCCCCGGGCGAAGCCGCGTGGTCAGGCGCCGTTCGGGGGCCCCAGCGTCGGCACGCCATACCAGCTCCACGGGGCTGCTCGCGCCGAGTGCGTGCGCAAAGGGATTCGAGCATGGCGTGCCAGTCGACGTCCCCCAGCAGCGGCGGCTTCTCCGCAGTGCGAGTAAACACACAGGATGTCTGCTGAGAGCAGCGACACATTCGCCTTCGTACCAGTCGGCCGTCAGTTTGCCTAGACGCCGTGCGTACATAGCGAGCGATAAAAACGATCGCTTTCAATCAGTAGCCGCCCGCCTACAAGGCGAGCCATTTTACTTCACCGACGTACACACGAGCGAAGTGCACTGGAATGGACTGACATAACAGTGCCGCTTATACAAGCGCCAGTCGTTGGCACAGAGTCCGGAATGCACCCGTTGTACGTTCGAGTCGTGGGCCCACTACCGACAGGAAACCTTTCCAGCTGGTGGCGGAAATGCTTGTACACATGCAGGACAAATGTCCTCGTGTGTTGCGTGGACGGAAATTGGTGTAGCGTACATTTGTGCTCTAGATGGGGGCGTGGCGTGACATACTGAGTGCAATCGTAGCAGGAACAAGTAATTGAATGGAGCGCGTTCAACAGAGTCTGTTAAAAGCCGCGCGCGCGACAGAACAACGTCACGAGCAGGAAAGTGGAGCATGAGTCTATGTAATATTTACCGTAAGCTTGTATCACTGTCCCTGATGTCGCGGCAATGAAACAGCCCTAATCTATGCGCCGAAGCTTTGGGGATAACGTATTGTTAGGAGAAGCAGCAGCGCGCAGTGAACAACTTGTTCCCTTTTCTGTGTACATCATGTCGGAGCTGTTATCACTCCATTCGTGAGCAATGTTTTTTCTTTATCTCTTTTTTTAGAAAAGTGGCAATGGCGTCACAGGAAAGAGGCAGAAAATCGACGCATGGATGTCCGAAAACAGCGGGCTGAGTTTCGGAACCGAGGCTTCCCCACAGTACAATGCGGGCTGCTACTGCACATATGTTCGAAATCGTCCGGTTCGCCATCCTTCAACAAGTTATAACACTGATTTTACGTAATAGAAAAGTTACGCTGCCAAGAAAGTGACGCTGCTGCACTGCGGTGAAATAAGGCAGATGGCCGAAGGGGCAAAAATGTTCTACTAATTATAGGGCAATAATGAGCTACCATAATGTTCACTAATTTCAAGGAAGCTAGCAATCGTCGCATCTTTCGCCCTGTTTGTTAATTCTTTCATTCATTTTTTCGAGAGACAAGCAGTTCCATGAAGACCTCGTGGGAAGAAACCTAAAGCAGCCTCCACATCGAACGTATTTCTGACGTATTTGCGGCGTTGCCTCCTCCTGGGTGTATATTTCAGCCTGTGCGGCTGTTAGGCTTTCATTGCAGACAGAGTGTCTCGTAAGAAGTTACCGAAGAAACTGCAACCCTAATCTGCGCCCTAAACTCTTTTAGAAATTTCTGGGGGATAGTGTGGGGTAGCAAACCGGACGCTCGTCTGGTTGACCTCCCTGCATTTCCTCTCCTTGCTCTCTCTCTCTGGGGGATAGTAGTATTCTTGGACATTTATGTATCAGCATGCACTGCGGTTTGTTCTGGCAAAGTGTATTGCGAAAGTGTACAGTTCACTTTAGCGGTTTCAGTCGTTCAAATCACCTTTTATGCTGTGTAATAGTGTCGTCACACATTTTACATATGCTTTTGTTCCCACTGCTGATTTTACAGTTACTCTGTATTGTCAAAAGGCGAAGCTGTGCTAGTTGAGGAGCATTCCTAAAAAAAAAAAAGAAAAAAAAGCACAGCGCTAGCGACCGGACCACCGTAAGAAGAATACGTTGCAGCAAGACTGGATAATGGGCGTGTTGATATGATTTCATTCGTGAGCAAAACAGCGCAATGAACTTGTTTGGACTCATTAAGGCTGTAATGACGTTGCATGTGCATTTTCTGAACCAAACTCGCTCTCCTACGCGAACTAGATGCTGAACTGTATATGAGGATATGCAAATGTTCGCAAGGAACACAGAAGCGCAATGCGCAGGCGGCCATACCTAAAAAAAAACAACTAAATTAAGGCAATACAAGAAACCAAGCAAAATTAAACATGTAATGACTAAGATAATACATAGCTGTCACTAATAATCGCATAATTTTAACGTGCTTCCTGCTAGAGTAGCTACATTAATTGTGTCTCCATTGGACAGTGGCGCGTCATATACTATGTCCGCTATATTTGCTTCGTCTGTCGGTTCAGTGGATAGTTCACTGCGAAGATCATTCCCTTGCGACGTCATCAGAAGACGAAGTCGTAGCATGTGAAATATAAATAATGAACGTCTGAATATGAAGCCCTCTCTTAAGCCTTGTGGAGCGAAAAGGAAATGACCCAGGGTTTATCACGACAGAGTACTCACATTTTGAAAGCGCGATTCTGAATAGGGTAGAAAATGTCATATATTATATGCGTCTTTGCGCGGTCTATAAGAGACGAATCAATTAAACGCGAACGCTGAAACCGGCCTTGAATGTTTAGACATTGTACTTTACTGATGTAGCAGTAGTCAATATACGGTATATATACCTACTTTTGCTCATCAAATAGAGAAGCTTTATATTTTGTCCCACTTATAGAGCTAAAGTACCGTTGCTAACCTTTCATCATGAAGAAAACCTTCGACAAGTTCTATTAATAAGACTAAAACAGAGAGATAACACAACGTATATACGCGCCAATGCGTTTTGGTGTTCGTGCTAGACCTACCACGCTCAGATACAGCTATGGAAAACTGAGATAAGTGGAAGATAAAGGAAACATATCTGCATGCATAATGTCAAGCCGCATGAATGCACAGAAAAAGACCGAATACATACGACTCTTGAGAATGACGAGCTGTTCCAGTGTCTCGTTACTTAGCCCATGTGACAGGTGTAAAATTAATCATAAATTTTATAATCGCAATAATTTCTTCGAAATGTAGTTGCTTTTTCATGCTGTTTGATTGCTTCCTTATCGTTTCCCTTTTCTCGTAATGTTATACTAGAATTCTAGCCTTCTTTCCTGTGTTTTAATATTTGTACTTTGTCGCTCCTGCTTGAACCATACGGTGACCAGAGACACGCAGGTAATTGGGAACAGGGGTTGTGCTGCTCATCTCCATCCGAATGAAGCGGGTGCCCGTGAGCATGCCGGCCTGCAGTATGCTGTAAGCTAATAAATGAAACTCTAACGGGAGCAAACAGATTGTAGAAAGATAAAATGATACGAGCGAACCTACAACTTGCTTACTGCATACGAGGGGAAAAACGCGCCGCGCAATTTAAAAAAAGGATAAATATGCGCACCTATTTTTCTTCGCGTAATTTTCATGCGCGAACTCGGAAATAGAAGCGTCCGGCCATAGAACAAATGAACAAAGAGAACAGGAACTTTATTACGCAATTCGAATGGACCCGACGCTGTTTGGATACAGCAGTTTTAACAGTGCACGCCCGACACGTCCGTGTAGTTTTTTTTTAATTTTCCGTAATTCACTCTATTTTTCTTCTTCTTTTCGTGCTTTAGCGTAGAAAGCAGAAAGTCAAGCTATAGCGCTTCGAAAGTGCAACGCAACATCGCCAAAAATAAATAGTAATAGCAGCAGAAAAAAATCAGAGACACGTCGAGTGCGACGTTCACGGTCTGTTAAGCACCGCTTCATCAGAAGCTGGGCTGCAAGAAGAAGCCATTAGCACGTCAAAAGCAAATACGGGCAAATACGGGACAATTTCAGAGGCCGAAAGGCGGAGGCGCGCAGCCCTCCAAGACATCAATCACCGTCGTGCCTCGCTCGGCCAGCACAAAAGGGAGGCAGGATATTGCAGGGGCTGTAATGCGGGGTCAAGACGCTTTAATGCGTAGTTTCTCTCAGGCGGGGGTGTGTTTTGAGTGAGGGGTCTGTTTTGTGTGTACATTGCTCTTTAAAGGCACATTCGAAAAACAAAACAAAAGAACACAGTCTTACGACACTGCTGTTTCCTCTCTCTCTCTCTATTCCTGTGTCGTTTAAGTTAGAGAAAAGAGCGTTAGTTTCGTTTCTTGGGTTTCGTAACGATGTACATACGAGGCGACGTGCTGTATCGTTCACAAAACGCTTCGACTAGAAGCATTTGAATATGTGCGATAAGTGGGAGCGTCCTTTGCGATTTTCTGAGTGAGAGAGTAAGAAATACGTAATAACTTATTGTATTAAAGCACTGTGCAAACCAGACAATAACACAATGGTGGCGGCGAGCGCCGACAACAGTAATTATTTTTACACGATTGAGAAACGTAATTGCACAGATATACAAGCAACGACAACGGCTAGAATGACGTAGGCTACATCTACGGCAGCAGAAAAAACATCAACAACATCAACGATAGTGACGACAGCAGCAACAGCAAACAGAACAGAAACAGTCAGCAACAACAACAGCAACGAGAAATATGGAGAGAGTGGCATTTATTTTGAAAGACGGCAGCCAGAACAAGGTCGGCCTGAGATCGCTCTCTAGCCTCCAACGCTGTACGCGACAGGAGATGGAGAACGCGACGTAAAGGTGCGAAAATTGTCAATCTATATATGCGCCATGGCGAACCAGCGCTGGCCAGGAGGCTCTAGGGCAGTCCGAACGTGCAACTGAAGTATGCTAACACCGGTAAGAGCTACCCCTACGACTTTATCAACTGGGCGTTAACCATAGGCGGTGGTGGCCGCGCGGTTTGCGAGGAGTGCACGTTCTACTACATATGTTCTAGTACGGCTGCATCCCATCAAATCACAAGCTGGACACATGTGCCTCAAGAACAGCGGCGAAATTGCGGACGCGAAATCGCAGCCTGTACTATATATAGAAAACTACTACGGCGCCACTGTTGGCACGCGAAATTTCAGCTCCGAATGCAGCAAACAAAAGCAACTTGTGATGCAAGAATGCGGCTAGCTTGGCATCCATATGAAAGGAGCTTTCTTCCGTTGTAAAAGGGCGGAGTCCTTGAATAAGACAGCACGAGCGACGCGATTTAATTTTTTTTTGTTTGTTTGCTCCGTCGTGCGTCTCTTCAACGAATGTGCGGCGGCCGTAACGACGTTCATGGAGCGGCAGCCCGCGAGCGAGCGCAGCCGCAATCTGCATTGAAATGTGATTACCGTTTGACGCTTAGGGAAATTGTGCCGCGTAACCTCTGTGGGAGGCGAGCGGGACGCGAAAAACATTGCCATCGATTTTGCGATTTCACACGCCAGTGGGCGCCGCGAGTGGCGTGTTAGCAAATTATGGCCATTTCTTTCGTTGTTGTTTTCACGCTTCAGATGCTTTATACTGTAAATGTCCGAAGTGCGGCTAGTTGAAGTGCGCCGAAAATCGACGATAAAACAAGGAGTTGGGAGGCCAGGCATTAAAAACAAATGAACAAAAAGGAAAGAGAGACAGCCATAGCATAAGGTCACGGCGTGTGCTTATATTTATGCGTCCTTCGTTGTTGTCTTCTGGCTTTAGTTTGTTGAAAAAACAGGAAAACGTTCTGGGTATGGCAAAAAAATTAATTCAGCTTTTTTATAGGCAAGCAACTACTAAATAAAAAGACAATTCTGCGAGAAATCGCATTAATTGAATTTAAGAGTGTCTTTGATGCTAGTACATACGTGGGGCGGTTAAGAAAGATCACCGGTGTAGCCGTACAGAAAAAGAAAACGAAGTGTTTGATAAATAGTTTTAAGCTTGCAACGGCCATATATAGCTGCAGAGCCACTACAGTTGTTTCCTGTCAAACCAAGAGAATAGCATAAATCCGACATGCAGTTAATGAAAACTGCGAACAGAAGGAATACGGGAACTTAATTGTGAGCCAGCTGGTATCCGGTTCAACGCGACATGGAATGACATGCAAGGAAAAGAAGGCCAGGTACTTTTTTGTTTGGTCTTAGGGATGAGTTAATTATTGTATTCAGTGGTCAGTATAGCATTATTGCCCTGAAATCCGCCACAGAAAAATATGTGCTCATGTGATATACAAAAAGTTGCTTGTGTCCTCAAGTAATTTGCAAGGTCATGGGTATGCTTCGAAATTTATTTATTCACTTAATAAAGCGTACTTTTATAGGCAAACTCCCCCAAACATTGCTGAATGTGGCTGCTGCTGATGTCTCGTCGAATTGTTCATACATAAATCAGCGCAGTGCACTCACATCATGAATCGGCTTATATGTAGACCCATGTTTACCACCCCGGAAGATGTCCCGGTGACCGGCTATATTCTCTACGGAATTACATAGTGAAACAACAAACAGTATCTAAATATCCTCTACGCAACAAACATGTGCCTTCGAGCGCAAGTTTACGTTAACAAAGCAGAGTTATTTATGCCTTTTTCCCCGGAAATTGGCACGTCTGCTCGGTCGGCATCTTGCCGTGCGCGATGAGGCAGACCAGCGATAGTGTACCCGTAGACGGCGTGATGAAAAGTCGGCCGATCCCGGAAGCATATATTGAAAATCTAGAACGCCTTAACTGCGGTTGTACGCGATTGGCGGAAATGCCGCCGGCGGTGCTCGGCGCCATTTGCAACCGCTGCGAGAGCAGCGATTGCAAATGGACCTAACGCCTTGCAACCACCTAGCGCCTTTTACGCTAGCCTCACCTAACCTAACCTTACCTAACCTTATCTAATCTAACCTGTCGAGGGCGACACAGAAACGCAATAATCGTCACGGTGTGACATCAGAGCGACACCGGCGGCGTTTCAGCCATTCGCCTGCAACCGCGGTTGCTAAGGCACTGTGCTTTCTAGATTTTCACTATACGCGTCCCGGAAACAGTGTTATCCGTGGTCACGTAGATCTCGTAGGTCACGTGACAGATGTGTGCCTGATTTGCCGCGACTGCGCGTAGTCACTGTGCCACAAGACGCGCTGCACAAGGTGGACAGCCTTATAGCATTTAATGAACTGCCGTCACGAGAGCTTCTCTTCACATATATTCGAAAATCCGTGTTGGATTTGCCTGAAATTTATTATTTCAAGGCGGGCACTACAAAGAGTAGTGAATATCACATCATATGGTAGAGATTGCAGTTTGAAAGCATTATAGGACCGGATTGCTTGCACTGAAAGAGCACACTGAATTTGGTAATCGGTCTGAATATTTTTTATGAAAGGCGTTTAGCAAATCAAGTCATATATTCTACTGAAATACTGAAATCTACTGTGGGTACATAAGAGACGCATCCAAAGTAGAAGAAAGAGATAAACCTTCAAGCAATTATTTCATTTTTGCTTAGCCAAGGACCAACTCGTGAAGCTTATGGTTGAAAATAAACGACTGCGCATCTTCTGCGTATTTTCCTTCATCTCGTTCAGTCGAGGGTGTTTTCATAGAATTGTTGCCGACACAAGTACTATATATACGATGTGCGATCACAGACAATCGAACTGCGCAATCGGTAGTCGTGGCTTCCCTCATTCACAAACAATACTGGTTTCTAAGCGCACTCTCCCGCATATCGAGCGGCATCGACGGGTATACCAGGTCTCTATCTCCCCGGTGATGCGTATCGCGTGGTTGGAACAAACGTACATGCGACCACTCGACCGCTCGCACTCTCAAGCGGCTGCAAGCGCCGACAGCCGTGAAGAACTGTTTGTTGTTTCAGCGCGTCACGGAGAGATCGGAGAAAAAGGGGAGAGAATAAGCCCCGTCCATCGGTCGCTAAAACATTAGAAAAAAAGGGAAAAAAAATAAAACGAAAGAAGGACCGTGAAGGAAAGAAGGGAGAGAACCCCTTTCGAAGGGTTGCCGCCGTCCCATGAGCGAGCGCTTCGTGTTTATAGGGGACCGCCTCGGAAGCGGCGAAGGGGGCGGAAATGCGCTCTCATTACGGCAAAGTGCGCTATCCTCTCTTTCACTCGCTCTCTCTCTCTCTCTCCATCTATCTGCCATGCACGCATCAACAACCCACGTGCATTACTTCCTGCCTTGTTTACTTCGCCCTTTATTCCCTTGTCCGTCCGTATATACCGATACTCCATCGGTCCGGGACTCCCTCCTGGGTTCATGCCGCGCCCTTAGCCTCTCGCGGGCGCTGTGGGAGGCGAGTGATCGGGGTCGCCGGAGTTCGAACGCGCTGTAGAGATATATTTCGCTAATAAGGCGGCCTTCTGCCGAAGAGGCCCGGGACGTCGCCGTACGGAGAGGCACTGTTTCGCGGTTATTTTGTTAACCGTATCTCAATCATGCGAGAAGTGGTGTGACGTTTACATTGGCCGTATAGTCCTATATGTTATCACCTGCATAAGCGGATATTAGCATCCTTCTTGTTCATCCATATTAAACGATAAATGCGGCATGTCTCGACGCTGAAAGGACCGGTTACCCCATGAGCTTAGCTAAGGAAAACGAGAAAGAAAGGTAACAAAATTATGAAACACTGAAAAGTCTATTACAGAAAAAAAGAAACGACAAAAACATTACCACAGGAAGTAAGTGGATCATGGAGGGGAAATTAGGCAACAAAAGGTATAAGAGGAGAACAACACAACGATAAACAGGTCATGGCAATGTAGATATTGTTAAGTGCAGGTAAAGTACAGTTCCCAAGGAACTTGTGAAGTCGCTCGTATACAAGGAAATCCCACCGAGCCTTCCGAGTCAAGCTTTGTTTGTCGGGGCACCACCATGCTTTAAGCACTTTTTGGACTCGAGACCATTGTCTGATTCAAGGATACTCGAACCATGGCTACACCCGTCACTGGCACAAAAAGCGATTCATGCACTAGTACACTATACTTGAAGTGGACCGTTTTAAGAGACCGTTTATAGTGTCCCTGTGCATCATCCCACGTGCACTCAGTCCTCACTCTCTACCTCTTTTTCTTTTTCTATTCCCCCTTTTCCTTACCCTCAGTTTAGGGTGGCAAACTGTACCCTCGTCTGGTTGGCCTCCCTGTCTTTCGTCTACTTGCTCTCTCTCTCTCTATCGGCAGTGAAAGCGTCCCTACCTAAAGTCTTCACACGACTGCGAACGATGTTGCTCATGTTGTGGGCATTCCATGAGATAGTGTTCAACAGACGATTCCATTGCACTATGGTGCGGGAACTAAATTAGGTCCTTTTTTTTCTAGGCGATGTAAGACATAACGTGTATATGCTGATGGGAAAGTGTCGACAGTGGCGTATGCTATCACAAGAATAGAAGGGTGCTCGTTGTCCAGGTGGCAAAGTCTGAGCTAAGGTTAGTCAGTATAGTTGCTTCTTTGTAATTTTACTTCCATTATATCCATGTAGTGAAGCAAACACTGATTATTTAACTACAATAATGACTTTCACTTCTGTTACTGTTCTCTTAGTAAGATCATCACAGTTCAGTAATTATTTAAATTTTTATTTCTTATTTCTGCTTTTCCAGTGTTTCTTATTGATACCTTGATTTGTCATTCACTATAGCTATTTGTTTTAGTTTTTGTCTTTTTGTTTTAGTTTTTGTCTTGTATAATTGCTTTCATTACGTACTCGCCATAGATGTAAATAGCAAAATTTAATCGTGTTTCTAGTTTTCTTATATGCCATCTATTCGTTATGCAGTGTAAGGTTGGCAGGGCCAATGTCCAGCAGATGATTTCTTCCTTTAGCCTTGTAAACAGAGGCCCATCTTTGTTTTTAAAACAATTCGAAATAAATAAACAAATATTGCTGCATTTAGGCTCTTGTATAGTGTTTCATACGTATTCAACTTGTATGCTAAACGTACGCTGTTCTTTAGCATTTTCTGTTGGGTTATCCCCTTGAAGGTTTTTCTTATATACCTCCTTCTGTAAAACTTCAAATCCCGGAAACTGTAAACTTCAAATCCCGTAAATAAATCCTACAAATCTTTCAAACTCGATTCTCGTCCCATTGGAGCTCCCTATCTCACTCATTCTTTTTTGTCTCTCTCTCTCGCTGTAATTGTGGACCGATAGAGTCGACTAAACCGTCTGGGCAGCAGCTTCTGCAGCGTTTTCAAGTGCTTGCATGAACTAGACACCAACATGGAGAGCGTCTCCTGAGGAACATTATGTGTGCTGATGCTGAATCATTGATTCGATTTTGTAAACTTGATTCGATTTTGTAAATAGGGCACCAGACAGGCTGTTATAAAACATGTAATGAACAGGGAAGGCTAAAAAGTTTAACGAACACTGTGGTCCTATCGACGTTGAAATTGTAGTTCAACGTCGATTGTATTTCAGCAAATTGTATTTCAAATTTTTAAAGCACATTTCGGACATTACTTTCGGCGCATTTATATAAAGAATACCCTCATAATATAGCGCATTAGCTGTAATAGTTGCTTTTGTATACTTGTAGACTAACAGGCTTTGTATGTAATGTATGTCTCATTATGACCTACTGCGTGTGAAGGGTTCTTGCATACTCATACAGTCCCTGCTTTGTGTTCATTGTTATGTATACGATGCTACATGTTCTATGTTCTTTTTTCTTGCGTATGCAGCCCACCATACATTTTTGTACCGACCATTGCAATGCTGAAGCTTCAGTTTTTGTTTTGTTTCTTTGAGGAACCCTGTGCTAGAGGTATCACATAAGGCGTGGGGTTGCATGCCTCGTTTTGAGACGGCAGTATTTGTAATTAAACAAATTAACGCATAACTCGTCTCACAGTGACTGTCGACAGCGATGTGAGTAGCATTCGGGCAATGTAGCGGACACATGCTCCGTATTCCTGAAGTAGCGTTTACTCAACATGTGTAGTGGTCATTCCGAGACTTCCGTTGCTTCAGCTATACCCGACATACTTCGATATCGTCCCGCTTTCCTATGGCACTCGCCAAGGTCGCCCATGAGCAGGGTGACACGACGACAACTGTACGACGCCGACGCAGGGACGACAATGGCATGACGAAGAAGGAATGATGTCGATGGAGAGACAAAGGCCGTATAACAACGACGGCACGACCATAACGAGATGTCGATTATTAAAGGATGATGATGATGATTGCATAACGAAGACTGGGGGGCCACAATTACACGGCGACAAAAAGACGACGAGTGTACGATGGCAACTCGAATGAGGAAGCTAGAATGACGACAATCACACGACCACGACGGCATCGCGATTGCGTCATTATAACTGGTGCATGATAGAGACTGCCTGGCGACGACGCAATGACGACCACGGCTCGACAACAGCGGCATAATCATGACCGAATGACGTGAGCATGATTAGCATTATTCACAAACAGGAAACGCCATCGATGGATCAAAGAAGACGGTATGACGATTACGGCACGCTGACAATTGAATGACCTTTGAATTGATGACGATGGGAAAGCGGCAGCGTGACAATGACTGACGACGAGCGCATGACGAAAGTCGGACGTCGAAGTTAGAATGACGACGAGTACAATCATGACGACATCACGCTGAAGGTATATGGCAATGAATGCATGATTACTGCACGACGACGGGGACAATGGGACGACGATGGTTTGACAACGCAGGCATCTTAGTGACTGTAAGACAATAAGGGCGCATGACAATGGCAGCATAATCACAACTATATATATATATATATATATATATATATATATATATATATATATATAGGCTCAGAACGGCTGATAGAAGCAAACAATGCAAATCGCAATACAAATACAAGCAAACAATGAAAGAAATGCATCACAAACTTTAGTTAGTCGTGGCTGAGGTATTTGCCAGCCCCCTCTGACCAACTGTTTCAGTTTCTCCAACGAGCTCACACGAGTTAAATGGGGAAAGTACGCATTGAGTAGCAGATTGCTGAGTTGCTTTGGTTCGTTGCACGGCCAGTTCCATTCTTTTTCTCTTTCTTTTTCATTTCACGGGGGCGTGGTGGGAATAGTGGGAGGAGAGACAGGTATAAACGTACGGCAACATTGCATCGTGCTCACTAAGCCTTTCTAAGTGGGTCTGAAGGCCAGACAACGAGCACATCTCGAACGCAGCCTAATTACCGGCTTCCAGACACGAGACGTGCATTCTATACTGCTTGTTTTTGAGGTGCAGCTCTTGATCGAGGCTGCCTGCATGCCTGGCTTCCGTCTAGGGCCCAATAATAACGTCTGTGCGTGCCGACGCGCGGTCAGGGCTGTCCGCGCGTCCGATGAGAGCTTAATTAAAGCGCTCGCTAATGAAGGCATGAAAAACAAACCCTGTGTGCTCGCGTACGGGTGCGTGGGCGGGGTATGCACGACGCCGCTGCACGAGCTAGCTGTCTATCGATGATTGAGATTTTCGCTGAGGTCAAGTTAATTAACCACCGTTTGCGTTTCGGTTACCGTTCTTTTGCTTGCCTGTGTATGCAAATGCATCGTACAGATCGGCAACGTGCCCCTAAGCGGTAGTAATTAGCATGTCTTAACGCGTGATACAGCAATCTTGCCAGCGCTGACTATGCGTTATATGTCTCTTTGTGGCCCATCTCAAATAACACCTCGTGGTACGTGTTAGAATGTGTAATTTTATGCCCAGTGGTAATCTTGTCTTGGGTGAAGCACAAGGGCAAGGTTTTGGCCACGGCCATGCAGGTGTTGGAGCTGGAGGGCAGCAACGCTTTGAAACTGATCATCCATGTTTTATTGAGCAATCGCCCAATGATTTTAATGAAGCATGTTGCATTTCAAAGAAAAAGAAAATTGTAGTGATACATTTTCCAGATTTTTTATGTATGCTCATACAAGGTTTTAGATAGTGAATTAAGCGAAACTGTAAAGAGAGAGATATATATATATAAACAAGGAGAGGCTGGAAGATTAACCTGACAGTCGCTTGGTTGGCTACGCTGCACGAGGCAGACCTGCTGGGGGTTAAAAAAAGAAGGACAAAAGTAAAAAGAAGGGAGGTAGAGCGTGTGCACAGTTTAATGTAGCAGAAATAAGCGTCAAGCGTGGTCTCATGTCGGTTGATCTTACGACGCGCGCGCACGCACACACACGCACACGCACACACGCACATGCACATACACACATGCACGGACGCACACGCACACGCACACGCACATACACACACGCACGCACGAACACACACACACACACGGACGCACACTGTGGCTCTGTTTCCGTCGCTCTGTCGTTTGCGGACGGCGATGACTTCCAAATTTATTCTCAGAAGTTACACTTCTGAAAGAAGAAAGCTATTGGCATTAAGAAGCACTCATTAACCGTGCTTTGGGTACAGGTTTAAACACGCACAGGTGGCCAAGAGTAATCAGGAGCCCCTGACTGCACAGCGCCCCTCATTGTTTGTGAGTTGCTTATAGACGTTAGAATTTGAAGGGGCGAGATAATTTACAGCGAAGCTGTTAGCCTATAGTTGGTCGGGATTTTTCGCAGCGGCGTCCTCACGAAAACAAAACACAAAAAAAGTCAGAGACTAGGGCGAGAAGTGCATACTTATTTGGTGTCATGCATACAACATACAGCACAGCATTCGTTTCAATAAAGAACAAGCACAAAACAAGCATCCAAAGCACATAATTGATTATCAGATGCTAGTGCTAACAATGCGAAGCACGTAGCGCTCCCCCCATGCATTTCCCATTGAAGACTACTGTTGCGCAAGCTGCCACGGCGACGGCAGCTTGCGACGTGAGGAGTGACGTCACTAGCCTAGCAATTGATTTCATTGTTGTTGTACCACCGCTAGGGGTATCCAACGCAGAGTTAGAACTCCCGAGGCTCAGCTTGAATGCGAGCTACGGCAAAGGGAAAAGAAACAGCAATACAACCAGCGGCGGCTTGTTGCTGCTGGTGGTATTGCCGTGCAATTCCAGCCCAAGGGAAGTCCGCAGGTCCACATTTTCCTGTGGCTGAATAAAGCGCCGGAGAAGGAATTGAGCAATAAACCATTGCATGCCGCCCTAAGCAGTTGTAGCGGTGGTTTTCAACAGCTTCGCTTGACGTCCACTTCCACAGGCCAGGGATGGCGAGAATTTTTGTTCTTGATTTTTGCCGCAGAAGTGGTTTTTCTAAAGGCCTCCGGCAGGCTTTCGTTTAAAGAAATCTACGTCATTTTCCGACACGGTAAATTCAGGACAGTACGCTCATAGTGCATATCGTATCGGCGTATAAGTATGTCCACGTGTATAGTACCCGTGCAGATGTGCCGATTGCCAGCCCTGTTCCAATCTGCTCTTCTACGCAAAAAATACAACAAAAATGTTACCTAAGTATCCTAACTGCAGCATGCGTAAGCCTTCAAGTGCATCATTCCATTATTAAAGCGATGTAATTTATTTCAATCTTTGTGCCATATTGAAGAGAATAGACTTCTTTGTTTCTGTCACCCGTTTTCGTACTCGCACGAGAGAGTTCGTCGCCGAAACCCAACGCGCTCTTTGAGACGCACGCGTTGTCGCGCGAGAGCTTTGTGGCGTCTGGTTTAGGTGCTCTGGTCGGTGTTGGCGCTGTGTCACATTTCTCCCTTCGCTAAATACATCTTTTTTTGCTTTCTGATACGCAGTTGCGAAATGCGCTCTATTTCTACGGATAATACAAATTTCGGTGCTATATATTTGCAAACCTATATGTAACTACTTTCACTGCTCCAATCACACTCAGCGACCGCAACTTCTGCTCTAACCTAATTTGGTTCAGAAATCAATAGTCCTAAGCTTTATTTTTTTTTCAGGTAACTGTAGTACAAGGCCTCACTTTCTGGAGAGCGCCCAAAATAAATAATTACAGCACTTTTTACATACGACCCAATTGCTCGGCTTTCTTGGAAACGCGCCCTCCTCTATTGCCCGTTGATTGCTGAATTGACAGCTTCTGGCAGCACGGCCATAGTGTGCACAAACTTCGGCCAGTAGATTGCCACTAGACGGCCACAACCACTTTGGCTGACTTTAGTTTCCTTTCTCAAGTCCGAAGCAAGAACAAAATTGCCCACTTGACTGACTGAATAAACTTTATTAAAACCAGCAAGAGGTGGTGGCTGGGCCTAGGCCTCCCACGTGGGGACGTCGAGGTGTTGCCTCTTCGCCGCCTCGCAGGCTTGCTGGGTCGCCCATAGTTGGTCGTCGAGGTTGGAGCTACGCAGGGCTGTGCATGGTCAAAACAATTGCCCACTTGAAAGCGAAATATTTAATTTAGTGCACGTTTACTCTTCCGTTGTTGTGTAACTTTCCTCAACGTTCATTATTGATTTATCAACGATAGTAGACAAGTTTCACCGGACTTGTGCTGCATGCACTGACTTTTCTATGGCAAGCGCTTCCTGTTTGCCATATTAATAAGTCTTATGGTCGGCCCGCGCTTCTACACAAGCCACTTTTCTTACGAACTACAAAGAACTTCACCAGAAAGAAACTGTGACAACAGCGGTGCGCACGCATATAATTGAATACGTCATCACTATTGGCAAAAGCTGCTCAACTGCCCAAGCAAAGTACAGGGTAAGTCGCCGCACAAACGTTTGGAAAACATTTTCCTACACGCGGGGAAGGCCTCGTTGCACAATACGACCCGAAAGATCGGTCTGTTGTCTGTTTGGAAGCGCGGCACAAACCTATCATTTCGACATCTATAATAAAACAATTTGTCTGCCGGCTCAAAGAACGGGTGGGCCGAGGCGGCAGCACACCGCGGTCCATTAGCCACGCGCCGAAGAGTGGTTTGAAAGCCAGCCGACAGATGGCAGGGTGCGCTGTTAGCATGTTTGGGGAGAGTCTCAACAAATTTTGATGACTGGGGCTATTCTCACGTGATCCTAAATAATATGTAGTGCACCGCATTTTCTTTCTTTATTTTTCCTTTCTGTTTTTTTCTTTTTTTTTTTTTTGCACTGTGCTCTCGTCGGAATATGGCAGCCGCTACCAGAAGTCCAAAACGCAACCTCGCGCTCATAAGTAGAAAGGCATAGTCACTAGTCGTGACAAACTTTATGATGAGGCGTATTTTCACACTCAAAGAAGTACTGAGAGAAAAATTTTGTGCCACTTTCTACCTTTTCGTTCTTTTTTTTTGCGATTTTTTTACGCAGAATTCGGATCGGTATAATTACCGTACGGAACCTCATTTGCTTGAGAGCGCCACACAAATGAGCAGTAAATGAGCTCCATTAGAGCTCATTTTACTGCCACACATTCAAAACGCGCGCCAAGTGCAGCGTGGCGTCGAATGTGAAAAAAAAAAAGAATCAGAAAAGACTATACACGTCACCGAAACATGATGTGGTGGTAACGTGGTAGCTCGAACAGCTCAAGAGCATGCCACACTGTGTTTGTTCCACTACATTTTCTTGCAGCTGTCTCGGCCACCCAACAACCTGACACTGGTATCTCACCACCGGCACGCATATGTCATTGCACAGACCATGCATTTCAAGTGTCACAACCGCGTGCTCTCGCTGCTGCATCCTCCTAGACTTTTTTCGCTCGCAGCATAAGCAAGGAATGGCCTTTCCCACTAAATCGGCCATCTGGTCAATTGGTCGATGGCCGACAAATGTAACTGATCACCTTTTTCACTGACTGGCATTATGTTGTAATACTGTTATCGATCCCTTAAGTAATCCCCCCTAGAGAGGTATTTGAGGAAATAAAATGGTATGATGTTGTCCTTACTGATGACCGTACGGGATCGTGTCGCCGAAAGCGGCCGAAATGTCACTTCCAATTTTGCACATCCTCTGGAAACGCCGGGGTATTCGCTCTCCCATCTTGTTCCGTCAAGTGCTGAATGGACTCGTCTTTCAGAAGCACAGTCGTAGTATGCGTGCGTAAGCGTCAGGGGGATGTTGTAGTACCACAGTGTTGTTACATCAGGTCTCCGTGATATGAATGATCTCCTTTTTCACTTTAGAAGCTCAACTCTACTTGACGCATGTTTTGAACTGCTCGCAGCGAAAGGTAACTTAACTGATTGTTTGTGCCGTTTTCAAGAAATTGAGTTTCTATAGCCTGATTACTGGATCGACAACAATCCAATGAAGAACTAAAAACCAGACAATTATTTTCAGTACTCCTTTATCGGTGACCGTTACGAGGTTAACTCAGATAACAGAGAAAAAAAATTGTCGGTTTTTATCCGTTGTCAAGGCAAGGTTTACAGTACCAGTTCATATATTGGGAACGATACATCGCAGCTCCCCCGCTCCATTACTTCGTGGCGTACCGTGAGTTTCATTTAGTTCGCAGTACATTCCACCAAAGAAAACGAGAAAAGGTGAACTGGCAAGATGTCCGATTATGAGCATATTGACGATCTATCGTCATCAAAGGTCATTATTAAGGGCCACGTCAAGGTGAGGCCACTATCCATAAGAAAGCCGCGACGTGCGGTCAAAACATCACGGCCGGCCTTACGGTTGTTTTCATTGCCAGTCAAAACGCTAAATTGGCTGCAGTGAAGGGCACCGTTCATTACTGGCTTCTTTCTGTAGCACAGGATCATGACTTTTGAGTCGGAAACAGAGTAAATATTTACGGGCAATTAAGATGGAGTGTGAAGAGATGCAACTATTTTATAACCGGGCTTGGTGACTGTTAGACTGTTAATCGAATTCTTGTCCAATTTCTTTAACTTGAGAGCATAAAATTCCCGCCCTTGATTTTGTGCGTGTCCGTCACGCGATCAGCAGCGAATATGAGGAAAGCTAGAGCAAAAATATTTTCACTGCGATAAACCAGCGAGCACTCCAACTTCGATTTCTTCTTTTCTCCATCACGATTTCGAGGCCAAACAAAACAACACAAGACAGGGCGCGTAAATCGTTGCTACTGTATCACGGGGCATGACAAGTTGGGCTTCTCTAGGAAAAATAATTTATATGTATGTATACATATATATCAAGCCCACGCCCGGCAGCTAAGACCAAATGAGCTTCCCGCCCCTGCATCACAATAACGAAGATGATCATGAAGGAAGCGCCGACTTGCAACCATGCCCTGGTGCGTTCGGGTTATTTATAGCGTCATCCAATGCGAGCGTTTCTGTGGCGTGAGCGGCCGAACCCAATGTGGAATGGAGTGGCGCGAATCGATATTCCTCGAACGGCTAAGGAAATAAGGCAAGCTAAGGTCTGGCAAGAGGATGCACCCTAGAGCACGCGTACATAGTATTCGCGCGAAGCATGTTTAAGATAAAGAGAGAGCACCTATCAGGAAAGACTGCAGGAGCGAGAGAGAAAGAAAATACCAAAAATAAAAAGAAAAAACGAAGGCGTAGTGAAGAGGAATTCTATTATCATTGAAATAGCGATGCTCCCCTCAGGTTTGGGTTATTCAAAGGCCACCTTCCCGACGATAGCATTCGTCGGTCTGCTCTAACTCTGCGACGAATGAAATCGCCTTTCACCGGCATATCTTTGCAATCATCTTATGCTGCGGCCTTTTGAGCGTGAATGGGAAAGTAAAACTAAACGAAAGTCTGGAATGGAAGCTGTTAGAGTCTTACCTTTCACTTCTCTAATATTAACTCCCGAAGATTGCCTCATCGCTTCAGTAAGGTCTCTTTTGTCCGCGCATTTCGGTTAGGATTGCAGAGCTACACAGCTTCTAAAGGAGAGAGACCATTATCCGGAAGGCAGTCGCCAACTGAACTTCCAGCTATGTTCTGAACGCGTCGAACGTCAGACGAGGTCGGAATGTTACTTTAAAATAATAGTTCGGGGCGTTACACGACTGAGCCCCAAATGAAGCTGCTGTCTAGAATTGCATTGCATCTCATTGTCTGCGTTTGCCCTTGGATATATAATATATATATATATATATATATATATATATATATATATATATATATATATATATATATATACGTCTCGCAGTAAGAGTGCGTTGCAACACCATTCAAATGACATCTCCCACTAAATCACTAATGCAGTAACCAACCTTTCCAATGTGTCCGATTCATATTGCCTACGTCGTGCAACAGGATCATAAAAAAATGCAAGAAATAACCTGCAACGGGCAGAAAATTTTTAGCCCTATTTGCGGTATTAAGACGTAAGTGATCTGCGTTCCCAAAATTCCGCTGCTGAAAATTTTCGGAACAGCCTCCACAGCCATTATTGTATTTAAAAAAAAAAAAGTCGCAGCTGATGTCCCTGCATAAACTGCCGAAGCATTACACCCTAATGTACCACAAGTTCACTGCGCTTTTAGAGTTTTCGCCTAACGCACCTTCCGTGACGCGTTGGGCCCTCTTCGCGTGAGCCGCCTCCGCAGAGCCGCCGTCAGCATGCCGAGAAATAATCATTTTACCAAATCTAATCGCCTACGGCACTAGTGAGTATAGTAAATTATTGATGCTGTGAAGGTTTTGGCTTTTAGAACGTTCCACATCACCGACGGATCATGAACGTTAATACTGTTACGTCATTTGTTAGGTCGAAATCAAAACATTTTCCCGGTTCAGTGCCCTCTTTTGTATGTCTCGATTGCAGCGTTTAGTCAAAGACATGATCTCAATAATAACTCACTAATCATCACTAAATCTTTGTACTCAGCGCGAAATGCATCGGATTAAGCAATGCGTGGTTCTACCACCTAATTTCTGGCTTTCATGATGGACAGCAAGCAACAAGGGTGTATTAGATTCTAAGCGGGTGGTCTGGCCTGGCAGTGGCTCCAATATTCAAATTGTGCATCACCTAAAATCCTTGACAAATTTAATACTTATGCTGCTTCCGCCACCACTGCGCAAAATACTTTGATCTGCCAGGACATCATGTATTATAGATTGTGTGCCCGTAAAATGCTTTTCTCCCCATTAAAAAAAATTTTCGTTCATTAAATGCACTTTGAAAACTTTCCTGTCAGGAAACTCATACGTTCAAGAGACATTTTGCTTCTTTCAATAATTTTCGCCTGTTTGATGTAGCCGAAACTACTGAATAATATTTTATAAGCTGTAGGGTAGCCGTTTTACTGTGCGATGTAGTTCAACGAACTCATCAAAAAGAATTTTATTTAAATTCCCATTCCGTGGATCTCTGGTGCGAACTAGATGTTATCCTTTGACATGTTTCTACTCAATAAAATGCAAAGCCTGTAGAACATACGCATGTTGGGGCGGAACGTCGACCGTATAATTCTTCAGCAGCTCATTTTAGTAAAATGGTCGGCCAATTGAAGTACCAAGACGAACAAATTGAATTTCCTCCAGAGTTGTATTCTAATATTTGTAAGCTGAACATCCTTACCACCTTTTCAGTGTTTGTTGTCAAGCTTGACCGTTGCCTAAGCAGCACGTCTCAAGCATAAATAGAAACCTCGTGGGGCTCCTTCTATGGCGTCTGCGTCACCATGCAATTAGAAGAGACTCATTATCTAGTTTGTCTGTTTTTGGTTGTGCCATCGTGCGAGTAATTCATGCCTTGTGCACCACTATCCGTCGAACCCTGTCAACATGGCAGCAACATGACTTGTCCCTTTTTGCGAGATCTAAAGCACGCAACAAATTCCTTGCATCAAAGCTGCTTTAAGCTCTTGCAGGTTTTGTGCTGCTCTTGTGTATATTGTCAGGCATTTCAAAGGATATTTGCATGCTTTACTTGGAATGCACTGTGCGAGGCTATAGACAGATGTATTTTTACTCCAGTTCGAAAGGGAGGCCTAAGCCTTGTGCATTTGCTTTTAGGACAATAGGTTATGTTATACGTGATGCATTTCACGCGTGACTGAGCACTTCTTCCTGTCGTTTTGTGTGTTTCAGTGTCGTCTTAAAATATTGTGCTAAATGTCTAAGGGTGCGAAGAACTAGTACGCCCAAACCAGTGCTTTGAAAAAGTCACATTTCTTCTTTTTGTTTGAACACACCCTACTTCCCACCTCCCTTTTCTTTTTGTCACCATAAGCCTTGCTCAAGAATGCTGTTATGCGCTTTCCTAAAGAAAATTGTTGACACTGACTTATATTTAAAAGTCCGAATAAATTGACAGTACATATACACTATCGATCGAACATCTCTCAACGGTGGATTGTGCATAACCTTTTCCCTGTACGGAAAGGCACAATGATGAAATTTATATATATTGTCAAGACGTATACTTGTTCATGTGTGTAGCGTCTGTACATCGTGAGTGTACAGCACGGAGGTTAAACGTGTATGAGGCAAGTGAGAAGGACAAGCGCGGACTAGCAAGTTAAGTAGTATTGTCTAGGTATATCGCCTGTATATCCTTGGCAGTGAACACACTTGTATTTGAGCTGCACGCTACCACTTTGCCAGCAAAAACATGGATTCGTGAAAGAAAGGGTACTACATGTGCCCTGGAATGTAAATCGCAGATTTTCGACCAACCTGACACTATAACGCACTGGTTTTATTCTTTGTCGCGTAAGTATATATTTTTTTTTTTTTTGTCTTGCGGGACGGGGGGGGGGGGGGGGGGGGTTATATGTTACAAAGAATCAATAAAACTGCCTATCACGTTTTATAGTGTATAGGTGGTCCCGTTTAAAAGGACCATGAATAATACACCACACAAGATTTGTTTATGTTACCGGAAGTATATTTGTTAAGCCGGAGCCGCATGATCTACCTCGCTCGACAAGGTATGTCTTCCGAGAAGTGGCTTAATTTTCTAGCTTGGTTTACAGCTCGGATCCCGTTTCCGAGTTCGTTAAGTTTACGGACGCTTGCGTTCGTTTGCCCGAGTTTTGATTTCTCATTGGATCCTTAAGCGTAGTGGAAGTATTTTTCCCTCGCGCGTGTGCCTGTGCAAATGTAATGTAAATATTGTTCACCCAACGCTGCTGATAGTATTTCCACGGAATAAAGAAAAAGAGAACTACCTCAGTGATAAGCATCTCCACCTCCGAATCACATTATCCTCGCGGTCATGACTTCTATCTTCAGAGGCGGTGGCTACCGGTTTTCTTTTCTTCTCCGTATCGCGAGAGTGAAGCGTTTTTGCATTTCGCAGGCGTGGAAATGCGGCCGCCGTTGCTGAGATCGAACCTACGACTGCAGCAGCGTTAAGTCGTAGCCAATACACTACCACGGGTGTTCTACAGCGAATCCAAAAAGCCAGTTTCGAGTTTGTAAGGGTTATCACAGCACTTAAAACGGAGTCTACATGGCATGAACGGAATGACAGAACAGTACTCGAAGTTCTAGAGTTCGGTCAGCCGTGTGTACCGCAGTGACCAATTTAATCGAATTTTCGAACATTCACTGCCTGTGATTACAACGGCGACGCATGCACAAGTGATGTGCACTGCATTACTGCGACAGACGGGCACAGATCGATGAAAGTGACACGCCACACCAGTTGCATATAAACTCAGACTCGTCGTTTTGAAAACAGAAAGAGGAAGCCACGCGGATGGCCGAGTTCGCGCTTTGCTATTCACTCGGCAACAGGCACGCCCTCGCTGAAGATAGGCGCAAACTTTCGGATTAGGCAACCTCGCGCCAAACCAAATATTACGTGCCGGTTCACATGAATGTGCGATGTAGCACCGTGTAGCATTCGCGAAAACGGGCCTCGGAGAATAACCAGGCGAATACGTCGATATTGCTATAAAGAAATATATTGCTTATATTGAAGAGGACACTCGCCGATATGGGGTACCCCGCCGCTCTCATCGTTGTTTTTCGTTTTCTGTCAATTCAGGGTTGCCTCGGTTCATCGCGACAGGGAAGAAAGCTTGGTAAATTCAATGAAAGTGGCAAAAAAGCACCGATGGCCCATGCGAATCATAAAACACGACACTACTAACATTACACAGCTTTCAGATTATCGTAGACCTGTTTTCATCCTCGCCCGACAGCCTTTCCTCCCCTTTCAAAAAATTTTCCCTTTACTCGCACGTTTCTCTAATTAAATTCTCGGGTTTTTACGTGCCAAAATCACAAATTGTTAATGAGGCACGCCATAGTGGGAGACTCCGGATTAATTTTGACCACCAGGGGATCTTTAACGTGCCCCCAATGCACGAGAAAGGGGCGTTTTTGCATTTCTCCCCCATCGAAATGCTGGCCGCCGCGGCCGGCATTTGATCCCCCGATCTCGTGCTTAGCAGCAAAACACAAAAGCAGCTAAGCGCATACTACAGTATGCGCATACTATAGTAAGTGTGGGGTCCTGTCCGTAGCATGGTGAACTAGCGCTGCTAAAAGCCTTATGCGAGACCGCCAAAGCTACCCTGTGCGCCGGAAACTAATATTAGACACCACTGCGTGATGCGCTAAGACCAACACAACGCCATACTAACTGTTCAGCCAACGAAATGAGTAGGCATGCTTGTGCAGACTTGCTCCTTAACATATCTTCGGAGAGTCAAGTGTCTTGGTCGTTTATTGCTGCAGTAATTTTTCCTCAAGGATTCTCGCTGATTCATTGGTCGTAATTATGACATTTACGAAAGTTAAAGAGGCATAGATGAGTGAGCAGTGCTCGCTGAAAAGCCACTTATGAAAATTAATGTAAAGAAACTATAATACTAGTGCGAGTAGATGTAAAGCTTCTGCCTGAGGTAAACTTCGCATGAGGCGCAGTATTCGCAGGCACAGTACTCGGTAATGTGAAACGATAAATCGGCGATTCTGTAACAATTACTGCAGAAATGTGGTCTCAGATCTCGCTAATAATAGGCCTGCTTGCTAAATGGGCCGTTTTTCAAGAACCATAACCGTCTTTTTCTTTTATTTTTTTATATTATAGCCTTCCTCATTGCGCAGGGCTGCAAAAACAGCTCGCGCCTATGGTTGACTACCGTAGCATTCCTTTCCATGTTTTGGCTATTCTTCTGGCCCCTTCCTTGGTCTTTTTTTTTCAGCGTGAGAGCAGGAATGACTTACTATCCCGAACACATTTGAGACGTTCTCCTTTGAGATTACCCCCAAACTATACGTTGGCGTGTCCTTTGTGAACCAAAATAGTTCTTTATTGTTTCCGGTTTAGATTAAGAGTGAAACGCGGCCTACGTAATTTCAAACCAGCAAATGCTATAAAGTTCATCGTACAAACGCCAAGGCACTAAAAATTCCATGCATAGACTGACAGGTCATCAAAAGCAAAGAACAAAATTTAAATGGAGCGAGAGTACAACTCGAGCTAGTCCGTTTGTCAATGCCATGTGTTCTGTCCATTTTTCTTGAATTGTCGTCTGCTCTATTCATCGTGTGATTCGAGATAGAAACAGTCGGATGCAGTGACGAATCAATACGCGACGATCTTGAATGCAGATTAAAAATTTCAAAATACATTCAGTTGAGCACCAGGGTTCAAAGGATGCGAAAAATCAGCCAAATGCATTAACATATGATAAGTTACTTATTCTTTCTTTTTTTTCTACATTGGTATGGGACCTTACTATCATGCCTGTTAAAAAAATAGTCGCATCAGCGGTCTGATAAAACGAGAATGCGGAGGGGATTAACCTCATAAAAGAATGTCCCACAGAAAAACGGAGTGGAAACTAGAAGACCAGAAAGTTATTAAGTGGAAGATACAGAGATACAAGCCCCAATGGCGTGCCTGTCACGTCCATTTCTTTTCTTTTCCTGCGCTGTTTCTCACGCAACTTTACCAACCCGCCGAACTTGCCTTATCTGTCATGCCCTAATCAAACTAAAGATTTTCGAAGGGATCTGACAATCCTGCATTACAGCGTTCTCTTCCTGTTTCAAAAAGGAACAAAGCGCATGATAGTGGGAAGTAAAGTAAAAGAAAATTCCAGCAGAAACCATCTCATGATGGCTGTAGACAATTATCCGATTAGAATTAAAGCAATGCCGCGAGAAACCATCTCGCTGAAGACACCGTTATTTACTGTCTACAGTGTGGGAAGTAGGTTAAGAATGGTAATCCCATTATTAGATCCACGCCCCACAGTGCCACAGCAAACCACAGAGTGTATATCTTTGAACGCTACAGAGAAAGCTTCCCCAAACGCAGCATCGCAACCGCAGCCACTTTTGTGCAGCAGGTGCACGCAGACCATCGCGTCTACATCCTCTGACGTTAAAGCCTTTAATTTAACCGTTGGCAACAACTTATGGCAAAGGATAAAACAATTTTCAGCATAATGCAACACGATATAATTGCAAGTTAAACTTCCATAAAACCATAGTGGGAAAAAATAAGCCAAAGTAGATAACGAGTAAGATGGTTGGAGAACGAACTTTGTTGTAAACGGCTCCGTGAAAGTTTTTTTCATTTTTTTCTCTAACGTTATCTCTATGCATTCAAAACATTTTATTCACTATAGCTACTACACGTGTAACACAGGTGATAGTACGTAAAATTATCATCTAATACGTATTGTCTGATAGTGTTGACGTCTTTTTTTTTTTGTTGTTATCGCGGCATCCTGAAAGGGAACTCCAGCCCCCGGGGCTTACCACGGAGAGCTGTGACCGTGAAAGAACAGACAAGGCGCCCTACTTCCAGGCAGTGTCAGTCGGTTACCGGATTATTTGACAGCGCGTGAATGTGTTCACAAACTGTCCGCTCACCGAATTCCCGGGTGTAGTGCCTGTACACAAACCGGGAGATGAAGCTACAATCATTTTTGTTCGCTTTTTTTTGGTTTCTGTAATCGGCCGTAACATCCTTTTAAATAATTCCTCGTCACGAATACAAGTCAAAGCCGCACACGCCGTTTGTGTAAGAAATGATGCACACACACCTAAAATTCAGCAATAACTTTCACGGAGGAAATAACCAAAACACGTTTCGCGGACAAGCCAGCATAGTCAGCAAAAATTGAAGTCAAGCTTTACCGCGCAATCAAAGAAAAATCCACGCGCCGCCTTAAATGGGGAATCTGATGCAGTCTTTAGCATTAGAGGCACGACAAAAGGAAAATGGCTTAGTTACGAAGTTTTTCATCACATGCAGGCGCTATAATGAAAAAGGGAGAACAAGATAGACCTCGCAGTGAATAATAATAAAATAAAATTAAGCCAATGACACAGTCCCAATTGCGGCCTGCGCGGCTGACAGTGCTAATCGTGTGTAAATGGCTAAGGTAAATGAGATTCAATTGCGCTGTCATTTAAAAACATAGTTGGCAACTTTTTATAGGAGGCGAAGAGCAGGGCATGTCATATTGCAAGGAGAAGCGAAAAGGTGACAAGAATTTACGACCACAAGGACGAAGTGTTTAGTCGCAGTCAGAATAAAAGCAGCTCGCAGAAATCTCTAACTGCTTCATGACCAAGAGCAGCGCGAACAAGAACGAAGATGGTGCCACTTATTCTCGACGCTTGTATAACGGATTAGTGTGCGCATCAAATGCGTCTTACGCACTCATTACCGAATGAGGTTCATCGCTTTTCATCTGCCACTGATTCTTCGTGCTGGTTGTTTGCGCTACCAATCTATATTTATTCCAATCTCTTGAATGTCACCAAAAATCCGCCAGAAGGAACTTTGCAAAAGGCAGAGTACGATGCGCATGGACTAATCCGCATGCTGTTTTGCGCAATCCCAAAGAGAATTCGTTACGCCGTAAGCTCTTTGCCTGATTTCCAAAGGCCAGATGGTCTCTTTACAAATGTCGACGTCTCGCATTTCTTACCTGAACGATGGAGCGCTGCTGCTGCTGGGCCGGCGGTGACGTTGATATGACGCTGACATCCTCACGTGACACTTCACTTCGGAGGCACGCCATTGGAGCCGATGTCACGTGAACGATGCACAAAGATTAGCCCGGCTTATCCATCCGAAATCCGTCGCCTATTATTTTCCGTGCAGCACTAACAAGAGCGAACACTCGTCATAACAACGGGAACATCATCACGAGTACACCGGAAGACGTCACATCAGCAGCTGCACTCACGGCACGGCATTGTTGTTCTTGCACAATTCCATCGAATAATTTATGTTAATAGCTTCTGCAGAGTCAATGGAAGCTACTGATAAAGGTACATTCCTGCGTTCCGTCACTTTCCGGAGCACACGTGTAAAATAAGGTTGACCAAGCCACTTCAGATGGTATCACATAACTATATAAAAAAAAAGCACCAATATTTCGCAGAACTGCGTCCAACGCCGATTCGATCACACTGTCACAGTGACCGAGGACTACCGCGTCACGTCACTCTGGCCGACGAAGAGCTGCTCCATGAGTTTCAGGCACTCTTCGAACACCGCTGAAGCACACAAACACGCAATGCACACCGCAAAACCGCACTCTGAAACACACTCACTGCGCTGGAAGCCACGGCTTAGGCGAAGGGCACTATTACATCGTCGTGAACACAGAGGCGGCAACGACACAAGCTTCCACGAGACACGCTGTTTCACTTGCGGCGTGAAACGAGCTACCGAGCAGAAAGTGGGCTTCAGCGCTGCCTTTTTTGCGTATTTTTTTTTCGCGGTTAGTTTTGCCCCCCCTCCCTCTTAATTCACACACGAGACGCGCGATAACGCACTAAAGCCGGCCGACGGGGCAACGCATATGAGAGTCGCGCTATCACGTGACAAAGTTGACACTGACTCGCAGTGAAGAGAGGAAGAAGACCCGGCGCGCGCGCGCCCGAGTAAGTTTCGGAACTCCGGGGTCCCGGCGCCTCGCTGCTTCGGCTCTCCTTCCGAAGGGTTGCTGGGCCGTCGGCCGACTGACGACTGGCTGGCTGGCGTGCTCTGGAACGCACGTGGCCCGCGCCCCGGGCGCGCGCCACCGCCGCGGCAAGGGAAAGAGAGAGAGAAACAACACAAAAGTCACGCGCCCGAGTGACGTCACGCGGTGCGCCCGCGGTCCGGACGCGTCTTGCCGAAGCTTCCGCTTGCACCTACGGCGGTGCCATCTCTCGGGGCGTGGCGCCAACACGACGGAAGCAGGGGAATGCATGTTTTTCCGAGCGCCACCCCCCAAAGCCACACGGATCGTGTTATTTTTCTCTCTTCATTGCTCGCTGGAAGTCCGGTACATGAACAGGTCATTGATGCCGGTGAACTGGAGAACCTGTGCAGGAGGAAGCGACTTGCCGGAAGCGACAAAGGAAGAGACGTGGTTTCGCTATATTCTCGTCATGCCCCACTGTACCTTCGCGATTGATCGGTTGTGTGGTTACTTTACTTTCAAGCTTATGAAGTATATTTAACGCCATATAGCTGCTTACGGTGGTTTAATTACTTCAGAGCAATAGTTGCTTCGCTTCCGAAGGAGCGCCAGCTCCGGTTTTACGTTTGTTCCGTCGCCCCGTTATTTCATTTACCGTGAATACAGTACCGCACAAGCTCTTCCTGTAAGTACTGCCAAGGCTACCAATGCAAAAAAAAAAAAAAGGAAATTCGAGAATGCGGAAAGTCACAATGATATCGGTGCTAATCGCGGGTGGTCAAATATTATTACGTGTATACGCATGACCACTGTGAGGAAAGTTGCCGCATAGCTTGCGCTTTACCGACTTGCCAATACTAAATGAATCACTTAGACTTATCTTTGGAACGACGCACGATGCCACCATTCTTGCTGACTGCTTCATATTTCGTAATGGAAGTTATAGTTATAAAGGAGAAATTTGAGCAGGGCTTTTTTATAGAAACACCTTTATTCTTACGGCGACGAGCTCATCGTATAGAATACAAGTTAGGAGAACTGAACTTGTAAGAAATAATTTGTCAAGTAGACATCTCAGATACTTGCTTAGGGCTACCACCCGTTTGTGGAGGTCATGGAAGCAAGCTGAGAAATCTTCAACGGCCACGCTCCGCAACAAAGTAGTCACAACAGTTTTGCAGTGCTGCTGTATCTTTTATGACACTTGCATATCAGCGCTAATTTTACACGGCGAAACAGAAAGGAATCATAGCGTGACAGGTCGAGTAAATATAGGGGATGCGGTAGAACGTGAATATGGTGTTTGGTGAGGCATTTACGGAGTGACACAGCAGTTTGGGACCTCGTGTTCGTGGTCAACGGGAATCACTGTTCACACGAAGACAAATAGGATGGCACAGGCGGATTGCTTGACGCGTACGTTTTAGAGTGTTAGTATAAAACGTTTGGTTTATTGTTCTTTCTTCGTGAAGATAGCAACGGCACACCCAGCCCTTATTGAAAAAAAGAAAAAAAGAATGCGATCAACGCTCTCTTCG
This sequence comes from Dermacentor silvarum, assembly GCF_013339745.2. Lineage (NCBI taxonomy): Eukaryota > Metazoa > Arthropoda > Arachnida > Ixodida > Ixodidae > Dermacentor > Dermacentor silvarum. Next base: position 125,387,894 of record NC_051158.1, on the reverse strand, counting down.
TTTTAAATGGTTGTTGCATGACGCCCACGTTTTAGAGCGTTATTGTAGAAATTTTGGTTTATTGTTTGCCGTTAGAGCACATACCAACGCTACACCCACACTCAGCCTTTAGAGTAAAAAATGCGATCAACGCTGTCTTCGTTTTCGATGGTCGTCGCTTGACTTTTCTAGCAGGAAGTGAATCGCGACTGCACCATTCGGCGCCTTGTTGCTTCTTTTGGGAGTAATACCGGTAGCACCAACTTTCCCCTACAGTAATGATGCTTGACCCAAATGTAGGATCACTTCTTGCCCTGAGCTAAGATTCAGCTGTAATTGTTTTACTGATTCCTGCTTCTCCGGTTCCTGCTTGTATGTCAGTGGGGGAGCGACAATTTGTGTGCTCAGTTCCCGTTTCCTGAAATTATTGTGAGCTCGATCGGGGTGTCACAGGATCACGTGACACACCGCCCTGTTAAATATAAAATGTTCCTATGTCACGTGGCAAGTTATATCATATCATGTCACGGCAAGTTTTTCTGCAGCAACTGCTTCACATGTTTCCCATCTGCAGCGGTATGTGCCGTTCATTGGAGGCCGACTCTAGGTTGATCCCTCCAACAAACATCTGCTCTCCCGATACCTTTGGTACCAGTGGAAGACATGACTTCGTCAACATATACTCGATGAATCGTGTTACCTCTCTCCCTAGGGGTTTAGTCAAGCCTAACGAATCAGTTAGTGTTAAGCCTCCGTTCGGGGCGTCCAGCACGTCACTCCGGCAAAGCCCAACTAAACTGAACAATAAGCTGCATGATGGGTTGCTAAACACAGCTCTGCCTTCTAGGTAAATTAAATGAAAACCCTTCCGTGGCTATGTGCAATGTAAGTTTCAATATTATAGAAAAATAGATAAATATTCAGTCACCTTTTCTGAATGTTGTATTGACAACGTGCGAATAATTTGCCAGGAAAGGGCAGCTATAAACTAGCAAAAGCCAACACAAAAGACGGCAGGCGTACTTACAACTGTTCAGGTAAAATGTATCTTTACGTGTCCACAAGCATACCTAGTTGGCCCTATTTTTACATAGAGTCTGCTGAAAATGCGATAGCTCATGCGGATTACCTTTTACACATTTCAAGGCAGAGCTCCATGAACGTCAGCATAATCTTATAATCCCCTCTGTAAGCATGCGTGAGCACCTCTTCGAAGGCACCAGGAACAGCGACACGCTGCGCATTTAAAGCTCCGGGAAGTCAAAGGTTCAAAACATTCACTTATAAACACAATCGACACGTCGAGTTGCGAGTGATAAGTACACTTTATTCACGGAAACGTTCGCTTTAACAGAGACAGATGAAATGCTGGGAGGCTAACCAGAGTAACAGTCCTGGAGGGGTACTCTGTAAGAGTCCACCTAGTGGACTGTCTACTTCGGCTGTCGCAATTGGCTCCAGCAGAACAAGCGAGAAGGAGACAGGCTGACTCGTTCTCGCTCGGGCTGCTGGAGCCAATCGCGACAGTCGAAGTGGGCTCTTACAGAAGACCCCTCCTGTTGGCTACTGCGCATTGGAGGAATTGGAAAGAGTAGAAAATATTAGGAGATTAGGATTAGGAGATATGAAAATAATATATCCGCACAAATACGACGAACGGGCCTAACAATGAATACCGTCTTTCATACAGTGACGGTGCTTTTGCAAAAAAAAAAAAAAAAACTACTACACTGTCTCGGGCTGACGGCGGCTGGAGCTGGGGTCGAAGAACGTTTTATTTTTGTTTTTCCGGTAGGGGGTGGTTGCCAAGGTTGTCGACAATGATGCACAGTGCTTTCCTTTGCGCACTGAAACGAGGATAATCCCACTTAGTGTGCATCTTCTTGCATAAACAAACTTTTCACTGAAGACTTTTAGGCATTCTGATGAGGAAGGAGTTGGCATTTGTCAATGCTACTCCTAGCCATGACCGACATACGAGGGTTACATCACGCATTGGCAAGGCGGGCGCAAGGTGCGAATCAGGGAAACAAAGGCGCTTGTTTATAAAGCCGGCAGTTTCCATTTGGCCAATGTGAGCACGCGTGCACACGCACGGATCCCTTCCGGAGTACCTCATCTTAAGATTGGGTAGCAGTGAAGACGGCACTGTCATGGGCATCTCGAGCGTATGCATATCGAGCGTATACATATCGAGCGTATGCATATTGTGCGCATGCATTGCAGGCTTCCACTGAGACTGCGGCGAACTGGAAGCCATTGTAGCCAGTTCAATGAGTGCTCATTGTCAGATCGTTGCCGTGTCCATCGTCAAGTGCCCTATGGTAAATGTCAAAGAGGATAGTTTCGTTTGTCTACATTGCGCGCTTTCTTGGACGCGGAATCTTGCATAAGGGAGAGAACAACACTGAAGCGCTGGCGACTGGCCTCATCCTCCTCCTCCATCCTGTCGAATATGGTATAATTTTATTGAACTACATGTCATGCGGGTGATCAAAGCTCTAAATAAACCTACTGATAGATTTACATAATTGCCTCGAATCCGGCATTGTGATCCTGCGCGTCGGTCTTTAATCGCCGCTCGCACAATCACCTCAGAATAACTATGCGAGCATCACTGATGTTGAGGCATTCTGGTCAACTTTTTGGAGCATAAATGTCCCTCACAGCGCATGCTCTTCCCGCTCTTGATCGGCCGCTTGTTATAAGATTCCTAGCTTCGTTATTTTAGAGTCAGTGACCCCAGATAAACAAGGTGGGACTCTTGTCAGATTCATTAGTAGTAACCGGACTTGAGGTGGACACTCTGTTAGTGTAGTGTTATGACGTCACGCTACAGTGATCTGTCATGTGTCAGTACTTAAAGTGCAAGTTTATTCCGGTAACAAACAGGTAGTTTTCACGGGGCTTGATGTACAGGCAATCAAGTGCCTGGTAAAGTGTGAGAACGGCCTCCTTCCAGGTTATACAGCCTTTAACGCGGCAAAAGCATCACACTGTGCGGTAAAAGAAAATTCATCATACTGTGTGGTGCTATAAATGCGTTTCACATATATGCATTACATGTCAAAAGATTAATTCAAATAAAGCCAAGATAGCAATACTCAAGCAATACTCTTTGTGGGGAAAGGACACAATATTTTTTATATATTTTTTTACATGTACTCCGAGAGATGTGGACTCAGTAGAAGTGCCTACCGAAGTGAAGAAGACGAGCTGAGGGCAGGTGGCACGGGAGCTAGAAGAAAAAAGAACAAAAAACGACGAAAAAGAAGTGCTACGTGGCGAACGTGCGGAGGAGCTCGAGCGGCGAAGCCACGGTGGCAGCAGATCGGGTGCGACGCTCGGGAAGAAGAGCTCGGGCCGTGGTTCCTGCTGCGGCCGAGTGACCAAGGCGTGCCTACCCGGGCCAGATGCGGAGGCCTGTTCCGGGACCAAGGACGAGGCCTGCTGAGCGGCTCCTGCCAGGGCGCAGTTGCTGAGGGCTGTTCTTGGTCGAGGCCTACCGAGGTGCTGTCCGCGTGGGCCGACCCTGGGTCGCGGTCCTCGTGAGTTGCAGCCGGACAACGCAGTGTTGTCCTCAACATAGCCAGGCGCCGCACACGGTAGCACAGCCGTGTGCCGGCGACGGTTCCAGCAGCAGCAACCGTGCCACCTCTGCCTCGGCTCGCCTCGGCGACCGTACCGCGGCAAAGACAAGCGAGTCGATCGTCACGACCGAAACCGTGAGATGGTTTTTCGGAACTCTGGACGCGCCGAACGGTGGTGTAGGACTGAGCGTCGCGTACATCAGTGTGCGCGTGAAACTCCTCTGTGACATTGTTTTGTTTTCTTTTCATTTCCTTTCCTTGCCATCGTGTGTTTGAAAGAAAAAACTTTTTTTTTTTGCCTACTAGCGTCTCTTTTGCGTTTTTCTCGTCTTAAGACACACAAACAAGTGACGAATCTCCATAATCATCACACTCTTCATAAACTACACATTCAAATAAGTTAGAAGTTACGTATAACACAAAAAAAGAAAACAAAAGCACGCTTGCAATGGTGTTCAATTGGAGGAGGACAGAAGATTTGAGACGCGTTGTCAGAAACTTTTGTGTAGAGGCCTGATGACAAGGGACTTGTGACATTCTTTTCAGGAAGAGGATAGAGTCAGTTCACTAAAGGCAGTCATGGTTGGAGATCACTAAGAGGAAACCGAGAAGCACCAGCAGGGGACATAAAATGAGCTGATATAGATCACATTCCTGTGAATTCCAGGCCCTCATTTCTTTGGACATGTTAGCCGTCATGGGAGCTTTCAGCTGTGAAATCAGAGACATATTTTATGGATTCGGAGGCCGTTCATGTGCATACAGGCTGCCAACGATTCGCCATAACCAGAAACGACACCATACCACACAAAGAGGGAATGGCCATACTACGTCATCTAAGGTCTCATGATAGCATCTTCTTCGCTTTAATTTTGCAAGTGTCCATATCTTTATTGATATATATATTTACCTTATAAAGTTGGAAGTGCTGGCGACTTTCGTTGACGGCTTTTTTTTCCAATATTTGATTGTCAAGTGAGCAAAGGATGACGTGATGAAGTGTTCAATTAAAAACCAGCACACACACACGCACTACGACAGGCACATATCGCCCGTGCGCTTTAATGAGAGTTATTTAGGAACACGACAAAACGTTAAATGATTTTTTTTATTTTCCTTGTGTTTAGAATAATCGTGAGTTACAAATCCCCAACATATGTTCTCCAGTTAGTATACTGTCCATGCAAGTCCTTTAACTGAATGGAGGTCTTCTCAAGTTACAGAACCTCTGCCAAGTCCTCACGCAGAGAAAAACTGCACTAACACAAACTCGTGTTCGTAGCCTCTCGTTGCAGGCTGCGTCCACAACGGAGCTCCAAAGCCTTCTTCGTGGGCCGAGAGAACAGCGGACGGGTGCGCTTTGAATAAAGCCCCGCGCCGGCGGCGCAAAGTGGCGGAATTAATCGACGATTAAAGCAACGAGGCTGGCGTTAATGACTCGAAGCCAGAGACGCTGCTACAGCCACAGCTTTCCCTGATGCAACGTCGTATGTTTCGCGGGCTAGCCTGCTTCTTAAAGTGACTTTTACGGCACAAAAAGGAAACAAAAATCGTTCGTATGCTAACGAACGTTGTTTCTTCTAATCGGGCTCTTTTCGTTCTTCCACTGTTACTGTGGGATTGAATGATTTTGTTGTTTTCTTTTTTCAGCGGTGCGCATTGTCATCTGTGGAGAGGACTCGTTTGACATCGGTGCACACATGAGGCACCCTCATATCGGCGCGATTTATGGTAATGGAGCATTCATTTCCGTGAGCCCGCTTTGTTTCTTTTGTTCAACGCTTTATTGCAACATAGCCGCCCCAGTGCTTTTGTTTGTTTTTTGTCTCTCATCAATATTAAGTCATGAAAGCATCACGCTAGTGGGTACCTAGTAATCGCCGTGTCTTGCATCTATAGCTGAATAACCTTCATGGCTTCTTCTTTCCCCGAAACTCTCCTGTGCAATTGGAATCTTCCACAAATCAATGCGTGGGGACCGGCTGTGGAACGCATTGTGGCGGTCTGTGAAGCCAGCCCTTATGGTGTATTCGGATGGTCGTTTTCGAGCGCTCTAGAGGGCTCTGAAAAGTGGCCACGCGTTCGGGTGGTAGAAGTCGAGCGCTCGGACTACGTTCGGATGGTTCTTTCAGAGCGCCAGCCTCTGACTCAGAGCGCTCCCAACCGCTCTGACTTGCTAGAGAGAACGTTGGCGCGATCTGGCCGAGAGCAGTGTCACGTGATACTAACCGCCGCGGTTTGACGCGGTTGCCGACAGGTGACAGCGCCGGCGCACATTTTCGCCGTCGGGAGTTTCGGAGCGTCGTGCGGGTTTGTTGCGTTGTGTTCGTGGTGTTTTCGTGTGTCGCTCCCGTCAATTTATATCCAGGAAAGCATAATTGCACCATGTCGAAACGAAGGCGGCTACGAAAGGCGCAAGAATCATCAGTGATGCTTTTAGAGCACCTCGCAACCGAGGGCCTTGAAGCTAGCAGCTCCGACGACGACGACCGCCACATTTATGCAAACAAGTTCGCCGAGTTGTTCGCCGAGCATCTTGAAGTGCCGAAGGTCAAAGGCTATGTTCAGAAGGTAGTCAGCGATTATTCCGACAAACAGGTAACATTAAGTTCGGCCGCAAGGCAAAGTGAACTCACCTAATGTTCTTCTACAGTTTCGCAGCAACTTCCGCCTCCCGCGATCAGCCTGTAACCAGCTGGTCAAACAGTTCGAAGCGTCGGAATGTTTTCCGTCTGGCAGGAACCATGGCGGTGTGCCCGTCAAATCGGCAGAGGAGCACATTCTCTCATTTCTCTGGTGAATGAACCGCATTTCTGATTTGTATGCTGAGTTGAAGATCCAGTGTAGTACAAGCAGCAATATAATCAGCAAGCTTCTCTGAACTTTTTGTTTGGAGTAGGATCATCACTGTCTCCATTCATCGTGAAAAAAGTAGTTAATATAAAAAAAGACAGAAGAAGCTCTTCGCTTTCCAGTAGATGTTCAACAAGGCGGCTAACAAGCATGTCGAGCCTGGTGCCTATTAAGCATATGGCGATCCTTATTCTAATTTGCTGTTTTAATCAGTTTGAGCAGACGCTGCTTTACCTTATTGATAACAATGCAAACACGTGCTGTTTTATGTTCTGTTGATGCACGTAATGGCATACAGAAATACTCGTCATACCCCAAACCACAACACAGCACAAATCGAGTAGCAATGGGCTGGTTCCAGACCCATGTAATGCACACTCGAACACAGAGGCATGTAAAGATCATGCGATTTGTGCTTGCAGTTTTAAATTGTTTTATTTTAGTTGTTCAATAATGGGACCAAATCTTGGTTTACCTGCACTATATATCATCATCAGCCTATATTTATGTCCACTGCAGGACCAAGGCCTCTCCCTGCGATCTCCAATTACCCCTGTCTTGCGCTAGCTGATTCCAACTTGCGCCTGCGAATTTCCTAACTTCATATATAGGCGCCCGCTGTGGTCTCAATAGAGGCCAAATAAGTCAGCTGTGGAGTTTGCACACACATGGAGTAGCTCCTGTTTGTTACCACATGTAGAACTATATTAGATGCAGGGCACTTCTTTCTGCAAGTAGCTGCTCTCCGTACTTTCATGTAAATTAAGCATGACAATCTTTCCATGTAATGGTCAAGCATAACAACTCATATGAAAATATTTTCTAGGTATGCTGTCAACAAGGCCTCAATGAGGGAGGTTGCTGTGCTTTTCAACATGGCAGAGTCTACGCAGTTTGCTGTGATTGATAGGGTGCTCGGCTTTCTTTGTGCCATTGCCCCAGACGTCATATACTTTGGAATGGACAAAGAGGCATTAGCCAGGGAATTCGAGAATGTGAGCTGTTATTTTGCCTTCTTATATTTTTATCTGCATTTCAACATGAAGTATGTTAAGGGAAAACAATCAAATATGCATGAAGAAGCACGCCTTTCGAAATAATACAGAACTCCTTTTTTTGTTGACAAGTTGTAAACAGCAATAATAATAAAAGGGACTGTACACCAACTTGTGCAAAATGACCAATGCACGAGATATAATTGCAAAATGACATGGCTTCAATGATAAGCACTAATTCTCACTTCTAATTAGTGCATTACCATTAGATTGACAGCGGGAACTAATGTGCTGTTGTAAAATATTTTTCTAGCCTTCATTATGTATGTTCTTTATGGTTTATTCTGACTTCGCAATGACTTTTTCTTTTTGCAGCTTGCAGGGTTTCCGAATGTAATAGGGTGTATCGATGGCACCTATATTCCCATGCGCTGCCCAGTGAACAAGACAAGGTCTACCTATATAAACAGGCATGACCAGGTGTCATTAACAATGCAGGGCATCTGCAACTCCAAAGGCAGGTTCCAAGACGTCTTTACTGGCCCACCAAGCAAGGTTCATGATGGTCGTGTGCTGAAACTATCAACTGTTCAGCAAGATTTGCCCACACTGTGCCAGGTGAACAGGTATCACATCCTTGGAGATGCCGCCTACCCAATTAGGGAACACCTTCTTACGCCGTTTAAGAATTATGGCAACATGACGCAAGCAAAGAGCAAGTACAATACTTGCCATGCATCTACAAGGGTAGTCATTGAAAATGCATTCGCCTTATTAAAGCAGAGGTTTCGTCAGCTTCGCTACATCGAATTCACCACAGTTGACAAAATAACACAGTTCATTGTAGGATGCTGCGTGCTCCACAACATATGCCTCGACAATGGCGATATAGATGTGGAGGATCTGTTGACCGACGAAGAGAGGGAAGAAAGAAGCCAGGATACACTGCTGCGCATCAGACAGGACCGCGCAGAGTTGGCTGCTAACAGGCAGCCACAGACTGACCGTGAAAGTGTGCTTCGCCGTCTGGGTGAATTGAAAAGAAATGCTTTGGTGGGGCAGCTGTAGGTAACGAGGGAGAAAATAAAGGAATTGTTGGTCATTTATCTTGAACCAGAAAGAATGTTAGTGCTTTACTCGGTTTACTAATCCTGAAACATTTTTTCTCTTTTCTGAAGTGTGCAAGTTTCACACAAATTGATGTCATAGCAAAGAAAAACTTTATTGCACATGACATACAGAGGCATGAACTTGTATATGCCACGCTTCACATGTTGTCTTCTTTTGCTGCAAGGTCTTTCAATGCAGCGATGTGCTCCCTGTGGAGTTTGAGCAGCTCTTGGTGCCTTTCCTCTCGTCTTTTCTCTCTCTCTTCCCTTTTTGCTTCTCGCTCTTCATTTATTATTTGCATGTGCTCAAAGAAATACTTCATGTGCATCATTCGACCTGCATTAGGACGGCCTGCCTTGTGTGTTCCCTTTCTTTTTGGTGCAGAGTCGGTAACTACGCTTGAAGGGGCGTCGAGAAATTCAGAGTTGCCTGACAGGTCAGCACAGTCAGCTCCTATAGGAATGTTGGCAGCACCTGTAAGAATGTTGGCGGGATCCTTGGCACCTTGAGCAGATTGAGATGTCTTGTATGTCACGGAGTGCACACCACGAAGAACTTCGGGCTGTATGCTGTCATCTGCTGCCCTTATTGCCGCAAATTCTTCTTCATACGACACCTGGCAGCGGGAATGGCCTGATGTTTTGTTATTAGTGTCTTCATCTTTCTTTCGCTTTGCAATTGTCTTGAATCGTGACTCGCACTGTGTCGGAGTCCTGTAAATATTCAGGATCTGAAGAATTTCCTTAGAAATATACTCGTACATAGCACGCTTGCAGCGGAATTTTTTCATGGGGCCTACTTTGGTTGAGTAGTGTGCATAAAGGTTTAATAACAGCCTTGTCTCGCCTTCTCCCCATGGTCCTGTTTACAGGAGAAAAAGAAAAGCCGGGTTATAACATTAGTAATATTTTTGCAAATGCTCGAATATTTTTATGTACTAGCAAAGCAAGTGAGGGGAGTAAATGGACATGCAAGCATTTTAATAATTGTCACTGCAGGAGAACAGTAAGCAAAACCTTGTGACATTAGGGTCACAAGGCCTGGCTGTTTGAATTCAGCCTACAACAATGAGAAAGAAAAAGCGTTGCAACGTCATTACACCTACCGGAAGACGGGCTGTTCTCGCTGGCAGCAGTGGTGGCTTCCCCAAGCAAGACTGGGCTTGGTGCGTTACCTGTGATAAAAGATAGTTGAATGACACGGTATTAATAATTATTAGGAGTCACGAGCATCTGATGTAAACGCGTGTTCCTACACAGGACGCGTTCTACGAAGCGCATACACTCAGCGGAAAATGAATTATAAGCTGCTCAATTACGCAGACGAAGTTCAATTCCAACTGTCGCAGTTTTCTTTCCGTGCTGGTGGTGTAGCAGTGGCGATACATGCGAAAACGCCAGTGTCACTCATGGCATCCATTAATGAAGAAGGCTTAATCGGCGAAACACACTAGCAGACGACTTCGAATGAAATGTAAGCAGTGCTGAAAACCAGCGCACGCGCCTTACAGGAGCAGCAGATAACACACACAGCGGGTGTTACGCCTACTGCTAGTACATGAAGCTTCCGAGCTAAAGCTGTTAGTGTACCCTAATATTATAAACTGGAATTCACGTTAGCGAGATATACAGGCGCCTAAAAAGCAAGGTGCCGGTACAAAGTTTCACTAGCGGCGCGCTCCTTGTACAACACGCGCGAAGGGGCTGCAGCACAGTTCCAAACACTTGACGAACAAAAAACTTCTTTCGAAAGCTTCCGCTCAACTTACCGTCATACATGGTGAGGAAGAGTGACTGCGCTGGGCTGAGAGAGCCGTCGCTGCGGTCAAGCACATCTGAACTGGACGACGCCATTTGTCACTGTCGCACAAGAATGTTTACACGGCGGCTTCCCGCGCTGCCTGCGCAGTGGCGCCACCGGCGCGCTGCTCCGAGATCGCTCATGCATTCGGTTGGTACACTGCGTCTCCCGCTCAGATTGCGGGCTCGCTCGCATCTGCAGACTCTGAGCCAGAGGACCAGAGCGGCCAACCGAATACGCCATAAGTTTCGATACTCTCGCATCTCGATACCACTTAATATTTATAAATCAGATTGTAACTTTTTATTGGGAGGCACAGAACATCGGCTATAGTTAACGTGCGGCCCATTTCCTAAGACAAAAGAAAAAAAAAAATGCCAGGGCTGCGCGGCACACGCAGCACAGTCACAGCGCAAGCTAGACGAGCGTTTCGACAGTACTACCTAGTAATTTCAGTGAATGTGTCGGGAACGCGCTAGGGACGCCGTCGCGCGTGCAAGCCGACGCGTTCCATCGCCGATGGCTAGCGCCGTCCGGCCCAGCCAAGCGGCCGACAATGCAACTACGGCTGTCACATTCGCTCCCATTGAAACGCACCCGACGCGGCCTGCTTAGGACGCCGTCGCGCGTGCAAGCCGACGCGTTCCATCGCCGATGGCTAGCACTGTTCGGCCCAGCCAAGCAGCCCACAATGCAACTACGGCTGTCACATTCGCTCCCATTGCAACGCGCCCGATCTAGCGCAATCAACGTGATCCCGAGCGTCCTCGGTATGTTAGCACCATCTAGTTAAGGCGGCAGCAAAATTTACAGTGTCTGAAAGGTTGCGTTTGCCAGCGCCTTAACTAGATGGAGCCACCATACCAGCGGAGGCTTGGGACCGCGTTGTTTGCGTTCCGCGTCTGAATCGCATCTCGTCGTCTGCGCCTGCGCGTCTGCATAGGGCGCGTTTATAGTACATTTTCCCGCTCTCCGATAGCAAGCGCTTGCGTGGCTCACGATTCTGATTCTGGTCACTGACGCGTGCAGACGCAGGATGGCTGGCTCCTCACGAGCTGCGACAACGGAAGACACTGGCCGCGGATCTTCGTTCTCGGACGTGCCCAAGGACTACAAGATCATTCCGCCACCCATGCCCACCGGAGAAGGACTGAAGACTATGGTTGTTGTACATTGCTACATAGCAGGGCGCCCGTACAAAATAGAGGACTTTAGTCAGCCTATGAGGAACGCTGGCATTATTGGGCATGTTGGTGGAATAGGGGCTTACCAGATGTCTCACGCCTGGTTAGTGAATTTCCGCACTGAAGAAGCGAAAAAGAAGTCGCTGGAAACCAAGCCCTTCCTTGTCAAAGGTAGGACCTGCGTCTCAATCGACCTCAGTCAGCTAAGGCGTTGCGCTGCTGAGCACGAGATCGCGGGATGGAATCCCGGCCGCGGCGGCCGCATTTCGATGGAGGCGAAATGCAAAAACGCCCGTGTGCTTGCGTTGTAGTGCACGTTAAAGAACTCCAGGTAGATACATACATAGATAGATAGATAGATAGATAGATATATAGATAGATAGATAGATAGATAGATAGATAGATAAAGAACTTTATTGAGGTCCTGAAGGATTCCGCCCCCGTTTTATATGGGGAGGATCGCGGGCCGCTCCCACGTGGGACGGGGAGGCCTAGCCTCACCGCTGCGTCGTGGGCCTTCTGGACAGCCTGGAGTTGTTGTAGGACCGGGCTCTTGATCATGGAATCAAATTCATCTTCAGAGAAGTCGTCATGCTTTCCCTGTAAAGAGGGGCACCTCCAGAGCATGTGTCTGAAATCACTGCGATCGTTACAGTCTGGACAATGTGCTGAAATGTCTGAGTAGTGACTGTAAATGGAGAGGCTGGGGTATGTCTCCGTCTGAAGCATGCGAAGAGAGATTGCCTGTGGCCGAGACAACTTTTCGTGTGGGAGTGGGAAGGTACTACGGCTCATTTGATAGTGTTTCGTGACCTCGTTGAAAGTAGTGAAAATGTCCCTAAAATGAAGGCTGGGGGCTGGTTCCTCCGCCTGAGCCGCGCAAGTCCCGGCGCGGCAAGTGAGACCTCGCGCCTTGGAGTGGGCTAGCTCGTTGACATTGGAAAGGCCCCCGACCCTCGAGCCAAGATGAGCAGGGAACCAAGTGATGGTGTGGTTTGTGAGTTCCTTGTGAACGAGAGTTCTAAAAACTTCCTTGCAGATGGTCCCAGAAGCAAAGGCCCTAGCAGCGGATCTAGAGTCAGTGTAAATATCAGTTCTTTGCGGATCAAGGAGAGCGAGTGCGATGGCCATCTGCTCTGCTTTGTGAGGAGAAGAGGTTCGAACCGATGCTGAGGATAGAATCCGACCCTTAGTATCTGTGGATACTACTGCAAAGTGAGCGGAAGCGCCGTACTGGGCGGCATCGACAAAGCATGCTAGCGGAGAGTGGGCGTGAGCGTGGGCTAAAAGAGAGGAGGCTCGAGCGACACGCCTGCCCACGTTGTATTGTGGGTGCATGTTTCGTGGAAGGGGAGAGACCTTGATGCAAGATCTCATGCGATCAGAGAGATGTGTGTTTTGGATTTCGAGCGTGAGGGGGTTGTGGCCCGTGTCAATCAGGATCTTTCACCCTGCTGATGTAATTGAAAGCCTGGCAACCTGTGCCGTTTGCTGAGCCTCGATGACTTCTTCAAGCGTATTGTGGATTCCGAGGTCCATCAGTTTCTATGTGCTCGTGCGCATCGGAAGACCTAGGACTCTCTTGATGCTTTTTCGAATGAGAGTGTTTAATTTAGTCCTCTCGTGGCGTTGCCACTTGTGCATGGATGCGACATAGTTTATGTGGCTCATCAAAAAGGCATGGAACAGTCTGAGTCCCGAAGACCACCCCGATTGTTGGAGATCCTAGCGATTAATCGGATGACCCCTTCCGCCTTGGAAGTCAGACGGTCGATCGTACGGCCGCTCTGCCCGTTGGCTTCGATGATCATGCCCAGAACACGTATGAAATCCACCCTCGGGATTCCCTTCCCCGCAGCCGTGTGCAGCCTAATGTCGACGTCGGCTCGGCCAGTGGTTTCCAGTTTTTGGGTTTAGGACCCCTTCGCGTGGGCCGATATAAAAGAAGTTCGGACTTTGACGGCGAGAGCTTGAGACCCATTTCCTTGATGTACACTTCAACACAGTCGACGGCCTCCTGAAGGGAGCTCTCCACGCAGCCCTCCGAGCCACCGACACTCCATATGGTAATATCGTCCGCGTAAAGGGAGTACTTGATGCCGTCCAGGCTTGAGAGCTCGGCAGCAAGCCCGCACATGGCAATGTTAAACAGCAGCGGGGAGACGACTGAGCCCTGAGGAGTGTGTGTGTGTAAAAACGTTTTATTTACAAAAGTCCTGAGGCTCGACTATTTCAAGTCGAGGCGGGCCGCTCCCACGGTGGCACCGTTAGGCCCAGCCCTTCAGCGACATCGTGGGCCCTCTGGACAGCCCGTAGCTGATCTTGAAAAGATGAACTCTCTAGCATCTTCTTCCAATGAAGCCATTCTTCTTCAGGGTTGGTGAGAGTCGCAGGGCATCCCGCGAGCATGTGTCTGATCCCAATGATGCCATTACACGCATGGCAATCTTTCTTGACCTCTCTTTCTGGATACATTATATCAAGGTGTTACGGCGTGGGATAAGTTCCTGTTTGTAATAGTCTCATTGAAACTGCCTGAGCCCTGCTCAGCTTTGAATGTGGCAATGGAAATTGTCTGCGTCCTAGATAGTAGTGTTTAGTAATCTCGTTATATGTTAATAAATGATCTCTAAGTTCCCCGGCCTGGTGGTGGACGGCTCGGTTGTGACTGTCACGGCTAGCAAGTCCTCATGCCAAGTCATGAGTAACCTCATTGAGGTTAGCCCCGGTCTCGTCCACTTCTCCCATATGCGCAGGAAACCATTGGATTTCAGTTCTCATACTCATAGTGTTTTCGATAAGTTTAGCTGCAACCGCGGCCACGTAACATTTATCGAAACCCTTTATAGCAGCTTTGGAATCGCTGTAAATAAAAGTCCATTTATTGTTCCTGATGGCTAGAGCAATTGCCACTTGCTCCGCCACCATGGAATCTTTGGTAAATACAGTGATGGCATCTTGCACCTTCCCTTGAATGTTTGCTACTACGGCAGCATATGCTTCTTTCCCTGTCACCCAGGCAGCATCTACGAAACCCGCCTGTTGATTCTGCTGTTGAATCTCCCGCAAGAGTGCTTTAGCTCTTGCCTTTCTCCTTTGGATATTGTGCTCTGGATGCATGTTTCTAGGGAGGGGGGTGGTTCTAATCAGATCCCTAATCTCAGCTCGCAACTCTACTTCATCCTTTAGTGGGCGCCTTGACCTATTTAGCTCTGCCCCTATTGCCTGTAGTATATTCCTGCCGGCTCGTGTTTTTGTCAATCTTTCCTGTTGCGCAAGCTGCTGAGCCTCCGCAATTTCCTCTATGGTGTTGTGCACCCCTAGACTCATCAATCTCTCGGTTGCAGTGTTAATCGGTATCCCTAGGGTAGCTTTAATGAGCTTCCTAATCATCGTGTCAAGTTTGTTAAGTTCTACCTGCGTCCATTTGAATAATCCAGCAACATAGGTGAAATGAGAGAGAGCAAAAGCATGAACTATCCTCAAAGCACTGTCTTCCCCCATGCCTCTGTGTCTATTGGTAATTCTCCTTAGTAGCCTAATTACTTCATCGGTTTTATTTGAGATGTGCTGTATTGTTCTATAGTTCGCATTATTCGCTTCTATGTAGACTTCAAGAACTTTGATTCCTTCGACTAGCCTGATTGTAGTTCCTTCGCGAGTGTGTAAGTTCACTCTGGGCTCGTCTGTCGGGATGTAACCTCTTGGTTTTCAACCTCTTCTACGATGTTTCAAAATAAAGTTCCGATTTGACTGCCGAACATTTAAGCCCCATATCTTTCAGTGTATTCTCTACAATATGTACACTTTCTTGTAATCTGGTCTCCGTCTGTCCTACGTTACCTTTGGCACTCCATATGGTTATGTCGTCAGCATATATCACGTAATGTATATCCTCAATTTTCTCCAAATTTCTGGCAACCCTAGACATTGCTAAATTAAATAGCATGTGCGAGAGTACTGCTCCTTGCGGGGTGCCCCTATTTCCCAATTTCTTTGCCTCAGACTTAAGCTCCCCCAACATGAGGTGTGCAGACCTATTTCCGAGAAAGTCCTTAACCATGTTAAAAAATCTCTTGCCTAGCCCCATCTCAGAGAGAACGTCAAGTATGGCCTTATGATATATGCGGTCAAAGGCTTTTTCAACGTCCAAACCCAAGAGCGCTCTCGTGTGCGCTGGGCTGGCCTGTACGAGCTGGTGCTTGATCAGGAGCATAGCGTCCTGAGTCGACAGCCCAGGGCGAAAGCCGATTAAGTTGTACGGTAAAATGTCGTTTTGTTCAACGTATTTCGTGAGTCGATTGAGAATAACGTGTTCCATAGCCTTACCGAGACATAATGTTAGCGAAATAGGACGGAGGTTGTCTAGAGTGAGCTGTTTACCTGGTTTTGGTATGAGGATAGTGTTGGCCACCCTCCATTCCTCCGGATATACCCCTTTTTTCCAGAGTTCATTGAAGTGGTCAGTTAGATAAATGACTGATTCATCATCCAGATTCCTAAGGATCTTGTTAGTTATTCCGTCGGATCCCGCCGCCGATCTACCGTGAAGACTGTGGAGAGCCATCCTGATTTCGCTCTCCGAAAAGTCGCGGTCCATTTCCTCACATATCCCACATGAATATTCATAACACTCATCACCATCGTTCGGTCCCTTAAGCGGGAGATATTTGGCAGCCAATCGATCCATGATTTCCTCCTGAGTTCTATCCCGACTTTCTTGATGAACCAACTTAGCTATTGCTGTTCTTTTGTTCACCCTTGTTTCATTTTCGTTAAGCAAGTGCTTGAGGAGATTCTAGTTATCCCCCTGTTTAATTCTACCATCAGCTGAGTTGCAGATCTCGTCCCATTGCTGCTTTGCTAGTGTCTTCGAGTGTTTCTCAATCTGCTTATTTAGTTGCGCTATCTTCTTCCTAAGCCTTCTGTTGAGTCTTTGCGTTCTCCATATTTGTACTATAGATTGTTTGGCCTCAATCAAGTGCGCCAGCCTGCTATCCATAATCTCAACGCTTTCCTCTGTCTTGATTTCTTTAGTGGCCTCTTTGACGTCCTCTCTGAGCTGGTTGACCCATATCTGAAAGGGCTCTTTCTCAGTTCCTAATGTTCCCATTTCCCTTCTTTTTGCTCTAACTTTCCTGAAAAGGTCTCATTCTGTGCACTTGAAGAATCTAGCTTCTTGCTTCGGCATGCCTATGGTTATATGTAAGATATAATGATCGCTGCCGAGATCCATATTCGAATTTTCCGAACTAGCTCCTCTTGAGTTGTTAACGAAAGTGAGATCAGGTGTGGAGTCCCTGCATGTGGACGTGCCACAACGGGTGGGATATGCTGGATCAGTGATCAGGCATAGTCCCAGATCTACGGCAAGGCTCCACAGCCCTTCTCCTTTTTTTTTGTATTCCAGCTGTATCCCCGTGTGTGATATGGGGCATTAAAGTCCCCTCCAATAATGAGCGGGGAAGTTTTGGCAACCGAAAGCGCCTTGTTGAAGAGTGCTCTAAAGCTCCGTCTCATGTCGTTGGGACTGCTGTAAATGTTCAGACAGAAAATGCTTTGCGCCTTGCCTCTATTCCTTCTGAGTACTATTTCTACTAAAATACATTCAATTTTGGAATATCTAAGGTGAACGTTGTGCTCTATGTATGGTAGCTTTTTATCAATGAGGGTTGCCAATCCCCTCCCTGTTTCTTTGCCCCTACATGTCGTTTTGTACCCAGTAAGCTTCACTTCATCCGCTAAGGTTTTCTGCAACATAATTACCTTTGGCCTAGCCCCAGATGATTTGATTAACTGTCGCAGTGGTGCCTTTTTGTGTTGGAATCCGCGACAGTTCCATTGCCACACAGTGAATCCATGATTACTGTCCATGATTATTGGATGAGTCCGCCTTCCTATTACCTGTTAATGTCCTCTTTGTGATGGCTCCTGACGTTCCAGGGAGCGACTTTACACTCTCCACCTCTGATGGCAAATACTCATCGTCATCGCCATCCCCTCGCGCCTCAATTTTCCTAAGTCGTTTTTCCGCCGTTAGCCTCCATTTCCATAATTTGTCTACTTTAAAGTTAGTCTTTTCCGTTGTCTCTCTTATCGCTTTAATTGGCTCTTTAATTTCATTTAGGGCCGAAAAGACCGAGTCAACCTCGGAGCTCACCGCCCGCTTTTTAGGGGCAGGGGAGCTATCTTCTTCCCCTGGATCGTTGCTTTGGCTTACAGGTCTAGCTATTGCTACACTAGCATGGTTCTGCTGGGCTTTCTTTCGAAGTTCTACTACCTGTCTGGTCAATTCTTCATTTGCTTTTCTTAAAGACGTTACTTCCTTAATCAATTGCTCTATTCTGGCATCATTGCTTCCAGCCACCGCCGCCGTGACGTCCCCAGCGACCCTCACCGTACCTTTAACTTTGTCGGCCCAGGCGGTCTCAGGTGTCTTCTTGCCACCAGGTGCTGAGCCCCTTTCCTCGAAGCGCACCTGAGCTTGCCTTGACTTGGAACGGCTTCTTTCCCTGGATTGCGAACGGCTTCCTTCCCTGGATTGCGAACGACGCCTGGATCTAGTGCGGCTCCTGGAGCGTGAGCGCCCCCTGGTGCTCCGGTGATGGTGGGGCGCCGGCTGCAGCTCCTCCAAAGGCGCCCTCGTTATCGACCGGGATCTGTTGCGTTCTCTCCGATGAAGTCGTACAACGTACGGAATGTGGAATCTTTGCTTACATGACTTGTCACCAGTTGGATGATCCCCTTCAAAGAATTTACACTGAGACACGCACACGTGGTCCTCTCCTGGGTTAACCATCCCACATCCTCTAAATTGAACAAAGTTCGGTGCCGGGCACACATCTGAGCGGTGCCCTACCCTTCCATAGCAAACGTCAAATTGCTTCCTGAATAGGTAGCATCTCACTAGAGTGGACCCATATCTAACAAAATTGGACACTTTGAGTCCGGCAAAAAGTACTATGACCGAACCGGAAGTCTTGATGCGCTTGGCAGCCAGCGCAAGTGGGTTCAAGTCATGCACGATGTTCCTTGTTATTATAGCTAGCGTATCCCTGATGTCCACTCTTCGGATGACCCCTTTGCAAGTTGCATGTGGTGCCGTCTCGTATGCGTTCACCTCGTATTCCGCTTCCACGATCTTGAAGGACTTGATTCTAACGTATTTCGCCGCATGTTCGGGCTTGGCTGTGCTGACTACAACGATATTCTGAGTGAAGTTAGGGCAAACAACGTCTTCGCGGGCTTGCTCCGCCGTTAGGCCTGACGCCTCAATAACTGCAGCACCAATGGCCGTGGTGCTCACCTTGCTCAAGTTAAGTTCTCCTCGTGGCCGTATGATGATTTTGCTGTGCCTGAGGAGTGCCGAAGGAACCCAGATCGTGGGGCTCAGATTTGAGGTCCCCTAGCTTGATAGTGGCTCTTCTATCCCTAAGGAACCAGCTGGCGAACTTGTGAAAGTTGGTTCCTAGGTAGACGCGAGAGATGGATTCGAGTATGTGGGAGTGTGAAACACTGTCAAAAGCCTTCTCTAGATCGAGGCCGACGAGAATGGCCCTAACGTCCTTTGTCTCCTGATCTATAATATGATGTTTCAACATTTTCATGACGTCCTGAGTCAATAGGTGTGGTCTGAAACCTATCATGTTGATAGGGAAGAGGTTTGTTTCCTCAATGTGTTTTGATATGCGATCGTTGATGACGTGCTTGGCGACCTTGCCTATACAAGACGTGAGAGAAATCGGTCTCAAATTGTTAAGACTAGGACTCCGGCCCGGTTTGGGGATGAGAATGACTGACGCCATTTTCCAGTGCTCGGGGAAGACCCCCTACTCCCAAATACGATTGATTTCTTTGGTGAGGATGGTGACAGAATCGTCGTCTAGATTACGTAGCGTCTGGTTCGTGATGCCGTCTGTGCCGTGGGCGGATTTCCCGTTAAGATTGGTTAATGCGTTCCGGACCTCTGCTTCATGGAAGGGCTTGTCCATCTCGAGGGCTGGCGATCCCGTGTATTGCGGGTAGCCAGAAGGAGGTCGGGCTATAGCCAAAGGTAGGTATGTTCGGGCTAAAGACTCCATTATTTCCGCGTCTGATTTCGCTTTCCTTTCCGAGTGTAGTATTCTGTCTACCAGACGTGTCTGTGTGGATCTGGATTTGGTCTCGTGCAGCAGGTTTTTGAGGAGGTTCCATTTCCCCCCCCCCCTCTCATTTGGCCAACAACCGTGTTGCAAATTTCGTCCCAATGCTGTTTCTCCAGCTTCTGACAGTGTACGGAATGTCCCGATTAAGACTCGCTATGCGCTTGCGTAGTCTGCGATTCAGTCGGTGTGCTTTCCACCTGGTAACGAGGGCGCTTTTTGCCTCCAGAAGATGGGCAAGCCTGCTATCCATTTTACTGACCTTAAGGTCCGTCTTGTTCGTTTTGGTGGCCGACTTGACGTCTTCGCCAAGCTGAGATAGCCACTTGGCGAAATCCGGTGGGTCATTGCCTTCTCGTCTGTTCCTAGATCTGATCTTACGAAAGAGGCCCCAGTCTGTGAACTTGAAAGTTCTAGGGGGTATGCCCTGAATTTGCAATGTTGTACTTAGAATAAAGTGGTCGCTCCCCAAGTCCTCGGCCAAGTTAGGCCACGAGACCTCTCCCGTGGTTGCAACAAAGGTGAGGTCTGGGGTGGTATCCCTAGAGCAAGAACTTCCAGTGCGGGTAGGAAACGCGGGGTCCGTTACCAGAGTGAGGTGTAGATCCGAGGCCGCTTGCCAGAGCTCGGCTCCTTTGGCAGTGGTGCCAGGGTAGCCCCAAGCGTGATGGGGTGCGTTGAAATCCTCCGCTATCACTATGGGTGCACCCGCATTGCTAGCGATCGTAATAGCTTTCGATAACAACGTGATGAAGCGATGGGGCCTACCTTTTGGAGAGCTATATATGTGGAGTTTGAAGACGCTGTTTCTTAGCTTGTTGCCTGGTATGATCTCTATCAGAGAGTGTTCAACCTTGTTGTGTCTCATGTGTAGATTGTGCGTGATTGAAGTGTACTGGTTAGACACGAACGTGCAGATACCTCTGCCATCTGGATTTTCCGTGATGTGGGGTGTGTAGGCCGACAGGCTCACCATTTCCGTCAGCGTCTCCTGTAGCATAACAACTTGTGGTCGGATTGAGTGGGATTTGATGTACTGCTGTAGGGCTGCCCTTTTTGACTGGAAGCCCCAACAGTTCCATTGCCAAATTACGAAATTGTTATGGTGTCCCGCCAGTGTTGAGTATCGCTGGAGGTTTCTCCTGCGAATTACTACGGGATGGCAGCGTCTGTGCGATCGTGACCTTAGGATTTAATTTGACCGGAGTAGCCTCGGCTGAGTGTACAACTTTAATTTGGTCAGCTTCAATCTTTGTGATTCTGCTGTCCAATGCCGCTATCGACTGGATCACTGCCTTTAGTGCATTTTTGATCTCGGCTAAGGTATCCTTGACCTGCGTTTTGAAATCTGCATCCTCGTCCTTGGCCGGGTTTGTTAGCGCTCTCCTTTTTGTGGGTTTTGCCCCTGGCTGGACGTCCATAGGGAACTCATCGAGGATTGTAGCCGATGCGGCCACTGTACTGGGATGCGTGATAGGAGGAGACGGTGATGGAACCGTTTGGGATTTCCTTAAGTCGGCTATTTCAGCTCTAAGTTGCTCAACAATTGCTCTAAGGCTAGCATTTTCTCTCTGCATTTGTACAAAAATATCCGTACGTCGCTCTGGATGAGTGCCCCCCTTTACCTGTGGGTGTAGGCTCTTAACCTTGGATGCCCAGGTCTGGTGCTGATCTCCCTGCTGCATAGCGATGCGGACGGCAGGTACCCTGGAGCGGGAATGGCCCCTGGATCTCGAACGGCCTCTGGATACCGAACGGTCACCCGCTCCGCCCCTGGAACGGGAGCGCCCTCGTGATGGGTGTAGCTGTTGGCTGACGTCAGGCAAGCGCCAGCTGCTGCTCGGGCCCGCAGCGGTATCGCGTCCACCTGCGCCGGCTGCTAGCGGCGGGAAGTCTCCGCCGCCATCTGTGAAGTTTATGTCGTCGTCAATGTCGTCCGCAAAGGCCGACGTATATTGCATCAGCCGCTCTCTTCTTCTTCTTCGGACTAGGTAAGGCACTTGAAAACGTTGTTTACACGTCTTGTCTGCCGTGGGATGTGGACCCCCGCACAACTAGCATTCCGGGGTGCAAACCCTCCGGAGGAGATTGAATACCGCAGCCTCTACAGACCGCCTCTTCTGGGTTGGGACAAACATCGACTCGATGACCGAGCTTTCCACAGGCATAACAGACATCCGTCTGTCTGCGAAACAGGTTGCAACGCACCAAGCTTGTGCCACACATGATGTAATTTGGGACATTTAGTCCGTCAAAGAGGACTATCATCGTGGTGGAATTCTTGATTCTCTTGACCTGTAGTGCAGCAGGGTTCCTTTGGTGCATGATAAGTGAATAAAGCTGTTCTTGACCAATGTCCAAGTCTATACCCCTGATGACACCTTTGCATGTGTTGGCGGGGGCAGCTCGGTAGGCTCTAACTTCAAAACTGCCTTACCGATAGTAGTAGTGTTGATCTTGGAGTATGCCCTGGCGTTCTTCTCCGCCGGGGTACTGATAACTGCGATGTTCTGCATCATGTTCGGGCAAACCACGTCTTCTGCGACGTCTTCTTCACTGAGTGCTGCAGCCATTGCGAGTGACTGGGCAAACTTGATTTGACTCGCATTTCTCATGTCGAGGCCATTTCTAGGTCTCACGATGATTCGATGGTGGTATTTTGGGAGGTGAGGAAGTCTCGAAGCAGCAATAACGCGCCTCTTCAATGCAGCTCGGGAGCGATGAGACGACTCCGCGTTGCGGGACATCGAGACGCTTGCTTGCGTCTCGTTCGTGGGGGTATGCGTCGTACGAAGTTTGCGTTTAGCGGTTGCCACGGACCACCCAGAGTCTTGAAGATCATCGGGAGTGATATCCTCTCCATCAACGGAGATTTGCATAGACATCTTCGGCGTAGAGTGCGGGAAAACCCTTGCGGGAACGGCCGGCGGCCGTTCCGCCGATGGGTAGCTAGGCCTAGTGCGGTAGGCAAAAAAGTCTTGAAAAAGAGGTCGAAAAGTCCATCCAACGTGAAAAACTTGGTTGCGATGGAATCCTTGTGACTTTATGCGTTGAGTGGCACAAAAATTCGCTCACAAATAGGCAAGAAACTGACCGGAAACATTCTCGAAAGCAGGAGCCGATATTTGCTCGGGTGGTCTAGTCGGCGTCCTCCACAAAGGCCAACTCCAGGTGGTCAAAATTAATCCGGAGCCCTCCACTACGGCATGCCTCATAATCAGAACTGGTTTTGGCATGTAAAACCCCAGAAAGAAGCAGACCCACAGAGGCATAAATTGCGGCTGAAAGTGCATTGGTGCGCTTTCAACGTGAGCAACGACGCAGTGAGACGGGCTTTCGTAGAGTACGGGGAGGTGAAGGAGGTCACTGGCGACAAGCGGAAGACAGTCGGCTTCGACAACGCCGACTCAACAACGCATGTTGTGCGGCTTATTCTCCGTGATGGGGTAAGCCTTGAACGCATACCACACCAAATGCGCATCGGAAACGGAACAGTACTCGTCATAGTGCCAGCCCGTGCGCCCATCTGTCTACGCTGTCGTGCTACAGGACACATCCGCCGTGACTGTAAAGTGCCCAGATGCAATAAGTGCCGTGCTTATGGGCACGAAGAGGCGGAATGTGCAAGGTCCTATGCTCGAGCCGCTTTTCGAGGAACGGCAGAAAGCAGCGAGTTGGTAATGGACGAAGATGAAGCGGAACAGGCTGCTGCGAACGCGGCCTCAGACGCTGAGACAGGAGCAGGCGCAGCTAATGTGGGTGGCGCCCAAGAAGGTAGCCAGGGACAAAAGCCAGCGTCTCTGTCTGCTGCAACCGAGGAGGCTCCGGCAATATCAGCGAGTACGGCGACAGACGCGAAGGACGGAGGAGTCGCGTCTAGCGAGAAACAGCGTGACCATGTGCTGACGCGAGCTAGTGTTTCCGCTGCTTCAACGGGAACATCGATGGCAGAAGCTGAAGAGGTGAGCGACGTGGCGGCAAGTACGGAAGACGACCACGCAGCGTCGATGGACCTGGACAGCATGGCATGTAAGCGCCGCCATGACGGCGCAACCAGCGTTCTTCAGGAGCAGCGACTCCGTCAGCCGGAACGGGAGTGGCGCGTCGCTGGGAAAAAGCCGCGTGTCACCAGAGCGCAACGCTCGTCGTCGCTTCCCCGCAACGACACTGAGAAGACGTAAATACTGTTTCATCAGCACCACGCGGGATGTTAGTCTGTATGTTAAGGTGAGCACCATACTGTTTGCCTGGCTGCAATAACAAAACTAAAAATGGCTACCTTTGAAAAGCATATGCTTGTAGCGACATTAAACATCAGAGGGCTGGCCTCAAGAAGGAGGCAAAATCAGCTTTACAGGTTAATTAATGAAAAATATTTGGACATTGTAGCAGTTCAAGAAACTAAAATAGAAAGTCAAGAACAGACGGATAGTATGGTGCGCCTCTTCACTAGTCGGTACGATGTATGTGTGTGTCCTGCAGTGGGAAAGTCGGCGGGGTGTGTGCTGATGATACGTAGGATATTGGGTGCAGTTGTAGAGAAAGTGGTGACATGTAATTTAAGCCATTTCATTGTTTGTGACATCTCATTATTTGAACGCAATTGGCGAATAATATGCGTTTATGCATATACAAACGCAGAACAGAGAAAAGAAATGTTTGAAGCTATCAGTAACTACTGTGTTACAAATCGGTTTGTAATTGTCATTGGTGACTTCAATTGCGTATGCATGGCAAACGACAAAACCAGCTCGACCCCTTATAGGGATGTCAGTGGTGCTTCATTAAATAATATCATCAGTCAGCATTGTTTGGAAGACGTGGGTGAATGTTGTGGGTTTGGGAATGATATTCACTTTACCCATTGTCAAAGTCAAAGCCACGCGCGGTTGGACCGCGCCTATTTATCTGCAGATTTAGTACCGTTGATTGGAGAATATCGGGTTCAGCCAGTATCATTTAGCGATCACTGCCTCGTAACATTTCGTGTCGGAAAAAGAAAATATAAGATGTGTAGATTTGTTGGGGAAAATTGGAAACTTAATGATAAGCTTTTAAAAGACGACGTTTTTATAAGGTATGTCACAAACGCAATCGCGAAATTTGGCAAAGGATATTATAAAAAAGTTGGGGAACACTTGGAGCTCTTAAGCAAGAAGTAAAAATGAAGGCCATTGAAAGGTCAGGTGCCATTAAGCACAATCAACTAATTGTAGAAAATGTGCTCCGAGCCAACCTAAGCACGTTCATTTCAGAAGAGTGCAGACAGCCCGGAACGTTTAAATAAGACATAAGTACCATAAAGCAAAAATTGGAACTCATTGATAGGGAGAAGTACGAAGGCGCAGTAGTAAGAGCTCGGTTCGAGCGCGTAATGGGTGGGGAGTTTCCTACCAAGCGCGCACTAGGATTGGAAAAAAGTTGCGCGCACCTAAACGAAATAGCAAAAGTTGAGTGGAAAAACGCTGTTATTACAGATAAGGAAGGCATCCAAACAGCGTTTTATGAATACTGCAGTGAATTATATTCGTGCATTGAAGCCGACGTAGACGCATTTAAAAATAAATTTCGCACTCTAATGCCGCGAGTAAGCGATGAGACGAAAGAAAATTTGGAAATGCCGATCTCACTGGAAGAGGTTAAGAAAGCTATTAATGATCTCAATCCTGGGAAATCCCCGGGCTCAGATGGGCTTACAGCATCTTTGTATAAGGTTCTAAGGGAAAACGTAGCTGTAGTTTTTGTCAATCTTTAACGAGGCTTTCCATATGTCAGTACTTCCACCATCATTTCTTACGTCGAACACTGTCCTTATACCTACGGTTAAAAACAAGAATAAGCTAATGCAAGTTGCTTCGTACAGACCTATATCACTTACAAAAATAAACTACAAAATATTCATGAAAATTCTTGCCAAGAGGCTGCAAACTGTAATACAAGAATTAGTCGGTGAACATCAAACTTGTGGCATAAAAGGTCGATCAATAGTTACAAATATACATAAAGCCCGTTCCGTTCTGGAGTGTGGTGATGCTAATTCTGACAGCATGGCAATGCTACAGCTGGATCTTGAAAAAGCTTTTGATAGTGTACCTCACGATGTACTGTTGGCTATATTACAACACGTGAACGTTGGATCCGTTTTAAGAGAGGGTGTCGCCATGGCGTATAGAGGGAGGTTGCATGACGCGTTTGATAGTAAATAAGGTGGTTGGAGCGCGCATCAAAGCTGAACGCTCGGTACGTCAGGGATGCCCTCTCTCGCCATTGCATTTTTCCATGTACATTGAATCTTTTTGTTTGAGCATGTAGCGCCCACCGACGCCGCAGCGCGGAGCGCTTTGTTCGGCGCTCTCAGCTGGTGCCTTGGCGCCGGCTATCAAAGAAAGAAAAAAATAAAGAAGCGCAGCGCGTGCTCGAAGCGCAAGCTCGGCACGCGCAGTGTCGTTCCAAAAGCCAGCCACGCTGGTCGTCGCAGCCCCGTCGCTCGGCTCGCCGCCTTCGCCCTTCTGAGTAGGGACGACGGCACGGCTCGTACAGCCGCCGTCACGTCCCTCCCACATTGGTGACCCGGGAGAACGCGCCTTCACCGAGCGACACGCTGCCATGGCTCACTGGCCGGAGCCCCAGTTCGACCCGCCACTGCTGCCGTTCTCGTCCAGCTACGTCGGCGCATGGTTCGCTCAGTTCGAGGCGGCTCTGGAGCTTAACCACATCTGGATCCAGGAGTTCAAGCACGCGGTACTCCTCGACGTCCTGCCGCTTGCTCTCCAGCTCCACCTCGGCATTCCATCGCCTGGCCCACGCCCGTGCGACGAACTGCGGCAGTCCATCCTGGACTTCTACGGTGCTGTCTACCACCCTCTTCCAGAGGTAGACCGCACTGTGCGCGAGTCATCTCTGCCAGCTTCCTCACCGCCAGCACCAGACGCGTCTGCTCCTGCGCCCGTTAGCCACCATCAGGCCAGCCTTCCTCCCTCGACTTGCCCCGATACCGTCTCGGCGACCACCCGATGCGCTACCGCACAGTCCCCGGCCTCCGGCTCTCTCCAGGGGTCTCTTTCGTGCGAGTACGCGCACAATGTTGTCGCCGAGGGTATCGTCACGACCATGACACCGGCCACGTCATCGCCTTTCTCGCCCCCAATGATGGCAGGCGATAGTGGAAACATCGCCGTCCCAACGCCGGCTACCGTGCCGCACGCCATTGGGTCTGTCTCCAACGCCATCGCTCCTGCATCAACGGCACCCGACCCTTCCACACGGTCTGCTGAGCCGGTCTCCGAGGCGGCGCGCGAGCTCGGTACCGCGCCGATCCCACTGCCTCCGACTCTGCCGGCTACCACCACCGCGGACACGGGTCACGACCTTCAGCGACCCTCACTGCATCCCATGTCAGGCGTCCTCAACGAACCACCGGACGCTCATGCAGGCCCTGACCCCACTTTTTCCTGCCGGTCCGTGGCTTCTCTTCCTCACGGTGCACCCCATCGCCGGACGCGTCGGATCGTGGTCGCCTCCCGACAGGGTGTGCCACGTCCACATGCAATGCAAGCGTCGTGGCCCGTCCAGGGCTTCGACTGCATCGCTCGTGTGCGCACCCTACACGCCATGCAGCGGTGCGGTCCGTCATACGCCACCGGCAACGCTCGCACTGGTACCGTCGACGCGCCATTCGCCTCAAAGGCCTACCAGTTCCTCCTTCCTCAAGACGCATGTGCAGATTATATCGCCGGCTGGACGCGCCCCTCCCAACAGCGTCCGTTCAGCGACTGCCTCGTCCGTTGCGGAGCTCCCAGTGCCGCCCGCCTGAGCTCTGCGCGGCAACTCGATGCCCTTCACGTTAACGACTTGGACTGTCCACGGACACTTTCGAAACGCGGTTTCACTGGATCGCCATTTCGACGTTCCGTCTGGGCGGGGGGCCCTGTAGCGCCCACCGACGCCGCAGCGCGGAGCGCTTTGTTCGGCGCTCTCAGCCGGTGCCTTGGCGCCGGCTATCAAAGAAAGAAACAAATAAAGAAGCGCAGCGCGTGCTCGAAGCGCAAGCTCGGCACGCGCAGTGTCGTTCCAAAAGCCAGCCACGCTGGTCGTCGCAGCCCCGTCGCTCGGCTCGCCGCCTTCGCCCTTCTGAGTAGGGACGACGGCACGGCTCGTACAGCCGCCGTCACGTCCCTCCCACAAGCATAATCAATAGCTCCACTATACGAGGATTCCGTCTCCATGCAGCGGAAGTACGTCTGCTTGCATATGCAGACGGCATACCACTATTTTGTGCTGATCATGAAAGCATCAATAATGCCGTTACAGTTGTTAAAGATTTCTGTGAGGTTAGTGGCAGCGCAATCAACTGGGGAAAGTGCTTGGGATTTTGGCATGGAAACTGGCCAAAGACCCCAAACATGTTCTGCAACGTCAGGTGGGATACTACTCCCGCACCCTATTTAGGAGTGCCGCTGGAAAATTACAAGGACAGTGAGCCTTTTTGGCGGCGGAAAGTTGTCGAAGTGCGCGAAAAGGCTGATAACCTTAAGTGTTTTTACTGGTCAATTTTCGCGAGAGCAACGATCTGTAATTTGTTTTTAATAGGCAAGCTTTGGTACATAATGCAGGTAATTTATTGTTCACACGTGAATGTGCAAAAGTTGCATAGAGTTCGTGCGATTTTCATTTGAGGATCTACGTGGGAGCGCACACGGCGAACCAACCTGTTTCGACGTGTGCGCTACGGAGGATTGAGTCTGTCGCACCTCTATATAAGGCAGCTAGTAAACCGATTCATGTTTTTTCGCGATGTACCAGACCCCTTTTTACGAACTGTTTGTCAAGTTAGACTAGGAAGAGTATTACCACACTTTGTAGTCACGTCGGAAAGTATGCCGGGAGGCCTGCGTGGATACCTAAAAGAGGTCTACCTGTCATGTATTTTCTTGCAGGCTCGTTTTATTGCGATAGCAATTATATGGACACTTCAACCGGATTTCTGCCGTCGGCGTCGCCGTCGCCGTCGTCATCGCCGTCGCCGTGAGGTTCCGTATAGATAAAATCTTCGCCGCGCGCCGTATGCCCGAGCGGAAGCGTGCGGGGACGCGCGCTATCACGGAGAGCGAACGCACTCATCTCCCACGCGCAAGCAAGGAAGCAGGAAGCCAGCGCCGGAGGGAGCGGGGGGGGAGGGGGGGGCGCACTTCTACTCTGCCAACAACCGCGCTCGTCGCTCGTCCGCACCGTCTCCTATCTCCACACGGCTCTGACCTTTATGCGCCGTGCATTCGCCGCTCAGTTTCCGTTGAAGCGATAGACCGCACGTACCTTCGCCCGCTGCGGCGTATGCTTGCTGCCAGCGTTTTGACAGTTGTTGTCTGCAGTCATTCAGTGTGATCTATTCGTGTTTGTTTGTGCGCGCTCACACCACGCTTGTTCATTCAGTTAGTACTAGTCGGGCGACATTTTCCAACGCACGCTACACATGCAATGCTGCCCGGATCGGCAGTGCAGCGCTACAGGTGTGTCCCTTCGCACGCCCTGCCCACGGGAAGCGCTTCTCATCAACACCACCGTTTCACACGCGTCTTCTCATGGTCATCGAGTCTCTCTTCATGTCGGTCTACTTACGCCGCAGCACACCTGCTTACTTAATCAGCTCATGTTTACTACAATTCATATTGCTACCAAATCCGCTCACCTTACTTCGTATGACATTGCTGTGTTGCTATCGCATTCATTGCTTCGCCCTTAGGGCGGAACTGTGACATTTTTTCATTGGACTATCTTTGAAATGTGTCGCGGAAAAAAACTATACAAGGATCTGTGTGACATTGTCTTAGCAGTTCCTCTGTATAGATCACAATATTGTGCCGGACCATGGGCAAACGTTCTTAAACGACTGAAAAGCATGAGTGTACCAGGAGGAGTGAAAAAATGTTTCTTCAAATTGCATACAGATACATTAGATGTGAAGACTTATTTGGAAGAAAAGGGATTTTTTGTACCTTGGGGGACTCACTGTTTCATTTGTCAGAAGCCAGCAACCATCGAGCATGTATTCCTAGACTGTAGGGAAGCATTTTTCTTTTGGGACATCTTACAACGTACTCTAAAGAAAGACCTACCTGTGGACTCATTCGGTATACGATTTTTGCCAGTTGAACATGAGGATGGTATTCCATTTGACCTCATTATGCTCTTGGGCCTCCACAGCATTTGGCGATCTAGGATGGCAGTGCGGAAAACGCTGACATAGACGCGAAACCGATACGGCTATATTTCAAAGAAAGCATTAATAGAATTATTACGGTGTACCAGTTTCAAACCCCAGAGCCTGAATGGCTCCCAAGAGTTGAAGCATTGTTAAACATGCCCGAATATTAACGGGAGAGCGCAAAGCCAGTTCCGGGAGTCTGTTCCCTCGAATGTATGTTTTTGTGTAATCGTGCTGTTTAATGTGGCAATAAAGAAAAAAAAAAGCTTGCGTGGCTCACTGGTAGAGTATCCGCCTCCCACGCAGCAAGCCTGGGTTCAATCCCGGCGGAGAGCGGGTACTTTTTTTCGCATGCGATAGCGGCTAAGGGGCGGCGGCGGCATCATCGTGACCCGAAACGGCTATTGGAATGAGTCCATAACAGCTTACGCTGTAGAAAAAACTGAATGGCTTGGCGAGGTGGTGCATCGAGCACTTGGGAAACTTGCACATTTGAAGCCTCTGCTATATGCACAAAATTGAACGAGCACTATATATATATATATATATATATATATTCACAAATATATGAAGTGTCGTTCTTTTATTCTCTTGGTGTAGTTTTCGGTATTTTAGTATCACTTATTTGGTTACTATTTATTCATTCTGATAACGCACGGTGACTTAGATCATTGAGACAGGAAGTAGAATGCAGGGAGACAAGCATTCTTTACCTATCCACATGAACACGTGGTTCACCTGGCCCTAATCAATTTCTCTGTTCCTCGCTGTGGCTGGAATGTATTTGTCTATGCTAGAACGGAATGTTTATGCTAGTAGCCCAACAACTAGCGCTTTACCAGATATACTTTCGGTACTATGGATATATTCAAGCGTATGCAGACGGTTCTTCTCAAACAAATTCTTCTACAGCTGCCTTTGTCATTCCAAAATATAACCGAATATAGACGTTTGAGCAATCTCACGCGACATCATCAACTACAGCAGAGTTTTTTGCGATATTGTCTTTGTTACGATACATAAATTCAACGAAAAAGGGAACCGATGGGTCATCCTTTGTGACTTACAAGCAGCTTTGTCGTCACTTCGTGCTGACATCAGCAATTCCCAAAACATAGCGTTTGTTTATGAGACACTAAAGGAACTAAAGCACAAAGCGAGGCGCTAAAGCAGAAAGCAGAAGACACTAAACCTAACCTAACCCAACCTAACCTAACCTAACCTAAAGCCGAAAGCGAGGCGCGCTGGCAGAAGCGGGAGATCCAGGAAGCGACGCCAGGAGAAGGTCGGCCACCGGACCGGGAGTTGAAGACGGGACGTTGGGTTCCGCACCCGAGCCACCAGGGGCGGTATTCTGTGATAGTCTACCTAGTGGACCGTCCATTTCGGCTGTCACTGATTGGCTGCTGCTTGACGTGCAGGAAGGTGCCAGCCAGTCTCGTTCCTGCATGTCAAGTAGCCGCCAATCAGCGACAGCCGAAATGAACAGTCCACTAGGTAGCTCTTACAGAATACCGCCCCAGGACTTCACCCAACCTGGGCCTCCTGCAAACCCGTTCCTGGACGTTGCCACTCTAGCCGATCGTGAACTGCTACCCGAGGCCGGCGAGCTTCTGCGCCCGTGGCCAGAACGAGAGGTGTTGGGCCACAGGCCCGAGTTCTACGCCCAGCTTCCTGGCCAGAACGCCGCCGCCGTCTGCCCGTGCCGCCAAGCCACCGGCCTTCCCTCTACAAGCCAGAGCCCCCCCGATCTGGCAGCCTGTCCAACGGTCCAATACACCAACCTTTGGTGAGACAAACGCCTCGTCTTTTAGTCGTTTCGCCGCCTCCCATCCTCTGCGAACTATTCTCGCCCTCACACACATGCGCAGCCCAAACTTGTGTGCTCTTGATACCAATCAAGCTCTGAGTGTTTATTGCTGTCATATTTCGTTGAGTGTTTGTTTTGTGGGAAAGCTTTTCGTTTTAGTTTTATTAAACGTTTGCCCATGCGTTTTACAACAAACGGCATTGTTCTCAATTGGGTTCTCGGAGGCTCCGCCTTACGGAACCCTCAGAACCAATTAAACAAAGGAACCTGTCATAACAGTGATATACGCGTACTTTACTTTGTATAACATTATTATACAAACGTCCTGTGATGTACAAGTCTGCTGACTAATACAGATGCCATAGGGCAGTGGTACAATAAGTATTCCTACTTGCTGTTTATAATTTTCTTTTGTGCATACTATTTGCAATGTACTTCGTTTCTATTATAAATATGGCTTCCTTCTGTATTTGCGTTAAATCTTCTGGCTTCTATAGGTGAAATAAACATTGAATAAAGAATGTAACAATTACTGTTGTAATAAAAATGCGCTTGCCATAGTACAAGTACACCAGGAACACAATGGATCCACAAGTGCAAATGAATGCTGACATTTTTCCCTTGCACCTATGCGTTCAGTTGGCATGCATTTTCACTTGCAGTTTCTCACTAGCAGTGGAAGAAGGGTCCCCATGGCAGTGTTTGACTCTAGGACATAATTCTGTTGTGGAGCTATGCTCGCATTCGGAAACAGCTGAATAAACTGTAGATAATGCACAAATTCCGTCCATTTGCTCTATTATATAACGAAAAATAATCCTCGAGGCGCGTTTCAGTAGCTAGCTTCGTCGCACCACACAATCTTACAAAATAGTGCACGTAAGTCTGAATAAACGGCGACGACTTCGGTGTTTAGAATGCAGGCTAATGCTAATTATTGCTCACAAAACAAAAGACGCACAGCAGAGCCTTTTACTAAGCGAGATTGGGACGAAAAAGTGTCCCTCAAAACAACTCGTTTCTTCCTAGGTGGAAGACAGGAGTACAAATATTAACAAGATAATACACACCGCAGTTTAAGGTGCACAGCAGATGATTTGACGAAACGTAAGGAGTACGTGGGAAAAATAGACCACACTCGGGCGTTCTGTACGGGTTTCGAGGCGAGAGCGCTGGCAACTCCCCTAACCGCGGTGGTAAGCGCAAGTGACGCCTTGAAAATTTTCTTTCTTCGTGAGTCAGGCACCCCAGCCTTGCTCCCCGTTTCAAGAGATCGCATTTGAAGCGAAGAACGACGGGCGCAGTAGCAGAAAACCACCCGAATATATACGTACCTCCAAGCCTGTCACGCCAGGCGCGCCACTGAAAATTACCACGTAACAAACAATAACGAGTGGTCCAGCAACATTGTGGGCCTATTCCTACTAAAAAGGCACCGCGCACAAGGCCCCAGAGAAAGGGAGGGGCTGCTTCCGAGGAGGTTGGCTTGCCGAGGCTAGCGGAATCACGTGACGCTCCCTCCAATTTTTGTCCTTCCTCCATGTTGCCGATTTCAATGCACAGGCGTATGGGAAGCTTTTCCTCTATAGTCGTTAATATTAACTCTATGGCCGCGCCTTATGGAGGCACCGCCAGATTAAAACGCCCGCCCCCCTGCGATGCCTCGCGCGTGATGGAAAACAGCACGTTTCCTCCCGGCCTTCCTCCCTTGCACGTGCGAGAACGGGCCACCATCGATGGCTCACCCTCCACGGTTTCATTCGCACGCACAGCATACGGTGCGTGGAAACGATGTCATCGCACTTGGACGTCTTTACAATACATCACGGTGAGGCCGACGTCGAAATGCGCCTGAATTGTCCATATAATTGCTATCGCAATAATACTTATTATTTAATGTAATATTTTGATAAAAATATTATATTATTTCAAGGTAAATATAATTGTACGTGTGATACTACAGAAAGAATAGTGTGAATTAGATAAATAAGTTCTGACTTTTTCTTCTTTGTAATGTACGCAACTTCGTTTTCGTACGACATACTAATGCATGTTGTGGAATTCGAACTGCGCACATGGACAGAGTTTAGCATTGTCATGCTCCCTATGTATAACTGAGCTACATTTATTCAGTGAAAATGTATGGCGTCGTGGTTCCTTTTATTCGCAGTTGTTAAGCCAAAGGCTTGTGCTAATATTTAAAACAACTTGGTTGTCCAGGCGATTCTGCATTTTAATATTTCTGTACATTTGATTCAGATAATCTTGGTGTATCATGTTCATTTTCGTTTGTTTTGTGTTTTTGTGTAAAACCGTCACATTTCTTTTGTTTCGTCGTTCAGTAGGAGAACGTCTTAGCACCTACATGCCCAACGTGGCTTCAGCGTAGCATTGTAGATGACCTTCGAATATGAAGTCTCCTTACATCCTTTTTCGAATGCAGTTTTCTTTTTGTAAATCAATATTTATGCCGCAAGACAGGAGGCAGTTGCTGTGTTAAAGCCTTTATACTGTTACGGATGTAGAATGAATTTATTTACAATGAAAATGGTAGAGAAGACATGGGACGGTCCGAAACGGCCGATCCACCAAGAACCTCGCGCCGCTTCTTCTTTTCCTTCTATTCTCTTCCGGTGCGGCGTTACATTTTCCTCCAGGTTAGACGAAGCTCACCGAGCGAGTAAGAGTTCGCGTTGATGGTACGGCTTCAGCCGTGCGACGTGCACGACTTGCGTCTTGCGTGAACGGCGGTTAATTATCAGCCGTCAGTTTAGCGATGCCGTAGGTGACTTCACTCAAGCATCGCAGACTGACGAACGGGCCCGAATACTTGGCAAGAAGCTTTTGACATATTCCCTTTTCCGAACCGATGTCCACAGCCACACGAAGTCACCGGTGGCGAATCTGACCGGCAAGTGTTGTGCGTCGTAGCAAGCCTTAGAATGAGCATGCGACCATAGAGTTCTGAGCCGGGCAAGTTGGCGTGCTTCTTCGGCACGACACAATACCTGCGCGACAGAAGCATCTTCGTTAGGTGAAAGAGGAAGTATGGTGTCAAGAAAACTTTGATGATGGCGAGCGTAGTGAAGAAAGAAAGGTGCGTATCCTGTGACTTCATGTTTGGCGGTGTTAACGGCATATGTGATGAACGGCAATACGGCATCCCAGTTCTTATGATCCGCTAAGACAGACATTGAAAGCATGTTGACGAGTGTATGATTGGTGCGCACGGTTAGACCATTGGTTTGCGCACGGTAAAACGTAGAATGGCGATATTGTGTTCCACAAAGGCGTAGTAACTCTTCCACGACGTCAGCGGTGAACTGCCGGCCGCGATCACTTATCACCGCACGGGGGGCCCCGTGGCGGAGGATAATCGAATGCGGAAGAAACCCCGAAACATCGGCTGCTGTAGCTCCGACAAGTGCCATTGTTTCGACATACCGTGTTAAATATTCCACGCACACGATGATCCAGCGGCAGCCGGTGGAAGACTTGGGGAAGGGACCGAGTAAATCTATACCCACTTTCTCAAAAGGTGAAGTCAGCTGTCTAACTGGTCCCAGCGTTCCTGCAGGAGCTGTAGCCGGTTGTTTGTGGCGTTGATATACATCACAGCTGGTGACATACTGCTTGGTTGTCTTCCACGATTGAGGTCAATAGAAACGTTGCCGGAGGCGATGGTGCGTTCTAGCGAATCCAAGGTGCCCGGATGTAAGGTCGTCGTGCATGGCCCGAAGTACCGCAAGGCGCAGGCATCCTGGGACGATGAGGAGAAGTGGAGCACCGTTGTTAGAATAATTCTTGTGGTAAAGCAGACCATCGAGAATCCCAAATGGTGTAGCCCGTTCAGATCTCTGAGTAGCATCTATAATCGGCTTCAGTGGAGGGTCGCGCTGTTGTTCGTTCTTGAAGACGGTGAAGTCAGGAAAGTCCGATGAGATTGCAGTTAAATAGTTGTCGACATCTTCATCATCAGTACACTGGGTCTGAGAGGGAAGACGAGATAAGCAGTCGGCATCTGTGTGGCACCTACCGCTCTTGTAAGCAACGGAAAAGTTGTATTCTTGGAGCCGCAAGGCCCATCAAGCCAATCGGCCAGCTGGGTCAGGCAGTCCAACGAGCCAGCAGAGAGAATGATGGTCGGTAACAATCTTGAACTGGTGGCCGCACAAATATGGTCTGAACTTGTGGATGGTGAAAAAAAACAGCAGGACATTACAGTTCTGTGACTTTATAATTGTTCTCTGCTTTCGTCAGAGTACGACTTGCGTAGGCAACGACATGTTGGCGGGCGTCGTGAAACTGGACGAGCACAGCACCAACGCCCACACCACTTGTATCAGTATGCAGTTCGGTGAACGCCTCCAGATCGAAATGGTGGAGAAGTGGCCCAGAGGTGAGCAAGAACTTCAGCTGCTCGAAGGCAGCCTCGCACTGGGTGGACCTTACGTAGGGAGTGTCCTTGTGAAGCAGGTAAGTCAGTGGAAAAGCAAGCTGTGCGAAATCTTTATAGAACCTGCGAAAATAAGAACAAAGGCCCAGGAAGCTTCTGAGGTCTTTCACTGTCTTCGGCTGCCTAAAGTTGCGAACCACACGAAGATTATGGGGGTCTGGCCGTATACCGTCGTTGTCGACGAGATATCCCAACACAAGTGCTTGACGCTCACCAAAATGGCACTTCTTAGAGTTTAAAATGAGGCCAGCCTGTTGGATGCAGTCCAAAACAACGCCGAGCCGCTGGTTGTGCTCGTGGAATGTTCGGCCGAAAATAATCACATCATTTAAATAACACATGCAGATCTCCTATTTGAGACCGCGGAGGATGGCGTCCATAAACCACTCGAAGGTTGCTGGGGCATTACATAAGTCCAAGGGCATAACGTTGAACTCAAAGAGTCCGTCAGGCGTCACAAGAGCGGTCTTTTCTCTGCCAGACTGGTGCATCGATATCTGCCACAGCCCGGACCACAGGTCAACCGACGAAAAGTATAAGGCGGAGTGAAGGCAGTCTGCAGCATCGTCGATTCGCGGTAAGGGATACGCGTCTTTCTTTGTGACGGCATTCAGGCGGCGGTAATCGACACAAAATCTCCAGAAGTTGTCTTTCTTTTTCAATAGTATAACAGGAGCTGCCCAAGGACTGCAAGACTCCTGAATAACGCCTTTCTGCAGCGTGTCGTCGACCTGTTCGGCGATCACTTTTCTTTCCGTTGCAGATACGCGATAGGGATTCTGGTGTATCGGAGTAGCTTGCGCTGTGTTTATGCGATGGTGCATGCGGCATTCCAGCAACATCTGAGAACGCTCGCTTTGAGCAAAATCAAAGACTGACGTGTGGCAGGCAAGCTCTTGTGAGAGTAGATCTTGCTCGGAAGACGGCAACGTCTTGTTGATCATACGTCCCAAGTCATCCGAATAGTTCCGCAATGGGCGACGGATGTCTGAAGACGCTGCAACTGTTCGTACATCAATTGTGCCTTGCTCCTCAAATGTTCCCAATTTAAGTCTGGCAGGCAGGGCAGGCTCAATAGAAGCGTTGACTGTCCACAAGAAAGCACGCCCGTCGATGGCTTGAACAACAGATCGGGGAACCAACACATTCTTTTTAAGCGCGTTGTTGTGGCCTGACTAGACAAGACCTCTGTATGATCCCATCCGGACACGTGAAGAACACATGGGAACAAACATGGCTGCGCGACCAGGCAGGAACACATCTTAAGACAGCGAAAACACGTCGGCTTGATCAGCCTGCAAATCATCAAGTATGGCGCTTGCTAACGTGCTCCGTAATAAAATCTCCCCAGTCCCGCAGTCAAGTGTATAGCACTGCATCCACCTAGGAAAACTATGCCTAAAATAACATCATGAGTTGCGTGGAGCAACACAGTGAACTCGGCTCTAAAGCTCTGTCCACCAATTGCAACCAAAGCCTAACAAACACCAACAGGGTGCAACATTTCACCTCCAACTCCACGAAAAGTTTCTTTGCGATCCCACGTGAACATAACTTTCTGTCCTAAGCGATTTTGAAGCGGAGGCTCATAACAGAAATAGCGGCACCAGTCTCGACAAGAGCAGGAGTTTGTACATCGTCTATGCATACACAAACCTTGTTCTTGAGCATCACAACAGACGAAGGAATTGGCGAGTCTGACCGTCCCGCGACCGCACCTCCATCGGCCGCACCAGCTAGTCTCCCAGCTGCGGCGGGGAAGGCGACCGACGACGGCGCGGGGATGGCGAACGGCGCAGTGGGGCCGGTGGCGGTGTAAGGCTGCGTTCGGAGACAGGGGACTCATCGCACGATTGGTATGACCACTGTTGTCACAGAGGATGGACGCCGAATTGCGCGGATGCGTCTTCGTGCTCACGAGCTGGGAACGCCGAAAAACGTGGCCCTCGCTGCGGGCGGCGGCGACAACAGCGTGCAATATGCCCTCGGGAACCGCAGGCGTAGCAGACAGGAGGCCGCGGTTCGAACTAAATGGAGCCGGTACGCGTGGCACCGGGTATGATTCCGGAAGAGCATGTCATGGCATCGAGTATTCCGTAGGACTGGCGGCGACTGAGATTCGCCGGGAGGAACCGAAAGCTCGTGTTGTTTAGGTGCGGTTCTTCTGAAGGCAGTCGGCGCTCAATGCGACGTTCTCGCGACCAGGATGGTGGTGTATCGGTAAAGCACTCGTCAAACGCGCACTCATAACCAGCGTCTACTCCATGAAGTCGTGCTAGCTCATCTTGAACCACTCGACGCACGATCGAGGCGATGTCCTCGCAGGCAGCGACGTTCATGCTTGCAACTGTGGTTACGTTGTCCAAGCGCCCGAACTTCGGCAAGATCCTTCGGGTCTTCAAAGCTTCGAACGCGCGACATTGCTGCCGGAATTCGGAAGGAGTGTTCAGGTTTTCTTTCGTGATTAGAAAATTGTAGACGTCTTGAGCGATGCCTTGTAACAGATTTCCCACTTTGTCTTCATCGGACATATTCGCTTTGACAATTCCGCATAGCTTTTATATTTCTTCAATATACGTTGTACACGTTTCGCCAGGCAATTGCGCTCGGCGCGAGAGCGTGTGTTCCGCTTTCTTCTTTTTGGAATTCGAGTCGCCAAAGCAGGCTTTCAGTTCCTGGACACAACTTTCCCAAGTAGTCAGCACATGTTAGTGATTGTCAAACCAAAGTAGAGCGGTACCAGCGAGAAAAAATGCAACGTTCACAAGCTGCGCGGACGTGCTCCACCTGTTATGGCGGCTTACTCTTTCGTAGTGCCTCAGCCAGTCATCCACGTCTTCATCTGTTTTACCGGAGAATATGCGTGGTTCCGGCGTCCAGTAGCTCGGTTGCCTTGGTCTTAGGCTGACTTGATCGATGCCCTCTTCAACGGTGTTCATTGACCGGCCTGCTTGGGCGTCCGCCATGCTTGTTTGCTCTGGTGGTAGTCCGGCCAGGCGTCTGCTTCTGCGAAGATCTGGTAGGACTGGGTGGTCCAGGGCGTCCAGTACCCCGCACCTCCACCACTTGTTACGGATGTAGAATGGATTTGTTTACAATGAAAGGGGTAGAGAAGACATGGGACGGTCCGAAGCAGCCGATCCACCAAAAACCTCGCGCCGCTTCTTCTTTTCCTTCTATTCTCTTCCCGTGCGGCGTTACAATACTTTTCAGGTTTCATGACTAGTTCTGAAGGTTTCGACTAGGTATTTACCAACTTCGAGGCCTAAACTTCTACTACAACTGGTGTGAAGAGCGAAATGACACAATGAAAGTGATTTTTCAGCGATTGCTGTGAGCGATTGTGTAAACTACGTGGCGTTGTCTTTGTATCGTCACTGATGAGATTGACGCTGTCGATGCTTTCGACTTTGTTCCCCGACAACTATCCTATTCTCGACGAGTGCTCAATTTTGGGCATGTGACATGTTTGATGCTTATCGTACTCATTGTCATGTACACCTCCTTTACGCCACCGATGTTGTTTTCACGAGCATGACAGTGGAGACTGGCACGCATGCACACTGGCATCTCGTTAATAACAATTTCTATGCGATGCACACAGTGTTATCCTTGTGCACTACAGTATTGCTCCTTCTGGCCTCCAAAATGCATGCACAGGCACCAGTGCTCTCAGAGTCTGTGTGGAGCGCAAATATTTGCACTATTTGCCAAGCACCGTTGCTGCACGATAGCTGAATAGAGGGTTAAAAGTGCGATCTAAGCGAAAAGAAAACGAAAAAAAAAACGTGCTCCAGCAACTTGATGAAAAACTTCGTGCTAAAAATATGAATTGAAAATTAAATTTTTCTGTTTTGCGTGTCAAAACGACATCATTATAAGGCACGCCATAGCGAGGGACTCCGGATTAGTTTTGACCACCTGGATTTCTTTACAGTGAATCCAATGCATGGGTGTTGCATTTAGCCCCATCCAAAAGCGGTCGCGGGGATTTATTCCGATGCTCGGGCTTAGCAACGCAACGCAAAAGCCACTATGCCACCACAGCGGGTACTAAAAACATGGACACAGACACGGGGAGCCGACGAGGACAGGCGCTGCTAACAACTGTTTATTTCCATAAACGCGCCACATTTGTATAAGCTCATTCTAGTACACGCGCCACGCCACTGTTAAATATGCAAGCCCGAAGGCTTATCACCAAGAACTACCACGCGTTCAGATAGAAGTATTCAAAAACTCTAGCTCGGTCTTGTACAACGCAGTTGACTCCTCGGTTGTGCAGATAACGGAATGTATGTTATGGAAAAAGAAAAAAAGAACGTTCGAAAGTCCACCGAGCCATGTTACTTGCAGGCCTGCCTAAAAACCTGGTCTCACGAAAGAAGGCCTCGCATCCACAGTCTGTAATACGGTCGACCAAATGCGCATACATGTAGTCTTTATTTAAGCTTTCATAGATCATGCTATTCGACAGAGGATGCCTCAATCATACAAACACACACTTTACTTACACCACAATATCAAATAAACGCACCTTGTGGGAGTGCCCTGCAAACGCCAGCTTAAAGAAAGACAATACTTGCTAAATTACCACACTACCAGCGTCCTGGCAGCTTGGAGGAGGGGACCACTCCCCCACGACTGTTTGAAAAATTTTGGTGGCCGCTTCTGGCGCAGCCCGTTCAGAACGGGGTGGGCCAGGAGGCATAGGCTTACCAGGAGGCCCGGACTTGGGCTTTAGTTCTTTTGGTACTAATAAATGCTACTTTTTGCTCTCCCTCTCTCTCCGTAAGTCGGTCCGAGCGACCGACAATGCAGCCTTTCGTGATACCATATATGCTTATGATATCACACAACCGCACGAAAATCGCGAACAGACATCATATCCCTGGAGCCGTTTTCGGGCCTCAAAATCTTTCCAAGCTTTGTCCTCGGATTTGCGATGATAGCAAACAACGTTTTCAAACGAGCTATGAATGCTCCTTCGCTAAAAGCTCATCCGAGGTTGTATATTCTATTCCCATCACGTGGAATGTGGAAGATAGACAGAAATGATCTACGCAGGTCGAATGTTTGTCTAGAGAATCGAACCTGACCCTTCCAGAGCGCTTCTAAGAAATTTAGGCACCTGCATTGCAGCTTTCTCTAGCGACATCCTCAAATGAAACCGACTAAGCTACTGATAGGCGGGAAAGGTGATAAGTGCGGAACGGATCTATTTTTATAACGATAGCAATTATATGGGCACTCCAGGCGCATTTTTGCCGTCGCCTTCGGTTTCAACGTCGCCGTGATGTTACCTATAAAGTCCAAGGGCGATGATATCGTCGACGCACGTCGTGTGTTGCTTGTGCAAGTGACAGCGTGCGAGGGCGAGATGGCGATAGGGGCTCAATGTCGCGCGCACAAGGGAGAAAAGCGTGGAGGAAGCGGGGGGTGGGGGGGGGGGGGGCGTTCTATTTCGGCGGCTGCTGCATATGGCGCGGTCAATAAGCCTTGTCTTGGAAGCGCTCTGCGATGTGCGCTGTGTTTTCGTCGCTTAGTTCACGTTGACGCGAGAGCAGGACGAAGGTCACTTCGCTTTTCACAACCACAGTCTCTCTCTCGTTGCTGCTGCCGCGCTTCCTCACTCCAGATTTTGACATTGAGTTTTCTCGGTCATCCAGTGAGATGTGTTCATGTTCTTTTATGGGTGCGTGACACCATGCTGTTAATTTAGTTGGTAAGCAAATGTTTACAGGTTTATACGGCTGATAAAACTGCTTTCCCTATGTGACATAGCTGTCTACTAATTTGCTATCGCCATTGATGCTTCACCTTTCGGGCGAAACTGAGACTTTATTTTACGGGATAAGCAAAAATAGGCTTACCGTCGATCACATGCATTTGTTATTTTAAGAGTAAAAATAAGCTAAATGTGCATGCTAAACTTTCTCGCGTTTGAAAAGGTAATTATTAATAAATGAAATTGGATGAGGAGAAAGCAGTCGGAACAGGAAAAAAACAAACAAATGCTGTAATAACTGAATAAAAGTGATTCTAATATTGGCATGTAGACATTGACATTTCTTCCTGCTATTTAAGACAAAAAAGACAGCAAACAAACGCAGATACAATCACAAAGCTAAAAATGAAAAGAAAGAAAAGGCACAACAGGTTCCTTAATATGACTCGCAAACGAAGCGGACATGGAAATCCAAGGGTGCCCCTAAACACGAACAATTGCAGAATCCATAAGACGACAGCAGAAATGTGGGAGGAAAATCGGCAAGGAATGTCAAAACCAGAAACAAACATCGTAGCTTTCCGAACAGGAAAATATGAGCGACGCAGTAAAAACAGAACAGAGAAACAGGCTAGAAGAGTCGCCTTACCAGACAGTCGAAGAAAAAAAACATTACGGCGAGGAGGCAGGGGGAAGGGGAGGCAAGACCAAGAGAAGCAAAAAAAAAAAAAAAACAAGTACCCACAATGAAACAGGGAGCTGGAACGGGAAAGAATGGGGAATTGGGAGAGGAGGAGCGGGTCTGGAGGGATCGGTCGGTTCGGGCTCGTCCATAATGCAGTCGACGCGCCATTTTTCTCTCACGCTTCGACAGCGGCGGCGGCGGTGGGGCACATATTGCTGTTTCTCAACGTTACTACCCTCCCCTACCCCTTCACACCCTCCTCCGCCGACAAAAGTGGACGGGAATGCAAGCATCGACAAAGTCCGCGCAAGAGACAAAGGGAAACTAGGAGATAATGAAGGAGCAGCAGCGAGGCAAGCAAGGCCACATGCCTTTGCCTGTGCACAGCTTGTGTCTCTTTCCTCTCTGTATATATTCGATTGGGCTCGTTCTCGCTTCTTATTTCTTCTTCGGGCTCCCGCACCATCGTCCTGAGAGGTGCCCAGGTGGCAAATCGTTATACGACCGGCGCTCTGGACAACAAAAGGTATCGCGACCCTCCACTTTTTGTCTCTCGCCTTTTCTGGCTTAGTCTCTCTTTCCCTGTATATCTCGCTATGTATCGCTTTCTCCCATCATTTCCTTCATCTATCTATATCACTTTAGCTCTCTCATTGTGTCTCTCTTTCTTTAATTTCATCTATTTTTATCGCTCTCCCTTTCTATCTCTCTCACTTAATCTGGCTCTCCATTCCTTTCCCTTTGCCCTTTTCTTTCGTTCCCCTCACGCCCCGCTTCCACCTTTCTTCTTTCCTTTCTACTTTGTCAGGCCCTCTGTTATTTTATCTCCCAACTTTGGCTTAGCTTAGAGCATGGCTTCCTCTCTGAGCCCTTTTACTTGTTCCTGGAAATGTACAGCTATAGCGGTGAGGAATTAAGCGGGTCCCTGCAACGTTTCGCTTCCGTCGCGCGCTCTGTGGCGCACCTCGCTCGGCTTCTGCTCTAGTTGTCTTATTTATTTACAGCGTCCAATCGGGTTTCCCAGAAGCCGATGGTCTCGCTGTTGTTATTCGATCACGTCGTTAGTAATTACGCGAAGTGGAGAAAAACTCTTCGTTCAAAAGTAAATGCCAGCAACGCTGAGTAGCAGAGAACGGACGCTGAGAGTTTACTGATCCCTAAAATCTGTTGTTTAATGTATAATGCAATAATTTACGAAAAACGAAATGCCGGAGACCCATCGTAATACTTTATCATTATCTTTTGCGTTAATTTTATGCTTTCTTTGCCTAATTTGAAACCAGGTACTTTCATTTTTGTGAAACGAAAACAACTAACGGCAAAAATCTTCGTTCAAGGGTAAATGCCAGCAACGCGGAGCAGCTGAACATGGATGCTGAGAGCTTACTGCTCAATAAAATATTTTGTTGAATGTTTAATGCGATGATTTATGATTTAGGAAAAGCGAAATGCCGGTGACCCATCGTCGTACTTTTCATTCTGTATTTATTTTTTCATGCTAATTTTAAGCTTTCTTTGCCTAATCTGAAACCAGGTACTTCCACTTTTGTGAAACGAAAACAACTAGCGGAACTGCGACTCTGTATATTGGGCACAGAGTGCGCAGGAAGGCAAATCTTGAGCCTAAGGTTATAGCCGACTGTCCTGATCAAATACCGAACAACAAATACGTGAATTTTTTGTTGCCGTACGTTCGTAGATGTGGGTTTTGTCCCCAACTCCGACAAGCTATATTTTACTCCACCTTCATTTTTTTTACAGCGAATCGGTTATAGGCTAGGTTCCAGGAGGTCGCGTCCGGCAACAGACGGAAGTAGATCAACAATGTGGGCCGA
Source organism: Dermacentor silvarum (assembly GCF_013339745.2). NCBI lineage: Eukaryota > Metazoa > Arthropoda > Arachnida > Ixodida > Ixodidae > Dermacentor > Dermacentor silvarum. Next base: position 125,343,527 of record NC_051158.1, on the reverse strand, counting down.
TCCTGGTGATAGTGCAGAAAGGGTCTAAGCCAATGGTACATACCCCTGTGGACTTGGGGAATGGTAACGCGCCATTGAACTACCCTTGTCACACGTGGGACCCAACAGACAAAATATTGCGCTAGAACGATGAACGCTGTTCCCCAAACGGTAGGCTATGGCGATGAGTGTCGAAACGTCAGTGATAAAACGTAATGGTCCACCAACCATTCTCTCTTACCATAACCAATTCTCTAGTGACGTCATCAGTGGCCCCTTCGACTCGCTATAGGTTCGGTGGTTATGTTAAACGACGCGGTCGTATACCATAATTATCACAAGAAGATGGTTACCATTATTACAAAGTAAATGATGATTACCGAGATCGTTGAGTGTATGTCTCTTTATTCGCTCAATATAGTCAATAATGATAATATATAAATTCACTATAGCAATATTCCCTATAGTGGACACACCATAGTCACAGCTTCGCTGGCTTTCATCTTTACAATAGGAGAAGCGCTCGGAATTTTTATCTTAATAGCTGTGCACTTTATTTCAACTTAAAGATTTACTTCTCCTATGCTTTCTTTCACTTTATATCCTGTCACTTGGTATGGTTGTGGATAATATAGGTGAGCTCTCCACGCCTCACGCAGTGTTGCCAGGTTTGGCTATATATAGCCAAATTGGGCTATCGAAAAAAATTTTTCGCGTCAACTTGGACGAGTTGGCTATGTGGCTATATTTGGGCTACTAAATATGTGCTACTTGGCTTTGTTTGGGCTATAAGTGGCGCCCTAACCCACACTCCTGAGGTGCTCTGATCGAGTAGAAAGAAATCTCGAAGGCTATGTTTTAGCTGGCTGATCCGGCAGCACGGCTGTGCCTGTGTGCGGGCGCGCAATGCACCCCCCCCCCCCTTCTATGCTCCGTTATCTTAGGCGGTGGCTTTGACATTTGATGCACAGGGAGGAAGAAGAAGAAGCCGGAGCGAGCGGACGCACATCACGTCGGCTCCGAATTCCACAAATGTTTTTGTAGTGAAACTCGCCCAAAACTACCCGAAACTGCACACCAACGGACTCGGATCGTTCTCAGGAACAAGTGTATATCGAAAACGAGGTGGGATTCCCATTTTCAAGCCTCAACGACAATTTCTTGGCCGGGCCTCGTGGTGGGAGAGCCGCGAGGTCGCGCGCCCTTGAACCGGCTTTCTCAACAATTACCGATCATGCTCTCAACAATGGAAGTCACCGTAGAGGGGCAACGCATAACCCAGGAAGAAATGGATACAAGCAAGGGATGGTAGGAGGTCAGGCACAGAAGATCGCAGCGGCAAACCTCCCAACATCGCGAGAGCACCTTGTCGCCGACGTGGCCTGACAAGCGCAACGATAATCCCAAGAAAGAAAGGCTAGAGCAGATACGCAAGGCAAGCAGGATGCCACATTTGCCAAGAGGGGATTACACGATTGTGATCAGACCACGTGGAGCACTCAAAATATCCGAACACGGTATAGTTCACCTAACAGCGGCTGTACAAGACGCGGCAGGCATACCTCGAGACGAAAGGGAGGAGGATATCATCTGCCTCAACAATTATCAAAATATCCTAATCGTCAGTACATCGGAACAAGAGCATGCCAACAAATATCAGGAAGTAGCACGTATCAAGATTCAAGACAAGTTTTACGGGACCAATGCTTACGAGACGGCGCCGGACATGACGGCCAAAGGAGTCATCAGAGGAATCCCACTCGACGAGGGCCCAAGAGACATCACAGCAGCGGTGGTTACGAACAAGAACCCAACGGCGATAGCAGCAAAGAGAATCAGTAATACTACCACAGTGATTGTGCTCTTTGAAGGATACAAAGTGCCCACGTACGTCCGATACAGGGCAGCGCTGCTCCAATTCTCCTTGTACCGGAAACAAGTAGATTTCTGTAACCAATGCAACAGACTTGGACACAGAGGAGATGTATGTCCCAACCCGAAGAAAAAGATTTGTGCTGGATGTGGAACAGCAAACCCAAACAAAGACCATAGGTGCCAACCTAAGTGCCAGTTATGCAGCGAGGACCATCCAACCGCGGATAAGACGTGCAAAGCCAAATTCAAGAAGCCCTTCATCGTTAAACAGATACAATGGCAGAGGCTGCAACGAGAACTACAACGAGAACATGAAGATGCTATCTCAAGAGAAAACAGGGCAAAGTCTCGTGGAAGGCCAAACGCCAGAGAAAGACGCTCCAGATCGAGAACAAGGTCTCCTTCTACCCCCAGATTCTTATCCAGGTCGAGCTCCAGGACACCGGGGACACGACCCGGATCCAGATCCAGGTCCAGAACTAGGCCACCCACTTCAGCAAGCACGACAACCATGGTGAGCTGGGCAGACGTGGTCGATGGCAAGCGCCCGGGGACTGGTGGGGACACTGCCATTTATAACGAGATAAAGGAACTAAAACACGCGAACGTGCAGTTGAGGATTATGCTAGCACGTATGAGCGATGAAATAAAGAGTCTCAAGGACGCAAAAAGCCAATTAAATCAGGAAACTTCAGCTCCACACGCGAGCACGAAAGATGCTACTGATGTCCCGGACAATGAGATGGACGAAGGCGATAACCCCCCTCCACTCAAACGCAAGGCCCAAGCCACAAGTGATAAACTAGATAACACGGCGGTAGATAAAGCATTAGCCGATATCCAAAAGACCCTAGTAGAGATACAAAAGGCAAATGAAAAACGGGACGAAATTATGAACCAAATGGCTAAGGCAATAACAGCAATTATGAGTAGATTAGACATCCTAGAGGCAAACCAGCCACCAGGTAATGGACTCCGCTCTGGTGCATCAGAAGCACCACAATCCTTACCCACTTCTCAACCACAAAATTATATAAAATCAGCTTCTCTCCAGCCTCACCTCTCGCTCCCATGGTCGCACCCGCAATGAGGCGCGCTACAAAGGAGTTCGGGATATGGCAATGGAACTGTAGAAGTTACAAAAACAAAAAGTCAGTTTTGCAGCAGTATTTAAAAGACAAGGATAAGCCGAACGTCATAATTCTGCAGGAAACACATGGGGTCGCAAAGATAGCATGATACAGGTCTTTTGGCTATGCCGAAGGGGAGACCAGGGCATTAACCACGCTGGTAAAAAGAAACAGTGTGCGTGCAACACAATACAGGCATCGCGCACATAGACAACATTCTATTGGAACTCATCCCACAAAAGAAGAGAGGACCTAGCTTATTTATTCTGAACATTTATAGCAATCCCACTAAACATAAACACAAGTTCAAGAGCCTATTCCAGAAAACACTCAAACTAGCTGGAGAAAATCCGGTAGTCATAGGCGGAGCCTTTAATGCCCCACTGTGATAGTTGTCTTGTGGGCCCAGGCCTCAAACACACATAGATGGCACAATGAACACAGAGAGGCTTTAATGACACGGGGACGGTACTATGACGACGTACACGATAACACACAAGATTCACTTCTAGGAGGTCTGTCGCTTACATAAGCGTCACTGTAGGAGGCCGTCGATTGCGTTTCGTTAGCACGCACTCACACCACGATGAGTCGCAGTGATGACTCTAGCAGCGGGTGGCGCCGGGGATGGAGGCCGGGACGGAGGTCCGGCACACGACGAGCCACTCGCGTGACAGCTGGGTCGGGACGTCAGCCCGCCACGGCTGCACCGCAACACGCCGGCGTCATATGCCCACACAGCAGTGGAGCAGGCCGGATCAGCCACACGAACAGCCAGGCCTGTTTTCCAGCTCACCCAGGAACACCGGCCCAGGGTAGATGGACAGCTCGGCTCGTCCGGGACGAAAGCCCAGCCCCAGCACAGGCTCAGACCGGGCACAGCGACAGCCCGGACGGCTCACCCAGCTCAACCAGGAACACCGGCCTGGGGTAGGTGGACTACTCGGCTCGTTCGGGACGTAAGCCCAGACCAAGCAGCTCAGACTGGTGACATGGCTGTCCCTTCAGCGCCTGCCACCGGCTCTTCTTCCTCGTCCATCGCGCACCAGCACAGTCACGCAGATTCGGCCGCGCAATTCAAACAGTCCATTCCTATCACATTTCCCCCCAAGTTCAAGAAGTCGAGGAGGGTTCTAGCACGGCGGAGTATCGAAAGCCCACACAATGACGAAGCACACGCACTCTCTCTCACTTGTGGAATAGGCAGCTTCACGTGGGAGAAGCTTCCGTCTATCGTAGGACACGGGGAGCAAGCTTCCGTCTTGGGAAACAACTGCTCCGAGACTTCTCGAAGAGGCTTCCGGACGTAGCAAAAAGTGGTTGCTCAAGTCTGGAGCCTCTAGTACAGGCTGCTGTAACGGCTCCTTTAGGCCCATAAATGTATCTTCGTGCGGTGTCATTTACAGTCGTCGTCTTTAGTGGAGCGCGTCCGACTAAATGACGGGGCACCGTTCGTTGACAGACGTCACACGATTTCGCAAACCATTTCGTGTCCGACTGGACCCCTGGCCAGTAATATTCAGCAACGATCCGATCCACCGTTCTCTTCACACCCTGGTGACCGGCGAGGATCCCTTCATGTGCCAACTTCATCACGGTCACCCTAAGATCTCTTGGCACCACTAACTGATCGAGTATTTTACCACTTGACACTTTGTGTTTCCTGTATAAAATGCCATCGTATAAGTAATATTCGCTTTCGTGGCCATCCGTGCTCGTCATCTTGCCGACTTTTTCGAAGCAACGCCTCAGAGACCCATCGTCCTTCTGCAAAGCTTTTAATTTGCTTTGCTCTATTCTAGTGCCTGCGATTTGCATAACAGGCAGTCTGGGAAGCGACGGTGTCTTCATTTCCTTGGAAGCAGCGATGAGCTCTGTACCAGGTTCGTCATCGTCTTCTGTTTGTCTCGAGGAGGCGGCTGTGTTTTTAGCTTGGGACAACGTGTGGTCCTCTATGGCTCGTAGCTCTGACTGAGCGGTGAATGACGTCCTCATAGCAGGATAACTCTTCTCGTCACTGTTATGTCGCTGCGGCGACCATGAACTGGCCGGGTCATTAGGTGAGCGGGCACCCTCAATGTTCCCCAGTACCACGTCATACAGGGGGTCTCGCATACATTTAACTCGCGCGACGCCTGTAAAGAATGGCGTGTCTAAATGTAGTATAGCTTCCGGCAAGTAGCGAATCGTGCGGTCAAGCAAGAATACTGCGCTTTTTGTTCCTGTTATTTTGTCCTCAGGTACCAAATAGAGCCGCACTACCACGGTATTGCAGCCAGTGTCTCGTAAGACAGACACCGGTTGTGATTCCAGGAAGCCTCTTCGCACTGGCAGATTGCCACCGCCACATTTGGGGCCTGGTCGCATTAACGCCAAGGTGACTATTGGGACTCTTTCGCCATCTTGAAGCAATGCGTATCCGCCACGCTCTTCTGTCAGTTTTTCGGTTTGCGACGGAGCCAGCATACACGAAGCTTGTCCTTTCTTTTTCCTCCTTGAGAGGTCACCTTGTTCCTTTCTGCCGGACCATCCGTGACCCTCAGGGTTTTCTTTAGTCCGCGACCAGCACTCTGAAGCTCGATGTCTTGCTTCTTCACAAAGGAAACATCGATTAGTTGTCCGCGGCGCCGCCATTGGGGTTGCAGTCTTGCGGGCAGAGTCTAACGCAAACTCATTGGAGAGCTTCTCGCCACCTAGATTGGTCAGGTTATGTGCCTATTTAAAACAATCGGCAGTCTTCGACAACGTAAAGAGGGTCTTACAGTTTCTTTCTTTCAGGAACACTCGCAGCGATGCAGAACATGTTCCCAAAAACTGTTCAGCAATCACGGCGTCCCTGAGGGAGTCGAAGGTCCTCTCAATATGGGACATTTCAACCCAGCGGTCGAAGTAGCCCGATATTCTTCCTGCATATTGCACGCCAGTCTCGTGGTCTTCGGGCCTTGCGGTTCGAAACTTTTCTCGGTATCACTCAGTGGTGCACCGAAACCGCTGAAGGAGAGTAGCCTTTAGCTGGTCGTAGTCTAGGGCTGAATTTGAATCAAGCCGTCCAATGATCGTCAACGCTTCTCCTGTGAGGCAAAGGCTGAGGGAGAGTGCCCGTTTTGAACGGGCCCATTCTTGACTAGTCGCCACTCACTCAAAACGTTGTAAGTCGGCGTCTAAATCATCTCGGTTATCGTTAAACGGGGGGATCAACTTATGAGGACTGAATACCTCAGGAGCCGCCCTGGTAACCGACTGTTGTGTCGCTGGGTCACTCAACGCGCCTTGTGCGCCAGCAGTTTTTTCCTGGTGCTCGATCTTGAGCCTTAGCACTCGTTCTTCCGCTTCCAATCGTAGGCGCTCTTGTTCTGCCTGCGCTTTCACTTGTTCTGCCTGCGCTTTCACGTCATCGCGATGTTGGGCGCGCATGGTCCCGTTCTCTCGCGATTTCTGCGTCAACCCACTGCTTCAGCTCCGCTCCTGTCATTCCTAAGTCTTTCCCTATAGCGTACAACCTCTCAATCTCCATCGTTCCTCCTGTGCGCTTGAGAATCCTGGCAGGCTCGCCAAAATTGTGATAGTTATCTTGTGGGCCCAGGCCTCAAACACACATAGATAGCACAATGAACACAGAGAGGCTTAATGACACGGGGACGGGACTATGACGACGTACACGATAACACACAAGATTCACTTCTAGGAGGTCTGTCGCTTACATAAGCGTCACTGTAGGAGGCCGTCGATTGCGTTTCGCTATCACGCACTCACATCACGATGAGTCGCAGTGATGACTCTAGCAGCGGGTGGCGCAGGGGATGGAGGCCGGGGCGGAGGTCCGGCACACGTCGAGCCACTCGCGTGACAGCTGGGTCGGGACGTCAGCCCGCCACGGCTGCACCGCAACACGCCGGCGTCATATGCCCACACAGCAGTGGAGCAGGCCCGATCAGCCACACGAACAGCCAGACCTGCTTTCCAGCTCACCCAGGAACACCGGCCCAGGGTAGATGGACAGCTCGGCTCTTCCGGGACGAAAGCCCAGCCCCAGCACAGGCTCAGACTGGGCACAGCGACAGCCCGGACGGCTCACCCAGCTCAACCAGGAACACCGGCCTGGGGTAGGTGGACTACTCGGCTCTTCCGGGACGAAAGCCCAGCCCCAGCACAGGCTCAGACCGGGCACAGCGACAGCCCGGACGGCTCACCCAGCTCAACCAGGAACACCGGCCTGGGGTAGGTGGACTACTCGGCTCTTCCGGAACGAAAGCCCAGCCCCAGCACAGGCTCAGACCGGGCACAGCGACAGCCCGGACGGCTTACCCAGCTCAACCAGGAACACCGGCCTGGGGTAGGTGGACAGCTCGGCTCTTCCGGGACGAAAGCCCAGCCCCAGCACAGGCTCAGACCGGGCACAGCGACAGCCCGGACGGCTCACCGAGCTCAACCAGGAACACCGGCCTGGGGTAGGTGGACTACTCGGCTCTTCCGGGACGAAAGCCCAGCCCCAGCACAGGCACAGACCGGGCACAGCGACAGCCCGGACGGCTCACCCAGCTCAACCAGGAACACCGGCCTGCGGTAGGTGGACTACTCGGCTCTTCCGGGACGAAAGCCCAGCCCCAGCACAGGCTCAGACCGGGCACAGCGACAGCCCGGACGGCTCACCCAGCTCAACCAGAAACACCGGCCTGGGGTAGGTGGGCTACTCGGCTCGTTCGGGACGTAAGCCCAGACCAAGCAGCTCAGACTGGTGACATGGCTGTCCCTTCAGCGCCTGCCACCGGCTCTTCTTCTTCCTCGTCCATCGCGCCCCAGCCCAGTCACGCAGATTCAGCCGCGCAATTCAAACAGTCTATTCCTATCACACCCACACACTGCGTGGGGATATCTATATTCCAGGCCAAAAGGAAGGGCCTTATGGAATGACTCGCAAGAATTAGGGCTCACGCTAGTCACAGACCCCGGTACGCCAACCAGAGTAGGCACAGCGTTAAACAGGGACACAACCCCAGACGTAACATTTACCAAGAATATTGAAAAGGCGACGTGGCGCAACACACTAGAAGATCTGGGTAGCGACCACTGCATATCGGAGTTACTCGTCAAAGAAGGCACCGAATAGACCCAACGAACGACAGATCAAATTAATAGACTGGGAACTACTTCGTAGATCGCGATAGGCTACACACCAACGATCCATCACAGACATAGAACAATGGACTAAAGAGCTCAGCGATGACGTCAAATCTGCCACAAAAATAGCACCACCTCAATCTAACTTGAAGAAATGCGATAGCGGACTTCTCCACATGTGGGAAGGTAAGCAGTCACTGCAAAATAGGCTTAAAGGTCAGAAGCATAACCGAAAATTGAGAAAGCGCATAGCACTCCTCAACAAAGAAATAGAAGAATATGCTGCGCAATTGAGCAAGCAACAATGGGACGAGATATGTAATTCCATGGACGGACAATTAAGCACCGGCAAAACCTGGCACATGCTTAGGTTCCTGCTAGACCCTGAGAATAACAAGAAAAACCACAGACAAGCCATTAATAAGTTAATACACGCCTATGAGGGCACCGAAGAGGAATTTCTCAAAAAATTAGAGCAGGAATACATAACACAGGCACCCCCTTGCAACCATCCTAGCTACAACGGGAATATCAACGCAAAATTACACGAGAAATTCACGGAGGCAGAAAGCCGCGCGGCCCTACAAAAGTTGAACACCAAATCAGCCCCAGGCCCAGACGGCATAACAAACAAGACTCTCAGGAACCTCGATGATGGATCGATCACCAACCTAATGGAATATATAAACGAGTGCTGGATAAAGGGAGAAGTACCAGCTCAATGGAAGAAAGCGATGATAACGCTTATTCCAAAACATGGTAAAAAGCTTGAGATCGACAACCTCAGACCGATCTCCCTATGATCCTGCGTCGGAAAATTAATGGAACATGTAATTTTAAATAGAGTAGATAACTTTTTAGAGGATAATAACATATACCCAGATACAATGATAGGATTTCGCAAGAACCTTTCGACACAAGATGCAATGCTTCAACTTAAGCATCAGATAATCGACTATAAAACGCGCTCTACAAGGGTCATCTTGGGCCTTGATCTTAAAGAGGCTTTTGATAATGCAAACCACGCAACCATATTGGAAAACATCGAGCGATTAGGACTAGGGCAACGGACGTATAACTATATCAAGAGCTTCCTATCTGATAGGAAAGCAGTCTTCTTCCCCTCCTCCCCTTCCCTTACGTAGAGTAGCAGGCCAGATGCTCCATATTCCGGCCAACCTCTCTACTTTTTCACATCAATAAACTACTTCTTCTTCTCCGTCGGAGGACTCACGTCACACGAGATCGACATGGGGGGGGGGGGGGGGGGGGCGGCACGCCGCAAGGCTCTGTCATCTCCCCGATGCTGTTCAGTCTCGTCTTGATGGGACTCCCCGAAATACTAAATCACATAGAGTCCCTCAATCACACAATATACGCGGACGATATTACTATCTGGGTCTGTGATGGTAGCGACGGATCAACAGAACAACGACTCCAGACAGCAATAAACACAGTAGAGGAACACCTCATAGGAACAGGCCTCACATGCTCTGCAGAGAAGTCCGAACTTCTCTTATACCGCCCCACACTTAGGGGCAGGCCTCCCAAAGGATACGACGGAAACGAGGCTCATGAGGAAATAAAGTTACACACCAAGAACGGACGGAATATCCCAATAGTCAATCAGCTCAAGGTACTGGGTCTAATAATCGAGAACAAAGGTACAAACGGGGAAACCATAAGGAAGTTAGACACAAAGGTAACGAACACCATGCGATTAATCAAACGAATTACTAACAAACACCAGGGTATGAAGGAAGAAAGTATCATACGGCTCATACAATCATTCATAATCAGTCAGATCACATACATAGCAGCCTTCCACAATTGGTTTGCAGCTGAAAAGACCAAAATTAACAACCTCATAAAAAAGGCACACAAACTAGCACTAGGGATTCCAATCAGTACGAGCACAGATCTCTTCCTAAAGTTAGGACTCCACAACACACTGGACGAACTCATAGAAGCGCAACAAACATCCCAGGTGGAACGACTAACCAAAACCAAAACAGGACGGCATACACTACGCAAGCTAGGAATGATGAATTACCACAATCAATACGGGGAAAAGTGGACGATAACGAGAGAAATTCGCGACAAACTCCTAGTAACAAATATACCCAAGAACATGCATCCCGTTTACAACAAGGGCAGACGCACGAGTAGAGCAGAGAAAATGATCCGAAGCTATGGCTCAGACGACAGAGCAGCCTTCGTAGAAGCGGCTGAATACCCACACAGAAATAGCTACGTGACAGTAGCCGTAGATCACACCCAAAAGCCCCTTACAAGCGTTTCAGTTAATACCAAACATTCCGAGACAGCAGAAGACGTAGCCATTGCACTAGCATTGGTCTCCACAAACGCTCAATACATAATTAGCGATTCTCAGGCAGCCATTAGAAACTATGCTAAGGGTAGGATCTCTCCTGAGGCGTGGCGCATCATCATAGTCAACAAAGTAAAATTCTCTAACTCAGAGAAGAATGGCAGGCAATTGCTCTGGTTCCCAGCACATACGACTCCAGGCATTCACGCAATCAACCCCAACGAGGTAGCACACTGCGAAGCTCGAGGTCTTACTCGCCGAGCTGAGCAAGGAGTGACTTCTATCGGTCAGGGGAACGCGGAGGAGGAGATCTGGGAAAAAAAGACAGATTAACAAGATTTTTCGATATTACAAAATTCTATCAAAATCAGAGGCGAATATTACTACCACCTCACACTAAACTGAACAGAACTGAGTCCGTTGCTTGGAGGCGATTACAAACAGAAACCTATGTGAATCCCGTGCAGATAAAGACTTTCTACCCCGAGATATACGCCAGCGATATATGCAAGCTATGTAAATCTGCTAGAGCCACCCTTCAACACATGTTGTGGGGATGTAAAGTATATCAAGAAAAAATGGCAGTCTCCCCGGAAAATCTACAGGCGCGGTGGTCGGCCACGCTACTCAGCTCAGAACTCCTAGACCAACTTTGGGCCGTCCAGCGAGCCATGGATGCCGTGCGGGAGCAACAGCTCCCAGTGGCCATCTAGGCGGCCCCAGGCCCGGGCCTCCCAATCGCCGGTTTTCAAATAAAGTTATGTCACTCACTCACTTAAACTTACACCCCGCTTCAGATACCCGATCGCCGGGCATCGGGATGAGCCTGGGAGTAGAGTTTTTTTTTTCACTGTACACTGTACTGACATGGCTATGCTCAGCAAGATAGGGTCTGGCAATCGTGGCACCGACATGAAAGCAGGGAAACACGGGTAGAAGACACGCTGCAGTGTGTTCACATTTCTCCACGTTTCTCTTCGCTCCACGTTTCTCACGCTAAGCTTTACTGCCATTTTCATTTTCCTGCGAGATGAATTTTTGGTCGTGCTTAGATTCGAGATTCATTTCGATAGGTTGGACTTAAGATCGGATCCTCCTCTGAGACGAGAATCGAACTATGGGGAAGTGGGCCAAGTATGCGAGAAAGTATAAAAAAGAATGGGAGCAAGACCCCGAGCTCCAAGGCGGGCCCATGGTGCTTCTACTTATTGCCCGTAACGTCATAGATGCAGGTACTCATTGTGCTAATATCGAAACATGTTTGCCACGATGACATCAGTGCACCACGTCACGTGAACATCACCCACCGTGTCAGCTTAGAAGGTGGAGTGTCACGCTGCTGACTCGAGGACGCGGGTTTGATAAGCGGCCACGGCGGTCGCATTTCGATAGAGGCGAAATGCAGGAACACCCGTGTACTGAAATTTCGGTGCACGTTAAAGAACCCCAGGTGGTCAAAATTAATCTGGAGACCCCCACAGCTTCGTGCCTCCCAATCGTATCGAGGTTTTAGCACGTAAACCCCCAGCAATCAATATTATTAGCACATCAACATAGTTTGCTTTTTGACAGTAACCCGTTTTCACAGGATTACCACTGTTATCAATTTGTCGTTTACCTTTGCTCTTTGTGCGCCGTCGCGGCTTTTACCATTTCGAGTGAGTTGGGTTCGGGACGTGCTCGTTGCCGAAAACGACTGCGCGCTTCTTGCACTGGTGTGCCATTTTGCGCAGTAATCTTTTAAAGCTTCGCTTACACTGATTCAGACAGCGAGTGGCATCTGTTGCCTGTCCCATTTCTTATCGCATGTTCTTGGCGTGCTAGAGACCTAAGATGTTGGCCAGGTTGGTGTAAATTGACACTATATAGGTACTGTGTGTCCAAGCTAATCCGCGCCAAGCTAACTAAAAAGTAAAAAGAAAAAAAACAAGAAAACGAGAAAACAAGATCGGATGATCAGACACATAACGCCAGATATCATAGCGCGACAAGACGCGTTCTGGCTCATTAAAAAAGAGGCCATGGGCGCGTCGCCGTCGCAGACCGCTAAACGCAGAATTCGTAGTTAATATTACTCTATAATACTCAAAATAATCACTTAGTACTATCTGTCATAAAATAAAAGCACTGTGGTTTCGCCCTCTGCAGCGATTCACTGGAACTTGAGAGCTTCTGGGGCCAACCAAAAGAGTTTTTTGTGTGCCAGCATGATGTCTCTGTTGCTGAGGTTAAGGGTCGACCGCCACTGTGGCAGGGACATTTTGTTGCGACGGGTTGTGCAAAAAAGGACTGCCGTAGACGAATGTGAAAATGTTTACACAGATAAAACTGAAATGAAAATGGCTATATTTGGCTACAATTTTTTTGCTCTTTTTTGTGTTTGGCTACATTTGGGCTACAATATCTCTAGCTTTGGGCTACGCCGCCTCGTCGGACCTGGCAACACTGTGCGCGCCACCTGTGCACTGTGCGTAGCTTTCGCCCCACTTCCCCTACGTGTGTTCGGTCTGGAAGTGCTTCGCGATGCGTTTTCCGATGCCACGGACCACGAGGAAATGCTTATACAGTTCGTATAACTTAGGATTACTTGGCATTACTTCGTATAACTTAGCATCACTTCGTATAGACAGGACCAGCTAGGAACTGATCAGCTCCGCTGTGTCTTTAGCCTTGCCCCACTAGTGAAAACTACCCCGATTTCTCTCTCCATTGCTGATCACATTCGCACTCTGTTTTTTTTTTTTTTTTTTTTTACCCTGAATGGCCGATCGGCCCTTAAGGCTGGACGGCATTCTGAACAGACTGCTTTGCAATCTGGACGAAAAGGTCATCGCCACGTTAACGGATGATATCGACCGCGTGTGGGACTCCGGTGACGTCCCGGACGATTGGAAGCTCGCGTCGGTAGTTCTCATTCCAAAGCCAGGTCGCACCCCTGGCCAAAACAACCTACAACCAACCTGGCTCACATTTTGCGTGTTAAAAGTAGCGTAACACGTCATTAACAACCGGATATCTATAGGTACATTGAGGAACGCGAACTCTTCCCTTACAACATGGTGGGCCTTCGTCCGTCCTTGTCAACTCAGGACGTCATAAAACACATTAAACATCAGATCATCGATAGGGAGACCAGTGACGTCAGGGGTATCCTGGCGCTGGATCTTGAAAAGGCGTTCGTTAACATTTCCCATAGGCACGTCTTCGATTTCGTTTCGGACATGCACCTTGGATCCAAGATTCACGGGTTCGTCAGTTCATTCCTTCACCAGTCAGGGCCTTCGTCATCAGTCAGGGCCTTCGCCACGGGTTCGGTGACGAGGGAGGCGGCCTCCCTGCTTTGCGGCAGGAGCCCCGCGGCAGGGCCCTGCAAAGCAGGGCCTCCCTTCTTTGCGGGAAATACCAGCCCAGGGCCGGTATTTTGTAGCGATGCTATTTCGATGGTAACGCCTTTTCGCGCTTTTCGCGCTTGGTCAGTGGTCAGAGCAACGGTCCACTCACGTTATCAACGGAATCAGCCGACCGTGAGCGGTGGATGTTAAGACTAGTATAGAAGAAAGAATAACGCATCGCTACAAAATACCAGCCCTGTTGTGGTACGGCCGTTACTCGGCTTCAACTTGCCGCTACTTCCTCCCAATAAGAGTAAATTCTGCAACCTTGCAAAACACTTTGTCTTGTCTGGTAGCCTTGGCGACATCTCTCGCCGACAGCGGCGTGGTTTCAAAAACTTCAAAAACGGTTTCTTCATCCTTCGCTTGACTCGGAAGTGCGAATCTGGATATTTGAGCGGGCATTTGTATTTGGGACCCTTTCCCGCACCTAAGCTGGTAGCGGTATCCCACTAAGATAAGCACCCATCGTTACATGCGCGCCGCGGCCAAAGGTGCTATCGGATTGCATGCACCTAGAATGCCGAGTAACGGCTGGTGATCCGTGAAAAGCATAAAAAGGTGAACGTACAGATATCGACGAAACTTCTTTAACCCATATATTATGGCCAACACTTCTCTTTCAATTTGCCAGTAGGCTCGTTCCGCTGCCGATAATCATCGAGAGGCAAATGTAATCGGCCTTTCGTCTCCGTTTGCTTGCACACGCGAAATCATCGCGTCCAGTCCGTACTGCGATGCATCGCAACTGAGTACTAGCGGCCGGTTTGGATTGTAGTAGCAGAGGACTGGGCTCGACGTGAGCAGTTTGTAGCGTTAGCTACACTGGCCTAGCCAAGCCCGTTTCGCGCGGCACATCAAGAGCCGTGCTGCGCATGCGCAAGGATCAGTGATGTCACACGGCTTGCGCACCGGAGCCACCGCAGCCGGCACCTCTCGCGCACTCCGCCGCCGCGACTCACCGCCGCCGGTCTGCGCATTCCAGAGGAGTGACGTCGTAGCCGTGGTGGACGCGCTGGCGCCGGCGCGCTCGCTGCGCAGTCGCCGTCTGACACTGCGCTGGAGCCGCTGCGCTTCTGACTGGCGTTTGCCAGTGTGGTATAGCCATGGAGAAGGAGAGCGCAAATGCTGCTCAACAGCGCAGAAGAACGGAGAAGCTTGACTCATCGGATCCCGAAGTAGTTGCCTGCCAATTAGCGGTTGAGCGCAGGAGGAATGAACAGAAGAAGGCTAAACGTGCTGCGGAGACACTGGAGCAAAGGGACGAACGTCTAGCAAAGCGGCGCCGCCAGGAGGCTGAGCGACGTGCCCGACCACCCCTGCAGCAACAACAAAACGCCGTCGATGAGACGTCAAGGCTTGCCGATCGACTGAATATAGTGTGAAACTCAGCGAAAGCGCCAGTGCGACTCGGACCTTCAGCTGAACCTTTGCTAATGCTAGGTATATCCTGCCATAGCCGAGCTAAGCCACGCACAGTTTTTTTTTCTTTCTTTTTGAAAAGCCGCAGCGCATCTTTGGGCCAGTGCCACCACAGGCCTTTCTTTAAAAGAGCGTACAGCGGCGCTGCCACGGTCGCCAAGTTTGACAGAAACTTGGAATAAAAGGTCACCATGCCCAAAAATGATTTAAGTTCCGTTGCATTTGAGGGTCCTGGCGCAGCCCTGTTTGCTGTGGCTTTTGATACCAAAGGCTGGATTCCGGCTGCGGATATCCGGTGGCCCAGGTACCAAACTTCCCTTTGAAAAAAACTTGCATTTTTTCTCTTGAAGGATTACTTTGTGGGCCTGAAACGGCTAGAGTACTTGTTCTAGCCGCTCTCGACAGTCCGACGTGCTGGTACCCCCAATGATTACATCATCAATGTAGCATCTTACGTGAGGAATACTACTGAGAATTCTGTCCATAAGCGACTGAAATACCGCCGGAGCGCTTGCAATGCCAAAGGGCAGACGCTGGTTTTGGAAGAGCCCTTTATGGGTGTTTATCGCCAAGAGTGACTTGGAGTCTTGGCATAGCTCTAGTTGCTGGTATGCAAATTAAATTATGGGGTTTTACGTGCCAAAACCACGATCCGATTATGAGCCACGCCGTAGTGGGGGACTCCGGAAATTTCGACCACCTGGGGTTTTTTAACGTGCACCTAAATCTAAGTACACGGGTGTTTTCGCATTTCGCCCCCATCGAAATGCGGCTGCCGTGGCCGGGATTCGATCCCGCGACCTCGTGCTCAGCAGCCCAACACCATAGTCGCTGAGCAACCACGGCGGGTGTTGCTGGTTTGCAGAGGCTAGATGCAAAACGTAAAAAAAAAAACACTCAAGGCCTCTAAAGCTGCCAACAAGTGTTCTGGCAGCGGAAGTGGGTCTGCTTGCAGCACGTGGTTCACCGTGAGCTTATAGTCACTAGACAACCGGACCTTGCCTTTGGTATCACCGTCACTAAGGCGCTAGTGCCTATTTGCATAGTCACGTTGTGGACCTCTACATCCACGGTAACATAATACGCCGACTTGTTGCTGGCGATACTTCAAATCTGGAAATCGTTCTCCGATTCTGTCGCGGAGTCATCCACCCAATTTATATCAGAGGTGGTCATAGCGCTAGAAGATACGGACAAGAACGAGAGAACAGGACGAGCGCTAACTTTCAACTGAGTGTTTATTTCGAGAAACAACCGTATTTGTAGGCCCGCATACTAAAAAGGCCCAATCATCGCACATGAAAACCGGCCGCATCCAGGAATTCAAATGAATTTGCGTTCCTGGATGCGGCTGGCTTTCAAGTGCGATGATTGGGCCTTTTTACATGCGGGCCTACAAATACGGTTGTTTCTTGAAATAAACACTGAGTTGAAAGTTAGCGCTCGTCATGTTCTCTCGTTCTTGTCCGTATCTTCTAGCGCTTTGACCACCTCTGATGTATCTAACTATCCCAAAAAGCCATACTTGTAAACACCCAATTTAATTCTTTGCGTGGTTCGCTTCCCCACCTGCACATCGTCCTGAGATGACCTTGAGTGCCACACTTGTAGCGCTTGTACCTGCGGTATCGACACATTCTTTCCGAGTGGCTTTTTCCAGATCGGAAACGTTCTATCGGTGCCGCCCTGACTCCTCGCCTGCGGTTCTCTGTAACGGGGCGTGGTTGTTGGCCCGAGAGCTTGCCTATTTACCTGTTTTCAGCTATGAGGTCCGTCTGACGACCTGCTTCGTCTGGCTTAATTTGTTGCGACTTCTTCGATGCCATTTCGCGGGTCAGAGCAATTTTTGAAGCCCCTTCAAACGTCAGAACTCCGGCGTCTGTCGCAAACAGCTCCCGCTTGGTGTCCGCGCACTGCAGCCCCGCTAAGAGCCTGTCCCCCAAGGCTTGGTCAAGAAAGTTATCGAATGCGCAACTTCTGGCTAAATTCTTCAGGTGGAATATGGATTCTGCCAGGCTTTCTTGGTCAAACCGTACGCGGCTGTTGAATCTGCATCTTACCGCTATGATGGCTTTCCGAGGGCTGTAATGGTTCCTCAGAACCGCTTTTGCCTCATCGTACGTTTTACTGGATGTAACAAGGGGTACAAGCAGGATTTTGATTATTTCGTACGATTTAGGTCTTACGACCGTCAATAATACGGCTAATTTCTTGCTGTCGGCTACTCTGTCGTGTACTGTACGGAAGGTGACGCGCGCAGGCTCGCAGCATGACGAGCACGTAGACCAGCGAGCTCCGGAACCGGGAATGCTTTATTCGGAACAGCGCGTGTTTCTTATGCGCACTGGGGGGTGCTTATCCGCTTCTCAATCAAGAAAATATAATAATCGTATAGAGAAACAAAATTATGAAAAATCTATGCAACTGATTGAAGCCAGAAGGCCAAATTAATAGAACAGTTATACACTGAGTAATAAGAACCAGAAACACCAATTATAATTGAAAATTCGTGGGCGAAGAGGGTCGCTCGAGAAAAAAAGAATATCGCACAGAAAGTTAAGTACAGCAAAATCATGTCACATGAATGCCACATTTTCAAAGCAGGCCTTGTTTATGTGAGTGCTTACAAAATGCGCAAGCAGCGGTGTCAGGCTACCTAAATACAAGGGTTAAGCTTCTCGTGTGCCTAGGCGGGAAGAGCCACGCTTTCGCACCGTTTGGATCGATAAATGCTCGGCTGCCGTCGGACCCGCTCTGTGTAAACAAAGAGGGTCGCTTTCAAAACACGTTGGGACAAGCGGCTCACTCTGCCCGTGCGCTCTAGTATCCTCCAACACGCGTGCTTGTTGGACTGAAAGAAGCTTCCGAATGTTTGGAAAGGTGGACCGGGTTATTCGACGCTAAGTGAATCGAGTTAGCCGACACTTCCATGGAGATTTTTTATGGCGAAGGCGCTTCAGTGGCGCGATTGGGAGGACATGAAGCACACGGAGGAACTCGTGCAATGACGTTATCGAACGTTTCTTTGCCAATTTTGTTGGCGATGTAATGCCGGGCTGTTTGGAAGCACTAGCAATGGTTGCTGTTCTTTCAGTTCCAGCTGAGGAGTGGAAGGAGGAACGCTAGAGTCAGAGGCAGACTTCACGCTTCGGAGCCATGCTGGCCCCAATGGATAGCTGGATGAATGAATACTGCAAACCATAATTTGGAAATGGGGAACTGGCATTTAATGCAAAGCTTGTCATTTTTGTATTTTTGCGCTGTTCTCCTCCGATCATTCAAATCAGTTATTCGTACTGACAGCGCCAGGTAGTTAGCTACCTTGGTATACTTACAGTACTTTAAAAAAAAGTGTGCTTCGTACTATAATGTCATCTGAGCATACAGCTTTGCATAGACCCTTTTTTTTCAAAAACGGTGTCATAATGCGTACGCAGTGACGCCATCTGTGAACTGTTTTATTTTACCGCCATGCTGACTTCGAGGAATGTTCTGTGTTGTATGCAATGTATACGCTCGGCAGAGGTTGCGGGTGGTTGTTTGACCCTCTGTCGCAGAAAATGCTGTGTCGGTGTCGTCCCACGTTTTCCGTGGCCTAAAAATGTCGCTCATATTTCGGTATATGTATGTGGCCTGCCTTGCTATAGGACACGCGGCATGTGCGGGTTTTATTGCCACACCCTTCGATCCATAGAGTTGCTCATACCTTGGCTTCCATTCTTGATAAAGGTATTCCTCGTAATTTTGAGAATGACAGCCCACAAAGAAATGTCATGAAACTAAACGCCAACAGCGCATGCTTGTTATGGTAAATCTTCTCAGACTTAAACATTAAGATTGCGAAACAATAACCGAAACCTGAAAATGATGCAATTGTTTTGGCGTGGGTGTGCACTATCTCCGGGATCAGCCCACGCTAGAGGTCGTGTTTCCAGGAATCGCAGAGTGGCGCGCGCCGCTCGGTTCCTTGGAACACCATCCAGATGGCGCTCGCCTCCGCGAATCCGCGGCCATGACGGCGCCCGCCGTGCGGGGGACAGAAATAAAGGAACCAGAAAGTTCGCTTTCGTGCATAACGTTCGTCACCAGCGTTTCCCGGCAAACATCATGGTTACATAAGCTGCAGTTTCCAGGAAGCGTGAGAAGCAGTCAGGGAACTGTGAATGCTTTGAATCGCGTTCCACTCTTCAAGGCGAAGCTTAAGCGTCCTCCAAGTTTTTATGGATGATATGGCCTCCTTAGTGCGCTGTGACGACGTCTGCGTTGGAAAATGTTAAGTGAAACGCATTGGGGGTGATTTAAGTCTACGTGGCTGAAATTGCTGCTGCCAATGAGGGGGGCGGAGCATCTAGGGCGAGACGCGTACGTGTGTTTCAACCTACAATCGAACTCGGAGAGCAGTTGTATATTTATAACCATTCATTTCACAAGCGAGCCTTGAGTGTAGCGTTGACCCTGCATTTCACATAGGGTTTAGTTAAGAAGCAATGAGTATCCCAAGAAATAAAATGAAAGTATCCTAACAGTGTGGGTGCCGCTTTGCTGTTTACTTGGATGAGTGTTCGAACTGTAATTTTAGATATATTGCACAACTGGTTCGTTTATAAGATGCATTTCTTGCGTCCGGACAAAATATTGTTACGTGAATTTTCGGTCAGTATTAACTTCATGCCGTACAAGCTACAGGACGTTCAAAACTAAGCTTGCTGTTCTTGTGGTTCGTGCTTTCCGACGCACCCACCGCTTTTGCGAAAATCATGTGCTCACAGAAACATGTTGCACACTTTAGTTCATGCGCTGTCCATTCGATTTGACTACTACTCAGGTCAAAGAGGCTGTATTTAAGTATAAATAGTGCTGTGTTAATCCAAGAAGTCGACCTCATAAAGGAGGCGCAACGTAGAAATATGATGTATAGTAAAGTTGAAACGCGTGAGAACGATACCGGTGTCTAACGCAAATATGCTAACGATCGGCGCTTAGATGCTTCGGGGTTGCATTGAGTGGCCGTACGTGGGCAGTCTTATGTTTCAGGTTTCAGTTCCTACGTCCAGCGATGGTGTATTCATAAGTTTATTTTTCTTCAATTCCTTCCAGCAATCTGCAGACGCCACTGCTCTTCGTTGAGAGGCAAACAATGCAGACAAGTTACTTCACAACCAAATGCCGGTGATGCTTGTGGTCCACGCCGCATATTTGGTGAGCCAAGAACTTAGGTTTTATTTTGTTACTACTGCCGTCAAAGAATACATAGTGGTTCCCTACGTCCTTCAATGAGCTAACATCAGCCAACTATTTCACAGAACGAGCTAATACAACCCGCCGTGGTTGCTCAGTGGTTATGGTGTTGGGCTGCTGAGCACGAGGTCGCGGGATCGAATCCCGGCCACGGCGGCCGCATTTCGATGGGGGCGAAATGCGAAAACACCCGTGTACTTAGATTTAGGTGCACGTTAAAGAACCCCAGGTGGTCTAAATTTCCGGAGTCCCCCACTACGGCGTGCCTCATAATCAGAACTGGTTTTTGCACGTAAAACCCCATAATTTAATTTTTTTTAACAAGCTAATACATCTCCAAATAGTTCCACACCACGCGACGGCCACATATTCAAGCAGCACCGGGCTGGTTCGCACAAGCCAGAGCGGAGGACTGGCTTTCTGCGCGCTGGTTTTCAGGCCTTTCGTTCTTGCCCGATTGAAAGCCTATGGGAACATACGAGTTAAGGATTCCGCGCGATCGTACACGAATATGTTTGCAGGACAAATGCTCCATGTGTGTTTTCTTTGTTAGGGTCACTGAGCTATGTTTCCTTTATCGTTTTATTTTTATTCTATTGTTTTTCTGCATGAGTGATTTTTTAAGAATCTCCTATTGCTATCCACACGTTCATTTTTCTTACTATCACGAAAAGCCAACTAGGATAAGTTAACTATATGCTTCTCCGGAGCGCATGTTATGACGTCTCTGGGGGACAATAAATACCAGAAATTGAATTTAGATCAACCTAATATTTCTACATAATGCCAAGAACAATTACTACCATGGTTAGCCTAGACGGCATTACAGCAGGAGAAGCGGAGGTTGTAAGTGGTCACTTCATATTTACCAGGCCAGTTGATTCTACCGCGGCTGCTAATGTGTCTCCTGTGCTTGTTCTTGTCGGCGATAGCAAGGTTTAAGGTTGCGCTTAAACTCCTCGGATGGCGTTTTAACTATACGGCTGGGGGAGAGGGGGTACCGCCATGAGCGTTCGAGGCCTCGCGGGCGACAGTGGGCATCAATGAACACGCTGTGAAATGTTAGATAACTTTAGCTTGACATTTTGTGTCCGTTCCGCTCAGACTAACGCATACACACAGCACTTCATCGGGAATGCTAGTGTGCCGTTGTACGCGTGCGCATAGCGTTCACGCCAGCACCACAAGGCGGAACGCCATCCTGGCTCCGCCACCAAAGCGATTGAGCGTAGCGTTCACGGTACGTCCACGTTGATTATTAACTTTTGCCGCCGAATGCACTCTGCTACCTTCTACCTTCTACCACGCGCGATCGGCGCATGCGCCGGTGATATCGTGACAACACGATAACGGCGATGGCGCAAGCGCTGCTCGAGCGTTAATTAGTGCACTCGCCATAATACTGGCTTTCATATAGAGGCCCAAGACACCGCGCTGCCTCTGCTTCTCACCGCCTTCGTTAGGAACGGCTTATGCCAGAATGTATCACACAAGATTACTGTTATTGTACACAACTACAAGAGAGAAACATTACTGCCGATTACCGTAAAGCAAGTTCTTCATCGCTTACTATCATCAAGCACGTCTTGGACAGCCACACACGCCGCAGTTCAATATGCAGAAGAGAAAGATGTCAGGTTTTTTCTTATAGAAGGAGTAGTAGAGAATAACCAAAGTGGATCAAAAACAACACTTTTAACAGTGTTATTTAGTGCTTTCAATGTCTGCGATGATCACCAGATTTTTAATCAAAAAGCGCAGTATACGCATTGAAGTATGGATGGCTGTTGAATGTACCAAGCAAGAAACGTTGCTTGCTAACATTCGAAACCCTCCACAGTGCGTCTTTACGGTATACATAGATTTACACTATAGTATTATGAAAATGAGATTAAAAGCAGGTAGCATCACAAAATGAACGCCTCAGGGGCAACCCGTACGCTTGCGCGGTATTGTATACTATACCACTCAGTGCGTATTTCTTTTGGTGAAGAGAAATATTTAAAAAATGATAGTTTTAATGAGCAGACTGATTAACTGGTATAATTCGAGCAAGACACGGCACGGTGTCACGGCACGGTGGCGCTGGGTATTTTCCGTCTGGCCCTTTCCTGCCTGCTGCACCGAAATCCGCCGCGACGATATATTTGGCGGCCTGCCCTACAAGGAAAGAGAACCTTCACGTCCCGCACTCAATCGATGCATGCTTCGCCTAGGGTAGAGCCAGCGTGAAGCGGAAGCAACAGTGTGTTTGTTTGTCGCTGCGACCAACAGTGCGAAAGCACAGATGCCTTCCCCGTATTTCTGTTCGCGACGCCGCATACGCGTCCGCCTTCGCGCGCCCGCCGCACGAATTGGGGAGACGCGGCTGGCAACAAAGTGCGGGATAACTCGGGAGTGTGTCGCGCGAGCCGAGAGGGCTTTGTGTTCCCCACCATCGCCCGCGTCTTCTCCCGGATTCTGCTTCCCAGGTCGGTGTGGCGGGTGCACTTTTCTCCTGAGCGGAAGCAACTCGCGTCAAAGACAAAGATGAAGTAAGAAGGACAGAACCGGAGTTTGCTTCCGTACGATTCATTCCAAAGATAAATGAGCGGGAACTGGAGTTTGGGGCCCTCGACGAGAGGCCCGTTGTGATGAATGGCTGCACGCAGCAAGATGACTGGCGGAGAAGAGCGCGTCACTGTGTTTGGTATTCACTCTTGTTTCTCACTGTTATACCGGTGTTCGTTTCCCTGGAGACGAAAATTCAACATAATTAAGGGAAACAGGGAGTTCCCAGTGCACATGAACAACGAAAAGCAGTCTTTGGCGGGCGCGCTTTCTTCTTTTTCTTCATTTTTTTAACCAAACGCTCTTTATTGTCAGCTGTTTTCCGTGTTTCGCTTTCTATAAGAATGATTAAATCTGTGTGCTGCATTTCTGTACGCAATTCTTTGGTGTGAAACCACGTCCCCCAGGTGATTGTGATTTGGATTTGAAAACTTGGGCCGTCCGCCAAAGTGCAGCCGGATATCACGGCGTTCCAGCCGCCTATCTCTGTGGTTTTATTGTTTTTTTTCCTTGTCTCGTTTTGATTGCAATTTCCTTTAATTTTTGATGGCACTTTCATCTTTTTACGTAGAACACACTGTTCCGCACTATCGCTTGCGTGAAAATCTATAAGCAAGGCAGGAAAAACAAGTACAAACGTGGTGGCAACCTCAGAAAGCCACATGTGAAGCTATGACGAAAACAAAAAGTCAAAAGAACAGAATAAGAGAAGAGTAACCGTAGCAGCAGAGTAACCCGCACTCTAGCGTAGCAGAGTAACCCGCATGGCGTAGCAGAGTAACCCGCACTCTAGCAGGTGAGTAACACTGTAGCATGTTTTCTTATTACTCACAAAATGTTTTTTTTTTTAAAACCACCTCGAACAAATAACACGATCAGAGTAATTGAGTTGGATTGCTCGAAGAGTGTATAATACTTGCACAATAAATCTAAATGCATAATTGCTAATTAACAAAAGAATTGCTAATTATGTTTTTCTGAGACTATATTAGGTTTGAGTTGTGCAAAAAAACGATTGGTTTTTTTGCAGAACTCCTGTGGAGTCTGCTTTACTGTAAATTGCGCATTGTTTTTATTTATCAAGCTCGATGTCACATTTATTTACAGCTGTCTCATTGCGTTTGAACTTTATTTTTGTACTTGTAAAGGTTGTTTACCGCAAGGGCTATTACACACTCTTTATTTTGTCACCCCTTTCCAAGCGTTGAGGTCCCATAATGGCTGAGCATGAGGCCGGGAGCGCGCTTGTACCTATTTTACCAGTAAGTACCCGGCGGCAGCACTTGCCTCCCAAAGCAGCGGCTGATGCTCTTCAACAAAGCGGTCTGTGGTTGGACAAGCAGGCGCCCAAAGACAACTCGCAAATCTCTATTGGGCCCCATTTTTGAGATGTGAACCCCCACGAGAGCCGAGCCCCAGGCCAGGGAACATCTTTGCCTATTGGGAAACAAAAATCACTGCATATCCACGAAGTGAATGATGATGAGTGGGCGAAGCACCGGGGGATCATTCGGTTAACGGTGAATCCCCCGACGCCTACAAGCGAACCCAGAGGCGGCGAGAGCGCGGGAAACGGCGGCAAAACGCCGGAAGCGTTCTCTACCGGAGGTTGGTGGCACCGATGCTCGGTTCTAGCGCGAGCTTCGCCAGCCCTCAGCTCCGGGTCCGCTTCCCGGCGTTGCCGTACTGCTGCAGCTTTGCGAGCCCTCAGGTTCGAGTCCGCATGCCGGCGTTGTCGTGCTGCTGCAGCTTCGTGAGCCCTCAGCTTAGGGTC
Source organism: Dermacentor silvarum (assembly GCF_013339745.2). NCBI lineage: Eukaryota > Metazoa > Arthropoda > Arachnida > Ixodida > Ixodidae > Dermacentor > Dermacentor silvarum. Next base: position 125,318,717 of record NC_051158.1, on the reverse strand, counting down.
CGCTTGCCGGCGTTGTCGTTTTGCTGCAGCCTCCCGCGCCCTAGACTCCGGGTCCGCTTGTTGTCTGTGTCGCCATGATGCAGCAGCTTTGCGAGCCGTCGACTGTTGCCTGTGTCGCCATGATGCAGCAGCTTTGCGAGCCGTCGACTCCGCTTGCAGTTGAGCCGCTACTCTCGCCTTTTCATCCATAGCGGGCGCGCCGTTATCAGAAGCGACCGTTATTATCTATGGCTGAAGAGAGAAAGAGAGCGCGCGTCGGGATTGAACGCCCTTGTGCACCTCAGCGCTCCAAGCGGACTCCATGCAGACCAGAGCTCCGGATAAGAGAGAAAGAGAGCGCGCGTCCGGAACGAACGCTGATGATGGTGATGATGATGATTTATTGGCATCTGCTTCGAAACGGGGCGGCGTCAAATAGTCACCTAGCCTGCTTGATTTAATCAGGTATACTATACATGTTCTTTATCTAGCATTTTTGTACACCTCTCATTATTCTTTTTCTTTTTCAAAAATTTACCTTGTAGCGCTACCTATGATTTTGAGAGATCAGGTCGTATCCATCTTTTCCCTGCTTTTTCTCCATCAGTACTATAATCGTCTCTTGCTTATCTCTACGGCTGATCTGGTGATGTTTCCTTTCACTTTAAACCCAAGCGCTTCTGAGAGTGGCACCTTACCTACGGTTCTCGCTCGGTGGATCGCGTCGCATTACATTTGGATGTGCTGAGTGGTCTCTGGATATTTCCTGCAGCATACACATGCCTGATCTAGTTGCGAATATTTGCTCCGGTATGTCTTGGTCCTTAGGCAAGCGGCTCGAGCCTCAAATAGCAAGGCACTGCCCTTTGTGTTATCGTACAGATTTTCCCTTGTAATTTCTTTCTTCTCATTATTGTAAATCTCCATTGCCCTTTTTGTTTCCATTCTTTGCATCCAATTCACGGTCTATTTCTCTCACTTTCTTTCTGATGACCCCTGGTTGTCTATTTACAGTTTCGATTATCCTGTACTTGGTTGCCAAGTTCCTTGACCTCTTCCTCCATTCTGTGTCCATGCTTTTCGTGTAGAGATGCTTGTGCACTTTAGCTGCCCATTTATTTTCATCCATGTTCCTGAGCCTTTCTTCAAAACTGATTTTGCTCTGTGCTTCTCTGATTTCAAAAGAGGCCCAACCCATGTCACCCTGCACTGCCCTATTTGTGATATTACAGTGGGCTCCCAAAGGCAACCGGCATACTGGCCAAGCCGCCCTTGCGCACCACAGCGCCCCTAGCGGTCTCCATGCAAACCAGAGCTACGGACGACGGGCGACGAGGGAGGGACAAGGCTCGGCCCTAAAGTGTTTCGCCCCTAAAAACCGGCAGATCCCACGCCCATTGGGAATCGATGTTATGCGAAGCAGTGTGCGGGGAGCCTACCAAGTTAACGAAACGACCATGAGAGCACCAAGACGTAGGTGGATCTTTCATGACCTACATGACACGCATGTCATGACATTCATCTCATGCGTCCTCAGGGGTCCCTTTAGCTACACCTAAGACATCTTAAGGCGAAAGGCTTAGTCATGATCATGATTATGATTTCTACCATCATCCTTTAGTGTTTCCTTCGCTTAGTGCTCACGTGAGAACCCACTTTAGTGGCATTTGAGTCTTAATCTTTTTTTCGCTGAGGCATTGTCATTTTTCTGAGTCAGGCTCATGACTACGATTTCTACCATCATTATTTAGTGTTTCCTTCACTTTGTGCCCACGTCCAAACCTATTCCAGTGGTTTTTCAGTGATAATCTTTTTTCGCTGAGTCATGGTTATTTTTGTTGAATCTTGCTCATGACTAAGACTTCTACCAGCATCTTTTAATGTTTCCTTCACTTAGAAGCCACGTCCAAACCTATTTCAGTGATTTTTACGTGTTAAATTTAAGTGATGATCAACATGACACGCATGTCATGACATTTGTCATGACCTATCACTTATGTTTGTCATGCACTCCTGTCATACTAAGCCAATTTTGGTACCTACCAAGTTAACGAAACGACCATGGGAGCACCAAGACATAGGCGGCTGTTTCATGACCTACATGACACGCACGTCATCATGATGATATATAATGATGATATTATCATCATCATCAGCCAATATTTTATCTCCACTTCAGGACGAAGGGCTCTCCGTGTACACTCCAATTATCCCTGTCTTGCGCTAGCTGATTCCAACTTGCGCCTTCAAATGTCCTGATTTCATCACCGCACCTAGTTTTCTGCCGTCCCCGACTGCGCTTCCCTTCTTTTGGTATCCATTCTGTAACCCTAATGGTCCACCGGTTATCCACCCTACACATTACATGGCCTGCGCAGCTCCATTTCTTCCTCTTACTGTCAACTAGAATATCGGTTATCCCCGTTTGTTCTCTGATCCACACCGCTATCGTCCTGTCTCCTAATGTTGGGCCTAACATATTTCGTTCCATCGCTCTTTGTGCGGCCCTTAACTTGTTCTCGCGCTTCTTTGTTAACCTCCAAATTTCTGCCCCGTATGCTAGCACCGGTAGAATGCGATGATTGTACGCTTTTCTGTTGAACGACAGTCGTAAGCTCCCAGTCAGGATTTGGCAATGCCTGCCATATGCACTCCAACCCAATTTTATTCTGATGATATATATATATATATATATATATATATTGATATTGATTTCGCATCTATATAGAAAACTGCTATAACTTGCCCAACCCCCATAAAAACCGCACTTGGAGCGTTTGAGGAACGCGTTTATATATAGTACTGTGAATAAATAAATACATAAGTAAGTAAATGTAACACTTGTGTATGCTGAAACTGTGATCCCGAACACCTAGTATAGCAGTTATAGCGGCCACGTCACCTCCAGGCAGTGGCGCAGGCACAAAATCAGATCAGACTGTTCGATAAGGCACGTACTGTTGCCGCCAAACAGTGCTAAACACAAGCATCAGATATATTAGACAAATAAAGATGAGTCGTAAAGGGCGGAACGCCAGAAATGTTCATAAATGCCGGTGTGCTCTATTCGCTTCATCTGTTCCGAGCGTATCAATGAGCATTAATTAATGAACGACGCCCGCGGCCAATGGCCATCTCATTTGCCGTAAGCACCTAGCGTTGACCGCAGAATAGTTGAAAAGGTCAAGGAATTTTTCCTGAAGAGCTCGTGCAACTTTGGTCACTGAAACGGACCACCCTGACGTAGGTATTCTAACGCTGCTTCGGTTCCGACAGCAGTTTGTCATGTCGCGTTCACAGGGAAGAAACTTTTTTCATACGGTGGCACGACCGCTTCTTTAAACAAAGGAAGGGAAAGGTGCAGTTGCCAGCAGTTCCTGACTAAAGCTGTCAGGCATAGCTGTGGCCAGAGGTACTGATTGAATAACTTGCAGCTAAGATAGCTGGTGTTCTATGTGTTAAAAGTATTTTGTTTACAACCCCCACGACCCGTAACTGTCCCCCCCCCCCCCCTCCTGTGCATATGCGGCCATCTTAAGTATGTAAACAAATCCCTTCTGGTTTCTAGTGTCCTTATAAATTTTATGTGCCTATAGGTATGCAACGGTATACGCCACAGTATCTTAGTGTCTGGTAGTGACACACACGCTATGCTTTTTTTTTTTTTGAGCTCTCTGTAAATGTTATGTGTACAATAAAATTTCGCTTTTACTAGACAACTTCGCTATTGTCTATTTTCATGGCGGAGAAATACGGTGGATCGCAAGCCGGAAAGGTAATAGAATTTCACACATAGTGCACAACTTTAGGCGCACAACATAGGAAACCGCCGAGGAAAGAATATATAATGTTACATATTAATGGAAGGGACACTGGAACAATACGACAGGCCGAAAACGGTCCCATGCCGATGGAAACAATGGATGAAAAACATTATCCCAGAAGCGGTGCGTGAATTAGAGTCGCTGAGAAGATTCAGCGCTTTACTGACGGGCCACTGCGTCGTCCGTGGCACATTGTGCGAAGTGAGAGGTGTGCAAATCGCGCGCAAGACGAAACAAACCGGCATGCTTTATTTGATTGTGTTGCGACCAAACATGTATGGCACATAGTGCAGCGCTTCTTTGGGATCAGCGCTGCATCGCGGTGGTTGAGTTGCGATTGTTCAAGGTCCCAGAAGTCTGCTGTTTTTAGTGGCACGAGCACCTAGTGACGCTCTTTGTTCCTTGCGCAGCAACTCCCGTTTAGGGACCGACTTGCGGTCTGTCACAGAGGTGGGACGAAATTAAAAATAAATCATAGAAAGGTGCACCAGCCCTTCCCCTGTAGAGAAAATTGGGGTAAGCGAAGCTTGCCGTGTGTGTGTGTGACCTTGTCAGGGTAACGTAAAGTTCACGACATGTCGCGGTGATAAAACATAAACGTTTATTAAATGTATGTGTCGAGGGAAGGAAGCGTACAAAGCAACGGAAAGTTGCGCGAAAGGGAAACAAAAGTAGAAGGAGAGGGAACGAAAAGTAGTAGGAAACGGAAGGGAAAGTAGTAGGTCAAGTACACACACGACAACCTTTGCTTACCCCCATTTTCTTGACAGGGCTGGTGGTTCCTTTCTTTATTTATTTCTCTCTCTTTCTTTCTCTGTTTCTCTCTCTTTCTTTATATCTTTCTCTCTTGCTTTCTATCTCTCTCTCTCTTTCTTTCTCTCCTTCTCTCTTTCTTGTTTGTCCCTGGTATGTGCCATTGAGCTTGGAGCCTTTCTGCACTGCCATCAGGAGTAGCCCACATGACAGGGGTGGGTGCCATTAAGCTTGGACCCTTTCTGCACTATCGCCAGGATCGGCCCACTTTTCAGCGTGACATCCTCACCCCCACCGTCGACACTTGTGACCCTTTAAAGCTTCGCTTAAAATAAAAGGATGTAGATATCGATGGTTCTACTTATGGTTGATGATAGATATGACATCGGAGCACATGTTTAGTACAGTTAAGAGCTAATTAAGTGTCAAGCACAATTACAAACAATTAGGGAAAGTCTAATTGCCGTGCGCCAAAGCCCAAACTTCAGATACCAAACGCATCAGTATGTCCCCATGTGCGTGGCAGTTTCCCGCCAGACGTGTTTGCTCGCTCCTCCGACTTCGGTTTCTAGCCCGTTCCGTTCGCCATGGAAGTAGACAATGAAGACGCCGGGCCAAGTATTGTGTACCGTCGAGTTTCCGAGGATGGCGGGCCTAGTGTAGTGTAGTGTAGTGTAGTGTAGTGTAGTGTAGTGTAGTGCTAGTTTACATCGTTTACATGAAGAATTCACCAGCATTCTATGTGTCTGTGGTGTACTTCCCTTTAATACCACAAAGTTAACACAAGGAAAACACAAATTAACCCAAACAATTGCCCAGGAAACACCAACGCCGGGGTGCGAGTGCCACTAGCAGACACCTAAGTCAAGGAATAGGGTCGTTTCTCATATTTATTTCTCTTGCTTTTCATTTTTTTAATTATCACGTCATGCAGAGACGTGAACGACACGCTGTCAACGTCACTGCAAAACGACAAGCCATCCATGTGGATACACTTTCATGCTACATTCAGTTATTCCGCTGAGTGGCTGTGTGGAAGTTTTCAGAATAGACCGGTTTTAAGCGTAGTGAAGCTGATCTAAATTCTCCGCTGCAACTCCCTATTATAAACGAACTAAGTCAAATGCTGTCTTCGGCTGAGCCACTCGGGTGCCGTGGCAGTGGAGCTGAAATTACGTAAGACACTGCCGAGTTTTAAATGCGCTACGTGTGGGCCACCAAATGCAAGTCGGCGACTGCAGCTGCCTCTGCGAGATACGTTCGAAGTTCAGCAGACGACAATTTAAAACGACCAGTTGTCACTTGCACTCTCCGTGATTCGCCACAACATGAAAAACGTCAAACTTTTATTGGTGAGCATTGCTTGGAATGTGAGCTGACGAATGGTTCTTGCCAAGTGAATGATTCTTGTCATTGTGGGAAGCTCCAAATTGAGAGCGTTCAGCACCTTGTGTTTTAAGAAGGGCCTTCAGAATTACGAAAAAAAAAACTACGAAAATGATCATTGCGGTATCAAACGCAAGACCTGAAGCTGATGCCGCATACCTCCTCTTCATCGTAGCACGCCACAACATCGATGACGAAAAATTTACCTCCGTCTACTACTCCGGTTGGTGCTTCTGAATAGCGGCGACGATTAATTGCGTCTTCTGTGCTGTCCGTTGAGTTACTTGGCTCTAGCAGTAATAGAAGCAAGTAGTTGTGCGAGACGCGGCCTCTACAGTAATCACCAGCTGCAAAATAGTACCTCAGCTGAACGACCCATTCTTCGTCACCGGTTGGTGCGCGCTGTACGACGGGATCACATCGCGCTCCACCGACGATCTGCACGGTGGCGTGCTCAGCCAAGCGGAACCTGTGGCACCGCGTGATTGCCGTCAGCAAAAGTCACCAATAGTAAGGTTAGAACAGGCAACGCCTCCTTTGGAAGATGTGTCCCATATGATAACTCTACCGGAGGGCAATTTCGCCCACAGAAACGCTGAACTGCACGGATGTGCAAAGAAGTAAATGCTTCGCGCTCACGAAACCCAGCCGCATGTTCGGCACCGCTTCCCATTTCTGCCGGTGCTTCCTAAGAGTAAATAACGAAAAAATCTACGAGAGCTTTCACGGCTGCCAATGATATTTTCGCTTGGCCCAATGGCGCTTTTATATAGATGGCTCGAACTGGCGTCTTGCAAGCCGCCATGTTGGATAAGCAGCACGATCTGCAGCGTCATCTATTTGCGTCTAGCGCAGGCGTTCCAACGGTTCTACCGTGGTTCTTGCACAGACGGCTGCCGCGCTCCGACCGATCCTCTATGGCAGTGCAGCTGGTTGCAAGTGGTAGTGAATATGATGCACTGACTTCATACTAGCCGCTTTGTGGGAGAAGCAGCTCAGTGAGAAGCGGTGACTGTTGGCGTCTCGCGTGGTGCTCCTGCTGGTTCTTCCGTGGTTCTGGCACCGAAGCTAGCAGCGTTGCGGCAGCGGCTCTGCTACATTGAAGCAGGTCACCCTTGGCAGGGAAAGGGACACATTGACGTCATCCTAGCCTCGTTGTCGGAGGACCAGCATAGTCATAAGCTGCGTAAGCTATCATGAGAATGCTATCTATTTATTCATCAGACTTTTCGTAACAGCGCAAAAGCAAACACGGGCAAACGGAAGAAAAACACAACACGATGCTGACTCGATTACACCTGAGTACGATGAATCCTAACCAACTCACCCACCTTGCCCTCTTGCTCCGTCATATATCTATTGACTATTTACTACATTTATTACAATGCAGCACGTTGGCACCTTTTGCAGCCTATCAGTATGTCTCAAGCAAGCGGCGCTCGTTAAAACCTTGAAACAATTGTGAAGGTAGAACCACAGCGGTGATTGACTAGCGCCGGCGTGTCTACCTACTGGAGCTAGTCAACCACCACAGGTGGAGGTCGCGGGCTCAATTCTCGGCCGTGGTGGCTGAATTCGGAAGGAGGGCTAAATATGACGGAGACTCGTGATTAGAGCCCTCCGTTTCAGCCTCACTGAGAGCTCCTATATCTTCTTTTGGTCGTTTAACCATATTATAGCTGCGTGCTTGTTGAGATGTCTTCTGGTTTGATCTCAAATGTCGGCATCTAACCACTTATCAACTTAACCCACATGCAAGAATAAGAAGCAGCAAACGGAAATTCGTTTTTCGTAATAAATAATTATTCAAATGTTTATTTAAATATAAAATTTAAGAAATAATAATGAATAAAAAAATCACAGCATATCCACGGGGTGAATGATGATGAGTGGGCGAAGCTCCGGAGGGAATCATCGGATCTCCCGCTTAAGGGGACGCTAGCACAAACGCGTTAGAAACGTGCAGTACTCTCTAGTAAGGGGGAGCGGCCACAGCGTCTTACGCAGCCATTTACACATGCCGGAACGTGCACCGCGTTTGCCGACGCCATCACATGACTGCTGAGAGAGTATACCCCCCGTATTCATAAACGCTCCTCGACTTGAACTTGACTTGCCACCGCCTTGGGCAGCGCGTTCGAAACGCGGTGAAGGTAAGGCGGAGAGGCCACAGCGTCTTACACCAGCTTCTTACACAGGCGTAACGCGCTAGCACAAACGCGTTAGAAACGCGCTAGAAACGCGGTCTTTCGTTAATGTTGGGTATTTATTGCCATCGTGGTGCGTGTGTCTATGTGCGCTTCGTGGCGTAGTGGTTAGCGCAGCGCGTTCGGAAGCGAGGGGTCCCTGGTTCGATTCCGCGCTACGGACACAACTTTCGGAATTTGTTTTTTCATAAAACGCCGGAAGCGTTCTCCGGAAGCCGGAAGCTGGCTTCCGGAAGTAGAACCGGAAGCGGAAGTCGGCTTCCGGTTATACTATACGTATACATATATATGTATATATGGGTATACATACATATACGGACACACAACGCCATCTATTGAGCAATTCATAAAACTAGACGTGGCTACCTACTACGACGGGGACGAACGGGTGCCGCTATAAGGAGCTTCGCCCCTAAAAGGTCACAGGCCTGCGCGGCACACGCAGCACAGTCACAGCGTAAGCTGGTGGCGCGGCTCAAGAGTAGCTCCAATTTCGGCACCACGCACACCAGAGTCTTCACGAGAGTCTCTTCGCCTCGTTTTGACGAGAACGATCTGAACTGTCCGCCGGGCGTCGATGGCGAGCTGCGCACGATGCGTTTGCAGGCACGTAATTAGATGGTGCCACCATACTTGCGGAGACTGGGGATCGCATCTTTCTTTTTTGCGCGCCTCGTTCGAATGGCATCTCGTCGTCTGCGCCTTAACTAGATGGCGCCATCATACTGGCGGAGGCTCGGATCGTCTGCGTCTGCGTTTACATGTTTTTTTTTTCTCTGTCACAAGCGCTTCCGTGGCTCAGTGGTAAAGTATCCGACTCGCGCGCAGTCGTCCTGAGTTCGATTCCGGTGGAGACCGGGTACTTTCTGCTCATTTCCAGCGATAGCGGTTGCGCGGTGGGGGCGGCAGCGGCATCATCGCGACCTGGAACGGCTATTGGAATGAGCCCATAACAGCTAACGCTGTGATAGATAACTTAACCTGGGCTGAAGCTCTAGTGAAACTGTACGTATTTTGATACTCCTTTAAAGAAACCTTTTTAACATTTTAAATGAAAAAGAAAGGTACTATGAAGACTTGTTGCTTTTTATTTTTTCACAACTAGCATAAAGCATACATACGCAGTGTTAATTACTAGCATGTGGAAGTGCTGCAAGTCAATCTTTGTTCTGTCGAGTTCCCTGAAAATACGATGCGAAATCAACTCGTCTGAGACTTGCAGAAACAATTAAACGTGCTAGCCACCTGTCGCCAGGTGCTTCCTGGAACCAAGCCTTGTCTATACTGTTTTTTTTTTTTTTGGACTGGCATCAACATCGAGAGTCGGGTCATTTTAGATTGATGAAATGCAGTGGACTCCCGTTAAGAAGAATTCTGACAAGCGGAATTTTCGCACACTCTGAATGATTGATCAATACTTTATTTGAGTATATACAACGTGCTCCCTCTTCTCGGCTTCAGCACTGTACAGAGAAAGGTGTCCTCGTTATAACAGGCAAGCTTGCAGGGTACGTTATCGCCGGGCAGGGTATGGCCGTAGTGGGCAAGGCTTTGCGCCAGATGTTCAGTCTGGCTCTGATTAAAAAGTTATGGGGTTACCTGCCAAACACACGATCTGATAATGTGGCACGCCTACTAGGGGACTCCGGCATAATTTGGACCACCTGGGATCCTTCAACGTGCACTTAAATCTAAGTACACGTGTGTTTTCTGCATTTCGCCCCCACCGAAATGCGGCCGCCGTGGTGGAGATTTGATCCCACGACCTCGTGCTCAGCAACCCAACACCATAGCCACTAGGCAACCACGGCGGCTCTTCTCAGGGGATCTTCGAGTCTCTAGTGGGAAATTTCCGCCATTTCTTGTCGGATTACAGTTATTATACGTTGGGTTCGCGTTATAAAAGCGGCTCTGTATGATTTATGAATTCGTCATACCCAGCGGATATGTGTCATGGTTGCTGGAGTTTGGCAGTAGGTGTAGTAGGTGTCAGGCTATTTATTCAGGTACATCTTGTGAACCACAGGACTTCTTGTAAAGTTGTTGATTTGTAATATATTTTTCAGTTTGACTTCATGGAGGCGGGTGGATCCTGGTGGTGCGGCATAGTGTTTGGTGGACTATTTTAAGTTAGCTTTTAGTCTTCGCCCGGGCTGTATAAGTTGGCGTGATAGTTGGCTTCGTAAGTATCACCTTGAATGAAAGTTGCGCTCTTCCTGAAGCTGCCACCTCCTAGTTGTTCCTTGCTTTGATGTTGCAAGGCTCGCTGGTGAACTAGCTTGCTCCCAGAAATGTCGGTACGTACAGGAATCCTATGAATATTCACCCCGGTGGACGAGTTTGTCTCGGACACCACCTTTGATTTTAACGACCAGCCATGAGTCCGACAAGTCATCCGAATGAATTGAACTGACCACTATGAGCTCATAACACTCATCCATGGATTACTCCTGTGAAAAGTGGTTGCCGTAACCACGTAGAAGTCAGTAAATTGATCTGTATCTCCCTCTGTATTGCACAAACTTAAAGAAAAATGGTATCTGCCTAGTACGAAGGCGTAAGTAAGTGGCGTTCTGTTAAACCGCACTTCCCTAGTGACCGCTAACACTCACTAATAATCATAGAGGGGCTCGGAGCGGCTGCTTTCGTGAGAGGAATGCAGCGCAGGTAGGGGCCTGTATGCGCGAACAGGCCTCAACACGTGCGAGGCTTGCATTTTTTCCAACATCAGCCCCATGCCAATTATATTCGTCCATGAATCCTGTGTTGCTCAGCTCTGCCCTTGACGATCAACTTTGGAATGTCCAGCGGGCCGAGGAAGCCGCAAGGACTCAAGAACTCCTGACCATCACCTAGGCGGGACCATTTGCCCATCCAACAAATTCGCAGGGCCTTTCAATAAAGTTCTTTGACTGACTGATGAGAATAAATTCGTAAAGCAAGCCCTGTGTGGCAGCGTTTTACATCGCTTGTGACTGTAGCGCCGTGCAGGCAAGTAGACCCCATTGATACTTAAAAAAAGTTATTATGATGAAATGGACTCCAATTAGGACTCCATAACACCCTAGACTAATTAATCGAAGCAAAGCGTCGATCTCATCTGGAGCGTCTCACTATCACTGAAACGGGCCGGCACATTCTAATTAAACTCGGCATCACATACCACCGTCAACATGGAGACAAATACCCAATTCCACGCAACGTACAGACTTTGCTACATGCCGACCCTATCCCCAAAAACATGCACCGGGACTACAATAAAGAACGTTGGAAGGCAAGGGCTGCCCCCCTCATTAAAGCCTATGGCGACACCACGGGCGTCACCTTTGTCGACGCAGCTGAATATCAAGACGAGCACCGCTTCGCCGCGGCTACCACAGTAGGCGGCTCGCTCAAACATGCCGCCAGCATCATAACCCAAAACGCCGAGACGGCCGAGGAAGTGGCCATCGCCCTGGCCACCCTCGATCCAGACTGCCACAATATATCGTGAGCGATTCCCGCATGGCAATCACCAATTACATCAAAAGTCGTATTTCAAAACAAGCGCTACGCATCCTACACCAAGCCTCTCACTCACTTGAAAAGCAAATCACTCTCGTCTGGTTCCCAGCACACGCCGGCGACGTACATCGGCACCTCACCAACCTCGACGAGGTCGCTCACTCCGTAGTACGAGGCCTTGTCAACCGTGCCTGAGACAGCGCAGGTGCACCCGCGGAACGCGATTGCCTCACCAGCTACAACGACCTTACGAAATCATTCTATCTCGAAAGAAGAACCTTCACTAACCCCCGTCAGAAGCTAAACAGAGCACAGGCAACCACCCTTCGCCTGTTACAGACAAACACGCACCCCTCACTAACACGTTACCACAGGATCTACCCAGACACCTACCTTAGTAACATTTGCAACATCTGTAAGACTCAGGCAGCATCGCTTCCCCACATGCTATGGGAATGTAAATACCAATATCCGACAAATAATACCGTGACCCTCTCGTCGAGATGGCACGCCGCCCTGCACAGCTCCCACCTCGACGACCAACTCTGGGCTACCCAGCAAGCCTCCGAGGAGCCGATGAGGCAAGACCTCGATGTCCCCACGTGGGAGGCCTAGGCCCAGCCAACTAAACTGCTGGTTTAAATAAAAGTTTGTTCCTCCTCCTCCTCCTTATGAAGAAAAGTGTATACGAGAAAGAGTGCAAGGGCGCTGATAATGCTGACGAAGAAACAAATTAAACTAAAAACGACATGCATATAAAAGGAACACCAGCCCAACGCCGTGCCAGTCATCAATAATTTTTAAGCATGCTCACAATTATAGTCGTCATACACGGTCACTTCAAAGTCCTTTGAACTTACGTCACACACGACACAGGCGTGTCTCCTTTTGGGGTAAGGCTTCCTTGCGGAAAGGGAGATATGCAAACTACTTAATGGGCGTAAAAGCATGGGTTTGTGCATGGTCCATCACCAGCAAAGTTGTTGAAACACTTAGTAGTCTTGGTAATTATTTTGTTTCTTTTTAGGTTTAATGCGTTCTTTTTTGTTTTGCATTGGCATGATGGGTAATCCTTTAGCGTTTAGTGAGTTTCAATTTCAACAAGCAAAGCCTTCTGTTTTGCGGCGATGCTTACTCAAACATATAAAGGAGACCGCGCCTTAAGGTGTGTCACCGGCGAAACTCTTTTTCGTTAGGGTTCCTTGAGCACAAAATCAAGGGGTTTAATTTAAAGTACTTTAGTTCGCTCGTGTGTCCAGGACATAAAATCTACGAATGACGCACAGCAACCCATGGCCAAACTGGCCTGCTTCCAGTGGTATAGGAGAGGTAGATTGCCCAGGTTAGAGCAACCGAATTCAATAAGCACCTAGGGAGAAGGCCAGAAGAACAGAGATGAAATGAACTTTACTGAAGGATCCCCCGAACTCAGACCCCTTTTCAAATCAATCCTGAACAGCGGCGGAGAGCCATGCCCTTCATTTCAGTACAAGTTTTATTCATTCATTCGAGCATGTGAATGGAATTTGAGCTATCATAACATCATACCCTTTTGCATAGGTCACGCAAGTAAAGATAATAGAATGGCGTCCAACACAAAAGTGCGTAAAATGAATAGGTTTATTGCTGCATTGCTAAGCAAATGGTTTTTCCGTCTTTTGTTGCGATAGCAATCATGTGGACACTACAGGCTAATTACCGCCTTCAGGGGGGCCGTCATGTTTTGGATTTATATAACTACATTTATATTTCAATAGAAACCTATTGGTCTACGTCTACTCCTCGCCTCACCACTGCAATAGTCACGAGAGAGCTGGTGGACTAATACTGCACCGGGGATGCCAATTCCTCTTCTGGTCAGGGAGTGTCTTGCAAACGCTCACAGGACCTTCCTAATTTGGTTGCAACTGAACTAGTGCAGCCTCACTGGCTCTCCGCATATTTTTTGTCTGTTCCATGCAGTGCCTATGCAATGCCTATGCAGACGTCGTGCGGTGGACCTAAATATAGGTTGATGATAATGATATTTAAACATTCAAACAAAATAAATTTGTCCGACGGCCGGATTCAAACAAAGGACCTCTCGCACAGCAAGCCGATAGTCATCGGCGCTGACACTTTTCTTTCTATATTACCTTCTTAACAGCTATAGGTACACATGTGAAAAGCAGGTCACTAGGTGGTAAACAATGTTAACAGATCATTTGTCTAGACTGTACTAATGTAAAATGCCTTCAATGAAGACTTCACAGACACCAAATCATCAATTTCGTTTAAGCACTCTGATGGTTCAATCATGTGCTTTAGGTCATCGCGTGTGCACGGGAGACTTTCAGTCAGGTGTTGCCTCGCGGACCTTGCATCTAAGAGGGCATTGCTAATATCCATGCGTGTTTTGCATACGCGGTTCATAAGCAAAATCATTAACCTGTCAGCTGGCACTCCCCCTGCGCATGGCAAGAAATCCATATCAAAAGGGCTTCTCGGCCATTTTTTTTTTCAGAGTTTATTTGAGAACGTCGCACTATAACACTTGCCACTGCAGGCGGAATAAAGAATCTCTTATGATTCCCTGCGGGCAAGAAGCGTGTCGTAGCTGTTTTCTGGCAAGTTTACATCTTAAATAAACTTTCAGGACATCTATTGAATAAGTGCTGTTGAACCATGAAATTATAGTTTAAAATAGGGCCATAGTAGCAGGACGAATCAATAATCAATAATTGAAAAGCACACAATAAAAAGAAAAATATACGAATATAACATGAGATTCGGTTGGATTCCTTAGTGACATTCTGGACTGAGGAGCGAACATCACTGTGGCTTAAGCCCAAAACAGAGATTTATAACGACAGGGTCCAAGCGCAATGCTAAACTTTGTTATCGCTGTCAATGCGTCACCTTTCGAGCGAAACTGCCTTTATTTTACATATTTTTACATTAGGAGGGTCTTGATTCTGACAACTTGATTCCTTGTGGTGCCAAACGAAGGTTTATTGGTCGGTTGCAAGATTTTGAAATGCCAGGCTACAAAAACACAATAAATTCTGTGGTATTCCCTTCCAAAAACCATGGTGTGATGAAGCACGCCGTAGTGGGGACTCCGGATTAATTTTGAGAACCGAGGATTCCTTAACCTGTACCTGAATCCAAGCGCACGAGCACTCTTGCATTTCGCCTCCATCGAAAGGCGACATCCGCGGCCAGAACGCGCTATGGGAACGATACCCATCGTTTTATAAACGTTTGATATCCGCCGTCATATTCTCGACTTGCGCTGGCCTACACTTCCAAGGCTACATTATAACAATATATATACATAAATGCCAATGTGATGGTGGTACTGGAAACGGCTTTCAACGGCGGCAAACGTCTATTTTCTTGCACTGAAATTTTCATTTCCCATATTTAGGTATATCCAGCGTATCGCAAATATAACCCGCAACTGTCATTAAGCACTGAATAATTAAAGAGCCGGTTACGTTTCCGATGTTCTAGGTGACGTTATTTCCTCTTGGCTTCATATATATATATATATGTGCGTGTGCACCCGCCGCGGTAGCTCAGTTAGCTAAGGCATTGCGCAGCTGAGCACGAGGTCGCGGGATGAAATCCTGGCCGCGGCGGCCGCATTTCGATGGAGGTGAAATGCAAAAACGCCCGTAGGCTTGCGTTCTATTGCACGTCAAAGAACACCAGGTGGTCAAAATTAATCCGGAGCCCTCCCCTACGGTGTGCCTCATAATCAGGACTGGTTTTGGCACGTAAATCCCCAGAAAGAAGAAGTGTGTGTGTGTGTGTGTGTGTTGGGGGTATGAGTGGGGGGATGTTTGTGTGGTGTGTTTGTTTATTGATTCTGTTAGAAGTAAAAGGGGCTGTTAAGGTGTGAAAATACCAATAGAAATAACTGTCAGAAGTAATTACACGCGCATCAATAAAAAAATTAGGGGCATCTTCACACTAGTGGTGCGAAGACTGGCTAACAGCGAAGCGTGCGACCCCACCTAGCTTTATCTCGGTTCGGGCAAGTTTTTGCGAGGTTATGCTTCGCGACTCGGCCACGTTTTCCGCAAGATCGCCCCAGAATCATCAATAGCCCAAGGAGCAACGAACACTCGGTCATTAAAGTATCGGGACGCTTCTGGACGCTCAAACGCTTTTGCCTGGTTTCGCAGGCTCCTAACTCCGGATCCTCTGCGAATCGCCGACGTTGCGCCGCCGCTTCGGCACTTGCGGCGGTTTGGTTTTGCGGCGTACACTCGACCGACCATCCTCGAGCTTAAACACCTTCGCTAGTTCACAAGGGTACGAGTATGTACCAGTGCGCTCGGACCCTTTCTGGACTACCGCCAGGATCGGCCCACATTTTATGTTTGCACGAAAAGGACTTACGAAAAGCTTAACAGCTCCGCTGTCAAAAAAAAAAGACGATGGGCAAAGGGTTGCACTTGCCATTTCCCACATCTTCATGGCATGAATAAACCGAACGCAAGAGACTCGTCGTGACCACTGCGCCGCTTATAGAAGAATTGGATAAGAAAACTGCGTGGCTTGTGTAAACAAATGCATCTCACTCATTTTAAAACGTTTTAATCGAAGGGGAGGAAACCAATGAATCAGAAAACATGTTCCATCCTTATTACCCTAGGGAATAAACTATATTGAAAAGCGTCATTACGCGCTAATAGTGGTTCAATATGCACGTTATGTGTCTGAAGCCTTCATTCAGTGATAATTTAGGAAATGCGGACCCTTTATTTTAAGTTCGATGTGAATGATGAGAAAGAGAAATTTTAGTGTGTCATCTGCTGTCCTTATTTCTAAAGCAAGAAGGTTTCCGCTTGCGTGCGTCCGTGCTAAAAGCAATGCTTAAGTCAGTGGTGGGGCTTTAACTTATGGACACCCGGGTACGACAAATAGATATTTGATGGATAAGTGATGGTAATGAACTCATTCTTTTAAAACGAAAGCGAGAAATGAACGCGAAAATTCTCACACAAAGGCATAGTCAAGGAAAACCCCATTGGGTCCTCACAATATTCCAGCTGACATTGACAGCATTTCTCAGTTCTCCAAGGCCAAGGCTACGTCGCCTGTACTTCATATATGCCGCCCATGTAAGCTTTCCGTGCTATGAGTGCAGCAGATTAAACACCACACACACACAAAAAGAAGCTCACCGACAGAAAACTGCTCTCAAAGGAAAACTAATGATCGTGGTCGGGAAGCTGCTGCCGACATTCTTTTTATGGTGCTTTCCGTCAGAAGTTGAAAATTCCATTCCTTTGGGCAAGCGTTTATTGCCTCTATTGAAGATGATATCCGACCCTTCTATACAATGCTCTCACGGTTCAGCCCTCACGTTTAGGGGCTCATTTAATGAGCTCTTATTTCCTCGTGCGCGCGTTGTCCCTTCAGTAAAGCAAAAACTTTGGAAAGCTTCACAAAGGTTCCTCCATATCGATTAGCGAAGGATGTCGCCGTTATCCTGACAGTTATAACGTTTTGATGGATTTATTCCTGCGATATGAAATTATAATCGTCCAACGAAAATTAGAACGGGGAATTATCGGTATATTTTTGTAGACCGGTACTTGACAGTCAGGATCGGGGAGCAGACCGGGACATCTTCATATCTACATCAGAATAATAATCAAGTTGTGGAGCCGGTCAGGTTATGTAATGCGTAAAGCCAATAACCGGCACATTAAACTTTTTGCACTGTATTGAAAGGAAGGCGACGCTCAGTTTAATAGTTCTAGGAATAAAACGAATTTTATTATAGAAATACAAGGTTCTTATGTGCGATTCTTTTGAAAAGGAAAGGAAAATTGTATTGCATAGGATTTCACGGACAAATGATTAATCCGAAGCAGCACACGTTGTGGTCGTGCACCCTCACCCACCAATGTTTTTACTACTGCCATATACACAGCAAGCTGTAAATGTAAACTAAACAACAGATTACATCACCATTAACTGCCCATAAAAAAGTCGTTGCAGAAAGTATGGTGTGTTTCTGCTGACATGAATGTACTTTTCGCTGAGATTTAACTGAATATCACGCATAACTTTTACAAGGGTGGTGCAGCAATATTATAGGAAAACGGTGCGAAAACCACACGACGAAGCCACGATCAATATAACTCGGGTAATGTGTACTGCTGGAGCAAAAAACTTATTTTCTCAGATATCCTACAGAAAGCCCACTTGCACACTTGTTCGAACGTCATTAAGCTGTACCACGGCGAACATTCTGGCAGCTTGGAGGTCGGATATTAGCGCTGCGTACGTGAGATTTTTGGGGTGATTTATTGCTCTCCGGCCACCATCAATCACGAAGAAAAGCTGCCGAGATGGAATCGTCCAAGCAAGGCGATTCCGTCAGGCGACCATGTTGAGGGTTGCACCATAGAGAAACATACTACGTAAAGAGCGGACACTCCCGTAGGGCCTTGCGGCCCAGCTACTGCACTGCTACCAGCGCGACCAGCGGCTGGTCAGACCGTCAATTTTGTCTTCCGAGATTCGGGACGCCTGGTTTGGCTCTGTTTTGGTGTCGGTTTTGACGGCAGCGCTTTTCAATATGATTTACCTAGCTGTTTAAGTGTTCAACTACGTTGTCTTGAGTGAAGCTCCGGTGTTGTGTTTTTGGCATAAACAGGCGTATAAACTAGTAGATCGCAATCTTTTTAATAAAATCAAAAACAACCAAGGTTGTCGATGTACCATGCAAAACGGAATTTGTTCATGCGAACAGCATAAAATCATGCGGTCAGAGATTGTGTTCTTGTTTTTGTTCTCACTTTTTTGCCGTTCTTCTGAATTACACACACCAGGAAGCAGTAGTGGCACAGTACAAAATGCTTTATTTTTCCTTGTTTACAAGCGTACTACCAAGATCCTATTGGACACAGCTAATTTCAGTACATATCCTTAAAATTGCAGGTAAGGAGCAGGCAGAACAACAAGAATGGTTTAGCAATGACAGCAACGCGTTATGTACAGCCCACGCTTACGAACCTGCCTCGGTGGGCGCCGAAGCATATATTGTATGCTACGCACGCAAAAATACACTCCATCAGCATCATTAAACATCTCTTTAACAATGTTGAACGCAAACAACGGCAAATTCTTAGTTCAGACAAAAGGATGCAACTTACTGCAGCAGCGAACCGGCGTGTTGAAAGCGCGGCCAGGTGGGCGTATCCAGCGGCACAAGGCCGGAGCAGCCGGCGCAGCATCAACGTTTCTATGGAGACGGGACACCACAGAGGGGACGTCATAGAGAAATATATGACGCGTCAATGCAGCCCGCTGGAGGCATGATAACCTGTCTCTTTGAAGCGAAGTGGAAGCGCTTGTCGTTACGCCATCTGGCGGATGGTCAGACCCTTAATTGTTCGGCCGCGAAACGGCCCTTGTGGCCACTCTTTACGTAGTATTCTCTATGGTTGCACTGTGGAGATGACGGTCGAGTCCATCCAATAGAGACGCAATCATAAGAGCTCCTGCGCTTGGCACGAAATAAGGAACGCCTATCTGCACATGCGATGACCCATGGACAGATAAACGTCACTCCTATGTAGAGGAAACGCTTATCCTTCGTACGCAACGATTGTTACAATACTGCCCTAGACGCAAGGCACTAAAATTGGTAGATGCAATGGCGAAATAAAGGAAAAGAAAACCAGAAGTCTTGATTCATTTCATGCAGCTATTGTAGTTGCGACGCATGAAATGTGCAGGCTGTAATTTTAAACCATTATTTCATTAAGCCTCAGGACAGAAAGCGCGATAAGCTATCGATCAAATTTTAGTAAGCATGGGCACAAAATATCTAAAATATTTTACGTATCTCCCGGTGCACGTGAAACCCTCACTTGCGACCGAACATAATGCGTAGTCTTCTGGGCTGATAGCTAAAGTATTCTTGCGCTAAAGCCTCCGTATATTAGCAAATGTAAGGCGGCCAGCTGACATCATTCAATTTCTTTACGCATGATGTTTCGGCTCAGTGACGACGTCGACGACGGCAATCAGCGGCAGCCGTATCCCAAATGGAAGAGGTGGAGGAAGAATGCCATGAAAGTGCTGTATTTTTGGCATTGGTGAAATTTAATGCGGAAGACTCTTCAAGGACATTATCTTACCACCTACGGCGCGGCTTTCGCACATAAAGCACGACAGAAGAAAGGACGCCATTTATAGCGCGGCCTTTACAAGATCAAATAAGGAACGAGTGCTTAGTAGATGAGAATCTAGACCACTGAAAAGGCAAAGGCACGAGCTCCTGCTAAAGTCACGAAAGACTTACCTATGGGCTAAGGAACACAAAAATGAATTAACTTAAAGAAGCAAAAAAAAAAAGTTGCGCGCAGTGGCTGAAATATATAGCACACACAGAGAAGAAGAAAGAAAGAAGACAGTGAAACGTGAAATTCGCGTAGAAGGAAGGCGATGGTAAAGAATAAACACGCCTCCGTTCCATCATCTCATGCAGGATAGACCCCATTCTGACGCCGATCCTTCGCAGGCCCCTGGAGATTGGAGCCAGAGAAAATTGGAAACAAAAGAATGTACTCGCCCTCCTCAAAGCTTTTCTCCCGCGCCACCCGTCTACGCCCCGTGGCTTATCCGCAACGGTTGGCGTGCCATACGACGCGCTGTGGCCGCTGAGGGACGAAACGGGGTAGACGGGTTCCTGTAATAGCATTACATTACGGGCCGGGCGATTGATCCGGAGCAGCCACTTCCACGTTGACGGGGCTCTATGAGGTCTCCTTTTGGATGTCAGTACATCGCGTGTAAGCTCGGCTACGTGCACCTTGCCTTAGCGAGTTAGGCTCACCGATTTTCTGTCGAAAAGCACTGTTGTTGGCATGCTCAAGTTAAGCGTCATGTAATGCCACATCAGTAAAAACAGCAGAACCTTCTACTATTTTCGTTTGTACGCCTGGATATCAGACCTGTAAAAAGCTCCGAGAAAGTAAATCTAGATGTACCCAACTAATATCCGTGTAGGAGGTAATAATAATGGCGCCCGTTGCCCGAACGACAAGAAAGTCTACGAGGAAGATTGCAGGTATTCACGAGCCGTGAGAAAACACGCGAAGTCTGACCCGGGAGTCAACAATTAGTCGTGTAGCACGTGCAAGTAAGTGCCTTTTGCTGTAGTCCCTGGTTTGTGATATGAAACCACCTGACCCACATGGAATGGCATTGCTCTGGCCAGCACCAACTCACCAATGCAATCTAGTCCGTGGCGGCGGCGATGGCACATGAAAGCAAAAACACTCGTGTACCGTTCTTTGGGTGCGCGGTAAAAAATTACAGCTGGTCAAATATAATTTAGAGCCCTCCACTGCGCCATAACCCATTATGCAGCTTCGAGAAGTTAAACGGTACAAATTAATTTTGTTGCGATAACAATTATTCGGACACTTGTATGGCGTTCGAACCATCGGTGCTACGGCAGACTTCATGGTTTCATGGTCGATGGTGTATGCCCGGCAAGTACGTGGAGGGTTAAGAAGTGTTCACATTATAGTGATATATAGAAGTATATATTAGATGATAGAAGCCTTCAGGTGATAGCGTAATATAGGCGGAAATGACGGTTAATTACACAATCTTTTAGGGAGTACAGAGAAGAGTCTCCAGGAGAAAGGAAATGGGAAGTGAATGTGGATAGAGGGAGAAAGAGAATGAAGTGTAGTAGACTAAACCATGTGCAGAAAAGGTGGCAGTCCTCAGCAAAGGGGCCATGCTGTAGCGGGTGCTCACAAAGTGGTGATCCGATGTTGCCTCTACAAACTCCAGCAGGCTTCGAAGCGTAGGGAGCTGGGGATAGGCTGGGACTATCAAGTCACTATCTCTGGCCGATTAAATCCGTGACGTCGGTAGGGTACAATGACTATCGTTCTTGCGCCAAGGATGGGCAGGAACAAAGGAGCTGCTCCGCAGTCTCGGGAATAGCGCACCTCTCATAGGCAGGTGACGTCGCGCAGCCCTAGGCTTATAGCCGGGCCACTGTCCAAGGGCCAGCACAGGAGCGAGGAATGGTCTCTTCGTAGAGTCCGCTCTCGAGGGGCGGCTTGGAAGCCTTTCCACTTGCCACTCGGGGATCCGGGTGGATGGACGTGAGCAGGTACCATAGCGGATGTCTCGTGTAGTCCAAAGCCGCTACCACTCTAGTAACCGGGATTCCATCATGGTGAGCAGCTCTGGAATAGGTGTCCTCCTCCTTGTTACCGGCTATCGCGACGTGTGAGGGCAGCCAGCGGAAATATATTGTGATTGCTATTGTGGCAAGAGCCGTTAGCGTAGTGAGCAGCAGCGCCTCTGTAAGTCCAGCCCGCCGTGACTTGACCATGATCTGGAGCGCTGGCTTAGAGTTGCACACCACCGCCACCATCTGTATGCAGACACGGTGGCGGTGGTGTGCAATTCTAAGCCTGCGAATCCTATAGGGGAGGATTCTCAGCCAGGAGGTTGGCAGCCAGATGTAGCCCGGCGGGCTGCATACAGTGGTCTGAGCGACTAGAACATCTGAAGCTACGGACGCCGATGGTCTTCCTTCGAATGGATCGCGAAAGGATCGATACCCGTCGATCCACATCGCGCTAGCGCTATCAGATACCTGGTCACGGCCATGGTACTGCTCTTACGGCCCAAATGCAGTTGCCTTGCGTTCTGCGTCACGCCAACGTATCAGCCCGCCGATCCTTAGATTACTGACCAATGAGCTCGAGCGCTCCGCTTCGTTATCAATGCTGCGCGCTTGAAGCGAAACTGCCAATTTAGGGAAATATATATAAAGCTTAGTTTCTCAGCAGTTACAGAACACCTGATGATTTATGAGCCCGCTTATTGCACCACATGTCCACTGTTCAGCAACATAATTCTTCAGCGATGTAGCTAAGTGATCCTCAAAATAGGGATGTGCTGAAGTGCGCTCAAATCACTTCTGCTTTTCTAACCCATCTAATGCAGTGTACAGCAAACTCCCTCTCGTGTATAGCGAGTACAACGAAATGTATACGTTGAACTTATGGCAGTGTAAATACAGGAATTTGTGTATTTCGCTTAAAATGTACGAAGAAATGTTTTGCGTTTACCACTGCACTGTTCTTGCTCAAATTTCGCACAAAGATCACATTTGTTAGTCGACAGCGTTGAGTTTAAATGTTGGCACAGTTACTTCCCTGGTCTTTAAGAAAAAAAATTCATTGCCTTCGTTTATGAAGATGCAAGCTGCAGCTACGATGGCGCAAGCATGAACTTGTGCCGCAGCCTGCCGGCAGCTGCGGAAAGTAGTATAGCTACGGAGGTTTGTCGCATGTCTCCCGCCTCTGTACAAAAAGTAATCGTATCTGAACGGCTGCTTTCTGCAGCTGCCAGCAGGCTGCTGCGCAAGTTTATGCTTCTTCCGTTGCGGCTGCAGCTTGCATCATCATAAACGAAAGCAAGTTTCGATCTTTTTTTTTTTAATACCAGGCAATTGACTGTACCTCGTTAATGAACTGCTTTAAGTGAATGACGTGGACTTCCAAATGCGATATTTCCGTGAAATTTGAGGAAGAACAGTGCAGCAGTAAGCGAAATCTTTTTTTGAACATTTTTCGAATATGCCCGTCCCTGTATTGTGATGACCCTCTTTTCCCCCGGCATGCGTTAGGCCTAACGGGAAACCAGAGTGTACAGAAGAACCAAAGGCGAATACCGTATCCAGTCACCCCCATGCTACTGCGACGGGCGACTGGGCCGCGGCAGACTCCCGAGGGAGCGCGGTGGGGTTCCCCTCAGAAAACGGAACACAAGTGAGCAACAAAGCCTGGAGAGCTCAGTGCGGTTCTTGAGCGAATGGAGGACGAGGAGCTCAGGACGCGAATGGGCAGAAAACGTTTCTCTGCATATGTACATTTAAGTCTGTTATGCGCGTTGTTCGTCAATCCGCTACTCGTGATCTTGAGATTATGGCGGTTCAGTTGATTGGAAAAACAGTAAATGGGATTTTCAAATAGTTTCCATGTTGATTCACCGCATATCCGGAAAATTTCGCGAGGTAAGTTACTCAGCGTAGACGTGCCCAATGGCCTGAAAAATAGAGAAGTGTATTATAAAATAGAATATTATATAATATGATAGACTGCGTTTTGCACACACACGCACACACACATACACACACGCACGCACGCACGCACACACGCACGCATACACACACAAAGGAGCGCACACAAGTACAGAGAGGGAAGGATACCATATAAGGTTTCTACAGCTCTTGTGTTCCAGTGGCATATACCCATGCTAGAGGATTGGCGTGGAATGCGCACGCATCCAGCGATACATACCCAACGACCAAATCAAAGAAAAATCACATCAGTTAAATAAAACGCGCAAACACCATTACATATATGAGGTATTCTAATGTCTGTGTACTTTAGACATACGCGTGAGCCGACATTATATAATAAAAGCTTGATGTCCCGATTTAACGTCGGCGCAGAACTGAGAGAAAGAGGAAGAAACTTTATTGGGGCGCAGTTAATGATGGAGCAGGCTGCCTCCGTACAAGCAATATCTGTCAGCGTACTTAATGGCGGATACGCTCGCGTACCGACGCGTATATATATATATATATATATATATATATATATATATATATATATATTGGGAAGCAGAAGACGCACCTCCGTCCTGCGGCATCGCCGACGCTCGGCCCGCTCTGCTCGCGCTGTTGGTCGCTGGTGTTTTTGGCGACGGTGCTCCACGCTGCCTCGCCGTTCTTGGAACTCGTAGCGTCCTTGAAGGACACCGCCAATAAACCTCTTCTCGATTGGTGGAGGTTGCTCGATTTCCCCCACCGCTTGCACCCTGGAGCTTCGAACCCGAACGCTTCCGCCCATCATGACCGACAACTCCCAACCCGCCGGCGCCTGCGCCCCAGCCCGTCATCTGTACCGGGGTTTCTCGGCAACGTGATCCGAAGGTCTTCAGCGGTACAGATGAAACGGACGTGGAGGACTGGTTTACATCGTATTAACGGGTGAGCGCGCATAAGAAGTGGGACGACGTCACGAAGTTGACCAACGCCATATTTTATCTGACTGGCGTTGCCCGACTCTGATTTCATAACCACGAGGTCGACATCACGACATGGTCAACTTTCAAGACGTCTTTCACTCAAGTGTGTGGTCGACCTGCTGTGCGCAAACTAGGCGCTGAACAGCGCTTGCGAGCCCGTGCACAGCAGACTGGTCAAACATTTCACTAGCTACATTGAAGACGTCGTCGACCTTTGTAAACGTGTCAACGCCACCATGCCCGAAGCTGATAACGTTCAGCACATCCTCAAAGGCATCTATGACAGCGCATTCCAGATGCTTTTGGCCAGGAATCCGTGCACCGTTTCTGAAGTAGTCACGTTATGCCAGAGCTACGAAGAGATGAAGAAGCAACGCACCCTGACTCGGCAGCCTCTGTCTGCCGCCGACTCGCTAGCGAGTCTGGTTGCCGTTTCCGACCCCTCTCCACTGCTTCAGCAGATTCAGGACTTCGTGCGCGAGGAGGTTGCCCGTCAACTTTCCATGGTCCCCTTCACTCAGGAGCCATCCTGTCGTCTGCATTCGACGCGCCGTACTGTCATTGCCGAAGAGGTCGCACAAGCTGTCCCCGTCGCTCACCACCAGCCACCTGTAACCGCACCTCTTCCCTACACGCCAACAGTGCAGCCTGTCGCCGCGCCTCTTACGTATGCGCAGGCAGTGGAGCCTGTTGCTGTGCCTCCTACCTTTGCGCAGGTAATGCGCAGGCCTCCCCAGCCGCCTTTCTCGATCCTGCAACAGTCTGCACCACCCGCCGCTCCTACTGCTTCTTGGGCTGGGCCGAGAGACAGTAATCCATGGCGGACGCCTGACAATCGTCCCATCTGTTACGCCTGCTGCACGCCTGGACACGTCGCTCGCTATTGCCGCCGTCGCCTTCCAACTCCCGACGTCGCTGCCCGGCCGTTCCAGTATGGCAGTCAGCCCATGCGCCAATCAGCCCCGGGTCCTCCCAGCGCTACGTTTCTTCTGACTTCCCTGAATTTCTGTCGCGCCGATCCCCCTCTCCTCGTCAACGATCGCTCTCCCCAATGCGTCGCCGACCCGCACCCTCCCACAAGGAAAACTAAGCGCCGCAGTTCGCAAGGCAAGAACTGCGCCACCTCCGAACTTCCCAAGTCCTCGCTCTTCTCCTGCTAACATGGTCGCAATATCTGTCGAAGGTATTTCTACTTTTGCGCTTGTGGACACCGGCGCCGCTGTTTCTGTTATAGCCGCCAAACTTTGCCGTTCGCTGCGCAAGGTGACCACGCCGCTGTCTGGACTGTCGCTCCACACGGCAAGCGCGCAGCACGTGACACCTCTCGCAGCCTGTACTGCCCGTGTGCTTTTACAAGGTGTTTTGTACATTGTCGAGTTTATTGTTCTTCTTGCCTGCTGATATGACGTTATCCTGGGGTCGGACTTCTTGTATGTATGTATATATATGCATGCGAGGACATCCCGGCGGCAGTCATGGTGCGCGCGTTTATGCGGTGCTGAATTGCCAATGCGCTTGACGGCACAGAAGACAACGCATTGCGGGAGGCAGAGTGTGACATGGAGGGCAGTGATCTCGACGTGGATGAGTGTGATGAGGGAGTGTTTCCATGCAGTAAGCTGCTGCAAATTCGGTGCTAGTGTCACGTGTGCGAGATAAGCATCGTTTTGAAGCTTGGAATTTGTGTTAGTGGTTTATTTTGTTTGGCTTACAGTGAACCTTTCTTTTCTGATATTTTGAATTTGGGGCGTTGGCTTAGAATCGAGGTCCGCTTAGATCCGAATAAATACTGTACGTGTGTGTCCGAGCCGTACTTGAGGAGCCAATGGCTGACCTTAGTTTTAGAAATAATGGACAGTTACAACACCTTAAAGGTTTTTTTATCCACAAATATATCGGCGAGGAGCTGGCCAATGATATGCAGGGTCACTGACCTGCAACAGCATCCACGCCAAACGTGTACGAGTAATCGCAAATAGCTGTGTTTAGAAAAAAAAGGATGGTTATAAAAGTGCTTAACTGTTTTTCAACAGAAACGCCTCCACGCCAAATTTGAGATTACAGGGCACAACCTACCAGTAAGTAACGTGTAGAATCATTTTGCATCAAAGTGTGGCGTTTCCAAATCATGCCAGCAATTTGACGGATCCACCAATCGAATAAGGACCGGCGATTTATCCTGTTAGGGGCAGTAATCAGTGCCCTGCCCTAATTTAGTTAACAGGAATCAGCTCAGCAACAGGCGCAGAAGTTTCAGCACAAGCCGAGTCCCCGCTTCAAATATAGTTCGCACGCGTGGTCCGTACGCTGGCAATGTACACCGAGCACACTGACACATTTCCAGCACCTCCAGGCGTCGTTTTCTTCGTCTCTCCTCTCTTGCTCCCTATCAGCCCTGGGGCGACAATAGCTCTCGTTCCCCTCTCGGTCAAGACGTGTTCCATTTGCCCGTTGGGCACAGATTTCTGGCTTTTTATTAGATTGACTTCGGTGGCCCCCTGCAGGAGCAACGTGGAGGTAATGTCCTCACAACCTCCGCTCTCTTCAACGCTGTCTTCATCCCCTGCCTGCTGACCAAGTCAGCAACCCCTCCGTGTGCTTTCAAGCTTCCAGGAGGGGTGTCGCAGCAACCTTTAATCAGGATTTGGAGTGATCCCCGCGCAGACCACCATTGTTTGTTCGGGAGGCAGACCGGACTGAGACGCGTTATCTGGAAATCCTCTTAGCAGGAGCGCAGCTCGGAATGGATATGGGGCAGGAGAGAATGCACAGGGGTGGAAGCGTGGACGATTGGGCCGCCGTGACAAAAGGTGTCTGTTGGACCTCGCGAGATCGAGACGCGATGAGTGCAAGGCTTGCACGCACACTCTTGCGCACTTGCGCGGCAAGCCTAAGGGAACAAATTTGTTGCAAGAGAGTCGAAAGATCGCTTATTTTACCTGCATTGAATTTCGTGGGCTTCTTTTATTCGCTTAAGCAGCAGCTCGCGAGGAAAACGTCTCACTGCCGCTAATGTGCAGCGATTGTAACGGTTTTTTGCAAAGCTGCATTTTCTAACTAGTACAGTTACGCTGAGTAAAGAATGAAAAAAAAACGACTGTTTGTTAATGTACATGCACCGCATCTCTTCATGTAGGACTTAGACCGCAAACCATAGTAAAACAATGAAGCTTTACCACAGTAGAGAATGTCTAACTGCATTAGAACGTAGGAATTGCTTTTTTTTTTTCGTCATACATTCATTCATATACTTGGTTGTGCGAGCAATCAAGATAAAATCGAATTACTGTTCAGAGCAGATTTTTCATTTAAGCAATCCAATGTTTACGATATTTCTGAAAAATTTTAAGATTAGTAATTAAGGTGGTGGTCCCACTCCGGCGGCGCGAGCCCCCCCTTTTCACTACTTTTGGAGCAACCGTGGCGGCTCTATTACTTAGGATATGAAGTTGTCGTATAAACCATGAAAAGCTTAATTCTTGTAGATTCCAACTATTTATAATATAAAGAAATTGATTGATTTGATTTAGAAATAAATGCTCAAGAACAAGCATGAGATAAATGGTTTTTGCGAACTGTGTCTCAGTTGTGACCATATTTAGAAGAAACAACCGCACTTGCTATATTGCGGCTTGCTCTGTAGCTTTGGGACATATTTATCTAGTTTCTAGACGTAACAAATTAATCTTGTATTTTAACTTTTTGGGTAATTTGCTTTTGAAAATTGCCAAATATCGCAATGTTCTGTTGTAAACAGCCCGGCCACTACATGCTCAAGGAAGCTAAATTTTGGATAAATTAGAATTCAAGGAATTTCAATTTAGGACGCAAAATTTCATTCACGTACCTTTATTAGTTTTAAACCGCAGCTTCGTAGCTTTACTACCTTTCCGCAAAAATCGGCAAAAATAAAACCAGAATTCCAAATATTGCCTCATTTCGGCCGCATTATTAGAAAAACTAAAAAAGTTACATGAATGAAATTTTGCGTCCTAAATGTAAATTCCATGAACTCTACTTTATCCAAAAGTTAGCTTCCTTGAGGATGTAGTTGTGAGGCTGTTTACAAATAAGATTGCTATATTTGGCAATTTTCAAAAGCAAATTATCCAAAAAGTTAAAATTCAAAATTAATTTGCTACGTCTAGGAACTAGATAAATGCGTCCTAAAGCTACAGAGCAAGCCGCAATGCAGTAAGTGCGGTAGTTTCTTCTAAATATGGTCACAACTGAGACACAGTTCGCAAAAACCATGTATCTCATGCTTGTTCTTGAACATTTATTTCTAAATCAAATCAATAAATTTCTTTATATTATATATAGTTGGAATCTACAAGAATTAAGCTTTTTATGGTTTATAGGACAATTTCATATCCTAAGTAGAAGAGCCGCCATGATTGCTACAAAAGTACTGAAAACGGGGGGCTCGTGCCGCCGGAGTGAGACCGCCACCTTAAGGATCATACAATTTACGACTTCATAACTCAATAAAAGCGTTATTACAATCCGTAAACTGCACCCATCCGGACATGAAAAGCAGAAAACATATATACGTGCATTGGCTTGATATACAGGGTGCCTCACGTAACTTGCACCAAGCTTTAAATATATGCAAATGCCCCGTATCTGTACAGAACCAAGGTGTTGTTTGCAAGACCGTAGACGCTTGGGCTAGTCGGTACATACTAGAAAGGGAAACGCTGGTGTGTGTCTCCCTTGTTGTCTTCTTGTCGTGTTTTTTCGCGCTGTTTCCCTTTCGAGTGTTGTTTGCCGTCGCTTGGAGTCACATCCTGCCTATTTGCATAATTAGTCTTCCTTATTTATTAAACTTCTGAAGTATTTCAATTAGGTAAAATGTGTCGAATAGAAAATTGTAGATAAACATTCAATAGCTTGCCAAGGAAACAAGAATTCAGGATCGCCAGTCAGCCTCTGCAGTCTATCAAGGAGTACGTTTATCTAGGTCAATTACTCACGGGGGACCCTGATCACGAGAAAGAAATTTACAGAAGAATGAAATTTGGTTAGGGTGCATACGGCAGGCATTGCCAACTAAGGATTGAGAGCTTACCACTGTCGTTGAAAAGAAAAGTGTACAATCATTGCATTCTACCGGTGCTAACATATGGGGCCGAAACTTGGAGGTTAACAAAGAAGCTCGAGAACAAGTTAAGGACCGCACAAAGAGCGATGGAACGAAAAATGTAAGGCCTGTTAGACACAAAATTTCTTCCTGTCTAACAAAATGTCAGACAGGAAGAGAGCGGTGTAGGTCAGAGAACAAACGGGGATAGCTGATATTCTAGTTGACATTAAGCGAAAAAAATGGAGCTGGGCAGGCCATGTAATGCGCAGGATGGATAACTGGTGGACCATTAGAGTTACAGAATGGATACCAAGAGAAAGGAAGCGCAGTCGAGGACGGCAGAAAACTAGGTGGGGTGATGAAGTTCGGAAATTTGCAGGCGCAAGTTGGAATCAGCTAGCGCAAGACAGGGGTAATTGGAGATCACAGGGAAAGGCCTTCGTCCTGCCGCGGTCATAAATATAGGCTGATGATGATGATGAAATTTTGCTAAACAGATTTTATTTTATAGCCCGCTTTGCTTCGTAAAACAATTGTCACGGGAGTCTGTCTAGTTCATTCTGATTTCTCGTTGCTGCCTTCAAAACCTGTAAGTTTTTGCAGCAGCTGGGCATCTTCGATGGCGAGGTGGGACTAGGACGGCTGTCTTGCATATTTCCGGTACAGAACAGGCAAACAAAGATACCGATTGCTTTAATTGTAGATGAGGACAAATATGTGCGATTCTGTAGGGAAATCTGTGTGAATACAAAGCATTGTTGAATATAAAATTACCTTTTAAAGCTATTAGAAGAAAAAATATAGATTTCATGTTGGAATCCATTTGAGGCTAAGATTTTGTGAAGCGTCTAATGAAATTCCGTAAAACCAATTATATACTGAAGCGTACGAGTAAATCTATTGCTCTATGCAACGAGTAATTTCACGCACTGCTTATGTGCCTGAAATGTATAAAGTATAAAGACATTGATTAAATCCTGTATGACATATTCATTCACTACGTGCGTTCCAACTTGGCGCGCACTTTGTAACTCCCGTAATAATTGCTTCATTCATTACACATGTTATAATCTATGTGCTTGTTAAATCATTGTACGCGCAACTACACCCTTTTGTAATTACTCCCAATTTATATTTGTGACATGTTCAACCTTTTTTACACCTGTGCAATATACTTATTACATGTATGCCCTTCCTGCTAAAATCCCCGTTGGGATTGGCAGTATGTCTGAAATAAATGTTCGTGCACCGTCCCGGTCACAATTTCATTGACTGGCCGTTTGCATGTTTATGAACTGCACCGCTCACAACCTATGGCGTAATACTGGCTGCTGTTCATGGGAATGCATACTTCGAGTAGCCGATGTTGTGACGTCACGAGGACGAAGGCGATGTTTCATGTTTGTGGAAGGAAGAATAGTGAGGATAGGTGGACAAAGAGAGAAGTGGGACGTGAAAAACAGGGGTAATATTTAATCTTATTTGCCGGTTTTATTCCAGCATCTGTGGCCAAATGGAAACGAAAGCACCCGTGTACTTATCTTTACTTCTTCTTCCTGGGGCTTTACATGTCACAACCAGTTATGATTATGAGGCATGCCGTAGTGGAGGGCTCCAGATTAATATTGACCACCTGGGGTTCTTTAACGTACACTGCAACGCAAGCACACTGGCGTTCTTGCATTGCGTTGCAGTGTACGTTAAGGAACCCCAGGTGGCCCAAATTGTTACGGAGCCCCCCACTACGGCATGCCTCATGATCAGATTGTGGTTTCGACACGTGAAACCCCATAATTAATTTATTAAACTGGCACGCACGCACGTGCCCTCGGGCACACGTACTCCTCGACGGGACGAAAACGGTAACCGTGGAAGAGAGCTGCCTGGCGTTGTCAAGAGAGAAGTACGTGTGCGGTTATGGCCAAACCTTTAGCAGAGGAAATGCATATTTTTAGTAAAAATGTGCAAGATAAGCCGAGAATAGGGATACGGAGCTCAAAGAAAGAGAATATGTCGTGGAATTTTTTTAACACTAGGTGGGTAACAACACGCGAAACACAGGAAGCGAGCATCATCCTTTGGGGTGAACTTGTACAAGCCGTTCTCGTCAGGTGTCAGACATGGGTGTAAATTGAGTTTTCTCTACAATAACTACGTGATACCTCGGAATCCCGGGACCTACTTGCCCCAGCTGCAGACTCGTGGCCGGCTTCGCCAAACTGTCCCGACCGGCTGCTTCTCGATTGTTCGTGCGTAATCCATCAGCAGGTGAATTCCGTTGCTGTCAGGCAGGACCTGGTTCTTTGCTGGCAGCACCCCATCCTCCTCGCCAGTCTATGTCGTGTCTGACGGAAGGACAGGGCAACCGTGTAACGAAAACAATGCGGCTTTATTTAGCCATCAACTTAACAGCGGTAGGCAAACTGCCCGGTTCTATGTTACAGGAACTGAAGCGCGCGCCTGCTTGAATACCGGCGCAACCAAAAAGTGATGACGCTTGCTCCGCTACCACGGCGCATGCGTAGCTGTGACACCTTGTTGCCTAGGCGCGCGACATATCACATAGAAATGCTTACGCATTTAAAATGCTGTTGCGGTGAGAATAGGCCTGCTAAGCCAGAAAAGGCTCAACGACGTAAGACGGTTGGTGACGCCCCTTTCAACTTTCCACACGAGCACGCCATGACGTCATGGACTCGGACGGCCTCTACTCGGGCATAGTTAATTTTATCAGTTATCACAAACAACACTGTTAATTGATCAAGCCCGAGATTGAACTTGGCCAGTTTTAAGGATTTCTACTACGCCACAACGGGCCCATAACGAAAAGAATATTGTGAAATCCGAGCGTCACACTGACATACGTGCATTGGTGTTTCGGCGCGACATTATCTCCTAATAATCAACAAATTGCCGTGAAATTATCGAAATTACAGTTTAAAACGCGTACTTTATCAGTCTAAAGTAATTTAGGTTGTTTATTTAGCTGATTTATTAGTTTATTAATTTCAGTAACTTTAACAAATTATACTTGGTAGAGTGAGAGAGAAAGGAGAGGAAAGGTAGGGAGGTCAACCAGACGGGTGTTCGGTTTACTACACTACACTAGGGGTAAGGGAAAGGGGGAATAGAAAGAGGAAAGAGTGAGAAAGTGAGTACTGAGTACACGTGGGGTGATGCATTTTTAGATGCGAGAGAATCTTATGCTCGGGGCAGTCTCCGTCGTGCGGCGTCCGCAACCATACTGCGCATGCGCAACTCTCCCTCTTTCTCCTCTCCTACGCATGTGTGCGCTCTCCTCCTCCCCTCTCCCCCTCTCCGCCACAGGTGTGGCGCAGCAAATTATTGCATATAACTCTCTCTCTCACTCACTCCCTCTCTCTCCAAGGGTTCACCGGTAGGCGGCGCAAGTGTTCGCGGTGCAGTATAAAGCGCGCGTTCGCTGTGATTCCGTCATTCTCTTTCTGTGCAACGATGTGCGAAACGCCATGAACAACGTCAACGTCGGCGCTAGTTGCAGCGGCAGCGCCACCGCTGCGGAGCAGAGGAAGGTTCGGGAAGCCGAACGTAAACGTCAGCGTCGGCAAGCGGACCCTGAACTTCGGGATCGTCTTCAAGATACCGCGCGCACCGACGCTAGGAATCACGTACGATCTCTAAATACAGACGCAACAACCCCATACAAACTTCTCCTCTCTTCTCAATACATTCTCTCACTTTCATTGGCTTCTGTTGCCAAGTGAAACGAAACGGAAACTCGATACGCACCCCCCGCGATGCTTTCGCATCCCACCATGGTTGCCCGTAGGGTCAGATGATGCGATTTATTTTTCTTACCTAATTTTTGCTACATTAAAATTAGGACCAAAGAAGCACAGCTCTGTCAGGTGCACCGTAGTCATTTGTTGGTTACCCTGCGTTCTTACGTTTCCGGTGACGTCTTGCGTACGGTGACGTACGCAAGACGTCACCGTTGACGGATGACTTGCGTCACCGACACGTCAGTTATACAAGCCACCTTCTAATATTCGACGGCAACAAGAACCTTAATCAGCACCTGACATTAATCAGGGAAGAAGGCCGTGACACGCCGCAAGGATAGTTGCAACTCGCAAGAGAAATGGTTTGCTCAACGCCTTGTCCTCGTTGTTTCGTCCCACTGATGTCACGCATACGCAGGCGCGCAATTACTTGCACAACTATACAGCGCCAAGCAAATTGTTCTTCCTTCGAATATGTGGTTGTGACATTTATTTTATGTAGAGCAACAGGTACTCTTGTGCGCTCTGCTGCCATGAAAGGCGGAGTTCGTGGAGTACTCCATTAAGTAGCCTCTGGCGCACGGTGTGCTAACTCTTCTCTCCTGCTTTTAATGACGACATTTGGGTAGGCAGGACCACGAAAACTCACCGCTGTGCCCTCATTCCACCGCCGAAGGCAATCAACGTGGTCGCGGCATTTTCATGGGCTGTAAACGTAAATGCAGGCGGGTGAGAACTTACATCCGTGTTGCTACACTGTGGCTAGATTGCACCACTTTCTCGAGCGCTATTTTTTTATTTGTGATGTATTTCATTTCTCACTGCATGCGTGAGTGCTCAGGAGGCGCGTGTAAGCCGATGACTGAATGCACACGTGACCACGCCGCTGCAGTGGAACTAAATATCTGCGGATATAAAGGCCACCATTTCTGATTGTCGATTCGCACGCGATGGGGTGCGCTCACCCGTATTCAAGAACAAGGTCAACACGGAAGCCCGAATGCGTTTCTTTCTGCAGAACCGAAAGGCAAATAGCGTGTGAAAGCTGGCTTCCAAACCGCAAGGCAGTGCATGTCCCGTCTTGGACATATGCATGCAGCGTGCTTAGCGAATGCAGGTTTCATATCGACCTCGTATACTTGAATACTGCAGGTAGTATACAGTAGAAATCTAGTTAAGGGTAAGCTCAGCGGACCAGAAAACTATCTTCGGAATAACAGGCGTTGCGTTTACTGAGAGAAGATGTGCAGAGGCTCAGCATTATATGCTATGCAAGCTCTTAACACTCTTAGATATGTTCTGCATATAGAAGAGAATGTAGCAGCTTGTTCGTCCCGTGGAATGGGAGCGATCGACGGCTAGATGCACTAGCCTTCGCTACTTTCGGGTTCGAAAAGGCGCTGGCAACGTGATATTTTGATCATGGGCTTATGCTGCTACCAATATGCGTTACATTGGAGGTCATCACTATGGTGCTGTAAATATCGTCACTACACGTCTGTCTGCACATGTATATAAAAATGCAAGATTTGACTAACAAAATTTACTTAATTGATTGACTTTCTTATTGTGTATTGGAAAAGCTGACAAGTACAGTGGGCCTCCGACTTCTCCATGACAAATATTATTTAAAGTGAATAGGAAAACGATGCCGCGGTAGCTCATTTGGCAAGAACAGTGCACGCGTAACACGAAGACGTGGTTTCGTACCCCACCTGCAGACAGTTGTTTTTTCGTCCACTTTCATTTCCATTCCCCATCAAAGAAAGACTCGAAATACCGACATTAACTGAAAATACTAATATAAACATCGTGCAATCTACCAACAAAGCCGTAGAGCGGCAGCCCTCTGCTCCTAAAGGTGAATATTCTTACTCGAAATATCCGTGCTATTTTTCAACATAAACATTTCAAGGTATTAAGAGTGATTCCAGGTTTAAATTCACACGCATATTTTTAAGTATGGGTAAATGAATAAGTAAAATCAACCGAGAATTCATGGGCATGGTTGCCTCAAGTCAGAGTAGCGCCCCTTTGAAGCCTGTCTGATGGGGAAAAATATGTAGATTTCGTTGAGCTGTGGCACAAATAGGTGATTTGCATTCGCCATGGAGATGTTCTAAAGGCGTCTGTTTTCTTAACGCATTTTACGAGAAGGGGTCAGGAAAGCAAGATAGTTCGAGGATTACGGCTTCTGGCGCTAGTTGATAGGGAGCGCAGTTTCTCGGAATGCAAAGAGTTCTTCAAAATTGGACGCCCTCGCAACAAGAACCAAGAAGAAAAGAACGCTATGCAATCTCAGTGGAAAAACCACAAGAGGAAAGCAACGCACGTTTCAGCTTGGGCACGTGCTGAGTAAGTATGCGGCGATGGTATTCTCCTACAAAAGATGTTAACCCCAAATGCAAGAACTTCTTTTCGTTCGTAGAAAGGCAACGTCTGCTTATAACAGCGGAGCTGTTTAAGCCGACCGTGAGTCCGTAATTAACAAAAAAACAACTGTGGGCCAATCCTGGAGGTGGTGCAGAAAGGGTCAAAGCGCAGAGGCAGAAACTCCTGTGAACTAGCGAAGCTCAGCCTGACTACGTCTATAAAAGCATGGTTGGAACTACTTAAGCTTACATCAATAGCTGATCGATAGCCAATCAATAGCTAATCAATAATCGACCAATAATCAATAAACTCCGGAAAAAATGCTGGGGATCACTTGGTAAGGCTTAGCTATAAATATCCCAAGTACGTGGCCAATACCTTGCGATATCCAATCAATAGGTAATCAATAATCGATCAGTAGTCAGTAAACTCCGGAAAAGCATAACCCGTAAGGCCAGGACCAGCTAGGTGCCGATCAGCTCCGCTGTTTCTTTAGTCTTGCGCCACTAGTGCAAGCTACGCAATTTGTTAAATATTTTTATTCATAATTTGTTGAAGGTTGACAGATATCGAAGCAATGGAAATTTTCTAATGACTTATCAGGGGTAATTATACGATACGAATGCTGTTGAAAACGTTAGACACTGGTCATATTGTGCCGCTTTAAGGGGAATGGACATGAGTAAAATGTAATAAGCTTAGAGTCGAAGCATTCCCTGTGAACGGTAGTCAGAGTACTCCAACAACTTTTTTTTTCTCTGTGTATATTAGGCAGGAAGAGATAATTCAAAATTTAAGAATTTTGGAGCTTGATTCAAGCAAACATTCAAATGGGCAGTATGACTGCAAGTGACAGCATTACACTTTTTACTTTACATTCTATTGGGAGGAATTAGGCCGATTTCAAGTAGAAATTGCTATACATAGTAAAAGTGAAATAGATTTGCCCAATCGTAGCGTTGATTGCTTTTGTTGAAAGTTTTGCACTCACAGATATTCTGTTCAGGATGTAAATGTTTGTGCGAACTTTTTGATAGCTTCCAGTGACATATTAACAGAACAAAAGCATGTTAAATGCTAAAAGTGATACTGTTTTACAACCTTGTCGAGGGGGCAGTATATTAGCCACGAGCGAAGCTCTCGTGTGACCTTTTTTAGGTAGACATAACCTTCAATCTATTTCTCATAATATAACTGGTCAGACTACGAAAGAAGAGCGGTATGTGTCATTCTAGTCTGAACTTTTTAATTAACCTATATAGTGTTCGTTTGAAAGCATAATGATAGGCATTAGAAGTACTTATTCGTGCATTCAATATAATCAAGTCTTTTGTGGCCGTTCGTTTCGGTACGGCTGGCTATTCTGACAAGTGTTTCAACAAAAACGGTGATGCAGTGCTTTAATTGAGACATGGGTCCACCCTACACAAGAATTATAAATGATGCGGTCACCTAAGGCTGAGGAGTCTCAATGCGATCTATAAGTAGGAAGTTTACGCGAAACAACTAAAGACCTCTGAAAGTGGTTGAGGCGTCGTACCTGTGTCTGGCCTTGACCTGTGTACCGTGACTCCGCATGTATGATCTTCTACGTCTCAGTAGCATAGACGACAGGCGGTCTTTGAACTAAAGATCATTCGACTTAGGCCAAAGAAGTCTAGTATGCACATGACAACCAAAACGATAGGGCGCTTATTAAGGACACTACGATCTGTTGTTATACGAGAGTGAATATTGATATGTGGATGTGCGCGCACCGACTCTTTTCCTGTTCTTATTTCCTCCAGCCTATGTGTCCTTTCCAAGCGGCCGCCTTTCCACATGTCTACTGCCCTGTCTTTCCTTCTCTTTCACTTGCAAAATCTCTGAAATCTCATCATATAAATACATACATACATACATACATACATACATACATACATACATACATACATACATACATACATACATACATACATACATACATACATACATACATACATACATACATACATACATACATACATACATCGCGTATACACATGACAATTCCATCGACCGAAAATGTTAATGCGCTTTATGTCATACTGTTTACAGGCAAAATTACTGACCGTGTAACTCCAAAGAGCAATAGCGTGTGTGTGTTTTTTGCGGGTGTTTACTTTTGAATTATGGTGGACCTTCTGATATATCTATATTTCTTCGCAAAAAAATGGTCGGTAATCACCAAGTCTTAGTATCTTCGTCCAAAATCGTAAATAAATAAATAAATAAATTTAATATACACGCTACCCGTGATTCTCAGCACGGCTCAACCATTGGAGCTCCAACTGCAGAGCGCCATTACGCAATATTGTCCTCCACGCTTTGGCTCGACGATGCTTCACCGCCACGCAACGTGGGTCCCGCCAGAGAAAGTTCCCGCGCTGAGGCGATGCGTGCCGCGGTTTTCGTGGCTGCCACGCGGCTCGTATGTCTTGTTCCGGTTGTGTGTCCTTTCCGGCAAGCTCGCGTGCGGCGTCCACTTGGGCCTCACACGCGCCGCCCACTTGAGGAAACGATTTTCCGTGGTGGCCGGATAAAAAGCGGTCGGGCTCTCCGAGTGAGAAAAGGGGGAGAGAGAATGCCCGTGATGGGACGGAGAGAAAGTAAGAATAACGAGGAGAAAACCGTGGCCGTCGCTGTGAAAGAACGAGGCCATGGATCTGGAGGCGTTGTAATATCAGGCGTGTTACCACTCTGCGCACAACTATTAAGTCCTATCAATTAATGATTCCTGACGGTGACGATACGACGTGTTTATAATCGTAAAACATACAGTTTAGCGATAACTGATTGCGTAAGTTTGCGTACATGAATATGAAGGCCTACCGCTTTGTTTGATTATAGCGCGCAATAATTTTTCCTTCACGTTTTATAGTTTTCCTTAGTGCTTTTATGTCGTTTCCCGATTGTCGTCGCTTGAATTCTTTGACACAAAAACGCGTCTTCGTCGATGTTCATTTAATGGCAGATTGATTTTGCTTGAGTGATAGCATGTTGCTGCTTTAATTTGTGCTTTCATATTTACTATGGGATTCAGCCACTCTCAAGCCATGTACCTACTCATCTGTGACCATTATCCCTCATTACTAAATAACGAAAAAAGAAAGGGCATGAAAATACAGATCAGCAATGCGCTTAATGTTTTCAGGTAAACTCATCTGGGATTTTCTGGTCCAATTCTATATTCGCTGTTCTCAAACTTTTAGTTCCCCTCCTCCTTTCGTAGTTATTTTTCTTGTGTGGTGCTGTTTGAGCTTACATTGAAATCAACTTCCTTGCGTGTATATGCTTGAACTCGTGCCGTTGTTGTATATTGTCACGAGTCAACGCGAACAAGAGACAACACGAACAAGAACAAGACGGCGGAACATCTTAAGAATCACCAGCACCAAGACATCTTCTGCGTCTTCGAATTACCCTGTCCTCAGAGTCAGTTAATGCACATACTGTCATGGTCGTTTAAACGTCTAGATAGAGTACGCGTCAAT
The DNA here is from genome assembly GCF_013339745.2 of Dermacentor silvarum. Classification (NCBI taxonomy): domain Eukaryota; kingdom Metazoa; phylum Arthropoda; class Arachnida; order Ixodida; family Ixodidae; genus Dermacentor; species Dermacentor silvarum. The sequence goes on along the minus strand of NC_051158.1, from coordinate 125,279,249 downwards.
ATAGACAAGTGCGGTGCAGGCCATTTCTGAGAGTGTTGCGTGTACAGGGCTGTAAACGTAGCCCAAATTATTTATACTGCCTTAGGAATATCGCTCAGGAGGACAGGGACAGGAAAATAAACACGACGGCACTCATTGCCTTTATGTTCATTTTGCCGTTTCATTCGCGATGTTTGTCTCAGGGACTTATGTGTGCTCTGTTGAGTCCTGAATTCCAACCTCCGGTGGGACACGCACATCTCAATTCTGCGACATCTCTGCTTCTATCCCCGTAACCCTATCCGCGCGCAGGAAGTATCTTTTTGGAGGCGTCGTGCTGAAGTGGCCCTAACACCAAGATTTACGCGGGCTAGGGTATCAATAGAAGTGGACCAAAGTGTGTGTTTGAAGTTGTCGTCTCTTGTGGTAATGTCAGATGCTCGACACCTGCTTCGGCTGTTCCCTGCAATGCGGATGATCAGACGTAAGGCCTTAAGAAAGGCTAAACTAAAGCCAGGTATACCTGAAAGCTATACACATTGGGTAATGCACAAAATGTTTGCTGAGACATTGCTGCAGTTCCTGCAAAATGGAGGGCTACAATGTTTTATTTGATTTCCCGTTGTTCCCCATATGGCTTCTAAGTTGAGAGAAATCCTCTCGGAAAAAAAAGAACATGCACTTCCTTTCTTAAAACTTTCGTTGCAGCGCATGTAATGACGCATGGAAGCCAAAGTGCTGAAGAACAGGTTCTTCCTGTGCAGACTGCACTCTGAATCTGCAAAAAAAAATAATAATCAATGGAAATCGGTTATATGTAGCGTTAGCAGGAGGCTGCCAGCGCTATGCTGAATCGACATTTGTGTTCAATATCTTTCAAAATGTCTCTTTTAGGTTAAAACGAATTCGGACAACCCTCTTGGAAAATACAATTACGTGTTGCAACAACCGGAGACAGCAAGACCAAGGAAAGGTCTCGACGTTATAGACTTCGTTTAGAAGTGCAGCTGCACCTTGTGGGGTGATATTAGGGACATTGCTTTGGTTACACAATTAATGTGAATTATCCGGTCGCCAACCACCCAGCAACAGCGGAAAGGATCACAACAGCTCACGAAAAAAAATTGCAGTAGGTGATCTTACTATGCCGACTCTTATAACATGCGAGAAAGTTTACACTCGCTAGCATTGTGAAACGAGTCGGCTGGGCATAAAGCGCATGAGGATAACATCGCAAATAAGGTGTATTTGAACGGGACAGTTTGCTATCTGCGCCGCAAAATATGGGGAAAAGCTGTCACTTTGGCGATGACGCCACTAGAGGGCCGCGGCGACCAACAGGTGTGCTTAGAGAGTATTATTTATTACGTTTTCAAGGCCAAGCTTTCCACATGAAAGACTATTACTGAGTAAAACAAGGTTTTAAAGCAATATGGTGTGCATAAACAAAGAAGCAGCCCCGCAATAACGCACGTTAAAGATACCCTGATGGACAAAATTATTCCGGAGTCCCCCGCTGCGGCATGCCCCATAATCAATATCGTGCTTTTGGCACGTAAAAACCCCTGAATCCAGCCCCCCGATATCGAATATGGGCAACATTCCTTCTCCAATATGTAATACCTAAGTAACGGGTATTTCAATACAGACAGAACGTACTTACACAGTATTTGACATTTCTTTTGTGAATAGCTCAACAAATCTCCAAGGATGTCGTTGAGCTTCCGGAGTTAATTTGTTTCAAGTTTTCCCGCATTCTTCATAGTACAGCATGTTAGAGCTATGGACTAAGTTGGACGTTTTCATCCATTCGTTCTAAATGAACGGTTGTGGATCACAGTCTCTATGGTGATACATCAGATTCATCACGGAGGTTAAGAGTACGCTCGTAACAAGAGCTCGAGATGCTCGGCTAATGACTACATCTGAGCACTATTGAGTAATGCGGCGTCTGAGCTACATAGCCGGTAATGCATCGAACAAGCAAACTGAAGCAATGCTGTGGAGCCAAGTATGCTTTTATCAGGATTTATAAGTAAGAAGCCTTGTCCACATAAATGCGACAGAAGCTTATAGTACTATTTTTCGAGCGCATCACCTTCATGTGAGCGCAGTAATTCGCTAGGAACCTGTATTGCATGGAATGTGACCAACGAGGTGGTTTGAGATTAAAGATGTGCATTCGAATATAACATGTAAACTGAGCGGTACTGAACTTGAAATTATGGCAAGGTGGTCGCTGCGGGACTGCCGTTGTAAGCATAGAGGAGACCTGGTACTGCAGGACCGGAGAGTAACCAAAACAAAAGTGCCATCTGCAGGGGCCGGTTGCGCGGGAGTATACGGCGAAGAAACGTCCTCTCGTGTTTATTTCACCTGCGAGGAAACGGCGGCATTTCTTGCCATAATTAGCGAAATAAACAGCAGTGAGCTGTTAGACTCCAGGTGTCAGCGTAACCAAGCGCAATTCCAAAGAATCAAAGTGGAGATGGCTGAGCGTGGGTACCGCTGGTCGTGGCAGCAACTCAGGATGCCTTGGAAGAACTTGAAATCGCGGTTCAACAAGGCACGTTCGGGAGATTCTGTTTTCTCACTTCTTCAGGATCTAAAATTTGCATATCTCCGCATATATTCTATGATCAGGAGGTGCACGAGCGAAACAAAGCTGGGGCGTCGCTAACAGCTCAGCAGTGGTGCACGGAAATGAACACGCTGCTGTTGCACCAGCCATTGAATGAGGCACCTTCTTACGGAGTTGACAGCGTGAACATGGAGGAGCGCGAAGAGAGCATAACAGGTGAGACCATTTGTGAGAACGCACCAGGAAAGTTTGCATTGAGAGGAGCAGTACTCGGCGTATAAGTCGCTGCATTCGTGGCGGATGTCCACTGTGCTCAAAAATACTCAGGGCAGCTGCCTCCTTGGCTAATTGCCGAGATTTCCGCAACTTTCAAGAAATTCGTGGACCTGAAATATCCATTCATAAACGGGCATATTGTGTTCAAGTGTATTTAACGGTGTTTCTTTTCACTCTCGCAATGAAAGCGAGCCTGCTGAGGACATCAGCTAGTTCCTCGATGGTTGTAAGTAACCCTTGTATCCCTACCGTGGCCTTGTTGCATTATATTTACACTAAAGAATGCTCTTGTACAGCTAATCTAGGCAAGAAGAAAAAATTGCCAATTGCATTCGGATATTAAAATCTGGTCACACTACATGCTAGAAAAACAAATTTCGTATGCATAGTGCGCCAGATTATCATTTATTGGGCCCACACTCAGCAGAAAACCACTTAACATGCAGGTGCACAGGCTTCTTCTCAATCCTTAAAGAAACATTTACAGTCATTTTGAGGCTGAAAGTGATTAGAGTTCTTAGCATCCTGCCAGAGCGTACAGCCTACTCTAGTTATGATGCTAGTTGTTCCATGTAGGCAGCAGGTTAACATTCCAGCCTACTAGTACGGCCATCCCAACACGTCAAAACATACCGGATACATTCACTTCGCACAATGCTGGGAAAGGTGTGCATAAACGTTAGCGTAACTGACACCCAGAGCGCTGCTGTGTGTCAATCACTATACCCACACGTGTGCAAACAAAGATTCGAAGATGAAACCTTGCTTTCTGTGGAGAACACGAGGGAGAGGAAACCTTAGTACGCTTCCAATTTGCCTACAGTGGCGCATGTGTTCTTCAGGGTGTACTGACCAGCACAAGTTCCATATTTAAAAAAAGAAAGAATTTCACTGACGAGTCTACGTTGAAGTTGTTTTCTCTTTTTCCCTCCTTAAACTAGCTTTCACTTTAAGCTTTCCCATACAAACTGCATCACTGCGTTTGTTATTGGTATCTTATGTATTGCTTTGATTCTTGTGGACTATGTAGTTATTGTTCATTGTACTATCGCAAGTATATCACATTGATATGGCAACCGTCTAATTTATTTCAGGAGAATAACTTATTATAGAACTACCACTGTATAAGGCTACTGGTCATATGCCAATATAGCATTATTCATGTAACGTTACTTGAGAATTCGTAATTCCTTAATAGCAGTCAACAACTTACCAGTTTTTCAGTTATACTTTTTTTGCCTACGTCTGTAGCACGTGACCCACGCCAAGTACAGCTGCAAAGGAGGCGGAGCAAGAGCAAGTATGGTGAACTGGCTGACCATAAGAAAATGCCCAGAGCAATCTGTGATGATGTTCAAGGAGCAGTGGCAGTTACTACAAGAAGAACGAGATAACATGTCCGAAATAATGACCGGGATAAGTAACTCATTCTTCCAAGGTACAGAAACAATTCTGTCACAACTGTTGGGTAACCAAACACAGACAGTGTTTACCATCCCCGCTCAACGAGCTTTCCATGTAGCGCCTTGGCAAGTAAACTTTTGGTGGAGACTGCCGGACTCACCCGTCTACCTCAGCACAGTGAATTGACCTACAACTCTTACTCCTGTCCCTCACTGTCCCTTACTGTAACCTAGCTGACAAACTCTATATTGAAAAGATCAGTAGTCCCTCCCTTGTCGAGGAAATGGGGGTATGCGAAGCTTATCGTGTGTTTATTTGGAGTTCCTCCGAACGAATTGCACTAACGAGTACCACGTCGTGCTCGAATCACAACCGGTCACAGGCACTGTAGCTGGCTCTGAAATTCCGTTTGAGAAAATCGAGTTGAAACCTGGCCGTCGCACCGGGAAAGTTGGCGGTAGCGTTGCCGAGGCGTGCACCATGGTCGTCGGGTTCTTGGAGGGCAAGACGACGCTGACGCTTGGCCTCAACATCGCGCCCCCGCAACTCCAGGTCCGTGGCTCTTCGCTGACTTTTCGCCGGGGATTCGGAAGCCCTCAGCTAGAATCGGCACGTCGACGATAAGCCCTTTCCAGAGCGCGTTCATTCTGGTACGATTTCCATAAAAATTGCTTTAAAATTAAATCTGTCCGTTATGTAAGATAATGAATGGCTCATACCACCTTAAGCAATGGCTCATACCTCCGTAAACGCGGCCTCCCCATTACGACGACAAAATAGAAGTGAAATTCTACGCTGGAATGGTTAGCGGCAACGCAGCCAGCTGTGGAAGCAGACGACCGCGACGAACGCGCGAGCAGTGGCAGGAGCGCGTGCCGATTCACGAGTACGAGCCACCGAGCCAGCTGGGAAAGAAGACGATGCTCGAGCCAATGGTAATGAGGATAATTTTCGGTACACAGGCGATTTCGCCTAGCCAAATGTGAAAAAACAACGCAAAGCAGAGTGATCTAAAACAAATAAACGGTTGTGTGTAGACTAGTCCTTTCTGGAACATGAAAGCCGTTCGGCTGTACAGTTAATACGAAACAAAATTAGAAACACCTTGTCTGTCTCCGTATTAAATTCGATTAACATGATTTGCGCACTTTAGGTACTTTCAGTCTATCTATCTATCTATCTATCTAGCCTTTTACGCCGACCCTGTGGCCCAATTCGTCTGCCAGTTTGGGGTACTATGGTATCTGCTTGTCTTTGTGATACCGTCGTTGTCGCTTTGTTGTAGTGATTCTATCTTTGTCATCTGACTCTCGCCGTGCCGCAATCGTTACGGCTTTTACGCGGGCCCAATGTATCAATCAATTTGTATAATAGCATGGGCCATTGCGCATGCTCTCGTGGTTGTGATACCAACGTGGTAATTGTAATTCCAGGTTCGTCATCCTATACTCTCGTCATGCTGCCCCCATCCCGCCATCGTCCTCATTCAGTCGTCAAGCATTCGTCGTCGTGATAACGCCGTGGTCATTCCATGATCGTCGTTGCAGCTTCGTTAACTGACTTTCATCAAGCCGTGGTCGTCAAGCGTTTTAACACGAAAGTGTTTTATGCCGGGGTCCACCAAGACTTCACTGACGTATTTCCGTCACGGAAATACGTCATAGAACATAATACAAAGAAAGAAACCAGAAGAAAAAGTTCCACAAACATGCAAAATTTGGAAATCGAACCCACGACCTCTCGGTCCGCGACGATAGATCGCCGAGCGTTTAACCCATTGCGCCACAAACGCATTTGCAGAGCTACACAGACGCGCCTTATATATCTAACACTCCTCCGTGTACCCGCGCTCTCGCTCGGGGCGGTGCCGCCACCTACGAGCAGAAAAGAGAAGTACTGCATTATGACACTAACGCGCACCGACAGTGAACGCTTCGGTGGTCTCAGCACTACCACGCCTCGATGCCAGCATTCGAAGGGACGCTGGCATCAAGAAGCACTACCAACGCCACCTAGGTGGCGTTCACCGTACTCAGCACAGCGGAGCGTGGCCTCCGCAATTAGCTCTGAAAATGTTTCTGAAGTTGATCGCGGAGGCTGCAATTACGACGCGCTGTACGCGCTGATTTGACTCGGTGACGATTCAGTTACGTGCTTTGTCTTGCGCGTTGTATTAGTGTGTCAGTTACGTGCTTCGTCTTTCGCGTTGTGCTAGCGTGTGCAGCGTAGTGCAGCTTCCATATGCACGACGGTTGCTCATGGTCATCGACGTTGGTAGTCGTGATGGAGGAGACGTGCCACCAGGCGTCAGCGTGGGTGCATCAACGCCTAAGGGCGCTTTAGCCACAAAACACTAATAGACATTATATATCAATGTGCAATAAACATTACACTACTGCTGTGAAGACACGTTTCACTTTCGTGTTCTATACCGATTCCTATATAAGAGGGATCAACCACATGTTTTTTTTTTACGATAACTCACTTTAGCAGTGAATGAAGTAGTCTGATAGCATGAGCCACAACGTACGTACTCGTGGTTGTAATGCTGTCGTGGTGGTCGTTGCATCATCGTCGTTACAGTTTTGTCATCCGACTCTTACGGTTTTGTTATCCATTCCATCGATTCATGCCTTTGTCGACATTCTATCGTCGTCATTGCGTCGTCGTATAGTCGTCGTCACGAAGTCATTCTCATGGCCTACCTTGGGAAGAAAGTGCCCTAGGATTAACATGCGCTAATTCCGGACAGCTGTGAATGCCGATATAGCAGGAGCAACGCAAGTGTCAGCGCGACCACTACGGATTTTAAATAAACGTGTCTTCAACAAATATGATCTGTCGCTACATTAATTCATTGATTGACACAACAGTCGAAACTCGTCGTGAGATGGGTTCTAGTGAATTATTTTTTCTTCGTGTTTGCTTCTTATCAACGATGCAGCGCAAGTTAGTTTCCATGTTTAAAGCAATCGATTAACAACCTTATAAGACAGTTTATTCATTTTTCACATCGCAGAGATATGAAAGATAAGAGCACGCAAACAGACACTCAAACAGTCACGACAAAGCGGCCATTATAGTATTCACGTGTTTTCTACAAAATAAGTTCACCGAATTTCACATAATTGCTGCTAAAAAACAAAGTCGGCCCTTCCACTCAGTGAAGATGGTTAACCAGCGAAATTGAAAGATGCGGCCCCGATGTTTATCACTGGATTAATACCGAGGGTTCATTAAAGTATTTCTCAATTATGAGGTTACACACCCCTTCGGCTGCGATGGAGAGAACGACGTCACTGACGGTATGCCCGCAGTCCGCCGTTGTCGGTTGCGTTCGATGTCTCGAGTTTGCTCGGCGGCATGGACAGCAGCATTCGCCCGCCATTTCCGTTTGCGTTTCTTCTAAATTAAATCTGTCCGTCACGTAAGACAATTAATGGCTCATACCCCTTAAGCAATGGCTCATACCCCCATAAACGCGGCCTCCCCGTTACGACGACAGAAGACAAGTGAAATTCTACGCTGGAATGATGAGCGGCAACGCAGCCAGCTGTGGAAGAAGACGACGACGACGAACGCGGGAGCAGTGGCACGAGCGCGTGCCGAGCACGCGCACGAGCGCAACCCGAGGGGCGCCAACGAGCCAGCTGCGGAAGAATAATACGACGGTCGAGCGAGTGCTGATGATGATAGTTTTCTGTACACAGGCGATTTCGCCTAGCTATATACGATCTAAGGCTATACATGATATAAAGCTTCGCTTTAAAAACACAGAATTATTTCTCGGTGCGAACGCAGCTCTCTGGCTAGCCTCCACAGCGTTTCCCGCTTTGTATGAAACTGAGGAAAGCTAATCTCCTAGTCGCCTGCCTCTCATTAGTTGCAGGAGTTATTGCCATCCCTTTGGCGCTCAAAATGCCGCTCGGCCGAGGCCTTGCGCCTTGTATACGCATTAGTTGTGGCGGAATGACAGTTTGTTAATCTACTAAACCCTCAACGACATTCTACTAAAGCCCGTGAGACAAGCATAAGCGATACATGCAGTCATACAAGTACACAAACAAACAAACAAACAAACATACAAACAAACCAATACAGGGATTATAGTTCCTAATTCGTGCAAGCTAACGCTTTGAGCAGCCTAAGGCTCGCATCGGGTCGCATGGGAGCAATTTGCTGATAAATGTGAGAGCTCACAAGTTTCCCCCCTTTCCTCTTCAGTGGCATCTTTAGCAGTTTGAGATGCTATGTGACATCGCGTACCTTCGGGATAGAGGCAGGTCGCTGGCAGCACAAGCGCACCATAGCGTTGCGTGTTGTTCAACACTGACACACGCGGCAAGAGCGAAACGCAGTTTTGTGACGAAGTTCCCGGACAGCCACTCGTTTGGCTGCCATGCCTGGGCTGCACTTAGAGCTTCAGCCACGTGAAAGACGCTCAAAGTTCGACGTTCTGCGTCAGCGAGCATCGTTACAGTACGAGACTGGGTCGGGACAAAGACAGCATAGACAGGAACACTTCTTGTCAGCAAATTGTAGAATGCTTCGCGAAACGCTGAGATTTTCCTAAATTGCATATTTCCCCCCTGTCTAACTCTCTGCTTACCGTACGAGCAGGCTTTCAGCAATTTATTAAGCCTACTTGACTATTATATCCTAACTCATTCTTCCTGTTCATTTTGTTATAACGACCAAAGTCAATCAAGACTGACATGTTTTTAGCAGGAGGAAGTTAATGGCAACCACGACTACGGAGCCGATACACCCAGCATCATGCCAATTTAAGTTTCAAAAGAAGAACATATCTGCACCCGCAGCCTTCGATACACTCCCTTAAAAGACCACACTTGTGGCTCTCGGAGTATAAGAAAATTGTTGTTAAATATTTCAGTATATTTTGAAAAATTGCAATATTCTGCAGCCACCACTAATATTCATCATTCTCTGCGTTGACCTCTTATGCACCCTTTTTCAGCAATGATCGTGTAAAATCTTAATAGGGAGAGTGCTGCGTCAAGTTATTCATGCGCGACCATGGCTCGGATTCCAGCCTGAGAGTGTCAACTGCTATTAGACGCCTAGGACCACGTCACACGAGCGTTCTGAAGTAAACATCTGTAGATGTGGGGACTGTGAAATGAGATTGGCTGGTAATTTTAGCAGGTGGGAAATAGAACAGCAGCCCGCAATACTACGTCTTAACTTAACTGGCCTCACGTCACTAGTTTCGTGGCACAAACGATGAAATAAACTTACTATGGAAATGAATAGCAGGCACGTATGCTAATGGTTACAGTTAAATATTTAATATGACATAGCCGGTTGCATACACAGGGATAAAGTGTGCCAGGCAGGCTGGCCTAGGTTTTCACAGGTGAAACTATCTTTGCGACACAAAGATAGCTCCACCTGTCAATACCTCGGCCAGCCTGTCTGGCACACTTTATCGCTGTCTATCCAACTTCTGTCTCACAGTGTGCTTCGATCTGTCGGCCCCAATCCTGCGTTTCTTACACCAGGGATTTATGGAATTCAAGTAATTTAATAAAGGTAAGAGACTGTTTGCCTGCAGGGGAAACTAGATGCGATGAGGATAGCCGAAAGAAACCCATATTTTCCTGCAAGATAAAATATACGGACACTACAGCCGAACTCGGTTCACGCAAAGCTTGAAACCGAGTCGCTTTTACTCTGCGCTCTAATATGAGCGTATGTATGTATGTATGTATGTATGTATGTATGTATGTATGTATGTATGTATGTATGTATGTATGTATGTATGTATGTATGTATGTATGTATGTATGTATGTATGTATGTATGTATGTATGTATGTATGTATGTATGTATGTATGTATGTATGTATGTACGTAGGTACGTACGTACGTATGTATGTATGTACGTATGTATGTATGTATGTATGTATGTATGTATGTATGTATGTACGTATGTATGTATGTATGTATGTATGTATGTATGTATGTATGTAGTTTGTATGTGTGTGCACAAGGAAACTTTCATGTTTATTATAATGCCGACTACGCAAGGACAGAAGGCTGAGCTGTGATAAAAACTGTTATCTCGGGTTTTACGCGGCAAGACCGCGTCTTGATTACAAGGCGCTGCGTAGTGGGAGGACTACGGATTAGTTTTGACCACCGGGGTTTCTTAACGAACACCTGAATGTGAGTAGATGAACGCTTCTTTTGTTGCGTCCCTATGCATATGCGGCCGCCGAGGCGGGGATCGAAACCATGGCTTCGAGCATACCAGTGCAACGCCATAGCCACTTAGCAAACACGTCGGGTTCACTTTCGATACAGTTAATAATATATATATATATATATATATATATATATATATATATATATATATATATATATATATATAAAATTTAAACAATATACAAACGGCGAGAAATATACTGTAATATTAAGTCCTTTACAGCCGCTGATTTTTCATCAATGTTTAATAGGTGCCCCTTTCTTCCAACTGTAAGCTGTTGCAACTATTTCAGGTGGAAGATTAAAAGAGTTCCGTAGCGCTGTGGTCCAGGTTCGACGGTAGCCCGTCTGGTGAAGGTGAAACATTGTGATGGGTAAAAGCACTCCATGACTATAAATATAGCTCCATTTTTTTAGAAGCTTAGTGTCTTTTTTTAGGTCGACGTAGCCTCTTTATAGAGGTTTCGCAACTGCAAACATATCGGTAGCATGTCATATATGCATATTTTAGCCTTTTAATATATATAGCCTGCTCGCCTTACCTCTTCGCAACAATGCATAATACTGTACATTTTCATATTCGCTTTGATTATATAGTCTGAAAACAATATATATCTAGGTTGATAATCGTTCATGAAAGACTTCGTTTACAGCCAAAACTTTGTATCTCGGTGGCATTCTTTTTTCCTTAAAAAAATCCACCTTGAAGGCTGCCCAAAAACAAAGTACTTTTACCTATTCTGGGGTAATCATGGCTAATAGAAGCAGCGCTCAAATGACTTTCGAAGCAAAATATTTATTTATTCGAGAGGTCTGCACTGTGTGGAGTGCGCGACACGGTGCGGTGGATGGAGACAGAAAAGAAGCAGACCACAAGGAATGCGTGGGCGGAGGCGAATTCCATGCTGGATGGAAGACGACAACGTGGAAGAGCGTCCGGCATGTGAACACGCGGCGCAAGAAGATAAAACAAAAGGAAAAGACATCCAATCTGGAGAAAACACGGAGCTTCAAGCGGTCAATCGGCGAAAGACGAATCGGCCAGAGTGGCAGAAAAGCGAGGCGCACTGGCAGAACAGGGGGAAAGTTCCGTGAAGCGACGCCAGGTCGGCCACCGGACCGGGAGATGAAGACGGGCCGTCGGGTTCCAGCCCCGAGCCACCAGGACTTCACCCGACCGGGGCCTCCTTCTAACCCGTTCCCGGGCGCTGCTACCCGAGGCTGGCGAGCTTCTGTGCCCATGAGCAGAACGTTAGCAGTCGGGCTACGGGCCCGGGTTCTACGCCCAGCTGCCTGGCCTGAATGCCGCCGCCATCCGCCCGTGCTGCCAAGCCGCCTGCTTTCCCTCTCCAAGCCAGAGCTGCCGCGCTCTGATTGCCTGTTCAACGGTCCAATGCTCCGACCATTGGTGAGAACAACACCACCTCTTGCATCGTCTCATCTCCGCTTCTCCGCGTCGCAACTGTTGTGCGCACTCACACGCGTGATATGCACGAACTTACGTGCTATTGATACCATTCTAGCTCTGAGTGTGTTTCTTGCCATGATATTTCTTTGAGTGTTTGTTTTATGGGTTGCTTTGCTATTTAGTTTTATTAAGTTTGTGTGCGTTTTACAGCAAACGGCTTTGTCCTCAATTGGGCATTGTTCCCCAATTGAGGAACCGTCTGCAAAGTTAACGAGATAAGTCCCGCTGCATCGCAAGGTCTAAGGTTTTCAATGATTTACTTATCCGACGCATCTCGTATACGTCTTAAAGCAAAGCGCCAACAAAAACGGAAGGTAGAAAAGGAGAGACAAGCACCAGCGCTGCTCATCACTGACAACCATGTAATGAAGAAAACGCGTACATCGGCCGGGTGTTTCATGTGTAAGCAAGGCCAAACTTTAAAAACATAGTGATATAAATTAGACGAATAGGATCAGCAGCATATTTGTTGGCGTCTTGAAGTACAGAAACTATCTTGGAAGTAGGATTAATGCACTACTTAGTTACGTTTAAGTATGCAAGATTCTAAGTATTCTTAGGCCATTAAGGGAAAGTTATAGAGCATGCTCTGGAACACCTATCGGAAGACTTTGATGATATTTTTAGCATGTTTGCATCAGACCGATCACCGCACCGACTGACACAGCCGCGACGCGCGGCGCTATACAGGCTAAGTGCCTCGAGCAGCAGCCAGTCCAGCGACAATTTTGCGCGTATTCGCGGGCTTCTTTCACGCTCGGGAAAACATTTTTATCTAGCACATATTGAGCAAGGCAAAGCTGTATCGGGATTTTAAATTCGAAGCATTTCTTGGCGAACATTTGCTACTTTGACAGTATCTATCCATCTAGCTGCCTACGTCTTTGTGCTCTCTCTCATGGTCGTTTCGTGAACTTGATACGTACCAAAACTTAAATACTATGAAAAGAGTATAAGGCGAACATAAATGATAGTTCATGACATGAATGTCATGATATGCGTGTCATGTAGGTCATGAAACAGCCGCCTACGTCTTGGTGCCCTCCTGGTCGTTTCGTTAACCTGGTAGGTACCAAAGTTGGCATAGTATTACAGGAGTGTATGGCGAACATAAGTGATAGGTCAGGACATAAATTTCATGGCATCCGTGTCATGTAGGTCATGACAATTACCCAGCGAAAAAGATTAACATTCAAGTGCCACTGAAATGGGTTCGGATGTGGTACTAAGTGAAGGAAAACGCTAAAGGTTGATGGTCGAAGTCATAGTCATGACTCATGAGCATGACTAAGGCTTTCGCCTTAAGGTAACCTAGGTGTAGCTAAAGGGGCTTCCGAGGACTCAAGACGTGAATGTCATGACATGCATGACAAGCGTATCATGTAGGTCATAAAAGAGCGGCCTACGTCTTGGTGTCCTTACGGTCGTTTTGTTAACTTGGTAGGCTTCCCGCACACTGCTTCGCATAACATCGATTCCCACAGGGTTTGGGATCTGCCAGCTTTTTGTTATTTAAGTGGCTCAAAACGCTGGGAGGCCTGGAATGTTTTTCTATTCCCGAAATCACCGAGCAATTTTATCAGCAATGTGGAGAATCTACGGGTGTTTACATGCAAACACTTATTGGAAATGCCTCAAGTGAACCTAAGAATGCTTGGCAATGTAACAACATTGGCGCACATTCCCAACAAATGAGCAATAAGGAGGTAAATTTTAAAGGGAATATCTCTCTTTGGCTCTTCTACCAGTTTACATTGACGGTGGTGGGTGAACAGACTTTCGTCACCGATACAAAGATGCCAAGACTAGCGTTCGTCCTAGGACGTTGACCATCTTCTTAACACGCACACGCACTTGCGCGAAAGCCGTGGGGCGTCTTCAAGCGCAACATTCCTTGAATAAAGCGAATAACGTTCTAGAGGCGTTCGGCTATTCGCTTACAATGACCATAACCACTCATGTTTTCCATACGTCTTGCTTTCTTTCATGAGGTAAACATTGAATACTGCGTACATACTTTGTGTACATTCATGACAATGAACGCGCTTGTCTGGACAGATATTTGCAGGGGCACGGTCCCAATAACCAATCCCAACGACATACTATTTCACAGGATCATGGTAGTGGCACCTTTAATGTGAGACATATATTACTAAGCTTTTTAGTGTCTTCTGGCAAATTTGAATAAGAAGCCTACAATGCTAAATAATTTCGTTGTCTGCCTTGGTTTGTTATGCAGCTCTTTCTGTGAGGGGCATAAAAGGCTAAACAGGGCTAGTGGCACCCAGAAAAATCGACAACGATGCAAGGCTCGGCTGTCATGCTGAAGTTTGAGTCTTCACGTGCATAGTTGAGCAGAAAGATTATCTAGAAATTGTTTGTGTGTAAGCTCCGTAGGTTATCCACACGGCTGATAAGATTCCTTGGTAATTTCGGGAATTGAGAACCATTGGATCAGCCCACAATTTTACTTCGAATTTTGAAATTATGACTGGGCCCTTTCGCTACTTTGGCACACAGCCTGCAAATTTCACGCATTTTAAACAGAGCATCACTCTAATTAATTACAATTCAAGGTATACACATTTTTTTTTTTCATTTAAGCACAGCAAGATTAGGAAAATCTTCGCCTTTACAAGAAATAGCATATACTGGTGACCTTCGAAGCTGCCACACGTTTTCTCTTATAAGTACGTTTACAGAAGTATTTTACAACGCAGTTAAACAACTTGGGTAATTCGCAGTGTGACTTCTGCAGTAATGTTTCCCAAATACAATTTTCTTCAAGCGAGAGATGATGCCACTGAAAACGAGGTTTCGTAGTGAAGTGGCACTTTTTCATGAAATTATTTATTTATTGATATTGAAACTCGCTATAGTGAGGGAGCCCGTCACTACAGCCATAAAACTATAGGGGACGGGTAACATCAGTCGATCAAGAACCTGTGTTTAAGCAAACTTTTCAGTCTCGTGTTATTGCGCCATGGTAAAGCGTTCGGCTCATGACAATGGGGTCCTGCGGTTCCAATGGCGTGGTGGCAATTTTAGTCTTTTTTTTTTACTTCTGCCGTACTTGTTTTTTTTGTGTGTCCTATGCTTAACCACTACGCCTGTTACGGTGGGCTCCCTGCCCAGGAAAGCTAAGGGACCCCTTGCGTAGCCCAGTAAGAGGGGGGTGGGGGCCTTAGATGCCACTTTAGCGGACGCAGAAGTATCAATAATGACGCGTTTCTACGTTGTTACCGCGCGTCAACATGGGACGGGCCGCCAACTACTGACTATCAGAACTTTGTGCACTTAACATGAGCTGAAGTAAAAAGGGGCCCCCACACTTTAGCAAGTGTACGGCAAGGGGGCCGTCATATTTGAGCACGCACTGTTAGGACGGGCTCCTTCACCATAGTGAGAGCCGTTCAAATTACCTATTATATTCGTGCTTGAAATTTAAAGGAGATAACTCCTGTTCTTAAAGGCTGCAGTAATTCAAGATGTCCTAATAAACTAAGGCAGACAGGTTATGCAAAGAAAAACAAATGAATTATGCAGTTCCAAAGCAACATGTTGGTCACTATGTCAACTAAGCTTTAGAGAAGCAGGTAATTCAGTACTTTACAACTGAACGTGACGCAGACAATCGCCTTTCTTTTCATCCTAAGCAACATGCAATCTCACGCAGTGTTGAAGTTAGTGCACTGCACAGTTCAGGAGCTATTCCGAAATGCAAACACCAGCACATGCGGATGCGCACTGAGAGTAGCCGACGCAGAAATGTCCCGACAACGCCGGCGGTGTTTGACGCTTGCCGATGGAACAATGCCGACGACAGGTGTATGCATAGAAACATGCGAAACTCATGCAAAAGAGAAGAAGGAGGTTATCTGGAAGAAGAGATGTCGGTCTAAAGAACGCGTCTCTGCAACCTGCTAGTCGTCAATCAGTGAAGGTGAAAGGGCAGAAATAGGGAGAGAAAGATGGCAGAGAATAATGGCATAGTACAATTAACTCCCCCGGGATATGCATATGTCCCTTAACGTGTTAGAAATAAGTTTTTGCGCTTAGCGCCCGACTGTTCCGGCTGAAATATTGCGGAAGGATCACATTTTGGAGTCCAAGTCGTTCAGTGTGGTACTTGCCACAGTTAAGGAAAAAGTGCATAGTTGCTTTCGCTTATGGGGATGCGAACTGCTACCGCGATGGCTCAAGTATAAACTCTTCTCGCCACCTACATGCAGCTGCAGAAAGGAGTGTTTCAGGGTGGGCTGCAGAGTGTTCCAGAGGAGCGGGAAACACGCGGCAACCCTCCCTGACCGGCTGCTTTCGGTAGCTGGCGGCAGTTTCTCCCCTTAAATCACGAATTATCATCGACTGTTGATAAATGTATGAAATTTACATAATTTTATGCCAACGTGCTGCAGACTCCATTAAGAGCAAGTCAGGGTGGTAGAATAAATCGTCTGCATTTCATGGCGAGTCACGATATTTACACAGTGATAAAGTATTGTAGTGACAAGTTCAGGCGCCAGCAGAAGACGAAGAAGACGGGTGTGGTTGTTGGTGCTCGCACTCGCTCAGCTTGACCATTGCCTGTTTGTGTACCTTGAACGCGTGCTATCAATTGGTGGAGCGTCCTGGTTTCCTTTTCATCCTGGAACTCCGTACCCAGACTGACTGCCTCGGCAATGACTGATGACGTGCCACAGCAAGGTGCTTCCGCCCCTCCGGTGGTCGCCTGCTCCGGCGAACCACGACAGCGAGACCCTATCATTTTCAACGGCACCGACTCACGGTGCCGGTGACGGCGATGCCCACACCTACAGCAGAAATCCGCTTGTAGTGTCCTTATAATTACTATCGCAGTAAAATAAATTATATTCTGGGGTTTACGTACCGGAACAACAACATGATTATGATGTATGCCGTACTGGGGCACACGATTTCGAACCCTCGGTCGTAGCAGGGCAGTAGTACGCCACAACGGCTGGTGTAGGTTTTAAGACAACAGACACGTCTCTAATAGGTTGGCATTGGGCAACAAACGCGCCTTGCAATCTGGTTTCGCGAGCGCACGCGTTCTTTTATTGCGATAGCAGTTATATGGACACTCTAGGCGGATTTCTGCCATCGGAGTCATCGTCGCCGTCGCCGTGAGGTCCCGTATAAAGTGCAAGAGCGATAACATCGTCGCCACGTGCCGTTTGCTGTATGTGCGAGTGAACGCGCGCGAGGGATGCGCGCTTTCATGGAGAGCGAACGCGACGTCTTTCGTCGTGCGAAAGGCCGTTGGGTGATGGGAGAGAGGAAGAAAGGGGGGGGGGAGGTGACGTTATCTGCGGCGTGAAATGCGTATCTGGCGATCTGGCGCAAGGGGAACTGGCGACTCAAAAAAGAAAAAGATTATGGCAACAAATACAAAAAATTAGGGGTAGCCGCACTGGGCAAACAGCGATGCTGGTGGCCCTTCCCTATCTTTAACCTTGCTTTCCTTTGCTTGGTTTGGTTTGGCTTTGCTGGTTCTTAGATTTAACTTTGTTCAACTTGGTTTGACTTGTCTGGTTCTTAGCTTTGTCTTTCCTTTCCTTTGCTTTCCTTTGCTTAACTCGGTTTGGCTTGGCTGGTTCTTAGCCAAACTTAGCCGACCCCAAGTATCGGGACAATACTCGGGGTCGGCGCGCAGTTTTCTAAAGGCCACTTTCTAGTCCGACGTAGCGTTGACGCGCGAGTGCGCTTCGCACGGGGGCGCCACGCCAGCGAAAGCACAGTACTCTATAGTCCGGCGCGAGGCGTGGCCAACGTATCCAGCGTTCGTCGGCGTCGAGATGTGACATGCTTGAAAAAAAAAAAAAAAAACTCGCCCACATCATGCTCCTTCTGCTTCAGATGTGACATTCGGCATTTCGCGCCGGCCTCGTCACCCAGAATGGACCACATCCGCGTCTCGTCGAGCAAGATGGGATGATGGATACTGGTGGCGGCACGTGCTGTGAGTTCGCAGTTTCGTATCATCCTGAAACTCCTAGTTTCGGATAAAATGCGCATGCGTCTAAGCGGTGCGGTGCGGCGCAGGTGTTGGACTATAGAGGGGTTGGTTTTCGCGCCTTCCATAATCAAGGCTATCTACCAGCCCAACGGAAACTGACGTCACGTCAGTTTCCATTGAAGCGATAGACCACACGAACCTTCGCTCGCTGCTGCCACGCTTACTCAGGCCAGCGTTTTGACAGTCGTTGTCTGCGGTCATTGAGTGTGACATATCCATATTTTCTTGTGCGCGCTGACACCTTGCTTGTTAATTCAGTTAGTGAGTGAACTTGTCGAAGTTATGCAGCCGATATAACTACGATGCTTACTCCGTATAGCTATCTACTAATTTGCTATCGCAATTGATGCTTCGCCTTTCGGGCAATTAACACTGCGACTACCTTTTCAGGTCGCCTTTGTATCGGCGGTAATAGACAAAACAGCAGCCACCGAAAGGTGCAAAATACCACCCCCACCCCCCCAAAAAAAGCACAGCTATTCGTTTAAAAGTTTATTCCAGTGAATGCTATACTAAGTTGGCGAGAAAGCATGATGACACGGGAATACCAGCTCTACCATTTCAAAATTTTTCATCTGCAGGCAATATTTTTTTATTGGTGCCAGCATGCCCTACGGCAAAAATTCACAAAAGAAAATGTGGGCAGCGTGCACTAGTAGTGCAAAGCTAGAGTGAACAGCGGAGCTGGTTATCGACCTCGCTTCTTCCAGGTTTTATTAGGCTTGGCTTAGTTTTGATAGGAAATGCTAAGTGCTGCTAAGCAGTACGGTATTCCGAATTGGCTTGCCGCCGACGTGCAAATTCTCGCTTGCCCGCGCGACGCACTTCAAGATGAGCGGCTTCTTCTTTGGGTGTCCGGATCTTCTTTGGTTATCCGATGTCAAGGCTACATGTACTCGCCACAGAGTCAACGAGAGTTCTGCTCCGAGCTTTTATCTGCCGGTGACGTGCACAGCTAGGCAAAGCCCAGACAGCCGCGAACCGTGTTGACTCCATTGACGTCACGGTTTTCGGCTCCGCCGGGTAGGGGGTGTGAGGAGGTTTTGGCGGGAGCCTGCGTTAGGGTGAGGTCCCGTGATCCCTCGGTGGGCGCGCGGTGTCGGTGTGGCTAGGTGAAGCATGTGCCCTATAGCTTGGAAGGACGGCGTAAAGAGCATGACGAAGCGATGGCATGCCTAGGCGAAGCAGGGCAGCAGCTATGCCAGGTGGTTGCTAGGCGACGCGAAGGGACTCCATGGCTAGCCGGAGCAGGTGCACGGTCGTAGCAGCGGGCGCGGCGGCGGAGGAGCGTTGCCGAAGCTAGGCGAAGCGAGGCGCAACTGTGACAAGTGGTTGCTAGGCAACCCGCGGTGACGTCATCGCCAGGCGCAGTTTCTGGGCTATGCTACGCGGCGCAATGAAGAGCCTTAACAGCTCCGCTGTTAAAAGATATAGGTCTGTTTCCTGGATGAAATTCAGGAGAAACCGTGCGTCCAACGCGTTAGGTCAGGTGGTCTACCTGGACGGTAGCCAAGGCCGCGCAGGTGGCGGATAGACAGTACTTCTTACAAGAGCTTCCATCACCCTCTTAAACACAGCGATATACTGTCTTAGAGGAACCAAGGTGTGGTCCGTCTTATGCAGGAAATTATGACTAAACACATCGCTACTTCCTGGAAAGCTACCAAGCAACTGCAGAATACGGTGCAGAACATTGCCCTTTGATTTAGCCTCTTATACCACTTTTTATTGTCGGGCGCGCCAAAACGCTTAAATAAGGTCGCTGGCGTTCATATTTAGTCAAGCCCTATGCACGGCTGAGTGTTAGCTCTCGAGTGTGAGCTGCCAGGTATAATTGGGCAATAGCGTCTCGCGCGAGTTTCGATGCTCAAAAAGAACAACGCGATTCTTCGCCGTGAAGAACATTTCCCTTTGATTTAGCCTCTTATACCTCTTTTTATTCCCCTTCCTATTCCACATAATAGGCCTTCGAGCCATCCTACAATAAATATATTTTATCATCATCATCATCATCATCATTGACAGGCGCACCAAAACGCTTAAATGAGGCGGCTGGCGTTCATATTTAGTCAAGCCCTATGCACGGCTGAGTGTTAGGTCTCGAGTGTGAGCTGCCAGGTATACTTGGGCAATAGCGTCTCGCGCGAGTTTCGATGCTCAGAAAGAACAACGCGATTCTTCGCCTTTAATGGAAACATTTAAAATTGCTACTTCAGATAGGTATGAGGAAAAAGGAAAGGATGTGCACAATGCACGGCATCGTATGCACAAACCAGTACACAAAATACTGCACAACACGGACTCATTGCTTTCTTGGGATTACCCAGGACCCAATGCAAACGTGGGAAGCTCATATGTCCGACATTGAAGGGCGAGATAATCAGACATTGACTATTCTGTGGTGCATCACAGGCACGAAGTGGGGTTCCACAACAGAATCACCTTTAGTGCTTCATGGTAAGCCGTCACATGTTCATTAAAGTCCCCCCCCCCCCCAAGCAAGGTTTATCCCAGTCAAATAAACGTAGGCTAAACAACGTGATAGCTCACTGTCTCCGTAGTTACCTCATTTTACCACGTTCAACCCTCAGTAGCGTTGTGATCGAAGACGCAAGAGAATCGCCCATTCAAGTTCTTCACATTCAACAACTCTTCCTACACTTCATTCGCTTATCGACAAAGCATTATGCTCACCCGCTTCGGGACGAACTTTTTCAAAGGAGTGGATGAATTGGGGATACTTTACGGGCTTATGAAGTGGTACTCCCAATACAACATCGTTTTCTGCGCCCTGATATCAGCCATCATACTTGGTAGCTCATCACGCCTTCTGTGACCTTGAACATTCCAGGAATCAAAACAAAATCGGCAATACACTACCAAGAAAAAAAGCTTCTCATCCACCAGCAAGGGCATCGGTTTCAGGAGGACCATACGTTTGTATTCACAGACGAATCCACATCAAATTACAGCTAGAGTGCAGCTTTTCATATTCCTGCATATCGAATTCACAGAAGTTACTGGCTATCCCATAAGACACTGTCTATGGTAGCAGAGCTTTTTGTAATATTGCAAGGCACAAGATTTACTGCCTAAAACAACAGCAGTCGGCAGTGGCTGACATATTCCGACTTTAAAGGAGACTTGAATTGCTCCAATAATTTTATTTTCATGTAGATGATTGCGTGATACGTCATAAATAATAACATTGACCATCGTTTCTCTTAGAGATTATGAAGTCTGTTGACAGTGGCTACTGAGCCACGTGGGAATTTCGGGAAACGAGGCGGCAGACAGAGTGGCTACTGCAGCACACACATTAGGTACCCTCATACCCATGAAGTTTTCTGTATCGGACGCCAAGAATGTTCTGTGCACTCTGCGGCAAAAAACTTTGCAAGTATATGTGGTTCGACGAACATGCAAATACTTCACTCCTGTACAGAGTTGCCCAGTACCTGCGGTTTTCCGCCAAACCAAGAAGATGCACAGCCCGTTCGACACACCTTTCCATTATCTTCGTTTAGACACAGCCTACACGCCTCAGTTCCTGTGTCGCAGGTCCCCGTACTTTATACGATAACTTCGATGCTTAAGTGGGGCATATTATAATAGAACCTACTCAATATGACCAACCGCGGGCTCGTTTGCATGTTTGGACACCCTTGGCAGACGCCCTTTCGCAGTGAACAATGTCCTTGGACCGTGGTCATGCCCTGATAAATAGAGACGTTCTGTAAATGCCCCTCGCGATTTTTACGGGCGGCTAACTTCATCTACTTCATATAAGTGACAGGACTGCTTTGTCTTCTACATTGTGGTTCCTTTTTAACCTGCTGATCTTGTGGTGATGTTGTCCCTAGGTCTATATGAAGAGAATTCTATGGACTTCTTCACTCCTGCGTAGTGATCGACCATGCTATAGTTACGGTACTATGTTTTCGGTGCTCGTGTCCGTAGATTACAAAATATTTGTGACCTTGTGTTCGCATTTGTATCGTCGTTTTTATATTTTCTTCGTGGCTTGCTTTTTATTTTGCTCGCGTAACTCATTTGGAATTTTCTGATAGCCGGCTGTGATGTAACCTACCTTCCCATGCTGCTACACTTAAATAAATAATAATCAGAGTGGTCGTCTAAATAAGACCAGTACGTTGTCACAGTGCCACATCTAAGTGCACATATACGAGTAGTCGGTAGCGTTTTAAAGTCAACTACCGTGTTTTGACAAATACCAATGTGCAGACTGCCCATTCACATGCATTTCCACTGAGCAATGTATTACGTTTTTACTATTGTGCTAGCAATTATGCGGATACTCGAGGCGCGTTCGCGCCGTGCTGTCAGTGTACCGACGGCGCATGCGTGGCCCGTGAGTAAGAGGGCTAGGTGTCTCTTGAAGCGCTGTTCGTTTGGCTGCAAAAATAAAAAGCTAAGTGGATACCCTGTCACGCTACGTACTATTCGTTCTTCAGCGGAGCTGGAACAGCGTTTTACCTAATTCCGCTGTGGCCATAAGCGTTGTGCTGGCACACAATCGCATCCCTGCACGGCAGCTGTGCCCACACCGTACCATGGGAGAAGGAAGAAGGACCAAAAAGAAAATACGAAGGAGCATTTCGTGATCATCTTGAAGTCATAAAAAATATGAAGTAAACGCAAGCGCTCGCCACGTGGTAGGCAAGCAATATCTTGTAGTCGCCTCGCTTTGGTTGCATCTGCTTCGGCAATTTCGTTGCGCTTAAAATGTATTAAGGCTGTGGGATAAAAATTTGTGCAGAAAAAAATCACCGCAATTCAAGATGCGCTGCTACTGGTGTGAGGAACCCAAAGAAGGTGCATGGAAAAGTCAGACGCTCGAGACTCCACTAACCGTGGCGGTGAGCGCAAGTGACGCCACAGAAATCCTACGGTGATGCGCCAGACGACTCCACGGCAGCTTCACAGAGCAAAGTGAACAAGCCACTTCTCGTCTTCCGCATTTCGGACGACTCGCCTCACCATGGAAACGAGTATCTTCGTTCCGGTTTAATTCAGCGCCGCGTATTTACGTGACGCTTTAGGCAAATATATGCGCAGTTGCCACGCTCGCGATACCTTCAGCCAGCTCCGCGAGAATATCACGAGCCATCGCGACACCTGGAACGCAATTCGGGCCTGCCTAATCCTTTGAGCATCACTTCCGCACACCGGATGTTGTCCGAAGCAACGGCGCGTTGCGTTGGCGCTGCTGCCGTTTCGCGATAGCGCGGACAGTGGTGGACGGGCCGGCCGGCCCAACATGGACATCTCAAACACGCACGCGAGCGCGAGCAGCCAAAATCACTGGCCCGAATCAGGCGGCGGCGATCAACAGAGTCGCCCACGGCGGGTGCCCTGCGTGAAAGGGGTCCCGTGACTGGGGCGCGCCCCACTGGCACGAACTATACGCGCTGTCTTATTTACGCACGGACCCCTTCCCTGGTCACGCCAAGGCTCTAGGGGCACCCGCTGGCGTCGTTGATTTACGCCGCTTCACACGGCAATATTTGCGTGCAGCGGAGTTCAACTTGCCCGAAAGTAAGGCTCGCGATAAGCGCGAACAGTAGACGGTCTAAATCTGCAAGCGTACACGCACTCTATACGCGGTAAACATTGTAATGATGCAGGTGGCGGATGTGTGAACATAAAATTACCTAAACTGCCATAGGGACACCGTGGTGAATGGTTTCTAATTGTGTTCGGCCTGGTAGGATTTCTTAACGTACACCGAAATTTAAGTGTACGAGCATTTTAAGCGGTGCACTTCCATCGAAATGTGGCCTCCGTGCCCGGAAATTGAACCCGGTACCTCGTACTCAGCTGCAGGATGCTGTAGCAACGAGCCACCTAATGCCACTAATGATTTGTGCGAGCAAATTTCACTCAGTGTGAAGAAGCAAGGCTTATCAAGGCTTGGGTATGTCCAGCAGTGCCTGATACTGCATACGAAGAAATCGGCGATTGCTCTAGGAGTTCGTTGTTACTTTATAAGTGACCCTACTGCACGGAATTATGCGGAATTAAGCAAGGGTACACGTAATTTGTCTTTTTCTTGCGCCCTAGCCACAGTGATTACCCGCTTTCCCCACAGCCGGTAAGGAGCCTCTGTTCGCTTCCCTCCCCCCAATCTCCGCCCCTTGTTAATCCTCTCTGCGCAGGCGCAGAAAGGCTGACGAGAGGCGGGTCTCGAGATGTATATAAGAAACCGTGAGCAGCATTCGAATCCACAGTTGACCACTGCCTCCAATTGCAAAGGGACTAACTCAAGGAAGATGATGAAGAGTACGGTAAGGATCCAAAGGGGCATTCTGCTTTTTTCTTCTGTTTCAGTCTTGTGCCATTTTCCACGCCTAAGGATAATTATCGGTTTAGGAACGGTGCATCACACATAATGAAGTAGTAGACGCAGCTTCACGACTAAGCAGGAAAGCAAAGAAAAAAAAAACTCTGTCGGCACGATTTTCTCATTTCTCGTACGCTTGTTGTGTTTCTTCTTAGTGACGGACAATTGTTCTATGTAATAATTGCGGCTTTCGCTTTCAATGACTAACTTAGAAAAGCTAGTGAATGGAAGCCAGGTTGAATTCAATATTCGGTGAGACGAGTTTCGATCGCAAGTCTTTAATCAATTAACCAACTCGTGGAGCTTTTCGTAAAGACGGACGTACTAAGTAAGGAACAAAAGCACTGTCTTGTACTGGTGAGTTATAACTGTTCATCCACTTTTCTGCGAAGAAGGAGCGTGCAGATAGGCTGACTTTGACCCACGAAGCTTGGCAAATTGCATTGCTGCGAGCGTAGGGCGCATTGGAATCTGGCTGGGAACCCAGCCCACCGCATCCGGCTCAGTAGCAGAACGTCATAGCTTACAAATAATTACTTGGGGATTTTATCGATGCTTTTGTTAGAAGTCTACACACAGGCCGGCTGCGGACTAATATCGCAACACTTCTTTCTTTATCAGTGCGTATGCATTTTCAGCCAGCAACCCTTTCGGAAGTTTATCTACCGCAATATAAGGATATGTTCGAATACCTTAACCTCGATTTTTTTCTATATAGTATACAGCATGTAGATATTTGAAAAGGTTGGGAGGAAAAGTGTGAGAGAACAGAGCTTTTTCAACTTGGGGCAAAGAAATATTGTTAACACTGCCTAAATTCATTTTTGGTTGGGATAAACGCCTCGCTACCGGAGCAGGCAGCACATGTTGCTTGATGATGAAAACGTGGTGTGTTGTTGGGCCACCAGATGGCGCTGTCGAGAAGTATCAATGATGAAGGCGGTGAACAAAAGTATAGGTACCTGGGAAGTACGCTCGCCTTTCAATTGTCTCAGATTGTAAACTATAGCCCTTCATCGCGGAAATAGTTTGGGGATAAACCTACCGAACCAGTGGTTCAAACATATCCCTGATGTGGCTTCGTAGCAGGGATATGTCCATAGCAAATTACATGGATATATGCGAAACACCGTCTCAATTGTTCCCGTCCGCAGCTTGCCACGCTTCTCTTGGTCCTTCTGGCTGCTTCGGCAGTGAACGCCGGTATTCACTACGGCGGCTACGGTGGTGGTGGCTACGGAGGTGGCTACGGAGGCGGCTACGGAGGCGGCTACGGGGGCGGCCACGGAGGAGGCTACGGCAAGGTGATCGTCCTTCACGGAGGCTATGGAGGCGGCGGATACGGCGGTGGTTATGGCGGTGGCTACGGGGGAGGTCACGGCTGGTGGTGATCACTTCTCGGCGAAAGATGAAGCATGCAGGCCGCCATCGCTACGACCACATCGACGGCAAGACACGTGTGCGCTACTTGAATGAACACCCTCAATTTGTAAATAAACTCACCTTCTCGAAGTACGGGTGTTCCCTTCCGAAAACAACAAACAAGAACGGCATTTTCCGAGGCCGCCGCAAGACATAGCCCCACGTCAGCATGTTTTTGCATGCTCATATTCTGCAATCAGAAGAGGCCCTTGTTGCCTCTTTAACTAACTTTTAACAGGTGATTCTTCCAATTATCAAATTCTGAAGCTTTATTGTCCCCAAGCAACTGACTGGCATTGAGAAAAGCTGTTGTGTGTCGCCTGAATAATTCTGACATCCAGGGTCCCTTATTGACCTCATAAATATACGTAAGCGACCGTGCTTGCAGTGCGAGGCCACGAATGGGAGTCAAACCCGCGACTTCGCTGCACAGCAGCAGAAAGCAATTGCCACTCAGCAACAACGGCGAATGCCGTCGTCTCCGCAACGCCCATTATGCAAAGTTATTTCAAGCAGGGCATTGTACCATTCTGAATGCAAAATTCCACGGTACATCTGATTAGTGAACAGCACAAAGAAAGAAGTGTTTAAGTCACGAGATAGCTGTGACTTTATTTCCTTCTCCAAGTTGCAAACTTAGCCGCTTTCTATAATGTTGTTTAAGAAGAACATCAGTAATAATTTGTCTGCTCTGCTGCAAATAATAAGTTTTTTTTTATATGCTGAACCCCTTTCTCAAGCATTATTACTACTTAGCGCCTGAACCAGCTTCTACATGCAGCGGTAAAGGCAAAGTTTGGTATGTACCAAGGTCTCGCGATAATCTGGGGGCTTCCATTGTTGGACAGCTGCATTTTCAAAATCCAGAAGGTTAAGAAAAAGGTAAAAAAAACAGAAAATAAACAGAACACCCATTTCACTGTAGTAGAACAGAAAAAGAGTGAGTTTATTTATTTTCTTTGTTTTTAATTAGTCATGAAAAACGGGAACGTTGGCAGCATCAGAGAAAGCTATCGGAATACACCGTTAGCAAAGTGGTGCTACGCTTTCCCTATAAACACGCACACACATACCACACATACGCAGAAACATGCTGAGTCTACACAGAAAATGCAAATATCAACAAGACGAAAATAAAAAGATATCCAGACGAAGCATCTTGTACGCCCCTGCGCTATATTATAGAGTAGAGGTTCATGCCCAGCATACAATAAGAACACCGAATCGCCGAAACACAAATGTGCAGTGTTAGAAAAAGCTCACACTCCATTTAAGTACACTTTGCAAACATTTATAAATCAAAATAAAGTAAATAAGTTGCTGTCCACCAGAAAATCCCTATAGCCTGAATCAGAATACATCTTTGTTTATCGTTGCATGATCACGGATTACGTATTTTGATTGCTGCCTAACGAAAACTTATTATTTGCAAATAATGACATCGCAGTCAGGCAATTAAATCATAGATGCGCACTTGAGTTTGCCGCTCGTTTACTGAACCGAGTGGTAAGTCATCACGGAGGGCGGGTGAATCAGTAAGAACACTAAGCACACGCAGCTTAGAACCAATGAATTAAGAAATTCACAAACTTTTTTGCTAATGCAGACATAAATGGTAATTTTTCCGCGCCCTAAACTTACTTCAACTGATAGCTTTCTGACACACTGAATCGGTTCATCATGTGTTCGTGCTGAAGGATCGATTCTAGCTGGGACAACTCAATCACTTCGCTACGAAGAAACATGCCACAAAATCACGCCTCATTTGATTTTCAGTCTGAAGGATTTTTTTTTTGTTGCAATAACTACGTTGGCAAGTCTGAAAGACCGGATGGCATCCTTGTAGATGGCAAATTTCATTTTCTTTTTCCCGGAAAATTCAATGCCCACATTTGTACACGTAAATATTTGGATACGTTCACTTTTACGTTATGTGGTTTTGAAAAAATGGTTTTGTATATGCAGTGTGTCGCTAATAACTGGTTCAACGTGATCAGCCTAGGTGCTTTTATGACACCCTCTGCCACATGTCCGGAGCACTGGCCACAGTTCTACGGAACTTGTTTTTCTTCCCTCGCTCATCAGCTGTCGTATACCTACCCCACTTCCTGTGGTGTGACGCGATGTAATGTAGTGCTCATTTACACAGCGCCATAAAAGAAGGTTGCGCTGGGAGTAAAAGCTTCCATAATAACTGCTTAATAAAACGACCGTTCAGGCATGAAAGAGAGAGCGGATGTAGAAGCCGTAAGTACGAATAGCAATACGAACAGGATATTCTCTCCTGTTCACATAAAACCACAGAAAAAGAGGGAGGAATGCCGCTAACGACTGATGGTGACACACGGGCAAAGAATATCCTACGATAGAAATATAAATACTGCTGGACATTTCTATGGGTGACAAAACCTCAGGAAAATGGGCGTTCGGAGATTAAAAAATGTAAACCGTGCACCTCTGAACAATGACTAGGAAACGCGCAATGAAATTCTCAAAGCGCTACAAGTAGCTCGACAAACAAAACATCAAGAAAGGGGGTTCGGGTGGAGAAGTGAGGTGTTATTCCGGAGCGCACCCATTAGGGCGGCAATAATGATCAACATTCATGCTTGCTACAGAAATGCCTCAGGCTGATTCATTGTCCTCGCCTCACTTTCGCCTGCCGATGTGTCTCTGTGATCATGGCATTTTGCTACTGAGCAAAAAATCAGGTGTGCGACTCCCGACTGCGGCGGTCGCATTGTAATACGGGTGTTATGCAAAAAGAGAACGTTTGGTAAGCAACCGTAGTTGGTCAAATTTCCTCGCCCTTTGCTGGCTGGCGCGGCCACATTTCCGTAGGGCAAAATCAAAAGGCGCTCGCGCATTTAAATTTAGACGCAAGTTATAGCACTTCATATGCTCACAATTAAACCGGAGCACCCCACTACGGCCTGCCTCAATAATCAGATAGTAGTTTTGGCACATACAGCACCATAATTTATTTTTCAGCGTAAGCGTTATGGGCTCATTCCGATAGCCGTTTCGGGTCGCGATGATGCCGCCGCCGCCCCCGCCGCGTAACCGCTATCGCTGGAAATGCGAAAAAAAGGTCACACGCCTGCGCGGCACATGCAGCACAGTCACAGCGTAAGCTGGTGGAGCGGCTCAAGAGTAGCTCCAATTTCAGCACCACGCACACCAGGGTCTTCGCGAGAAAGTCTCTTCGCCTAGTTTTGACGAGAACGATCTGAACTGTCCGCCCGGCGTCGATGGCTAGCTGCGCACGATGCGTTTGCAGGCACGTTAACTAGATGGCGCCAGCATACTAGCGGAGACTGGGGATCGCGTTTTTTGCGATAGTAGTTTAACTTTACGTAGCTCCATAACTCCATCACAAGGTATCATCTGGGCTAGCGATCCCGGTGACACGCGTTCGGCGTGCAACGAAGACAAAAAATTGCGATGATACCGATTTAAAAGACGGCATACTGTTTCCTTTTAGACAGAATATAATTAAACCCCGTCCTATTCACAATGAGGGAACCAGGCAACTTTCACAAAATCAAGAAAAAGTATAGCGCGAGAAAACAAGAACAAAGAATAGACACCGTAAAAAGACCGTAAAGAATATTTATAACGAGGTATTCATCGACTCCAAATTCTTTTCCTTCATTATGCTATTTATGGTGTGTTGTCAGCTTACTCAATTTATTTAAATGACGGAATATATTAAATTATACAGTTCGTATCTATTCATATTGGAAAAAAGCGTTAAAATTGAATTACTTGAACCTGTATATACTGTAACTTGTTTGTTCCGTACTTCTGTTGACAAAACTTAGTGCTTGGTATTTATTTTTGAATTGCATGTCTACGTTTTTAAACAAATGATTAGCATTTTCTGTCTATGTGTGTACTCGGAGGAGAAAGAAAACGCATTAACAGTTAACCATTTGTATGTGTGGTAATACTGTACAAAACACAGTGATCGACGCAGAGGTGCAACTCGACTGCAGTACTATGAATAAAGTTTCTTATGTGATAATTATCAAAGACAAATAAAAGTGTCCCAGTCACAGAGCCCTCGGCCAGCCCCCCTCCCCCCCCCCCCCCAAAAAAAAAGACAACATTCACTCGAGAGGAGCTTTGGTGATTGAAACTTAAAATTTGAGAATGACGATCTAGATTTCCATATTCACCTCATGAGCTATTTTCCATAATTGCCACACAAAACTTCCTTCAGCTTTGGAAGGTAACTATGACATTGAGTTGATGAAGAACTCTCGATTGAAAATTCGAGGCCGGAAAATACACTGAGCCAAAAAGAGGACAGTTGGCAAAACTTTCCGTAGTGAGCGAAATATAATTATGTTGAACAAGCTGTTCGAGCATAGGGGAACAGAGTACCAACCGAGACACGCACGCAAACACAACCAAAACGACTAGAGAATGCAGCGACGCCAAGGAGCCCTCCTGTCAATCGATACGTCGCAGAAATCCGCGGTGGGACCGCGAGTCCATCCCCCGGCGGCGCGGAGCCGAGGATTCACTTTCTTCGAGGCCGAACGACGTGGGGAACGGGAAAAGCCTTTGGGCGAGGAGGGAGGATGGTGTCGGCTAGGAAGGATTGCCAGACGGCGTGGCTCCCAGAGCCAGACGCACACAAGCGTGCTCCCAGGAACGTCTGGGAAGAGCATCACTCTCCCTCGCTCTAACTAAATCCATTCAACGTCTTTAGAGCCAGAGCTAGCTTTAACCTTAGCCTAGAGTCACAACTGCGTGCTCCCAAGAAATGACTGATCAGACGGACAGCCTCATGAGTTAATTCATCATACCAGACGGTAAGATCGCGCTCGCGATTATGCACACCCGAGACAAGTTGTTACGTGTTAAAGTGACTGCGATTCCGTTCCGTGTTCGTTCAGTTGGGGTGAGCAACAGCGTTCACAACACTGCACTTTTTTAGTGTTGAAGAGCAGAAGGTCAGCAGCAGACGATCTCTGCATAAGGGAAGGCCCGTTCGATTTGTGAATCGCGAGGCTCGGTGCGTCTGGACGAGCAGACGAATGCGCAAGGCAGAAAGAAGATGACATCGACACGAAAATCATTCGCGCGAGCGAACTCGAATAGAAATATAGCATCGAACGGCCAACGTAGACGTCAGCAGCAAGGCATGACGTTAAAAGAGAAAAAAAAGCCGAAAAAATAAGAACTTAGAGCTTTCGATCAGGGGCTCCAAAGGAAGTGTATTGACTTTCAAACGAAGTGAAAGATTACATAACAAAAATTTAAAGCCATGAGAACTACAAGATAAAGAACACTAATTCGCCAGCAAGAAGCGTTAGTTAAAACTGCGATACCGCACAGGACGTCTTTTCGTTTCAGCTTCTGGTTTAAGGTAATTCAAGTTAGTTCCTGTTAAATTCAGATTTGAAAGAATAAAAAAATATAAGCCTCAAACGACACAGGTCGATACATCAAACTGGTTCTTGAAACGGTTAGGTAGAGTTCACTTACTCAATTGACGGCATGCGCTATGCTACCACGCACACAGGCTATCAACAAATGGTCCATGTGTATTTATGGGGAAGAATCAGACACTGTGACACTGGAAGTGGCGAAGAGGAGTTGACGCGTTTGGGCCAGCTCCAAGTACATAAATTAATAGTGATATAGCCTCATCGACGATATGTGCTTTCCTTAATGGTAACTTAATATGCATGGCTTTAGAATTTACACATGTTAAAACGCGCAAATAAGAACAAACAATGGACCTCATGATACAAAGCGTTTTATGGTGAGGCCTACATTTCAGCGTGTTGCGCCAAGCGCATTATTGCTGCTCGGTCACCTCATCAAGGCAGTAAAGAGGAATCAATGCCGTAAGTTATTTCACATACTGTAGCGCCCCAACGGCTATAGCAGGAGTGGCCACAATAGAGAATCCACAAAGAATGATCATGAACGCGTATGTTACATAACGCTAAGCAACAGACCATGACATAGCATAATCAACTGCAGGAACAAAATCGCTAAGGGAAACGGAACGCACATTACTGGTAACAAATTGCAATGGTCAATTGTTCCGGGGTAAGAGCTGTACTTAAATGTATTAATGCGCGGGTAGAAAATTAGCAGATTAAGTTTGTGGTAAATTCTGATAGAAGTTTTCTTAGCAAGTGTTAAGTGCGCACAGCTTGGTAGACTGCAGGAAGAATGATCCTAATCAAGGTTTGTTGGCAATGACTAGGAGTGATCTTTAGGAAAGATATTGTTTTTCGCATCGAAATAGCCGACAACGCTACGTGTAATCACTGTGGTCGTAAGGAGACCCGTTAGCGCGTTCGTACCTACAGTGTACAGGCATGGTCGCTCGACACCCCTCTACATCGCTTCGATCAAGAACTGTTATGAGAGCAAGCCAATTTGAAATGCCGACCTTTCATGACATCGTAGCAGAGGGCAACGAAGCCACTGCCGCAGTGTTGACTAACAACATACCTGCACAAACAGCTGTAGCCGAAGCTCGTGTTCGGCTTTGTTATCTTTGAAAGAAATTATGATAACGAACTTTGCTAAAAATTGGTTTACACTTAGTATTTTTATTGTTTTAACAAATTTTTGACAGACTTGATCATCACATCCTCGCATATAAGCTCGTGCCATACAGTGTTCGGGAAAGATCGCTAGAAGTAATTAAATCATACCTACATTGTAGAAGCCAATATGTATTAACACTCATCACTTTTATCCCTTACGTGAGCTGTACCGCAAGGAAGCGTACTCAACCCGGTTCTGTTCACTACATATATAAACCATATTGAAGATATAGGCGCCTATGCATAGCTTATTATATATGTTGCACTCTTGAAAAAGTTTGCAACCTTTGGCTCTTGTCCCCCAGAATAATCGCCATCTGTCTTACGCGCGTTTGCTTTCTTTAATGTGGCTGACTGGGCTAGTTGGTTATTGATAATGGCAATACACAGCGCGAGAACAAACACGGGGACGAATTGCAGGCACGGACAAGCGCTGACTCCAAAACTATCAATATTTTCTTCTGTGCGCTTAAGGAAATTGTTGTGAGGAAGGCAATAATATAGGTATTTTATGTTAACCGAGAAAGCCCTCATTCTGGTGTCTCACTGCTGCCTCAGAAATTCAATGACTTGTCCAGAATTATGAATCCGAAACGGGTCATCAGAGGTGAAAAGCTTTAACTTTTCTTGTAGAAACCGCCCCAATTCATTTTGCCGAGAGCTTTTTTCCGAAACAATGGTCCTGAATGGCACACCCTCTTTGTGTTTCTTGGCTGAAAAAAAAAAACATGTTCAAGGCCAGTCTGCCACTCTTTCCGATTTTTCGCGACAAAAGTGTCAAATCCAGATTGGAGCGCATATTTTTCGCAAAAGCGCTGACATTAGCCAGTGCCTTGTTTCGTCTTTGTGCAGGCATCAACCTGGCTAAAGTCAGGGGTCTAAAATCGGGGAAGGAACCCCACAAGAACAATAGTCATAACTTACCGCGCGATAAAAATGCATGTTTTCATGAATGGATGTACAACTTTAATGAAAGTCCGCGTACCTCAGGACTTTCATTAAAGTTTTACATCCATCCATCGTCACACTGTTAACATCGATTTTCCTTATACACGAAGAAACGCGTTTCTCGCCTACAGCCTCATTCGAGCAGACTTTGCTTATACTTGTGCTTATGCGGTGTCCTATGCTTATGAGCATAGGTTACCACAATTTGTTTTTATTCGCCATATGGCAAACATTTCTTCACCTTGATAGGTACCTTGGAAACTCGCACTAACACCAAATGTACACGAAATCCAGAAACATCGAAAGCACCACACTTTCGCGCTTATCACAAGATACAATCCCTCCGACATAACATACCTAGAATAACTAATTAAAAAAACACAGAATCATTAAAGAAAAAACAGTTACGTGACCATTTAATGGTTCCGTAACTATTACGTTTGCATTTCGCATTCACTGTATTTTGTACAAGTGCAAATTTGTAATTAAGAATTTTGCGCAATTCGTTGTTAATGCTGTATCTTGCTTAATGGAATTATTAGGTACTCCTGTTGTGTGTGAAATGCGAAATGCTCTTGTCTAGGACCAATGAAAGATCGATATTCACTGTAATATATCCTGCTAAAACGTTGCGGACTGTGAACAGTTTGAATGCGTATAGCATACTTTGCCTACTTCCGCCATTTCGAGCCTTTCTCTCTATCTATCTATCTATCTATCTATCTATCTACCTAACCCAGTGTCCCAAGTAGTCTACCAGCTTGTGCCACTAGGTGTGTGCTCCGGGTCGTTATGTCGTCGTGGTCGTCTACTGTCATCATTCCAACTTCGTGATATCTTACTCTCGTCATGCCATGGTCGTCACGCGTTCTACTCTGACCCAGTGGTCAAAGTTGCCTAATAGCTTGCGCCACTAGGTATGTGTTCGGGGTCGTGATTACGTCGTGGTCATTACATCGTCGTCGTTCAAGTTTTCTCAACCAAATATCGTCATTCTGTCGCCATGGTCGTCACGCAATTGTCACGCTGTCCTTTTATCACTGTCATCACTTCAGTGACATCATCCAATTCTCGCGCCATCGTCATCATACCGCTTTTTTTGTCCCATCGACCTTATTCTTTCTTCTTCAGTGCATTGTATTTATGATGTCATCATTCAACCAAAATTGCGTCACCCTTGTCGTGTCGTGATTGTCATGCAGTCGCTATAATGCCTCCATTGTCACAGCATCACTGTAATGCCGTCGTGGTCGTGCCATCATCGTCCCTGCAGCTTCGTCGTCCGACTCTCATTATGCCATCGTTGTCACCTCATCGTCGTCGTACAGGTTTCGCGATACAGTCATCGTCACGCCATTGTCATTATACACTCATCGTCATCCCCTAGAGCTGATGCCTTTGTCATGCTGTCGTAATCACTGCATCGTGGTACAGTTGTCGTCACGTAATCGTTGCCATACTATCGTCGGGATCCCCGTCGCGTGCCTTCCATCGTCGTCATTATAACTTCGACATCCGCCTATCTTCATTGCCATAGTAGTCATCGTATCATCGGCTTCATATCATCATCGTCACACTGTCGTTTCACCGTCGTCATCACTTGACCATTGTCATCCCGTTGGCGTCATGCCATCGTCGTCATATCCATCGACGTCGTTTATTGTTTGTAATTCTGTAGTAATCATGCTACCACCATTCAATCGTAGTTACGTCGCACTCTACACTCTCTGTTTCTTTGTCTTCCTATATTTCTACCTTTCCCTCCTCCGTATTCAAATGTAGGATAGTAAACCGTATTTCGCTTTCCGGTTGACCTCCCTGCCTTTCTTCTTTCCTTAGTCTCTCTCCAGTCTTCCAGGTGGCCTGCAATGACCGAGCGAATTCGACAAGTAATTCGTGCCAGAAGCGAGGGATCTAGACGCTTCAGTTACTAATTTTAGCGCAAATTACCGTTGTAATGTAATACTGCGAAACGTTTCTTGCAGTCGTTCTACACTGTTAATAAAATATCAAGCCGTTTCTTGAAGCCTCTGCGGAAATCTGATGTAGTGTGCACCTTTTTATTATGTCAGAAAGATATTAGGGAAGCTACTTGAGAGTTTAACTATTCCGTTTCTGTGTGACACGCATGATGTGACCTTCTTTCGCGCTTTTTTTTTCTTATGTGCGGCGGCAAGGGCAGGTGTGTGACGTGCTTTTGCACATCTCTCTGTCTGCTGCCACTGTCGGAATTGAGGAGGTCTCGTTGCTTAACAATCTTGCTCGTGGCCGCGAACTACCACTCAAGTATGTACACCAGTGTTTACGGTTATCACTAAGCGCACTGATAAGATAATCGCCGCTGTACAATCGTTATTTCAGGAGTTACAAGATAACGAGGGAATGACGAGGGCTACAGTTGTCTTCATTTACCAAAACAGCTAGCTACCTTTAAGCTCCCTGATATTATTCCGCTTCAAAGACGGAGTTCTCTTCGGTTGGGTTCAACGTACTGACGCTCAGCGGGGTGTATTCCTAAGCTGAGGGGCCCTTGACCGCCTCTTTGGAAGCGGGGCTGAAACAAGTAGCGAGCTCGGGGCGCTGCGGTGGAAGCCTCGTGGAAGTCACGTTTTAAGCGCCGCTCCTAGGGCTATTTATAGACGCATCCCTCCCTCGGGCATGCGGAGAACGCCACAACAAAAACACTGTTGAAGAGACGCTTAGGGCGCACGTACGTGCAACGAGCAAGAGCGTAAAGCAAGAAATAACCAGCGGGATATTGGTATTTCGTAACCCTAACACATTGTGGTCGACGCACCCTCACTGAGACGAAAACTTTGGCTTATGTGCTACATGTGACGCCACGTTTTCCCACAAGACACTCTCTGATAAGAAGAGCAAGGTGTCGTAAATGCTCACACTGTCTGTTTTTAAGCGTGAAGTTTTGTTTAGCTAGATATCGAGCAGCCATTCTGTAACTCCTATCGTCCACCGCTTATCCCTCCTACGCATTACATCGCCTGCTCAGCTCCATTCTTTTCTCTGGGCAGGCCACGTGATGCGTAGGATGGATAACCGATGGACCATTTGAGTTACAGAATGCATACCAAGAAATGTCAGCGCAGTCGAGAATGGCAGAAAACTAGGTGGGGTGATGAAGTTAGGAAATTTGCAGGCGCAAGTTGGAATCAGTTAGCGCAAGACAGGGGTAATTGTAGATCGGAGGCAGTACCCTTCGCACTGCAGTGGACATAACTATAGGCTGATGATGATGAGCATGGACGCGTGTAGTACAGAACGGGCATCCGCACGTTCCCTCGTCACCTTTCCCACGTCGTAGAGTAGCTGTATACGTTTTTAAAGCGAATCTATCTTTGCCTACCATCTCTTCGTTTGGCCTGGGTCGATCAGAGGCCTGTGGGTTGGTCGGTCGCTTGTGCGGTTCTCAACCAGTAGGCTAAACCTCCCTTAGAAAAAAAAAGAGAGAGAGAGAGAGAGAGAGCATGTCCAGCGCCGCGATACGGTGGCTAGATGGGTAGGTGTGCCCACCGGCGCGTCTGGAGCGTAGTTCACCGCTTCTCCGCGTCATAACGCAAAATTGGGGCTGCGGTCAGTAGAACGGTTCCGCAGCGCGCGTCGTCTGCTACAGGTGGCAGGCTGCGAGGAAAAAAAAATAAAGCCCACATTGCAATCGTTGTATGTCGTCTGTTCGGGTCAGTTTTAAAGGTGAAGAGCTCCCGGTCTCTCGTACTGTTTGCAAGTTCCTAAGCGATGTGGAATGTTCTAGGTCGGAAAAATGACCGACAAGATTAGCGGCGGCAACAAGATTAGCGGCGGCATTGCTCCACCAAAGAAGAACACGAAAGAGACTTACTGCTTCGCTCCGAACTGCAAGTCGGGCTCTAAATTTGTGAGAAAGAGCGGAAATGTTCGCCCCGGGCTACTCAGTAGGTTTCTCAGTATCGGCGACGTTAATGAGCAAGCGGTACACCGAAAAGCATACGTCGATGAGCGCCTCGATCGACATTGGAAATTTGCAAGCCACACATGAGGTGCTCAGCGCCTGCGACATCGAGCACCGCTGCGCTGCTACAGGGAAAAGGAAAGTGACTCTAGGCTTATATTCTATATAGCAGGCTATGTAGCAAGCAAGTTCCTGCAAAGAACCAAGTGCTCCGATTGCTCAGTGACATTACATAATTCAACAGAATGAGTAGGTCAGGGCTGTTGCTCCCTTCTGATGCGCTAAAAGAACTGGTAGCATCGCTCGAAGTTTAAAGGAGTTACAAAGGAACAGTATCGCCGACTTTGCCTCCTATCTGCAGCTGAATTCTCCGAATTTGATCGGCTGTGAGCGGCACAAGAAAGAGCTCACAAACAATATAGTGAAGTTCTATTCAATTACATGCCTTTACTTTCTTGTCAAGGGCAAGAACATGGCCCGCGAAAGCAACAAGGAGAAGAGGAAGCACCTGAAGCGGAGGCGTGTGCTGTGAATAATGGTATGATGTGGTGGGCCACTGTTTGTGTTGGCCCACCAATTTATGTTGGTGCGTCGGCTGACTCAAGTTACGAGAACTTTTCTTGTATTTTAAATATATTCATGAATCGAGCCCAAGACTTATTGCGTTATTTTATTGCAAACAGACAGTGAACCATATGCACTTACCAACACAATTCGTCTCGTAACAGTTTAAATACCGTAACTGAGGCAGCAATAAACACAATAGCTGAATTTCCAGAAAATGAAACACTTGAACTCACTAAATATCAAGTAAACACGTTTTCAATTTCATATACCGTATAAAACCATGCCAGTATTGTTTTATGCATGGAAAAAACGCATCTACCTCTTTAATGCAATGGGTTGGAGCACGGCGTTTATACCAATATATATATGTGACCAATCGCCGAACTAGAAAATTCACTTCAGCATATCGTGTCTTCTGAATAGACGACAGTAACAAATTCCCCATTCTGGCTTTGCCTAAACTGTTCAAAACGGCATTACATAACGCGTACTTCAAAGCTAGAGCAGAGGCACGCTGCTCGTCTACACAGCGCAGCCGACGTTGCGCGCGGCTGAACCGTTATACTGTCCGCAGCGCCACTTCGGCGTCATGATGCGGAGAAGTGGCGAACTACGCTCGGTCGGCACACCTAATCATCTAGCCACCATAGCCGCGATTTGAACATCGGCCCGCAGGCGCGGCAGCCTGACCCTCAAAACATTACGCCACAAACGCTTTACAGGCCCTGTACTGCCAGTTTTGACGAGACAATTTGAATTGCACTCTCTTTTGTTTTGTCATTAGGCCACAAACGGTTGCGTGCTTCTGTAGTGCCGACACCAACTATCTCTTTCAGGTGGTCGCAACGTGTTCATTATGATGATGATTTCCATACCATGGGCGCGAAGTCACAACGGGGGATTGGCGAAGATTTTGACGCCGCGTGTTTATCGCCGTTTTTGACGATGTAATGGTTTCCATACCGTGGCTCCATTAGGCGTATGGGATGTAAACTATACGATACGCCGTTGCGGTTAACCGCCACCGCTTTACCATAACGGGGTAATCACTAATAAGCGTGGGCGCGTGTTGATTATGATTCGCATGCTATGGCATATACCCAAAACGGCATTCGGGCACGAAGCGCATACGCATGTTGATTTTGAAGGTTGACGATTAAACCAACGGCACATACCCACAACTGGCGGTGTAGCCAAGGAGCGACCAGCACATTTAAAAATAAATAAGAATAAATGAGGAAGTATGGGCTAACATAATATTTGTTACATTCAGTACCACCGGTACGAAAGAGCACATGCGCGCGCCAGATTCGTTTACGCCAAACACGAAGAAACGAAGTGGCCATATTTAAAGCATTTTATTAACCGCTTCATGAAACCTTCGATTCACGTAGATTCCAACATGTGCGTTCGATATGCATAATTTATTTTGCATTAACTGCATTCAGCAT
The DNA here is from genome assembly GCF_013339745.2 of Dermacentor silvarum. Taxonomy (NCBI): domain Eukaryota; kingdom Metazoa; phylum Arthropoda; class Arachnida; order Ixodida; family Ixodidae; genus Dermacentor; species Dermacentor silvarum. The sequence continues at coordinate 125,240,002 of NC_051158.1, read as the reverse complement.
TCGCTATAAAAGCGAATTGCTGAATTGGATGTTTACTAAAACGCTCTACAACTTTCTCGCCAGAAGTTTTGCCCAAGCATAAATACTTCCGAATTTGGCTAATTATTTTTGACAATTTATGCAATTAGGCAGAATACAAAAAATAGGGTAACTTCCTTCATAAACACATGTATTAAGACACATGTAAGACACATGTATTAGACCCACGTTCCAACAGTGCTTCGATATATGTTTGTTCTTTAAAAAGAAACCTTCTTTTGTCTGCTTTCTTTTATACTTGATGCATTGTCAGCCTGCTTCACTAAGATTCTGCTCTGATAAAGCATCAGCTTTGGCAGATGCTTTAGCTAAATGGTTCTACAGTTGGAGTTTACCTGTGGTCACACCAGTTTTGCGTACCTTACACTTCAAAAAAGTTCATCTGCCATTACGATACTCCTTAATACGTGTTTTGAGCTCAGCTGGTTAGCTGTTTTGAATTGGCGATATATTGCGGCAAAGAATTTGATTCTGAACGACAGGGTCCTCCCGGCGGCAGTGTTGACCCTCTGCTCGGGCAGCTCGTCTAGCAGCAGCGGCAGACGGAGCATTCCCATCTGTTGCGTCGCTCGTTATTCAGAAAGAAAGCAGGAACATGTGAACGCGTGGCTAGCGAGTAGCGCATTCTCTAGCGGCGGCGGCGCAGGAGAAGTACCGCATGAGCAGTGGGTCCGAAGTCGAAGCGAACGCTTTGTTACCATTGCGCTCGCCTCATGCCTGGTCACCGCCGTGGAGCATGTCTCGTGCGGTACTTCACTTTTATGCTCACCCTTTCGCCATACTCTCCTCCTCCGGTTTCCTGATCGTCCTCTCCCCGCACTCGCCTTCTTTCATCCCTTGCTGTGCTCGTTTGATCGGTTACGCCGAAGCCCGTTGACGCTCAACGCTGAAACGGGCGCCTAAGAGCTGTCCTCTAAAATTAAATAGTGAGGTTTTACGTGCCAAGACCAGGATATGATTATGAGACCCGCTATGTTACATTTACCCATGGAGTTTTTCGTGCTTAAGCAAGCCGTAATTTACGACACCTCTACATTTTTTCTTTACCATCTTAACAGAACCTTATTATTTACGGCGACTGGAACATTTCAGAGAATAATGGAGTCGCGAGTGTGAGTCTATTCCTTCCCTGCACTGTTCGCAATTTCTGTGCCTCTTCTTGACATGCCCTGGCCAGTACATTGAGTTGCTGGACCACTAAATCTCACTAAATCTGCTGTGATCGAATATCGGCATTACATAGAACAGCCTCAACGTCCGCACTGAATATTCATCAAAGACCGATGTCTCGGCCTACAACACATATTTGACCACTGGATTTGCACTACCCTTGCTTTCCACGCAACGGAGGCACCTTTAACCTCCCTCAGATACATCGGTGTCAATGAGTTTCGTCTGGCGATGTGTTTTGCGCATGTTGTCAATGCCGCGTTCTGTGCGTATCCATTGACTTCTCATAATTGAAGGAAGTGTAAAGAGGTTTATTGGGCGAGTCCAACAAACAGGTGGTAGCTCGGAACAGTATGCCGGGAGAACAAGGTGGTGGTGTTCGAACGCCAATCTCGTGCCTTCTCCTCGTGATGATGATCGCTCAGCCCGGGATGTCATTATCTTCAGTTCTTCATTATAATTGCCCTCGTCGAGATCGGCGTTCGAACACCACCATCTTGTTCTCCCTGCGTACTGTTTCGAGCTACCGGCCGTTTGTTGGACTCGCTGAATAAACCTCTTTACAGAAGTTTAAAACTGCGTGAAAAAACGAGGACAAGCGGAAGGAACACAAAATACTCCATGAACGCCGAGTGTCATTTGTTTATTCTTGGTAATCAAAGCATAGGCTATTTCAAACAAGAACTCAGGCTAGTGACCACATCGTCACTGACACATGTGCAGATAACATAAGAGAGAATTCTGCAGACTAACTGTGTAACACTACCTGCACCGAATGAACCCTAACGTGGACCAATGTTTGCTACGCAAAACATTTTTTGATCATGGCAGAGAAACGAAGACGGAATCTGTATCTGAACAGTAACCGAAGTGTAGGAAATAAGTGAGGGAATGAAAAGGAGTGACTGTACCTACAAATCATGGTTAAAACAAAAGTCAGCACAGGTGAAAGCGGCAGTGACGAAAAAGGGAACAAGGCCTACGAAGATGTCAGATTGAAACAACAATCAACCGGAGCAATGGCGATGGTGACAACAATAAAAAACACGACACTTGTGAAAAATGGCTTCAGGGGCGAGTAAAAACATGGCAAAAGCTGAAGCTCAACCTGAGCTCGCGAGTGATTACAATCATGGAAAACCAAACAAACGACACGTGAAGTTAGCAATTTTCACAAGAGCTTTCCAGAAAAGCAACATCTTCCTGTAAAATCGAAACAGACGGCGTACTGACACACTTGTCGCTAGAGTTTATGATATGAAATGCTTCCGCAATCACCCTTTCGGTCTGGTCTCTCGATCTGAACAAACAAGTCGTGTTTTCCAAGATTGGTTGGCACGGGGTCTTTTGCAGACCCTCATCTGTACCTTTGTATCCTTTACAATGATCGGCTATAGGTGCCCCCTGCGTTATTTTTTACATTGCAGTGATGCTCCCCTGCCCTTTCATTGAAACACCTGCCCGTCTGTCCGGTGTATAACCTGTCACAGGTGAGCGGAATTAGATAAACAACCCCACAAATAAATTCAGTGAACTGCTTATCGTGCTTCGTTGTGCACCGAAGCCTACTCTTATTTTCTTGTGTCACCAAAGGGCACACTCTGCTGAGTTTACATGGAGCCGAAAAGACGACCTTGACCCCGTAACCGCACGCCACTGTTTTTTTTTTTTTTGTTTTTTTTTTTATGGTGTGCGGAACGCGTGGAATGTAGGCCACAACCTGCAGTTCATCTTTCTTGATAGTCCCTTTCCGTTTTGAATGCGAAGCATTTCTTGGCGAACATTTGCCACTTCGACAGTATCTATCTATCTATCTATCTATCTATCTATCTATCTATCTATCTATCTATCTATCTATCTATCTATCTATCTATCTATCTATCTATCTATCTATCTGTCTGTCTATCTATCTGTCTATCCATCCTTCCTATCTATCTATCTATCTATCTATCTATCTATCTATCTGTCTGTCTATCTATCTGTCTATCCATCCATCCTTCTATCTATCTATCTATCTATCTATCTATCTATCTATCTATCTATCTATCTATCTGTCTATCTATCCATCCATCTATCTATCTATATGGCCACCTATGTCTTAGTGCTCTCATGGTCCTATCGTTAACTTGGTATTTACCACAATTGGCATACTATATTAAGAATATATGACGAACATAAATAATAGGTCATGTCATGTATGTCATGAAACAGCTGCCTATGTCTTGGTGCTCTCATGGTCTTTTCGTTAACTTGGTAGGTACCAAAATTGGCATAGTATGACAATAGTGTATGACGAAAATAAATCATACGTCATGACATAAATTTCCTGACATGCGTGTCATGTAGGTCATAAAACAGCCGCCTAAAATGACAATGACTCAGCGAAAAAAGATTAACACTCAAAAACTACTCAAATAGGTTCTGACGTGGGTACAAAATGAAGAAAAGACTAAAGCATAATGGTAGAAGTCATAGTCATGACCATGACTATGCAAAAATGAGAATGACTCAGCGAAAAAAGATTAATGCTTAAAAACCAACGGAATGGGTTCGGATGTGGCACTAAGTGCAGGAAAAGGCTAAAGGAAAAGGCTTTCGCCTTAAGGTCTCCCAGGCGTTGCTAAAGGAACTCCTGAGAACTGATGACGTGAATGTGATGACATGCGTGTCATGTAGGTCATGAAAGTGCCGCTTACGTCTTGGTGCTCTCATGGCCGTTTCGTTAACTAGGTAGGGTTCCCGCACACTGCTTCGCATAACATCGGTTCCCACAGGGCGTGGGATCTGCCAGCCTTTTTTTTTTTTTTTTTGCAGTCTTTGAGTTTCTTCAAGGGACATTCACACGCACTGGTGATTAAATTCTGAGGTTATTCAGCAGTAAGGAAGCTCTGCACTTGCTGCTGATTAAATCTAGTTTCTATTTTATGCTCGCAGGATTTTTCCAGGGCGGACTTACAATCTACGTCTAGAATGAAACTGGTGGCATCGCCAAGGTTATCCTTTGCAGACAGATCAAGTGTGAGGAGATAATCGTCTACATATCGAAAAATGCGTGACTCTCGTTGACCAGAAATTCGTTGTTCAACCCGCTGATCGAACACTGATAAAAACATATCGCAGAGAACAGGTACTACAGAAGAACCGATACAAATCCCAGCCTTTTGCACATAATGTTTTCCTTTAAATTCGATGGCAGTGGAGCTCAGATAGAAGTTCACCAATTCATGAAAGGGGTCTGTGCTCGTCTCTATCGTATTCTGAAAGCCGACTTCACCATTTTCTTGCATTTGCTGCCTTATTGCGGCAAACAAACCGCCTTTACTGCGGTTGACTGTTCTTGACATTCTGACATCATCATATTCTTACCTTCCCTTTTACGTCACTGCCGCTTTCACTCGTGTTGAAATTTATTTTAACCATGCTTTATAGGTATCATCACGAATTTTAATTCCCTCATCTATTGCCTACAATTCGGTTACTGTTAAGAGACATATGCCGTCTTTACTACTTTGTCCTGATCAAAAATATTTTGCGTAGCATAGATTGGTGCACGCTGTGGTTTATTCGGTGCAAGTAGTGTTACACAGTTAGTCTGTAGAATTCTCTCTTGTGTGATCAGCGCATGTGTGAGTGACGAGGTGGTCACGTGCCTGGGTTTTTAGTTGAAGTAGCAAGAATAAACAGTTGGCAGTCTGCCCTCGTGGTGCATTGTGTATTCCTTCCTCTTGTCCTTGTTTTTTTCGCGCAGTATGAACCTTCCTTCAAGTATGACCCAACGAGCCAGCACCAACGTGCTACTAAGGTATATTTTCATCATTGCCCTCTCGAGTACCTATGCAAGCGGGCCGCACGGTAAACCTATAGCTCTTGAGGATTAGTTCATAAGCATCACTCTTTCTCTCTCTAATATAAGGCAGAAGACCTGCAAACACAGAATTTGTCATGTGCGGCTCGGCGAGGAGAGAAACGCTGGTGTTCTAGACGTTGAACAAGACAAAGCTAGAACCCAAGGCTTAACTACAAATATCAAATGAAAGAATCATTACAACTTGTGGAAATATCGGTTTATTGAGGAGCAACTTAAGGGGGGGGGGTGCTTTTCTTGAGAACATGTTTCAACGTAACGACGGTCAGTTCTTGTTGCGAAGTGACGAAAACGACGCCCACTGCAGGTGAACTCTCAAATGCCGGTGAAGAATTCTGCCGCGGCGGTGCATCTCGGTGCCAAATCCGCACCAGCGCCAAACGCGACCAGCTCCTTTAAGAATCAATATGCAGAAGACACCGAACAAGAAACACCACTTATCATTGTCAGCGAAGTACATAACGTTTTCCAGTCTGCAGGCGCCGCATTGTAGGAAGAGCGTACGGGGCGCAAGGCAGGCATAAAATATTCATCGCAAGTTCAAAGGCCTATAGGCATTTGTACATCGGAGATGGTATGGAACGCAAGAACGCAATACGATTTCCTATTAGATTGTTTCAGACAGCGCACATCGAAGGAGCAAAGTGCACAGCTTTCGTGGGGAAGTGAGGGCGAATGAGAGAGCAAGAAAGTTTCGGAACTAGCTGGTAGCGGGAATAAATCTCAGTCTCGCAAATTAACTCTGACGGAGGGACCGGCGTCCGAAGATAGATTGCAGGAGACACGGGAGTTCCTTAAGCTGGCGCTGAAATATTAAGGAGGCATTAGTCTTTCTCCAAATAAACTTAGAAACACGACGCGTGTTTTCGCTTTTTGTTCGTCGCTGTAGCTTAAGACTTGGTAATCGCTCTGTCGCATAAAAAAATATACGTAGCTGCAATGCTCACTAGCACTTACAGCCGACAGCCATACACGAAAGAAAATACTTTTATACGCTCTGTGAACTGCAGCTGTAGTCTTTGAAGCAACGAATGCTGCCACTGACAGCCGGGACAGGCTTAGGTCTCGTCGACGTTTTGCGTGCGGCTATGAAAATCGAGAGAACGAAGGCAAAGCGAAATGCGAACAAAGCGCTTTAAGAACTATTGGAGCTTTCCTATAAAAAGAGAACCTTTACCTCAACGCACAGCGACAGCTCAAACGCTCTCTTGCATTTTGTTTGGATGTGGTGTTCATTTAAAGCATGTAGCAGCAACATTGAATTGCGCCTATTTAACTGGATACTGCCCAACGGGATACTGCCTAACGGATACTTCCCGCTAATTACAGATATTTGTGGATTATAAATTCCATCCACAATTAATAAAGTACATTGCATTTTAAACGCTATTGACATCTTCATTTTGAGCGTCAAAGCATCGAATTTACGAACGCGTCGCGGATATTTACAATCATCATCGATTGACCCTCACTGTTATTGGTTATTGAAGTTATGAATAAAAATTAAGCAAGTGTTACACGTTTGGCAAATCAGTTCTGCGGAGTTGCGCAAGGTGAAGGAAGTATCATGAAAGGGAAAAATTGTCATCCACGCGAATGTAGCATGATGCTACGTTTTCCTGAACTGCGAAGCGTCCTTTTCTGAGAAACCCGTATGGGCTTCCTTTGAAGCATCGTGCTACATTCGTGTGGATGACAATTTTTCCCTTTCATGCTACACCTTTGTAAGACGTTAAGGTGAGAGCCTGATTGCACTCTTGGCACACTTTTTGTCACGTTTATGAAGAATTGTGGCAACTGTGTGCCAAGTGTGTGCTATCAGGCTTTCGCCTTCACGTTTTACAAACGTGTAACACTTGCTTAATTTTTTTTTTTGTACCATCTCTGTGGAAGGTTCATCCATCGGAGCGCACGACAGAGCTCACCGAAATCGTCGCACCTACTGGTAGTCGGTCAGTGCTGTCAGCGTCTTTGCAGAGGGAGCGGCAGTATGGGAACGCAGGCATGATGGGTGGCATTGGAGCAGCTGTGGAAGAAGACGACGATGAACGCGCGAGCAGTGACACGAGAGCGCCTCTGTGACGTGTGTAATCACGCAAGCTCTAGGCACACCTTCACTAAGGCACCACCAGCATGGATTAATAGGATGGATGACTTGGTGTCAATGAAGCGCTTTTAACTCCAACAGGCCAGCTAAGAATAGCTGATATGTCATTTGTAGCATTGTCAATGTTACAATTTCATAGTATGTGCATGTTTTCTCTGTTCCCTGTACACGATAAACCAGCACTATAGAAAAAAAAAAAGCAGCCGTGCCTTAAGGGAAGCGTGCTCGTCTCGCACCGTGGAGGCGCGGGTTCGATTCCCACCCAAACCGGAATTTACGAAATTTTCTTTTCAAAGCGACTAGTTTACTTTGTTTATAGGAACTTGCCTGAGAAATGTGATGTCAATGCGAGCATTTGTTGACGTGTTTTAACTTTTTGCGGCGTCAGCCATTTTTTGTCCCGGCGCAGTTTCGCCAAGGTCACCTCCAAGGGCACCACCAACATAAACACCTAATGCTTTCGCCTTAATAAACGCTCACTTCCATGCAGCTTCGTTTGTTTCCACTTTATAAGTAGGACACCACCGGGAAACAGGTGTCGCGTTCGTGATAGAAATAGGGGTCGTGTTTCTGATAGTTCAGTGTGCACCATGGTGGTTCAACGCTTTAGCCTCTTGACGGCGAAGAGACATAACTCAGGCATCGACCTACGCACAGCCCTGTCACTCCCGCGTACACTGGATTTGTGTTTTCCGCCCACTCCCTGCCTATCCAAAAGCAGCTTTTGCGAAAAAAGAAAAAAAGAAAGATTATGATAAGACATATCTCACGATGACTGTCGACGGTGATGCGATTAGCATTCGTGCAATCTCGCGACACACCGTATTCCTGAAGTCGCTTAATTTCACATCGGTAGTGGTTCTTGTGGGGCTTCATTAGCGTCGGCTATACGCGTCATACACCGGTATTGTACCACGTTGCTATGGCACTCACCTACCATTGTAAATGCTCACCATGAGGTGACAACTTCAAAATGAACCCTTTGGTATAACGCTGACATGACCATGGCATGACGACAACGATGGTGAGACTGTGACTGTGTGACAGCATTGGCAGCACCATGAAGGCATGGTGACAGTCGGATGACCACAAAGTCTGTATGACGACGATAGCGTGCAGACGACGATATGGCGAGTGTCGGATGACGATGCTGGAGGGAAGATGACGGAACAACTACGACGGCATCACGATGGTGGTGTGACAACAAATGCAAGATGACTGTGTGGTGGCGATGCTGTGCCAACATCGGTATGACGAGTGTCGAATACCAAGCTAGAATGACGACAATCCAACGACCACACGGCACCACGACCACGAGCACACCTAGTGGACCAAGCTATTGGATAAATTCGACCACTAGGTCAGGGAAGTAGGCGTGAACACGACAGCATGAAGAGTCCGGTCCCGAAGCTGAAAGGATGACGATGGAACGACCACGAAGGCATCACGACCGCGAACAATTACATAGTGGCCCAAAGTGGTAGACGACTTGGGTACTCTGGGTCGGTGTATGAGGCTAGATAGACAAACAGATAGGCTAAAAACGCCTGAAGTAGGCCGATAGTGTTAATCGCATACAAAATAACACCACAAAAGCCTTGTAAATTAAGTTTCTGACGGCAGGTGGAGCGTATGTTTTAGTGCTCTGTCGTTCTGTCCCGCGGGGCAGGGCCGCCATGGCGGACCAGTGTGGCACATCCGTCCGGACATTCTCTCAGGTGGTGAGGTTTATGAATTTTTGGAAAATTGGAAATCAAAGGTAATTGATGACAGAGAACCAGTTTGTATGCAGCATGTAATGTCCGCTGAGCCAACAAACAAACAAACAAAAATCACAGCATATCCACGAAGTGAATGATGATGAGTGGGCGAAGCACCGGGGGATCATTCGGGTAAACCACAGCTACGGACGAGAGATAAAGAGAGCGCGCGTCGGGAACGAGAGAGAAAATTACACCCTCTTCCCGTAGGGGAACCTTGAGTAGTATGCGAAGCAGCCATGGGGTCGGCTCAAGGTAGTTGTATCAGCTGTATAAACTTCGACATGCAGCAGCACCAGCAACGCGCAGAACTGTTGTCAACGCCGTTGGCGTTTTGCCCGCGTTCGCACCGAACGCGCGCAAAGTGGAACCGGAACCGGAAGTGGAACCGGAACCGGAACGCCATCTAGTGAACACTTCATAAAACTACAGGTGGCTACATACTACTACTACTACTACTACTACTAAAACTACTACTACTACCGAGGAGGGAACGGCCCACACCCTAACGAGCTTCGCCCGTAAAAAAAGGCCGCGACAGAGTATCGGAAAAGCAGTCGTTGCCGTTACCAGCATAGCATGTCAATCCGTCCAGACTATCGTAGACGAAAGAATTTATGAACTGGTTACAGATACTACAATTGGAGGACACAGCGGCAAGAAAACCGCTTCAATGTAGCATCAAAAGAACCTTCTGTGGGCCTAGTTGTTGCTTGACAATTTTTCAGGCACAAACAAGAGACATGGCCGAAAAGGAAGGTCAAGCACAGTACAAGCGCTGTCCTGTGATTGACTTTCCTTTTATGCCGTGTCTCTTTCTTGTGCCTTAAAAAATTGGCAAGTAGCATGGAAAGTTCATTGAACTAACATGAGAAAGAAACCCATCAGCGAATGTCTTGCACTCGCTTAAAAAGCTTTGCACTCAGAGGATCAGTAAGCAATGAGTATTAAAAATTATTAGTTAGGGATCACCCTTAAGAGCAGCAATCTTCAAATTCAACTCCAGGCTGTCCAGAGGGCCCACGACATCGTGACGGAACTTGATCTCCCGGTCCCATCGTGGGCGGAGCCACCGACTTAATCTGGGGAAGCCTTCACCTCGCCTAGATCTCAGTTCCTCAGGACTCAAAGTTCTTGTCATGTTAGGGATCACCAGCCGTATGGTGGAACATGTGATGTTGCTGGAAGGCAACTGGAACAAGTTTTCTGTTGGTAGGGACGAGCCTTATTACTGAATGGTCCGCTTGGACTTTAATGCACGCGCTATAAAGCTTCGGCGCAACATCGACGCAAAGAACTCATAAAGGAGAATTACCATTTTAATCGTGGAGCATGTGCGAGGCGCGGCATCTCGTCACTGTGATCTTGCATTTGAATTCGCACCCAGCCACATCGTGTGGTCGGGTAAGTACCAGGCAGATGAAACGGCAAAAGGGACCCCGTGAACACCACATTTGCTCCATTAGCTTGTTCAGTCGTGATATAAGGCACATCGTACAGACACTTTGGAAGGGATTAGCTTAAATAACATGCATGGTTTGATGATGCAGCAAAAGAGGTCCATTCTGTGTGCAGTGGAGCTTCAGTTAAAGTCAAATGTTGCTAAGATATTGAGGGACGTGTAAACTTCGTTTCGTGAATACCCGCTCGGTGTCGTCCATAACAGGCACTTCCTACCTAAAAATTGCGAACCTTGCATTCTCAAGATGTCCATGTGGAGAACCAGCTAAGTCAATGTCACCTGTACTCTTCAGTTTACCATTTTCGTGCCTAGCAGCGGTGAGTACTGTGCGTTAAGATTATATAATTGTAGAGTTGTCCGGCTTATATAGAGCCTATTCTCGCTCGAGGTCTGCTTCAGACTTGACAAGAATAACATTATATAGCATGCAACTTCTTTTTTGTTATCGCCGACGTGCACGCGTTTGACGTTTTCATGACCTCGCTTGTAAACTCGACATGGAGTTGTCCACAAATTACGCTTTTTTGTTCGTTTCCGCAGTACACGTCTAAATTCGATGCGACTATGGCACGCAATGCTACCATCGAGTTTACAAGACGAACTGGAATTACGGTGACGTGACTCTTCAAAGTTTCTTTTTTTTTCGTAACAAGAAATGTCTACTGTGACCAATCGAACAAGAAATTTCTCAACCAGCGTTTTCTATCAAATAACGCTATTATGGAAATTCTTGAAAGCAGGATAGTTTTTATTTACTACACTTATACGAATCTAAATGCTGGGTGATCAAGTGGCAACTACATTGGAAAGCAACACAGAAAAAAAAATGCATGCAATACAGCAAGTTTACGGTACCACAAGGCCTGCTCGACACCATGCAGAACGTCGACAAGTCAGCTTTCACCGGCAGCTCCGTGCGCACACCGCGGCTCTCGTACGTGACTCGTACCGAGGGACATACGCCGCACGTAAAAAAAGGCGACATAAAGCAAACAGTAGCCACACCGAGAAACCCTGCCCCTCAGCGCTCGGGCGTCGCGCAAACGTTCTTTATCAGCCGGGTGTCTGCGCGTTCCATTTTTCACGCTCCATCGCCGCGAGCATCCGTGGGTGCAAAGACGGCACTCGGATTTCAAACCGCAAAGGGCGGCGCGGTTATCACTCACGGTGCCTGGCGTTGCGACAGGCGGCAATTTCCGCTAATGAAGACGCACTCGCACGTGGAGTCAATGTGTGGCCGGGCTGGGGTGGTCGTGGTCGAAACAGGGCGTGAGCTAGCTGTGCGGCCTCAGTTGTAACCACTGCGGTTTGTCCGTAGCGCCAGTCGGCCTTTAAGCATAGGAGTGGTGGCGCAAGTTTTATCGTATGCCCTCCAACGAGATGCCCTACCCATGTCCTTGGGTAATATTTTCGAAGCTACCCTTCTTTTTCTCACCTGCACCTGGCATTGGGTGCGCGTGCTTGCCCCAACAAAATCCCGAATAATCGAGAGAACAAAGATTTCTTTCAAACTGATGCATTATCAGTTACTTTTACAGGCATTGAGAGTCATGAGAGGGACAAAGGGGCGGAACTCCTTGAGGCGGACCACGAGTGTCTTGAGTTTCTTTATTGCATGAGTTGTGTCAATGTTGGCATGCTACATTGACACGACTGATGCAATAAGGAAACTGCAGCGGATCGAACGAGTTGCACTCGATATACAGCGAAGCTTTGTATGAGTGTATGAAGAGTCAACACACGTCTACACGCACGCACGAACGCATGTGCGCACGTACACACACCGCCTGGCGCATACATTATGCCGAGCTTTTTGATAATCAGATTCGCTGACTACTAGCAAGTACAACGGAAGCCTTCAGCGCAACATGGCTTCCCAGGCAGCATGCGCATACGTACGTAGCGCAATTTGAATCCATTCCATCCACAAGAAGTGTTTGCTTCCTCATTGCTGTGCAGCTTCGGATGCTCGAAGGCGAGTTTTCTTCTTCTTTTTTTTCCCGCACGGCCGGCGCTGCCGCGGATGTGACCGGCATCTGTTGGTGGCGCAAGGAACCAAGCGGCGCACGCGGCGCGCGTACTCCGATGTGATTGCTTTGCCTCTTCGGCAAAAGAACAGCCAGGTCCCTGCACCCACGGTCACTCGAAGAAAAAACTTTTTTTTTTAATATTTAATGCTGAATTTTGCGACAAAGCATCCAGAGCTAGTATGAGAAACACTGATAAATTTCGTTGAAATATATTTCGCTGGGAGGTGTACGTTACCGATGGTTCTCCCTGGGTGAATCTCTTCGCCTTCCATTAGGATGTGCTGAGTGGTCTTCGGATTTTGTCTGCCGCATACACATGCCTCATTTAGTTCAGATTATTTCTTACGGTATGTTTTTGTCTTTGGCAACCGGCTGAAGTCTCAAATAGCAAGGCACTGCCCTTTGTGTTATCGTACAGATTTTGCTTATAATTTCTTTCTTCTCATTCTTGTAAGTCACGATGGTCATTTTTGCTTCCATTCTTTGCATCCAATTCGCTGTCTCTATTCCTTTCACTTTCTTTCTGATGACTCATGGTCGTTTATTTACACTTTCAATTACACTGAACTTGGTTGCCAACTTTCTTGGCCTCTTCCTCCACTCTGTGTCCACGCTTTCCAGGTACATATGCTTGTGCACTTAAGCCGCCCATTTCTTTTCATCCATGTTCCTGAGTATTTCTTCAAAATTATTTTTGCTCTGTGCTTCTCTGACTTCAAAAGAGGCCCAACACATGTCACCATGCACTGCCTCACTTGTGGTTTTACCGTGGGCTCCCAAAGCCAACCGGCCTACCGATCTTTGGTTAACTTCCAACCCAGACAAGACATCAGATTTTAAGCATAGAAGGCGATTTGCGAATGTTAGCGCTGGCATCATAATTCCTTTCCGGATTTCACACACCACCTCATACTTATTGTGGCCCCGCAGTGCTCTATGTTTCGTTATTGCTGCATTCCGCTTCCCCTTTAGTTTCAGATTATCTTAGTCGGTGCTTGAGTAAGTCTATCATGCGTGTTGTTCGGCGAGTCGGTCGTAGATTGTTAAGCAAAGTGCTGCATGATACAAACATGGACGAGAAGAGCATAAGGACGGGTGCAGTAAGCCTTTCCTTCATTTATGTATACGCCTAGGTATTTATATTGTTTAGGTATGGGTATGAATTGCTGTTGAATTGACACCACGTAATTACTCGTCTCTTCATTAAAGATCCTAATTCCCATTTCTCTGGCTAAACATAAGGCCTATAGATTCGTCGCTGCGTTGCTTTAGATATTCGCAAGTGTCTGAAAATCTCTCGTGTTGTCCCCTAGAAGCAATATGTCGTTCGCATACATCAGTCGAGGGACCTTCTGTTCCACCATTTGTCGATTATGCATGTAGGATAAATCATACCCTAATTCGCTGTTTGTGAGTCGTCTTTCTATGTCCTTAACATAAAGCGTGAACAGCAATGGAGACAGAGGACCCCCTTGCTTCAGTCCTTGGTGAATTCCCACCACTTCATTGCGTTTTCGACCTTCCCATACAACTTGTACTCGGGTGTCTCAATATCTCCCTCAGCAGCTCTACGAAATCATCTTCGATGCCTTCATGCTCAAGAATATCCCATAAAAATTCCCTCTCTACGTTGTCATAGGCTCCTTTATTATCTTGAAATGCTATCGATAGAGGTCTATTCTCAGCCCCTGAAATCTCTACGCACTCGGTTAGTGCAGACATGTCCTCTAAGTGTTTGCTTGGCCTGAACCCCTTCTTTTTCTCCACCCACTACGACAGTTCTAACTTTATGACCTCCTCGCACAACCCTACTTGTGCGCGGAGGCAAGCGCCATCTGGTGCTGATGTAATCAGCCCAGCCGCACGCGTGGCGCGTGTCGTCCGCTGTGATTGGTTGACCTATTTGAGTAGAGAACCGCCACGCCGCAGCACCGACGGTCAGGAAACCTGACCAGGTTCGCAAAGAAAAGCTTCACTTTTAATAAATCGTGGCAGATACCACCGTAGGTGACTGTAAATGTCAGTGACACCTTTCTTAAGTGTCCCTGTTGTCTATCTCTATGCCATCTCATAATCCACGGCAATCTTTATGGTTGCATCAGCCAAAAAACTAAGGCGCAATCATCACCTCAAACCTACGTGCCACCTGTAATGTCTCTCCCACAGTACATCTCAGTGTAATGTCCTTCTAAATCTCGTCCCCAATCACAATGCCAAACTCCATGTCAATCTCATAATGCATCACAGTTTATTGGCGAACCCAACATAGCTGCCATCAGCAAACAGCGTACTTGATTTCTATTAACACGAAACCCTGTGTTACTGTTTAGGCGATCACTGCACGGGGCGTACAATTCGCATTTGGTGATTGATACCACATACCCTGAACACGGCGTGATATTCCAAATGCCAAGGCTGTGGACATGTCATCCCTCTTTATTAACTACGCAGTGCACATATACATATAGGGATGATGTGTCCACAATCATACTTCCTCAGAGTGACGCCAAATGTAGATATTCAAGTGTGTATTGTGCGCGAAATAAGCCCGCGAATATACGCAAAACTGCCGCTAGAGGTCGTTTGCGTGTATTCGTGGGATTCTTTCACGCTCGGAAAAACACTTCTATGTAGCACGCATTGAGCAACAGAAAGCTGTATCAGGAGATTTTCTTGTTGCTCCACAATTTTCTCATTGACAATGTTCGTCAAATTATGATATTTGGGAAGACGAATAACTAATTAGGACTAATTATTCAGTTAGGTAGAATGCAAAAAATATCTCCAATATCTCAAAAGTAGGAAGGAAGAAGAAGAAGACCGAAAGCGGATGCGTTTCACGTCGGCTCCGTAAACTTCGAATGCTTTCCGGCGGTTCTTCGACTATAACAAGTAAATTGACATCTCAGGAGAAGCAGGAAGATCCAAGGATCACCTGGACACCTAATCAACCAGGTGGGCCATTTCCAGCAATCATTGCAAACAGTTTGCCACGCCGACTGGGAAGCCTAAGACTAACGATAGCATCCCCGTCGCGATGTATCACCAGCCGCGATGGCTGACGTGCTGAGCCTAACGCCTCTAAACATGCCAAACATGGACGTTGTACGTGTAGAAGGCGAAGATATTCAACCAGAAGAGTTGGACCAAGGCCATTGGTTCGAAATTAAAAGAAATCATCGAAGACTCACTGTTGACGTGGACCGACCACGTAGTGATAAAACACCACTTCAGCGAGATAACGAAACCTCATGGAACAAGAAAAAGGGCAATTGGCAGATCCGACAATTAATCGTCGCAAGCCGCATTCCACACTTACCAGTAGACGACTACAGGATGATTATTAGACCAAGAGGGGGACTCAACGTGACTGAACACGCTACAGACCACATCTACCAGAGCGTACGACGTGCTGCAAATGTTGAACGTACACCGGATGAAGAAGACAATCTTTGCCTCAACCAGAAGCAGAACATTATAGTCCTCACTACACCATCAAAAGAAAGAGCCAAAAAGTATGTCCCGATAACCAGTCTGAGCATTGGGAGCAAAGAATATGAAGCCTGTGCTTATCGCGCAGCACCGGAGAACACCTCGAAAGGAGTCATCCGAGGTATCACTGCCGATGAAAGCCCGGAAGACATCGTTACGAAGGTGGTCACTCCACGTAACCCAAGCGTCCTCTACGCCAAACTTATGGGCAATACAAACAACATAATCGTCATTTTTGATGGATATTACGTCCCTAGCTATGTGAACTACGAAGCTGCGCTTGTTCGATGCGCACTTTACAAGAAACAATTTGACATCTGCTACGAATGCGGAAGACTTGGACACCGAGCGGACGTATGCCCCAATCCTACTGACAAAATTTGTCGGAGTTGCGGCACCAAGAATCCAAAGCAAGACCACGAATGCAAAGCAGAATGCCAACTATGTGGAAATGACCACCCGACAGCGGATAAACGATGCCAAGAAAGGTACCGGATCCCATACCTCGTCAAAAGACGAAGATGGGAACGTGCCCGGAGAGAGGAACAGTTAATTACGAGAACTACGTCGATAACCAAAGAAACCCAAGTACAGCCAGCAGGAAAAGATCGGGTTCCCTCCCAAGAACCAGAAGCAGATCACACTCCGGCAACCGATCAAGGTCAAGGTCCAGACCCCGCAGTGGCAACCCCACCAAGTCACCCCAGGCCATTGGCAACAGCAAGGGCACTATCGGCAACCACACCACCGGACCCCCATCACAGGTGAGCTGGGCTGACGTGGCTTCCGGGGCGCGCGCGGAGGCAGAGGCTGCACTTAACACTAGAAATAGAGCGTTAGAAAAAGAACTAGCACAGATGAAACAAATGATGCTAGAACATCATCAGCGGATTGTCGCTCTAGAAGAAGAAAACAGTAGACTGCGGAAAGAGAACATTAGTCTTAAAAACGGGCAAGGTGTCAACACTAGATAGTATTGAGGAAAAAGAGGCAGATATGGAGGAAGAGGCTAACGTGCCAGCCAAACGCAAAGCCACAGACGATAACAAGACGATCGCAGTTAAAAAGACCTAATCCGTTAAACCTCTTGAGAAAAGACAGGATGAACTCGAAAGCAAAATTGACACTCTAGAAAGCAAGCTAGATATCATAAGTACACAGTTTACAGATCTGGGCACACAAATTACCCAGCAAGTTACACAGGCTATTATGACGTAAATACAACAACAATTTGACACAATTAATACAAAATTTGCCGACATTGAATCTCGTATGAAGACGTGGGGACCGCAAACCAGTGGAGGTGGCCCCATCAAAACAACCAGTAAGCCATTTAATAAACCCTCGACACCTACGGTGGAGGGAACCGGAAAACTGTAACTGCCACCATGGATCGACACGACCATTATACTATCTGGCAATGGAATTGTCGTGGATACAGTAGAAAAAGATCCAACTTACATCGACACCTAATTAACAAGGAACATCCTGATGTCATAATGCTACAGGAGCCACACTGTAAGGCCAAATTATCTGGGTACAGATCATTCTGTAGTGCCGACGGGGAGACGAGAGCTGTCACCACTATAGTCAAACGTAGGTACACGGTCGTTCAGTATGATACAGGCATTGCGGAAGTAGACAATATATTAATTGAGTTAATACCTGCTAGAAAAACAATCAAAGCCTATTTGTCCTTAATATTTATAGTAACCCAAGAAACCGACTTCCCAATTTCCTATCACTTCTCCGCAAGACCCTCACTATCGCAAAAGGCAGAGCCTTAGTGATTGGAGGGGATTTCAACGCACAACATACGGCATGGGGATACAGATTTGAAAACCCCAAAGGTAGACACCTATGGCTAGACGCACAACAAGAGGGCCTTACCCTCATCACAGACCCGTCGACTCCTATGAGAGAGGGTCTAGTGTTAGTGTGGATACTACGCCAGATCTCACCTTTACAAAGAACATTAGGGATGCGAATTGGATTAACACCCAACAGGATCTCGGCAGCGATCACAATATCCTCGAAATCACTGTTAAAGCAGGGCCAAGCAAATCCAAGGGCAAACAACTGAAAATTGTAGACTGGAACAAACTCAGACAATTCGCGAGAAAAAGGATAATACTATCACCGACATCGCGGCCTGGAGCACGCAGCTGAAGCAGGATGTTAACTCAGCCACACAAATAATCCCCCAGGACGCGCAAATGGAACAGGTAGACAATAAACTCCTACATATGTGGGAAGCTAAAGAAGGTCTCCTGAGGAGATGAAAACTCAAAGACACAACAGGACGCTCCGACGCAGGCTAGCCCGACTTAACAGAGATATAGAAGCATACGCACAACAGCTCTGTAACCAACAATGGGAAGCAACATGCACCAATATGGATAATCAGTTAGGATTATCCAGAACGTGGAACTTCCTCAGGCACCTTTTAAATCCCGAGGAAAGTAAAGCCACGTACAGACAAAACATAAACAAAATCTTGCATGGATATGACAAAACTGAAGAAGCTTTTGTCGATGAGGTAGCCACAAGGTATTTACTTTGGGCTAAGCCAACAACTCACCTAGATTACACAGGCACCAAAAACATACAATTAGACGAAGAGATTAGCGAAGCGGAATTGAGAGCAGCTCTACAAAAGCTAAATACTACATCTGCGCCAGGACTAGACGGAATAACTAACAAGACGATCCGAAATATCGATGATGCCTCTCTAGAAGAACTTACCAAGTATATAAACGCATGCTGGCTATCCGGTACAATACCACTGCAATGGAAAACGGCCCAGATTATTCTAATACCTAAACCAGGCAAGCGGCTGCAGTTGGAGAACTTGAGACCCATTTCACTCACGTCCTGTGTGGGCAAACTCATGGAGCACGTTGTCCTAGCGAGACTGACCAACTATCTCGAGGACAACGACGTTCTCCCGCCTGCAATGTTGGGCTTCCGGAGAAATTTGTCTACACAGGATGCAATGCTCCAACTTAAGCATCATATTATAGATAACATCAGTCGGAACACCAAAGCTATCTTAGGATTGGACCTAAAGAAGGCGTTTGACAGTGTTACCCACGAAACAATATTAAACAGAATGAATGAGCTAGGCCTAGGCCAGCGAGTATACAATTATATACGAGACTTCCTTACTAACAGAAAAGCGCACATTAGGATAGGAGACCTTACCTCCGAAGAACTACAGATTGGAAGCGCAGGTACGCCCCAAGGTTCAGTAATATCACCGATGCTGTTTAACCTGGCTCTAATTGGATTACCAACAAAACTACAGGAAATCGATGGCCTCAATCATACCATTTACGCTGACGACATCACCCTCTGGGTGAGCGATGGCAACGATGGACAGGTTGAAAACACATTACAACGTGCAATAGAAGCAGTTGAACAATACCTAGCAGGAACCGGACTGGCGTGTTCGGCTGAGAAATCTGAGCTCCTCATTTATATACCATCGCGACGTGGCCGAAAACCACGCAACTACGAGGAACGAAACAATCCGGAAATTCGCCTAACTACCGCGGATGGTATGCCCATACCCAAGGTTGACAAGATCAGAGTATTGGGGCTCAATATTGAAAGTAACGGCTACAATGGAGAGACCATACGTAAATTAGACAATATAACACCTCAAATCATGCGACTACTGAAGCGAATGGCCAACAAACACAGTGGAATGAAAGAAGGCAATCTGCTTAGGCTAGTCCAAGTGTTTGTAATAAGCAGAATAGTATACGTCGCATCGTACCTACGATGGTACTCGTCAGAAAGATACAAATTAGACTGCTTAATCGGAAAATCTACAAGCAAGCAATCGGACTCTCCATCACCACCAGCAACGATAAAGTACTGCAGCTAGGCCTTCACAATACACTGCATGAGCTAATCGAGGCACAACGCATAGCACGATATGAACGCCTGTCCAAAACTAAAACAGGTAGGCAAATATTGGATCGCCTGGGTATAGGGTATCATGCCCAACATGGTGTCAAAGTAGATATGCCCAGACACATCAGAGGCATGATAACCGTCCCTCCAATGCCCAAGAATATGCATCCCACCCACCATCAGGGTAGTCGGGAAAGCAGAGCACGCGATATACAAAAGAAATTCGGTAACAGCAAGGACACCATATTTGTAGACGCAGCTAGGTACAGACACAAGCGCGCCTACACAGCAGTGGTGATAAATTACGAGGGAAAATGCACGACGAGCGCTACAGTCAACACGCCACACGTAGAAACCGCAGAGGAAATAGCTATCGCGTTAGCCATAGCACAAACACAAGCTGATATAATCATCAGTGATCCCAGACGGCAATACGAAACTTCGCCAATGGTCGAATCTCCCCAGAGGCACTACGACTCCTAAAATTAGGTAACAACCACGACAGAAGTGTCAATCTCATCTGGACACCCGTTCACACACTACCAGACGGTAGCAATGAGGTGGCGCACCGCGTGGCTCGAGAGCTTACGGACCGAGCCTCGGTTATTCCCGCTTCAGCGACTACGGACGCGTGGGAGTGGGAAGATCGAATGACCAAATTTCATGAAATTACACAACACCATAGATTGCAGAGGCGCACATTCCCGCCGCCTCATCCAAAATTAAACAAAAAACAGTCTCTCGAAATGCGGCTGTTACAAACCAGATCCTATCCGAGTCCAGCTATCATGCACATAATACACCCATATTTATACACGACTGACAAGTGCAGACATTGCGACTCTAGAGCCGCCCTAGAGCATCTCCTATGGGAATGTGCGGGTATAACACACGATAACAGTGATGCAGCCTCAAACAGCGACAGCCTCCGCGCGCGCTGGGAGTCTGCGTTGCTCAGCTCGGACCTGCAGCACCAACTCTGGGCCGTCCAGCGAGCCGAGGAAGCCGCCAAGGGCCAACAACCCTTGACCGAAGCCTAGGCGGGGTCTAGGCCCACCCCACCAAATCGCAGGGCACTCAATAAAGTTATTTGAATGAATGAACCTCCAAAAGTATCTCCAAGCGACGGCAAACAACATTACCTTGGTTTTATCCAGCTACGAGGCATCGGCCTATTCTTAAATCTTGGTGCATTATAGTTGACACCCCCTTTATACAGGAAGGTTGAAGGAAGTTCTCATAAATTTGTAGTTTCGTGCTTCATTTTAAAACGGTCACGTTAACCGAAATAATCTGCCTGCAATTGTTTGCCGAAATTACCTGATTACCCACGCAACACTGGGAAGCGCGTTTCGTGGTATAGCCCTCTTGCGACGTAACAGGGTGGCAAAAAATAAAGCTGCGCTATACGGCGCGATAGAGTGGTCCGTCCCGTCTACGCTGCTAAAGGGACTATGCAGATTATTGGGAGTTGCGCACAGTGCCAATCGGAATAACGTCGCGGGAAGAAGGAAGTGCGACGGCAGCTTCATTTTGCGCCACCCTGCAACGTCGCAGGAGGAATGCACCTTAAGCTGCGCTTAGCAGTGCTGCCCATGTAAGCAGTTAAGTTCAACAAAAAATAAGAAAGATTTACCAGACCAACTCCCATTTTCGTATTCAAGCACATGTAAAACGCAGAAATGCTTTCATGAGACAACCACGACAACAGTGTGAATGAAATTTTCTGCATTTCATTGAGAAAGGTTCTAGCAACTACACCAAGCCGAATTTTTATTTAAGCCCCGTACGCATTTACATAAGCTGCCGAATATCAGTAAAAAAAAATAAGGAATACGAAAGATTCAGGCATCAAATTTGCAAATCTGTAACGCTCCACCTAAAAACCTATATTTCAGTTATGTAAACGGTGCCTCTAAGAGCATCTAATACGGAGAAATTTGATATATAAATTGACAGCTTAAATGAAGTTATTGCATTGGTCCAGAGGGTCTCGCAAAAGTCGTGCTCACAATATAGTGCTATATTACAAAGTGGTGTATAATGCTTCAATTTTGTCGGCTTTTAGATGCTTCAATCGAATGCGTTTACAGAATTGTGATATGGTTATCTCTTGCATAGTTACACTCGGCACTTTAGTTCCATATTGTTTTGCAAATTGAGCAATTTTTGTAAAACAATTACGCCTAAAAGGAAACACCTGCTTGCTAGATTTACTAGATTTAAACTTTCTTACTTTCAAATGCTGCAAACCTGATCAAGTTCAGCGCAGCGAATTTTTGTCCAGCAAAAAGTACTTTTCAATTTGACGTATTTATAGGGGAGCAACGAGGAAAACCTTCCGTTAAAGTACGAAAGATACGAGAAATGACAAATATATTATTTACACTGGACCCCATTATTAGTCTTGGATACATCAGCTTGCAACATTTTATTACCGTAATGATTTAGTTTGTTAAAGAAGACATTTTACTTTCCAAGCATTGATGTCACGTTGAAAGGGCTCCCCACAAACCATCATAGAGCACGGGGTGAAAAGAAATAGAGAACTTGAAGGATTCGCTATTCAGGTCTGTGTTAAAAAAATCACCGACCATTACAATACTCCCTAATGCTAAATTTGAGCGCAGCTCTATACGTGTTTTCATTTCGTGATATATTGGCTGGCGCTGACAATATGTCCCGTGCAGCTCGTTGTAAACGGAGCGAAGTGTGGCGTGACTTCCTCGCGAATCGGGAGATCGCGAGAGCCAGCGCGAGGGTGACGCGTGGGCATGGTTCACAACAGCAAGCGGAGACAGACCTCCCAGGCAACGTGTGCTGCTCTGGCGCCATCTATACAGTAGCCATCGTCACCGCAGTGCGCGTCTTGCGCGGCACTACGGCGCAAGACATAGTGCCGCGCAAGGTTAGGTTAGGTTAGATTAGGTTAAGTTTTCTCCTCACGATTTCGTCATATGCGCCTCCTAAGTTTTAGAATTCATGCTATCGCTACACCCACCTCCTCCACCTTCCTCCTCGCGCTTTCTTCGTTCTCGCCGCGCCATACCCTCCTCCTCCACATTCCGCCTCATGCTTCCGCTGCACCTTCCTCCTCTGCTTTCCTCCTCTCACGCTCCTCGCTCTCGCTACTTTTTTCATCCCCACCTACGTTTTGCGCTCGTTCTTTGATGCACTGTGCTCGTTCGCTCGGCTACGCCGACGCTAGCCGCAGGAACGGGCGCCTAAAACCTGTTTCACATCCAAGCGATTGAGCGAATGGAGTGAACAGCTGCGCGGCGCTGCGAAGCTTTTTGCGAGCTTTCGTTTCACATGCATTGCCGCCGCGCATTTTCCATCGCTGCGAATATACTCCTATGCGCAGGCTTTCCCGCACTAGTCGTCTAGTGGTCACGTGGCGAGGCGGGCCGTCATTGGTTCGGAAGCCTTGCAGCCGCACCTGCCCCCGCGATGAAATTCCAACTTGCTCGAACCTCGCAGCTCCAACCGCTAGTGCCGCCGCCGCCGCTCAAAACAGGTTTCTGCGCCGCGGCGGCAGGAGTCGTGAGCGTTTTCGCTTGCATGTGAAACATGTTTAAGAGCTGCGCTGTAAAAACTTCGTATCATCGTGTTTTGGATTTTATTGCAACAGTGTTCAAATATCTCATGAACGATATGCATTGGCGAATTGGTCAACGCTGCTGACAGAGCCATTTCTAAGTGTTAGCGGACTATCGCGATTACGGAATTTCGAAGATGTAACGATACCGAACTAGTAACTTCTGCGGTGCATCAAAAGGAGGATTGTAATGTACCCTACTGTAGTACAATGCTACAAAGGAAACCGATACGGTTTTCTCATATCAAAGCTTCGTAGTTGAAAAATCCGTCCTGGTCCAGGGATTGAACCCGGGATTAACGTCTTTCCGGAGTGGTCGTTCTACTATATGAGATCACAAGGGTGCAAGCATATCGCAGAGACACGACGAATTATCCAACAACTCGAAGCACAAGCTCACTGAATATGACAAATCTGTTATGCAGCAGACCGCAAGGTGGAGGAAAGTTCATGAATCTTCCCCCACTTTTCGGGCTTTCGCAGAACTGATTTGCCAAACTTGTTCGGTACTTTATTGGCATCAATACAAACAAGACTAAGATGGAGGCGTCACGTGATGACCAGTGGGCGAAGAAAGAATATCGCTTCAGCCAACGCATCGACAAGGAGAGTTGTTGAAAGGTCGGCTCGAAACTGCAACATATCTATTCTGTGACCTCTGTCCCCGGGTATTAGGTTTTCCTACAAGAAAGACAAGAATTGCAGATGTTCTGACAAACTCGCCGCACTGGTGGGGTTGCTATCAAACTTGCGCGCAACAAAAACAAGTTAATATCTCTAGCAATCAAATACATTTATTAGTAGTTTAGTAATTAACTGATTACTTTTTGACTTAGTCTCACTGTAATTCAATTGCCATTTTAAGTAACTAATCTATGTAACTTGTTACTTTATTGACCATATATGCTTGATGAAGCCCGAGCGTTGAGTATGCATTCCCTTGTGTTACCGTTACAGCACATGTCGGCCGACAAATTGAACTGGGAGTGCAGTGACTCGTTAGCGATGGCCACTTCGTAGGTTGATGCCAGGACACCAGGTAGGGACCATTTGTTCAGCTTTTCATTCGCCCTACCGGGAGCGCTCTCTCCGAACTCCAGCACGAACGATGCTCTCAGCTTCATGGAGCACTTGTCGTGGACATAGGGGCAATCCCACAATCATGTGCGCAAGGGGTTCGTAGGGTAAAACACCACTCTTCCCTTCATCACGCACATCGAGTGTGATTTCAGTCTTACTGCTGGTGTTTTCAGTAGGCAAACAAATGTAGGTGACTGAAGACATTTTGCAGGAACCAACTGCCAGTGAACATAAACAAATTCGAAATGGCTTCAGAGGAAGCACTGAAAGGGACAGATCAGTGCGGAAGTTGTACGGACAGATAGAGACAGCGCAAGAAAGACGCGCTCTCCTGTCCTGTCCCTTCCTTTTCATACCACTTCCGCTCTCGCCTTTGCAAGATGTTTCTAACCCAACAATTTACTATTATTATAGCATTTTATTAACGGCTTCATGGCAGTTTTGCTTCACATAGATTGTAAAATGTGCTTTGGATCTGTATATTTTATTTTAGTGATTTCCCAATAATGTTTGTGAGTCGCTAATTGGTAAGTACCAACTGCATTTTAAATGAAGTAATTGTAATCAGTTTTTTTCCTGCAACCGGTACAAGTCAAGTGGCGATGGCGTCGTACTGCTGCGCACGAGAATGTGGGAACAATTGCCAGTCGCGGTCGCCGAATTCCCACGGAAGCGTTACGCAAAAACAGTCATGCACCATGCTTTGGGTACGAGTTAAAGAACCCAGGTGGTTAAAATTATTCCGGGACCATTCACTACGGTGTTGCTCATATCTGAATGCGCTGTTTCAGGACGGCAACCCCTACATTCTCATTTTAACAGCCCTATAAGAAATGAAAGCAAAAGAGAAAACACGTTCGTCCTTATACAATCTGCTAAGAAACTTTGTAGTTTGCTTCGAACGTCCTGGAAATACGTGGATCTCATTTCTCCGAAAATATATCTTTACTGCAAGCGAAAGACTGCTCGGTAATAGCTCTCCTCTGGCGGCGAGATGCTGCGCTGGGACCCACACCTGAGCCACCACGTGCGGCTCAATGAACTGGAAAATAGAGCACACCGGCGAACGCCTGGCTCTAAGGCGAAGCACTCAGAATGACGAAATAAGACAAGGAAGAAAATTCTGTATAGATTGCTCTTAAAAACATGATATTAGAGAAACGTGAAAAGCGACCTATTTCACAGATGGCCTCGTGTCATATTCCCAGGAAGTGAATAAAAAAAGAATCAGTGAATAATAAGTAAAGTGAAATGCGGCAGCTCTAATACGAGCGATAGCCAGCCTACGAGACATCCTGCACGCAAGGTTCTATGGTCCGTTGCAATGTAAAACAATTTAGGTACACGCGAACTGTTTTTTTTTTCATCGTAAAGAGGTCCCTGAGCGAAGAAACGAATATCAGTAGAACTTAACCTGCCATAAGGAACATACATTTTGCAGTAATAGTTACATTTCTCCAGTAGTTTGCCAATCGTAGGTACTTCCACAAGCGAGATGGCTGAACTTACACAAGCAGCCGCAACAGTAGTATAGGTTTGGGCGTGAATAAGTATTCCATAAGGTTTGAGGAGGGTCGATGACTCGTGCAGCTCATTCTGAAAATGGCCTCCATTATTTGTGCTGTAAAGGACATCCCCAGATGCAAATATCATCAGCGTATCACGAGACATTAGCCGTCTGTGGTAGCGTTTCGGCGAGCCCCACTAGAGCGAGGTTGAAAAGTGTCGGGGTCAATACACCGCCTTGTCGGACACCACGACTAGAGATACATTTGGCGGGCCGTCTTCCGCAAGGAAAAACACAGATATCCGTGTGAGATAGCTCCTAATCCACCTAAAGACGCGCCTTCCAAGTTCTGGAGTCTCAAGATCTAGGAGAACGGCTTCGTCAGTTACGTTATTGCAGGCACCTTTCTGATCTCACAGCTAAGACGGCCACAGAGAGGCGCTTCATAGCTTTTTGTTGCTGCACGGAGGTTACAATATCAATGAGGCTGTGTATTGAAGACCGCCCATGTCGGAAACCAGCCATAGCCTCAGTGTAATTGTTATAGTATTCGAGGTACCATTCCATACGTGTCAGCAACACCTCCTCCATGACCTTACCGCTGCAACTCGCAATTGCAATCTGCCGGTAGGACGCAAAGTCCATCGGAGACTTCCCAGGCTTCAGTAGAGACACCAGTCGGCTACACTTCCAATCGTTTCGGACTATGCCGTCATGCCAAGATTGATCGAAGATATCCAGAAGACAGCATTGTGCTGTTGAACCTAGGTACCATAAGGTAGCGTAGGTCATCCCATTGGGACCGGCTGATGGCACAGTCTGCATGCAGCCAAAGCCTCTTGCAGTTGTTCCATAGAGAAAGGCACTTCCATGCTTTGAGCCCTCGCGACAGGAATGTCATGTAGTGAAAATTCAGCCAGCACAACGAAGTCGCCAGCAACTTTCGCGCAAAAATCTCCCGCGACCTCAAGATCTGTACGACTTTGATATAGAACCAGCGTTGTGAAAGGACGACGTTGTTGTGGAAGTGAGCGAACAGCGTGAAGAGTTCTCCACACGGGGGATAGACTGGCGAGCCTACCAAATTTTGATCGAGGACAAGTGCTCACTTGAACATCCCGAGCTTCATGAAGCCATGATCACACAAGCGCCGTAGGCATCTACGCGGTAGTATGCAACATCTACATGACACACATATTTCGAGCAAGAGTTGGAGAGTCTTCGGATGATCCTCCCGCGGGCCGAGAGGCGCTATAGGCGTACTAAGTCCATTTATATGACCTGAAGGAAGCCCGACGCATTCAGAAGAAAGTTCAGCCTCAGATGAACAAACTTTAGGACAAGCGATGGAAGAGCTTCTGCGATAAGGTGAAAAATGTTAAGCATGCTCAGGGTCTCATAGAATGCAAATAGAGTGGCAGCAGCCATTTCATTCATATATGAATTTTTAATAATCGCACACGTTTCGTATAAAAAATTGAAACGTACCGGATGGTTCATGTACAGGGTAGTTAATCATTCGATGATGGCACGTTCAGGCCATTAAATTACAATAAGGCGCCGGATAGCCGCCGACATGTGTCTCAGTAATAAAAATATGATTTGCTCCTGCAAGTAAGTGGGTATGGCAATGCGCGGTTGAGCACTAGGTCGTAGGTTTCCTTTTGGGACATGGCGGCTGCATTTCGATGGGTGTGGAATACGGCCAGACTCTAATTATGAGTCCCGTCAAACACAACATGTTGTTTAGCAGGTGAAGCTCCAAAATATTGTTAACAATTTTGTGTTTAGGAATAACTTTGATTATGTGGGAAATCACCGTTCAAGACTGTGCCTGTAATGGTCCCTGTCTAATTTAAATTTTACGCACGAATAAGGTTCAATGTAATGTACGAAGATGAGAAAAATTACCATGTTCATCCGGTTAAATTAGTAACCACAAAAAGGAAAATCAAACAGCACGTTGAGAAACACTTTTGATACCTTTAGAATGAGAAAGGTTAACGTGAAGTGCTCCAACAGGTCAACGCCCGGATAAGGGCGACGCATGTCACTCTGACACTAAGCGGGCCGCATCTGCTCATTCTGAACGAAACTAGCCTGCCCAATACGCTCCCAGGTTTTAGCACATGTGACGCGAGGCTCCAACACCACGACGGTAGACGTTAGACGCCTTGCGTAATGTTCTCTTCCAAGTGCGCTAGATTGCCATAATACAGTGCACGCTAAAAAAAGCAACCAAGCTTTCTATATATTGCGTTTCGGCGAATGAGCTGACATCTTTAAGGCTGCTAAGAATTTTAATTTCCGCCGTATTTAAATATTTAGTGTCATATTTCTTTAGCCACACCCTTGTTTGAGGTTATTTGAGTATATGATATGCCGTATTTATGAGTCCGATCCTCCCTTAACAAGTTCCTATTTATATTTCGTTTTCATGAAGCTGTTCTCATTTCTGTACCCGTGTGCGTGTAGTGAAATTTGGAACATATTTAGAGTTACAGAAAATAAATAAATAAATGTCTTCCTCAGTTAGGAATAACCGCGCTGAAACATGAGCCTATTGACTGCTCGGACCTGCCGCTCAAATATTTCAGGACTTCCTCTTAGGCGTCATCTATCGGCGTTTTCGGGAACCGGCACGAGAAGCGCTTGCCCACGTAGACGCGAGATGGCACGCAGGAAGAAGTAGTGTGATGAACGTGGGCGGGTGTTTTGTGAAATGGACTTCTGTAATGCTTTCTTTGGAATTCGAGAAGGTTATGCTAATAAAGGGTGTGAAAGGGTAATTCTGGTGATTATGATTATATGGCTTTGCTTTTTATGCGATACTCAACGGGCCATATTTTAATTACACAGCGTTGCATCAAGACCGAAATATCGTTCCGATAATTTGTTTCATACTGATTTTGCAATATAAAGGCTGTTTTTTACATAAGTATAGCTGGTCTCGCTTCCCTAACTGTTTTTACAGGCGTTGCTATATACTGTTTGAAAGTGTTTTGATACAGAGTAACTTAATTTCCAATTTTCTACGATCCAGTAAGCAATTAGTCTTCTATTTGTAGGAATTAGCTCGTTAAATAAGTAAGTCAGGAGCG
Source organism: Dermacentor silvarum (assembly GCF_013339745.2). Taxonomy (NCBI): domain Eukaryota; kingdom Metazoa; phylum Arthropoda; class Arachnida; order Ixodida; family Ixodidae; genus Dermacentor; species Dermacentor silvarum. The sequence goes on along the minus strand of NC_051158.1, from coordinate 125,210,870 downwards.
CCTAGGTTTTTTGTTTTCGCTGCCGGCGTCCAGTCATCCAGGCGTCGTTTGCCTGGACTTACTTTAAAATGGACTTCTCTCCTCTCAGAGCTGATCGAGAAGCCACATGAGCTACAGCCACAACAAAAAGGCCTATTTGGCATTTCGTAGTTTAGGAGCACACTCCAAAAAGTATTGCGTCCTTGTTGTGGCATTCGCTGATAGGTGTTCCATTCATGACGTTTATTTGTAGCTTCTTGTTTTAGTCTATTGCATGGCGAACCAAATTTATGGTGTTTTGAATAATATTTGAGAGAGTGTATTGTTTGGTGTATCGCAATAATCTTGATAGTACTGGATCCCGTGTTTTCTTCTTAAAATTGCAAAACAAATATTTTGTGTTTACCGCTGCTCTGTTCTTGCTCAAACTTCGCAGAAAGATGGAATAGCACGATCCGGATTGTTCATTGCAAGAGAACAAGTCTGTACCTGGTTTTTAAGAAAATGCGAAATTCTATTGGTATATAAGTAAGCTAGCTGCAGCCACGGCGGCGCGAGCATAAAGTTGTGTCGCCGATTGTTGGCAGCGGCGAAAGAGCTGTTCTGAGAGGGTTCCCACTTGCTATAGAATCAGCGGTAACGCTGTCAGAACGGCGGCTTGCTGCAGCTGCCGTTGACAGAAGTATGTGCTTGCGCAGCCTTGGCAGCCGCTAGCTGCCCCATAACCCCCCCCGAATGTAACTTCGCATATCTACTTTCAAACCAGGCAAGTAACCATGCCAAGTGTTACATTGAACGGTCCGGACTATACAATGCGATTTTTCTGCGATACTAGAGTAAGAACAGAGCAACAGTCAGCATAGAACCTGCAGGCTGATTTTCAGCGCATTACGCACGTTCCTTTAGTGTGCTTTCCCCAATGCCTTTCGTTTCCTTCACCGCGCTTTAATTAAACTAGAATTCAGTGATGGTATGCTTGGCTTAAACTATAGAATGTGGAAATGCGTGCGTTTTCTTTTTTTGATGTAACACGTACTACGTTCCTGGTAAAATCCTGTTCTGGAATAACAAGCTTGAAAATAACATGAATAACGCAGCAACGTAAACGGCAGTTTGTCAATTTATTTGTTTAATTACTTATTTATTTTGTTATTCTGCATACCTCTAACGCCAGACGGCATTACAGGAAGTAGTGCTAAATAACAAAAGTTTGCAGAGTAAAAAAAGTACAGTTATAGTAAGTAAAGAATGGGCTGTAGGGGGCGGTTCGTTACGCCCGAAATAGAGGAGGAGTTCGCACCGCTTCTCCTCTTTTTTGGGCGTAACGAACATCTTCGGACGACCCATGCGCACTGCGCAAACTCACGAGGCAAAGTGTGTCTCCGCGCGTCAGCGGCGCGGAGCTATATACTCTGTAGTGACGTCATTGCGTAGCTTCGCGACCGCGCGGCTGTAAGGAGCTACGGCTAGGCAGAGCTACGGCCGAGGAACGAGCGGCGCTGCTGCGGAGGTTAGGCAAGGCATCGCTAGTTGGCGATGCGGCGGGAGTGGCGGCGGGGCGAGGAGGTGGCGCTCTGTTGCTAGGCGACGCCCGTCACGTCATCGCCAGGCTGAGGAGTTTTCTGCGTGCACCGCCGGATTACGTCCATCATAAACAGCTTCGCTGCTAAAACATGTTAATAATAGGTTTCATGACTGGCAATCTTGAATCTGTCAGTGTCGGTGATGGGGGAAAAAGAAGTGGGAAAGAGGTTCCATTCATTACTTGTCTTCGGAAGTAAAGATTCGCTGTAGGGATTAGTCCAGCCGGATGCCTCACAAGAACTTTGTAGCTATGTTCTGAACTCCATGTTACATAGACAGGAGCGGAAAAAAAGAACTTCTTTTATAATAGGATTATAATGATGAATTTAGAACAACGATGAAAGGCGAAAGCATTTGTGGCACCAAGACAGATCAGGTAATTAAGGCACGTATTGCTTTCATTGATGATAAGCGGGCATGTCTAGAGTATTTGATAGAGCGGAACGAGCAGCGTGATTCTGAATGGACTCTATAATAATTATGCTGACGTATTCTAATTTAGTTTGTATAGATTGTATAGATGTAGTTTATATAAATTGGGTTTCACTAACGAAGGTGATCTGAAAGACATTGCGTTGTAGGTCACCCAGCATGCGGTTAACGTTGTTAGTCATATATTCGACATGTATGCGCCAACAAAGATTGCAACTGATGTGGATGACGAGGTACTCGGATGTCACAGGAACTAGTAGGATGCCCTCATGAAAATATGCGTGGCTAATAATGTGGCCAATTCCAGTTATTCGCATGCTTTACCACTTGATATTTAACCGCATCATTCATTGATTCATCCACCATGAAAAGACACGCACACGCACACGCGCGCACACACACAGACACACGCACGGGTAAGCAATAGCTGAAAATCGGTATGTTTCTTTTTCTTGCCTCATTTATGCCAACGCCCTGGTGCTTTTCTTGACTGTTTTAATTCTGCTGTAACGTGAAGGCTTCGGTACGGCAAATGAATTCGAAGTTTGAAAATGTAGAATGAGCAGAGCAATGTCAAGATATCAAACTATGTGACATTTTATTCGCCGCCTTAGTGAGAAGTAAAGTCTGTTGTTTAGTGTACAATGTTTATCCTGTGCAATAAAGGCTCTCCGTGGGAAACATTCCCAGTCCTCTTCTAAAGTGATATCCGCCTTGTCACCACCAACCGTGACTTCCGTAGGCACCGGTGTGGCCACCACCAAATCCATGTCCGTATCCGCCTCCGGGTACGATCACATATCCTCCGGGGTAGCCTTTAAAGCCTTTTTTCCCATACAGGTGGCTGATAATTTTGATCTTCTTTCCGTAGCCATGACCTCCATATCCACCGCCACCGTAGCCGTGCTTCCAATGACCGACTCCACCGCATCCAGCAGCACCTCCACCGAGCAGCTTGTAGCGGTAGCTAGCGCTTGCATGAGCAAGCGCTACTACCAGAATCATTGTGAGCTGCACGAAGGGAAGCGTAAACATCATTCACCTGACACAGAGACCAATCATCACGATAACCGATTGGCGTTGTGTAGGGGTACTTCGAAAAGAAAGCATTAACATGCACGATGCGCGCAGGGCCAAATTGTTGCGCTGTTTGATGGCTGGTGGCCTCATTGAACACTGGCTGTGCGAAAGTACACCAAGCACATAGCAATGGTTCATATGGCGCACGGGATAGGCAGGCCTTCTGACTGAAACAATGTCTTCATTATTTTGCTTGTGCACACAGATTCGAAGCTATTGTGTATTAACAGCCAACAAAAGACCGATTGCTGGTTTCACCGATGGATTACTTGAACAGATATTCCAGTTTACATATATTGAAGGGTGATTCGCGTGTTTTCAAACCACTGTATACAAGTCTGGCAAATAACTGTTTCTTGATTTTTTTTTATTAAACACACATTTAATAGAGAAACTGTTTCTTGATTTGGGCTGAGAAGAAACCGCTATGAACTGGGACTAAACCCTCCTGACACCCGAACAAAACTATGTGATGTACTCACTCTTTAATGCGGTTTTATTGTCTACCGTTATGTTACGAACTTGAAAAACAATTTTTAAAATTTAAGTACCGCGGTTAGATGCCGAAAAGTGCGTCTCCATGTACGGGAACATCTCCTCATCTCCTCATGTTTCCTTTGGTAAAAACTGCATTTGATTGCTTAAGCGCAGAGATGAAAATTGAACTACGTGTCACATGGTATGGCAACATACATGGCAACATACATGTCACATGGCATGGACACATACATGGTAGTTGCCATGTCACGTGACATGGTAACTACCATGTAGCTGACATGTCCAGTATTTTCACGCTACCTCAGTAATTTATAAACACACCTTAAGGTTGCTTTCCTCCGTCTGGGACGACACAGAGGTATACATGAATTTAGTGTCGAATTTCTCGAAAGCGGTTGATAGGAATATGAGTAAACCACTTCTTTACAGTTACACATGCACCTTACTTTATACCCACAGTGAATATTTTGCGTAATCACTTCCAAGTGAATTTACAAAAAAAAATGTAGACGACAATGCGCACTGTATTGTACAAGGAGTCTTAGGATGATATTTGCAGCCTTTACAATAGGGTGGGGATCATTGCAGCGTTGGCAGCCATTTACCTGCTACTGATTTTAATAGAACGTTCCCGAAGTGTACGCCGGGAATAATAATTTGTGGTGCAGGAAGACGGAAATCGTTTTATAACAAAGGCCTGTACGAGCTGAATTACAGTTTTTCGAAGTGTGGCTACAGATCACATGATCTCTCAACAGCCGCTCATAAACATACCAGTGTAGCGCCCACCGACGCTGCTATATATGCGGGGACGCTAAGGTCGGCGTTCTCGGCCGGCGCTTTGGGGCCGGCCGCGGATGGCGAGGAGAAAAATTGCCGCGTATCTGCGTGCTTCGCTGCAAATGTCGTCGAAAGACGATAGTCTTCTGGCGGCCGTACTACATGAGTGCTGGTCTGATCCGCGGCCACCCGTGATGCTGTTCTCGTACCATTTACGTCCTGGCATGATAAATGCAATGGAGGTTTGTTTGAACAGATTTCATTTTACCGCATTATTTCATCAAGCGGCCATTTATGTTTTGCCCTGCCTCAGACAGCGCTTCCTTTATGTTGAATCGGCCGCATCTGGCTGGCATTGATAAAATTGAGGAGGCGCTGCGTGAGACATGGACGCCATCTGGCAATACATCGGGAAACATGAGCTTGTGCAGAGGGTTTCCTTCCTCCATGGCAGAGGGTTTCCTTCCTCCATGGCAGAGGGCGCTCATCGGCGCGCAGTCGGGGAACGTCGTTCGTCGGCGCGCATAGCATGGCATTTTCAGCGCAGCTTAAGAAACTAGGGTCTTTAGAGTTACGTATCTATGTATTTTCTATTAAAGGAACACACCTCCTAATACTTACCTAGTGATGTTGCGCCTCAGATATGCGTAATATTTACTTTGTGATCGATAACGTTCACAAGTATGAACAGCCGTACCAGTTTAAGTAGTGTGGGCGGTAAGCAAGTGGTCCAACTTTGGCCGGGTGGCTGAATCGGGTGACAGACAGACAGACAGACAGACAGACAGACCAAATTTTCAGCGTTTAAGTTCCCCAAGAAAGACTATCGTCTTTAATAAAGTTGGGCAGCGCGTGCTAGCGGCGCAAGCACGGCACGCACCAGTCCGTTCTAAAAAGTCTGCTGAGCTGGTCCTCTTGGTCGTGCGCTCCGCGGCGACCCCTCGATTTCTTACATTGGTGACCCGGACGTGATCCTCAGAGTATCAACAAGGACCGATTCAGCATCGCCTGCTACCGAGCCCTGCCCGCGGCCATGGACCAGCTGGAAGAAGAGTGGCGCCCACCAACGCTCGACGACCCTTGGCGTTTGCAACTGTGGCCCTACCGTCCGCACAGCCCTATCGTGTGGTTCGCGCAGGTAGACGCACAGCTATACGTAAATGGCGTGTCGTCACAGCTCTGGCGGTACCTACTCCTCAAGCGAGAAATTCCCACCGACGTCTTCTCTCGTCTTGACCTTCCGTCATCAGACCAGAACATGTACGAGGGCCTCAAGACCGCCTTCTTTCAACACTTTGGCGTACCAGTTCCCGATTACTTACGCAGCACGACACAGTTTCCTTCAACGGCTGACGCTTGCTTGCTTGCTTGCTTGCTTGATCCTCATCCATGGCGCCTACCCACTACGGGGGATTGGCCAAGCCGGCGGTTAAAGGTTAAACGGAAGGGGGAGATGGAGAAAAAAAAAACTAGACGGAAAACTAAATCAGGGTGGAGTATAGTGTTTATGATAATTTGGAAAGAGATTTACAGGGCAGAGACAGAATTAAAATCATTGTAATTGTATAAAAACAGCACAAAAATTTTGGTGGTATTAGAATAATTTTGAAACACCAATTAGCGATTTAATGAGTTATCGAATTATTTATTTCGAGAATTAACTGGGTAGTCTTTTTGTGTCACAGATATAGTCACAGAGGGCCACGCAGATGTTCCTGTGGCTAAAGCCCAATGAAGAAGCCCCGAAGGAGAGGATATTTTCAGTAGTTAGTGAAATACCCAATTTACGGAATGAAAATTCGAATTTCTTCCTCTCATTCCTAAAGCGATGACAAAATAATAGAAAGTGGTCAATGTTTTCGGGTTCTTGGCAGGTAGGACACAGAGGGGACGGTGCCAGACCGGACCTGTGTAGGTAAACATTTAATGGTGGAATTCGGCAGCGTAATTTTGTTACGGAGATCTCTAATTTACGTGTGGGGCACCATTTGTTGTCCCACGAAAAGGACAAATGATTAAATTCCGACATTTGGATTTTCAGTTTTGTAGAATCTTATAATAGGGAAAATTTTCGAAACCTAGCCGCAGTGACATAAGCCGAACTAGGCATGACAGACATAACTGGTCCATCAAGAGATATCCGCGCAAGTGTGTCAGCCATTTCATTTAAGAATATACCACGATGGCCTGGAACCCATACCAATCGTACCAGACTTAAGTTAGGAGGGGTTAACAATTTAAATGTATTGGTTACAGTAGTGTCTGCAGATGAAGTGAGAGATGTACATACGGACAGTGAATCAGTCACTATAACCACTGTTGAGTAATTTGAAGGAAGTTTCCGCAGAGCTAAGATAATCGCTGCTAGTTCAGCCAAAAATATGGGTGTGAAATCCGGAAGGCGTACTGCATAAGACCAGGATAGTGATTCGGAGAAAATACCCACACCCGCTTTCTCTTCATTCATTGACGCGTCAGTCGCGATGACGTGATCTATTCCTAGTTGCGTTAAATGATCTTGTAACATGCCGTTTAAGTATGTAGTGGGCAGGAGTTTGGCATTCGATGGAAATATACTGTCAAATTCAATCATTATATTAGGTAAGGGTTTGTCTGAGCAAGCAATCTCACGTATATTAACATTTAATGGATCGAGCTCAGCTTGTACAAACAAAACTTGAGGTCGAAGTATGCGGGACCAATGCTCTTCGAAAAATGCCCTCATTTCCCTAATAAATACAAATTGTGATCTTCTCAAAGAAGATGCATAAATGTTTAAATATGTTTTTACCGTTAGAATGCGGAATCTGCAGGGAAGTGTAGGCAGTCGTGCTTCTTGATATAAAACATTGTTGGCTACAAATTTTGGCAAACCGAGACAATTCCGAATTGCCTCCCGCTCTAGAAGAACCAGGGGGTTAATTTTGTACGCTGGCCCACCAGAGAATAGCACGCATCCAAATTCCAATATCGGACGAACATACATACGATAAATCATCATTAAAGTGTCTCTGCGTAGCCCAGAGCGATGTCGGCCAAGTTTGCTTATCATGCCAATCGCGCGTGTCGCCCTAGATTTAACATGATCGATGTGATTTCGCCAGCTCAGGTTTGTGTCGTATATTACACCGAGATATTTGATAAAGTCAACTTGCGGAATAATTTCCTGATGATATTGGAGAGAGATATTAATTGGTACATTCAATGGAAACACAATCAAAGCGCTCTTGTTAACATTGAGCGACATTCGAATATTCGCAAACCAGGTTTCAAGTGTTCCCAAGTATGACTGTAGTGTACTCTGTAATGAGTGAATATCACTCGCAGACGCAAAGAATGCTATGTCATCTGCATAGACATATACTTGTACACTACCGCACAATGGGATTGAACTTAGTAAAATGTTAAACAAAATAGGAGAAAGGACAGATCCCTGGGGAACTCCTCTTGTTTGACTATATTTTTGTGTCACCAAGCCACGCTGAGAACAATAAAATTTTCTATCCTTTAAAAATTCATGTATCCAATTGATAATATATCTAGGGAAATCCATGCTATTTAAAACGTTTAGAAGTATAACATGTTCTACACTATCGTAGGCTTTAGCTAAATCAAGGGTCACTAAAGCTGCATACTGCCGCCTGTGCCGTGCAAGCTTAATGCGTTCCTCTAAATCGACATGGGCACACCATATCGAACATCCGGGTCTAAATCCAATCTGACATGGGCTCAATAATGTATTATCCGTTAAAATTTTCATAATACGAATGTGTAATACCCTTTCTATTAATTTCACAACATTTGAGGTTAATGCGATTGGTCTGATATTATCTTGGTCCAATCCTGCTCCTTGGTTTTTGAGCAGGGGGATTATTTTTGCGAGTTTCCAGTCAGGAGGAATCCATGCGTTCATGAGGGAGTAGTTAACGATATTGGAGAGGTCTCGTGGGGAGAGGTCAAACAATATTTTTAACATGCCTGATGTAATGCGATCTGGACCTGGAGCTGTGCCAGGGAGCAGCCGAATAACGTGCTGAAGTTCTTCCATTGATACCTCTATAAAGTCATCCCCTGATAGAACCCCTACGAAGTTTACTTGCAGCTGAGTTGTAAAACGCTCTTCTAAGGCTTTTGCGATCTTATTTAATGATTCTAATAATTCTTCTGGTGGCAAAACCACTGAATCAATATTTATGGGCACTGGAAAGGCCTTACGAGAGCGAAGAAACCTAAATAATGCTTTTTTATTATCACTTTTCGATAAAAAGTTGTACCGTTTTTCATCATAATTATCTTTCGCTAAGGAAACTGTTCTTTTAAACGTAGCAGCAGCATATTTATAATTACTCCAATTAGTAGGGCACTGATTGGAAATAAGTTTCTTCCATGCAGCTTTTCTGCGTCGATAATCTCGTGCGCAATCACTATTCCACCATGGACAATCAATGCGCTCTTTTGTTGATGATACTACAAATTCTGATTTTTTAATAGTACCCTTCAAAATTGCACTAAGACTCATCGCTTTAATATCTGTTTCCATATCTGTTCTAGAAGACAAGGTTGACTGTAAATTGTTTTCAAATTTTGAATAGTCCACGAAAGTATGCGTATGTGTATTTAAAGAAATGAGGGGGTTGTTAATTTCAATGACAATCGGGCGGTGGTCACTACTAGTGGCGGCATCCACCACAGTCCAAGAAGAAATGGAAATGCCTGAGCTAGAAAATGTCAAATCTAGGACAGATCGCGACTGCGAACGCACGAAAGTGGCAACTTTAGCATTTAAACATGTTAAATTTTTAACATTAGCCCAATCCCATAATCGTTTTCCAGATGAGTCTGTGCGGAAGCCCCATGACACATGATGTGAGTTGAAGTCACCCGCAAGCAATATGTTCTTTTTGCAGTATGTTACTGCGACATCAAGTGGGCGAACGCTTTGCACTCCAGCGGGAAAGTAGGAGTTAATTATAGAGAGCGGGGCGCAACCCGGAATAGTTATTTCTAATATTAAGATTTCACATTCGGATGATAGGGTATGATGCGAAATTTTTGCTTTATGACAGAATTTAGACGAAATGAAAAAAGCTAATCCGCCACCTCGTGAAGGCCTATCCAATCGAAAACACTTGTAATTGTTTAAATGAAAGTCTTGGTCAGCGGACAAACAAGTTTCTTGTAATAGTATAACGTCTGGTGATTGTTGGGAGATTAAATATAACAAATCTGTAGTTGCAGAAAGTATAGATCGGCAGTTCCACTGCAGTATCCTTAGGCACCCTATGTTGACGGTATACAAGCAGCCGCAACTGCTTGGTCCAGGATACTGTCTTTTTGAAAGTCAGTCCTCGTAAGTGATTCTTTCACACACTTTTTTGTTTTGGAGTTAGGAGAACGAGGCATTTTGTTGTTAGGCGATCTTGTGCGTTTAAGAACTCGAGTGTCCATATCTACATCTCGATTGCCTAGAGAGTCTGAATCGGAATGGCATTCATGATCAATCTGAGCGGAAGTCGAAGGACGTACTGAATCGTGACTGTTAGAAGGAAGAGGTGTCTGATATTTAGGTGATGTTGCAAGTAGGGCGGCCGTATTGTGTGCACTGTTTGTTAGTGTCTGAGATATACCAGCCAATTGCGTTGATATTACTGAAGCCAAAGATTCAGAGAGATTTAGTACAATTTTTTCTAACGCCTTTTCCATCGCTTTTTCTATTGCTGCTGTAATTGCCTGGGGCAGTGACTGATCCATGCCGAATGACTGACGGGCTGTTACACCGGCATAACCCTGGGTCCTGCTCTGAATTTCTTCAAGAGCTTCTCGACGAGAGCACCGTCTCCTCTCAATTATTTCAATCACCTGGATTTCTTTGGATCTGGCAGGGCAGTTGGAGTAGTCTGCAGCATGATTCGCATTGCATAAACAGCATGACTGCTCCTGAGACGTGCAATCGTTGGCATCATGGTCTTCTCCGCATAATCGGCATCGAGCAATTGAAGGACAGGCATTAGCGCTGTGTCCGTACCGCCAGCACTTGAGACATTGTAGTGGTCGTGGAGATAAGGGTTCAACCCTGTAGATTAACGGCCATGCCTTTATCTCTGATGGGCGAGCCGTCCCTGCAAATCTCGCTATGATTGTTTCTGTAGGGACCTTCTTATTATCTACAAGTCGGGTACAGCGGTACACGGAAACTACACCTGCTGCAGAAAATATCTCTAGGATTTCTTGTGGAGTTAAGCTTATGTCCACACCGCGGACTAGGCCTTTGCAGCAAGCTAGATGAGGAGGGATGAAAGATCTCACCGGCTGCGTGGCAAAGTTAGTGCACTTGAGTAGATCCTGTACACAGGTCTGGTCTGGTGAACAGCAAAGGATTCCCCCACGTCCAAACTGTCTGACCTCGGTGATCTGCTGAAAGTGGGATGAGATAGCTCGAAGTTCTGATTGAATAGCCTTGGGGTTCTTCATACGGATAATTCCTCCACTGTTAGGTACCAAAGCCACAGGAACGCTACTGGCTCCACTGCGAAGAAACCATTCCACCGGTAGATCCTGAGGGGGAATAGAAGCAGACCAGAGGGTAGCCCTCTGGCCTGGAGATGAGACAGACATCACCTTATCAATAACCACCACTGTCTCAAGGGGATTAGAACAAAACAAAAAAAGGTAAGAAAAGTAACCGCCGGCTACTTGTCAGCAAACCCGGATGAGGACCGGCTCAGGGCACACCAAGGCAGCGTCCTTGGAACTGGGCTGACGCTTCTGAAGGAATGGCTCAAACTACGTCGTCCTCTTCACCATCGGCGCCGGGTGAACGCTGCGCCACAGCTCGCGAATCTTGCGCCGCACATACACCACAGGAGCCACTGTGCCGAGACAAGACAACTGCGCCTCCCGCGTCTTGTTCGTTCCCCGACGACGAACAACCTCCCGCCACACTGCCCGCACCATCAACTACACAACTGGTGAGCCCGCTAGTCCTCAGCAACGACCACCTTGCATCCACGCCCGAGCATACTAAAGAGTCGGCATGCACTCCACCCCCACCCGAGTTGCATGACGTCGCCAGTCCAAGCCGTGGAGATGACTCAACAGCGAGCCGTGCCTTGACGGCTGTCGAGAAGCATATCAGTCCACCTGTTCCGAGTGAAATCCTGCGGCAACACTGCGGTGAGACTGGTCCGCCAGCTATCACGTGCACTGCACTTCCCAGCTACGCCAGCGTATTTCCCGTGGAGCCCTTGTCGCCTGCCCCCTCTCGCAGCACACGTTCCGTGTCTCGGCTTCAACGCCCGAACGACACTGCCTTGACGTTTGGCCACAAGGATGCCTCCTCGGCTTGCGGTGCTCGGCGTCGGAGAACTCGTGCCCAGCGCGGCTGGCAGCCCCGCTGCTTCGCTGGTTTTCATCGCTGCGTCCACCCGATTTTACACAGGTGGCAGGCCGGACGCTGCTACCGCGCACTTCGAAAGCGCCCGCCCTCAACACCGAATCTATGTTCACGGGTCCGACTCACATTCACACGTTGGCACCACGCTAACTTCGATAGAGCGAACCTGGTCCCGTCGTCGCGGGCTTGTCACCACGGTCGCAACATCAGCGGGGGTCGGATTCGATGTTGCTGTCGGCGCCGACGCACCCCACGATCGGCTTCACCGCTTGACCAGCCCAAACTTGGACGATGTCATCGTGGCTGCCGCGTTCCCCGCACCGTTCTGCGATCGACCGTCCATGCTCACCGACCATACAACATCTGCATCTGCAGCTTAGAGCGCCAATGGCGTCGCCCCTGCGCCCTCCTAGATGCAGGGATCATCGGGGCCACGTTCCTCAAGCTGCCGCCACCAAAACGTCGTCCGATGCTGCACTCACAGGCCAGACCACCCCAGTGAATCGCGCACATTTCGCCGTTCCGTCTGGACGGGGGGCCCTGTAGCGCCCACCGACGCTGCTATATATGCGGGGACGCTAAGGTCGGCGTTCTCGGCCGGCGCTTTGGGGCCGGCCGCGGATGGCGAGAATAAAGTTGGGCAGCGAGTGCTAGCGGCGCAAGCACGGCACGCGCCAGTCCGTTCTAAAAAGTCTGCTGAGCTGGTCCTCTTGGTCGTGCGCTCCGCGGCGACCCCTCGGTTTCTTACACCAGCAATGAACCAGGGAGCACTTGTGTAAGGTAATAAATTTACAAGCAGGTATATTCACGATGGAAGGCAAGGCCCTGCAAATCGCGAAGCTTTATGAGCGCTTCGACGCACGGTGATATATTTTTCAGAACGCAATGAAATAAGTACCGCCTATTGTCACTGCTTTACTTAAGGGCACTAAAGGCTCAAATCCGAAAAAAATGATAACACAAGGCAAGACACAAAAAAATGTTCTAACATGACTGTTGAGTTGTTTACTGAAGGACAGCCTAATATTATATACCTCTAATTATATGTTCAATAGTAAATACAAACGTATTACTCCGTAAAGTTGTTCTGATCCCAAAGGTTCGCAGCTTAGGGCGGATCTGCACTACGGGCTGCTCCGCATGTACCGAGAAGAAATCGAAGTGAAACTGAACGAGAAGTGGACATGGTGAAACAAATTTTTACATACCATACAGAACATAAACAGAGTGTCCTGGCTCTCAAGCAAAGAAAAAACAAAAACAAGCGCAGTTTTTTTTGTAGTTGAAACAAACACTGGGATTTTTTAGTGATACCTTTTCCGATGATATTCCTTTTCGCACTTTTCGTGTTTCGTCAGTGGTAAGAGCGACGCTCCGCCCGCGTTATCAACAGAATCAGCCTACCCGGACCAGTGGGCGATAGTGGTGCATGTAATCGAGAAGAAAGAATTGTCGCATCACTAGAAAATCGCGGCCCAACCGTGTATTATAGCATGTGTAACCTCTAGAAGCATCTAGTATTTTGCTGTTGTTAATTAATTAGCTGTTAATTATTATTTACGTTGCAAATCACATTTACGGTGCTTATGTTCACACTAGGGTATAGAGCACATTCTATAGCATCAACTTCGGTTTTTCTGTAGTGCATTAACTCTTGCACAATTCTTTCTGTCTTTTTTGTTTTTATTTTTTTACTGCCTTTAAAAGAAAGCACATGAAATAGAAGCTGACCAGGCTTTCTGCTCGCCCTCTGCAGATGTGCTGCCCTAAAAAACGCGGCTAACGAACTAATTCTTTCCGGTTAATGGAACGATTCGTTTATAAATACAACATGCTGGCTTTCTTCGAGGTGGCTACCATAGTCATTTAGGTTGATATCACACGGCTAATCAATAGAGTGCTCTGGGATTTTTGATAACTTGACTCTGGCACTTTGCTTACCGGTGTCACAAATGGCCGTGCGCTGAGACGCGGGGCTCGCCACTGGCAGAAGCTTTGAGGCCATAAAAAGATGTGTAATAGTGATACAACCAATGAGTTCGGCATAGGCACAGATTAGCTTCTTTGCAACGTGCTTGACAGTACAAGTTCTGCACCGCATAATGCGGGACGCCGGGTCGGTATTTTTTTTCGTGGGCTGTCTTATACAACGCGGTATAAATAACAATGGTGCCACACAAAAAGTAACGCGAAAAAGACAGTCAAAGTCGATGTTTTAAAATGAGACATAAATAGTGCACTTGAATATCTTTAGGAAGGACAGAAGTTCAGAATTTAATTATTACAAACTAATCAACTCCGAAGAACGCAAGGAAAATTGGACGTGTCTGCTGGCCGCTGCTAACAAGATACAATTGGTTTGATATTCACAAAAAGCACCACTTTCTTTTTAAAACTTCTTGCAAGATAGCTGGCACACCTCTTTCATCCGGAATAGTACAGTGCCCTCTACCTTAGTGCGCAGCAAGCTTGGACCATTGTTATGCGTTGCTTTCGGGCCTGTTCATGCACTGGAAGCCGGGCTCGTCAGAAATTCAGGGCCCTTCCACTACTGTGAAGACGGAAGCCAGCGAAGCTGTGACTATGGTGGGTCTCCAATAGGAAGGCTCCGGAAGAGATGCACTGCCGCCACGCACCCAACGGCTCTTTCACGCTGTTGCGCGTCCCGCACGCCACCGATCGTGGGCAAATCTCCCGCGAACCGAAGGCGGTCACTGACGGCACACGTGGCGCCGTACGGGCTGCCGATCAACTCTCGTTGAAACCGACGGTTTTGCTCGCGTCGATGCCAGAGATCGGGCCAAGGAACGGGCGGAACATATCATGCCAACTTTTTATCTTTCTTTCTCTCTTCCTATCTTTTTTTTTTTTTTTGTTCGGTCTCCTACCCGCATATCTCTGGCTATTAACCCGCATATCCAATGCGGGTATGGGCCACACGTGATTTCATTATCGTTAATCGTGACGTAACTGACGAGCATGTGATGTTATTAATGTCATGACCTATCAGTCATGTTAGTCATACATTCGTACCCTTCCATGCCAATTTCGGTATATAGCAAGTGCACGAGACGCGAGTTTTATCCCCCAGAAATTGTTGTTCTGCGCTTCATTTTGTCCGCGGAGGCGATCCGCCAAAACCTAGCCATATACAGCTTTGCTGTAAAAACACTGCCACGAAGCAGCAAATGACCTAGTCAATCACTGGCTGAAAGACACTCTGTAAAACTCGGTTGGTCATGGCTCCCCTTGTGCGAAGCACGATTTGCCGGTCCATATTCTCGGATGATGGCTGTTGGCAATGGATTCGCTTTTGCGGGACGTACGAGTAATGTTCAGCGCGAAGCCTCAGTGGTATTGTGGCCATCGCAGGATGCCCAGCATGCCAATCGACATTCTGTCCACTGGGCTTGTCCTATGAATGCGCAAGGAAAATGGCGTTCTCGAAAGTTGTTGAGAGAGGACACCGTCACCCGTCGCCACCTTGATCGAGAGAAATGAGTTGTCAGCCTCGAACGATGGCACCTTCACATTTTTTTTCTGTTTTTGTCAACCGCGGCTTTAGTGCAGGCAACACTGTGTTCATTTAGCTATGGGGGCTTCAGATTGGAAGAGAAAGGCTTATTTTCTCTCTATATCTATTACAGGACTCGACGGCACAGTTCACCTACGAACGTATGGTCAAATCCTCAATGCGTTTTTCGGTAAGAAGCATTGTCGATTGACCGTACGCCTAAGATAATGGAATTCACAATCGCCAACAGTGCCCTGTACTTAGGAGCACCTTATCTTATGAGCTTTGTGTATGCAAGGCATTGGTCCCCTACTTTTTTGTTCTTTTTCAATCGCGGGGCCAAGCACGTGTGGTGCATTAAATAAACACCTGATTTTCTCGTCGTCAATACACTGGACGACCAGTAAATCAGTTGCAACTAGCAAACATGGTTAGCAGTTCTGAATGTGTTCTTACCAATACATCTGTAAAAGTGCCGTCCCTCTAAATCTAACATGCATGCGAAATGTAACCAATAGTCAATCATTGCGCAGCGTAAACTAAAGTCACGCAAGCAAAAAAATAAATAAAAAAACGACCAGGAAGTGGTTAACCGGCAGCCGGTAAGCAACGTCGGTCCGATTATACCGCTAATGATATGGTGGCTCTCATCATATACTGCAGCCTCTTCTACTCAAGTTACTACAAGCTACTCTGTGAATACGGGCCCTGCGTGCATATTACGAAGACTCGCAATCCTGCGGTTACATATCTAGTTCATACCTTCGTCCTCTTGTTGGCCTGCATATTGGTCCGTCGGCAGTAAGAAACTGCTTACACATGCTGTAACCCGAATCAGCACCCTTATATATATAAGACAGCGGCGCTCTACACCAAACGGCAAGGGAAACAAAGCCAGAGAACACGCCCGATGTAAAACACGGAAGAGGACGACAGACATACGCGCAGTGCACCCGAAAGTTTACTCTTCGCGGTTTCGCAGCACTTGTGAATTGAGAGAAATTTCGGAGGAATGGACGAGCTCTTGTCGGGCACGGAGGCTATGCGGACGCCATCCCGTAATGAGCCAGGAAGGAAGTTTTCATCGAGATAGCGTCTTCAATGTTTGCTTATCCGAGTTATTTCTCGCTCGCTCCTGAAGAAACGTGAAACGCCATTGCTTGCGCCGCTTTGCTTCCGCCTGACACTTTTCAGCGGGAGGCACGGAATCCTCGAAACAGCAGCTGTTTGCGGTAGTTGCCCTCAAGGCGCTCTTTATGATCACAGAACAAACGTTGCCTAAAATGTGTGGCTTCCAACTGCTGATGCATTTTGCAGACGCGAGCTGAGTAGTCGCACTGAGAAAGCATCGACAAGGATGGGAATCTTATTTTTACGTGGCACACGCTGGAGACATTGAATCAAGTGAACAAGGAAGGAAGCGCGCACTCACGCACACGCACGCACACACGCATGCACATACACTTTGTTCTATAGTGTTTATTTTACTTTAAAGACTATTCTTTATATACCTCTAGATTTACTTTAATAACGTCACTACAGATGAGTTATGTGTCAAGGTGGAAATCATTTGCTAGAAAAACGATGGCAACAATTGGCTAATTACACCAAATATCGTCTTAAATACAAACTTCATGGCGTATGTTTACATTGGACCGCAGAAGGGAATCGCCTTCAAAGTCTACTTGCGCGTATCCCTATTTCAGGATGCCCATGTAGACCAAAATACCTGGTGTGAAATTATTCATTGAATTGGCCATATTGCTCACGCGGCATCGTGAAGCGCAGCGCGAGATGCTACCCCCTTTTCGCGAGGTTGGGCGGCGTAAAATAAAGCTTGGATCTACGGCGCGACACCACGGCCTATCTCTTTATTTATTTATTTATTTATTTATTTATTTATTTATTTATTTATTTATTATTTGTTTATTGATTTATTTTTATTTTTACATACTGCAGCCTCGATCAGGCTATTGCAGGAGTGGGATGAACAAGCATAAGAACATTCATGAGCATGAACAAGCTTCCAAGAATTCCTTCAATGGAAGTGAACAGATGCTTCCCGGCAATGAGTTCCAGGTTTCAATTATTGACGGAAAAAAATGCTATATTTGAAGAGGTCGGAGCGAGCGAAAAAGGTTGAAACGTTAAGGGCGTGCTTGCTCCTCGTAGATAAAGGTCTGGTTAAAGTAAGATAGTTGTCTAGAGTATCGAAGCTGGGACAATTGATTGAAGTGTAAAGGAATTTCAGGAATTCAAGATGGCGACACATAGCAAGTGTAGTGAGACCAAGCTGGGGAAGAAAACTGGACCGTGAAAAATCTTTGACATATCATCTGCAGACAAAGCGCACTGCCCTTTTTGAAGGGATTCTAGTTTTTTTATATCACGTTTTCTATAGGGGTTCCATACAACGCAACCATATTCGAGAATGGGACGAATGAAAGTTTTGTAAGTAAGACGTTTGGTTCCTTGAGGAGCAAGATGGGAGCGTACGATGTAATAACCTAGTCGTTTAACGGCCTTGTTACAAGTGAGATCAATGTGTTTGGTCCGTGACAAATTGTGTGTTACAAGGATACCAAGCTATTTAAATTCGAACAATCGATGCAACGTAACGTTGTTAAAATCATAGTCAAAGGACAAGGGGCATGCACGTCGGGAAAATGAGATGATGACAGTCTGGAAAAGTTATTCATTTTCCATAATTTCGACCAGTTACAGAAGTCAGAGAAGGAATTGTTAAGGGTGACGTGATTAATCGGATATTTTATGGCATCAAATAAGACACAATCATCTGCAGAAAGGCGTATCTTAACAGCGGTGTGTAAGGGGAGTTCATTAATACATAGCAGGGACAAAAGGGGACCTATCACTGAACCTCTGATGAAGCAGGCATGAAAGGTGAGTTAGTAAAGTTGAAACGTACATATTGTGAACGTTAGGAAAGAAAGTGTGATATCCAACCAACCAAGGATGCGTTTTTAGTATATCGAAGAAATTGTGCAATAGTTTAGGATGTGATACACTGTCGAAGGCCTTAGCAAAGTCGAATAAAATGGCGGCAACCTGATTACGTATGCCTAAGGAGCTGCTGATGTCGTAAATGAATTTTCTCAGTCGAGTTATAATGCTGAGACCACGTCTAGAACCATGCTGGAAAGTGTTTAAAATGTTGTTCGTTGCAAGGAATTTCATGATATGTTTAAAGATAATGTGTTCTAACAATTTACATGAATGCGCTGTTGAGGAGATGGGTCTATAGTTAGACAATAATTGAGCATTACCTAACATTGATAAGGGGAGAATTGAATCAAGTTTCCGTGAGGACGGAAGCGTGGCTGATGAAAACGATTCTCTAAAATAATTGTGAGGTATCTGCTACACCAAAGAGAGTATTTAACTAGAAAAGCATAGTCATGGCACCATTGCTTCGGAAGTGGCACTGCGTCCAATCGGGAGTTGCGCCATCCGCCACTCGTGATCCACTCGTGCGAATAGGGAAGTGAGGCGGCAGGTTCAGTTGAAACCAGCATTTTAGTGTATACACAGAGATATAATTGTGTAAACATGGAAGCTTCGTGTATATTTCTATATTTTAACAAAAGTAATGCTTCTAAAATGTTAAGAGTAATGTTTACGTTCTCTTTTTAATCATCATTGTTGCGTTCTACGCTAGCTTTTTTTTCTTCTTTTTTTATACGGGGTGATCAGTTTTATGTTTTCCAAAATGTAAAAAAATCGCCTGTGGCAGATAGAATAATTCTTGTCCCTGAGCTGGATTATTCGAAGAGGCGGACATAGCAACTACGAGAAGTGTGAGGACACAAATTCGACTAATTTACAAATAAACAGTAATAACTTCTTCAAATAATTACTTTAAAGTACATATTGGAATTTAAGAATTGTTGCCGGTGAGATTGCGGCGCATATCCACTTGAAATGAGTCTCCATGAGGACACCAGTTTCGAGATAATATTTCCCAAAGTGTGGGACGAAATACATGGGTGTTCCAGGTAATGTCGTGCTTCAATGAAATAATGGGCGTTTGGTTATCAAAGTAGGACGACAGTGCATTTTTTATGGCGAGTTTGATGGCGCATGCTTCCAAGCTGGTGTCATTCTGTAACTTCATTCCAAGTTATTATACGCAATTAAATTCATTCTCCCCGGCAGGTCCGAGTAGCCAGTACCCAATCGATCGGGGGGCAGTCATCTTCCTTTCCCTTGGGGCAGTATCCGGCTATTCAGAGAAAAAGTTCAGTCTTGTTCGGCATATTATTCTACCTTCACCGCGTGCAGGTCACTTTGACGCGGTGAGCTTTTGCGGTTTTGTGACGTCGCGTGAGAGACAGGCGAAGTGGGCGCAGCCTGAAAACGTTTGACCAATAGCAGAGGGCTAATGGCGAAAAAGACGTCGAATCATTATCATTTTTCTTTCGTTTGATTAATCATGCATATCATATCATGCATAATCAGTGTGCAATTATCATATCTGATGGGATGCTTCCGCGGTTGTCATGACGTCGCTTGACAAACGGGCAAAGGGGGGGGGGGGGGTTGGCCCGAAAATTGTTTGACCAATCATGGAGAGCTGACTGCAGAATTCGAATAGAGAATTTTGGAATAACTTCACGTTATAGCGCCCCAGCTCTCCCACAGGGCACCACCATCTTTTTGTTGCAAATTGTTGCATCAGCTCCTTCCTTGCGATGTCCACAACGTTGCTGACCTGAGGGTAAGTTATTCTACTCAGCTCAAAAAAGTACTTGCTACCCAAGAGAGATTTCCCTAAATCTAGGAATATTGAGCCTTTATTTCGGGAAAAAGAGAAATTCGTCCAAATCTCCGTAAACTTGGCGCCAAGGGGTTACGCCGACGTCTCCGATACCTGTTGTACGCGTGCTTCAAGGTGGCTCCGTCGACGACGCGGCTGCGACGCTGCTATGGTACATATAACTGCTGACGTCACAGCGTGTCTGTTTCGTGCAACACAAATTAAACTCGCATTATCATGCAAAGAGTGACTTGCGGCCGCACCGGAGCGCAGTGAGCATGCCTCGCCTGGTAAGGGGCAAGGTGTTCATGTGGTGTTAAAGGTGTTGAAGGTGTCCGGCGTTTCTTGTCAAAACACTGCTACTGCGCCATTGACATACGTACAGTGTTCAGCGACTTCGGAGTGATACTCGGTTCAGCGATACTCGGTTCAGCGATACTCGGAGCCGTTGGCTGCTAGGGGCCGAGGGACACCGATCTCATGATTTTTTGTCTCACACGACACGGCGTGCCATTGTGATACAATGTAGCTGCAATCTCATGTTTGCCAAATCGCAAACATGAAGCTAAGGTTCATGATGACACGATAGCAACGATGACTCGTCGTCGTGGTCGATAACAAGGACGACGACGGCAGGACAGCATCAGGGTAACGAAAAAGGACTAACAGACGCATTTAATGTTGAACATTACCATGTTAAGGCTACTTAACTGCTTTCGCAGTGAAAGTAGCCGTCGAATGTTCACGAAAATTGTTGCAGAGCTCAATAAAATAGATGAGGATTGTGCGTCGAAAAATTTATTATCTGTTCAATTTTTTAAGAGGTAGCAAATAACATCGCATAACATAATATAACTAATCATAATTTTCATCACTTTACGAATAAAAAAGTGTAAAGTAAAACGAAAGGCAAGAATATTGTTAAAGCAAAATAATTTCATTGCCTTGATTTTTCAACCCTTTAACTGGCAAGATACACAAGACTTGTAGAATTTTTACCTTGCTTTATTTCTTCTTTATTAGGGACAAATAAATACTAAATATAATATAAAATCAATTTTCCAGTAACTTTGCAAGGTTAAAGAAAGAAATACTAAAGAAATACTAAAGAAATGCTAAAGAATTACTAAAGAAATAAAGGTGTACTTATGATGGAAAGGAGCGTAAGAGTTGTTAGTACTCTTCAAACACCGAAACTCATTGCATTTCGAACATTTGAATCCAGAAGCACATCTGTGCCTAGGCAACGGTGGCTTCTCTTCTAAATACCGACCGGAGGAGAACTAAAGGTTACTTTGCTACAACGACTAGGCATCCTGCCACGACATTTTCGGGGATAGGTGTTTAGAAATTTAGATTTTTTTATGATCTCGATTTTGTCATATAGAGCTCCCTTTGCTCTTTGTGGTATGTACTGTGCGGCTTGTCGTCAGTAAAGGGATCGATACAAAAATTTCGCTCTTATGTGTCATCGAAAAATTGCGAGTTTACTTAGCCTACAGAAATGTTTACTGCGTGGTGTATTAGATCCGCAAATAGGTAAGTCAAAGGATATTTTTTTCAGCCTGCTGACTCATTTGACGTTTTAGGATCTGCATTTCAGCGTGGACTATTTCTACAATCATCTCATTATCGCCATTTGAATAAAGCTCTCAGTGGGTAAGCAACCGTGTAATTTTTATACTGCCCTTCGCTGCCCTCTTTATCTGCCCAAGAATGGCATTTTGTTGATAGCTAGAATGAAAGACAACACTACCGCAGTTACTAGAAGCTCCCCGAAAACATTTTTATGAGAGTGTATATGTTAGCTGCCCAAGATATATATATATATATATATATATATATATATTTAATGCGTACAAAACATCATGTGAAATGCACAACTGACACTCTCTGTTCCATGTAAATACGAATATCCAGTACATAAGGCGGTAGACGTCTGCGCGAAGCACGAAAAGCATGCTTCCATCCATCACTGGTAGCTCAACCATTCTGTTGAGTGTGACCTCAACAAAATGGGTTGAGTCTCCAAGATCAAAAATATTTTGACAACGTTTGAGTGAATAAGATTTATTTTAGAGATCAAGCTGTTAATGGCCGAAGGTGGGCGGCGCCACTATCACAGGTTGCCGTGGCCCTGTGCTGATAAAATGCCCCTGTTCAAGGCCTAGCTGGTTATCAGCACTTGGACTTGTCGGCTGGGCCTCCTATTGGTATTCTGTTGGTGCGTTGATGGGTGTCGTCCATGCGTTCTTTTTGCATGCGCAGATCATGTGGTAAAAGGTATTTGGCACATTGCAGAATTGGCAGTTTATCGTACGTCAATCTATATTTTTGAGACGAACCTATATGCAGATAAAAAATAAGAGCTCACTTAAACAAAGCATGCACTTTTCAGAGTGTTGCAAATGCGACCACTACGTGCGTTAAGGGAGCGAAGATGCCTGCAGGGTTTGTGACAAATAAATGTTGCTGGTGCTCAATCTCGATACTTTTGTGAAGGCCAAGGTTGAGCAGGTTACTAAAGAAATACAAATTTACAGGCACAGGACTCATATTTGGATTTCTCTTGTTTTTGCAGAAGCTTTTCTCAGGTCGAAAATATTATAGAGCTCACAGTTAAAGGGTTCCCCAAAATAGCTGTCACAAAAAACACAGGAAAACGAAAATAACGTTGTGCAAACATGAACAGTTGCGTGAGTGTTCTACGAGTTTTCGTGCTTGTCAACCGTCTTACCTTCCGCTGTAATACATGTATTTATTGCCACTGGTGGCTGCGGTTCTTGACCAGCTGACAATGCAGTGGACAGTGCTTGGACAACGATGGTTTGGCTGTATTTGGGTGTGCACGCTCTAGTCTTATGTGAATGCTGCGGCGCTTTGTTGCAACTTGCTTTATAAGTGTGTGCCAGGTGTATAGTTTCTGCCCTTAACAATATTATCAGCGCAAAATAAGATGGGCAACAGAGTGTAGACCCATACACCATAAATGCCGGGATTTCAATGTCTTCTTTTTGTGTGTCGGTTTACTTCGGGCTCATAAACATTGATAAACTACCAAGCAACCAACTACAGCCTCGCTTAACATCATCCCTTCCATACTTTAATGCGGCCTCTTACACTATACGCCGTTTGCAGTAAATGCTTTTTCTCGTCTTAATTAAGGAGCAGCTTGAAAGACTGTCAATTTTTAAAAACTGGCTACGTCTCATGTGAAATGACTAAATCTATATTTTTGCAATTGTTTTCAGTCGCAGAAGTCTGTTACTATCACAATAAAATATTCCAATAAGTGTAAGATGAGTATAGTGATGAAGTGTGTGTCAGCTGGTGTTTTCGCAAGATCAGTTAACCATTTAAACATGTTACAATTATGCACTTTGTGGCCGGAATAGTTGTCACATCAGCGTGGTATTGCAGTAGCCTCTTGTCACGTGCTTAACAATTTAGGCATAACCAATATGGCCGTATTATCAAGCATTTATAGCCTCAGTAAATGTAATCATATCTAGAAAATCTCGGAAAAACAATCTTACTGACACTAGCTATTACTGACACTAGCAGCTCCAGCGTGTTTTATTTTCTGTCACTAGCGTTCCTATGCATGATTATTGAAATGTTGCTGAAGACTAATGCTAAAGAAAGCAGAGCTAATCTATTGCCCCTGGTGAAACCGAGTGGCCGCTGCACTTTTCTAGAGTAGGCATTCGCGTATACATTTCTGTGAGCAGTGGTTAATAATTATTCTCAGCAAATTCTTCGCCTCAATTATTGTCTAGATGTTGCTCTTGTCTACGTAGGCGCAGTCAGCAGCAAAATTTTAAGGGCCACGGGATCTGACAAAAGATGCATTTTTTCAGAAGCATGGACACGGAGCTTGGTAATTGTATTTCTAGTCTGTACCAGTATTTGCGAACAACAGACTGCTGTACGCTTCTAATGAACACTTTAAGAGCCCGTTTTGACGAACTGGTAAACTAAACTTTGTATCACACACGCCGGTTCGTAGATTTTTATGGTCAACTGCACCTTAAGAGCCATGCACTTTACTGCGGGCAGGTAATTCCCTATCAAATGTTCACCTTTGTATAGGCCTTGTAATGACAGGAATCATACGATGGTTGCAGCAGTTATACCGCCAAGGCAATCCGATACATGCCAGGAAAGCGTGAAAAGGTAGACACACAGACGCTACAAAACATGTTCTTGAGAAAAAGTACTTTATTTAAACTGTAGTCAACCTTGTTGAACTGCTGTTTTCACCCAAAGTCATTTGTACACACCATTACTGTGTTCCGGAATCTCGGTACTGCAGCCTTCCACAAATCAGAGAGCAGTCATCTGGGCGTGGCTCGTCTACCACCACCCGTGCCCACCGTAACCACCACCATATCCGCCTCCGTATCCGCCGCCGTAGCCACCACCGCCGTATCCACCGTGACCGTGAATGACGATGACCTTGCCATATCCGCCATGACCGCGACCGTACCCGCCGCCGCCGCCGCCGCCGCCGCCGTAACCTCCTCCGCCATAGCCTCCGCCGCCATAGCCGCCGTAGTGGTAGCCCGCGTTCACGGACGATACGGCGAGAGCTACTGTCAACAGTAGGAGAGTCTGCAGTGAACAACGTAGAGCACATTTTTCAAGTGACCACTGCTTCAGAAGCCGAATTTGTGCCATATAAAAATGTTTGGAATATTTCGCTATGTATCAGAGTGTTACACTTCCTATTTAACAAAAGAGTCGCTGGTATCAACTGAAATGTCTTGGAAAACAAGGTAAACATAAAACATACTAATTGACTTCACCTTTATTTTCTGGAACTGAACTCCAGTGGTGCCTCATATTTTAGTAACATCCTGGCGAGTGACATTGCCCTGTACAGAGGAGAGTTGGGGTCATTTCTGCCTATTGCAGACTACGAGTTCCTGATCCTGTCAGGACGCCACGTAAACTATAATTCTGTCTTGCCTTGCGGGCATATGGCAGTTTCCGGAAAGAAATGTAACAAAAACACCGAGAGGATTTGTTATTTGCTGAACTGCGCGAAATTTATAATCGAATATTTGTATACGTCCTAAGTGCTGCTGTCTATCAATAGATGAAAAAAAGAAGAATTCAATTGCAGTGTTTTTTGTTTTTTTTTGTGGTCACCTTGCTACGTCATTTGAAGACACTCTGCACCACCTCGTAGTCTCGGCGCAGCAACTGCCTGCCTTACACCTTTGTTTTCTTATTGCACCTACCGGGTTTCACGAACATAACTGCTGTCGTTCTTGATATACAACTAACTTTCCGCAATCTGGTTCACTCTTTAAGTGATCAAGTATTATAAATTACATTTTCTTTTGCTTAATTTCTTGCTTCCTATGGATGTTGCCCATGCCTTTTCCTATATGAATGAACTAACAAAAGACGGACAAAAAAGGAATATGTCGTTGCGAAAACATGACTACAGAACTTGAGTTAAGGTTATCCTAAAAGCAGTCTAGTAGCGGTGATTATTTCATAAGTATTACTTCCGCATTTCCGGTATCACTACCCCAACATTGTTCAAGAAACTAGACTAATCCATGAAAGGAAAAAATTGTCACTCCCAAAGAATCCCTCCTTTAAACGATACGTGTAATCGTTACTTTCCCGTGCTAACTTCACATAAGTTACACAAATTTCAAGCTGCGAGGGGATATCTAAGAGGAATTGCACTTCATCGGAAATTGTGCTCCTCGAAAACGTTTGTGATAAGCTTAGCATGATCTCGGGCGTTAAGAGAAATGTTTAGATCGAGTCCAACGGTTATCCGTTTATTGGAATACATGTAGATCGCAAAAATGCTTTTATGAGTTAACCGTTTAACTTATTTGAATAAAACGTGTTGCATTTCAGAGAGAAAACGTAAATTTTAGTGAGTGTAAGAAGCAGAACCTTGATTTATGGCCTGGAATTCTTTTATAAAATTGTCAAATATCAGTAACTTTCAACAAAAATAGACGCATCAAGTTTACAAATTCGTATCACTGCACCAAAAACACATATTAATGTTTTCTTAATTGTATCTGTTAGCACTTTTAGAGCGCACAAGGTTGACATAATAATTTATAGCTTACGTGAATTCATTACAACGTTTGCAAGGGTTTGGGAAAACTCTTTCTCACATAATAGTGGTATTTTGTTAAGAGGTGTGTAATTCATAAATTTTGTCCGGTTCAGATACTATTATGTGGAGCTTACAGAGTTTTGATATAGCCTTTTCAAAGCTGAGGTAGGGATTTATAAAGCTGAAAAGTTTCGCTTCTGCGAATCTGCAATTTTCAACAATTTGTATAAAACTATTTGGAGGTCTAAATAAAAAATGCGTTTCCTACAGTCACTGTACTTGAGTGTTTCATTTTAAATGGGACAAATCTAATCACATTCAGTGCAGTAGCTGCCCAGAAAAACAATTTATCCGCTTCCATGTACTTAGTTGGAGCCCCCGAAATGAAGCTTGGATCTCCTTAACGTGGTGTTATGGCCGAATTTCTATTGCTAAGAACAAGATGTAAGACGTTCACCTAGTGTTAATAGATGTGTGATATGTGGCAGGGTGCCTATAAAGCAATTTCATATCGTGATGCCCGATACAGTGCTTGCGCAAATGGACTTCCATCGTACGACCTACGCCTGCCGCCAATCCGCGGCCATTTGAGGCGCTTGTCTCTCGTTATTTGTCTAGACATAATGGCGACATAATGGTAGGAAGAGGCGAAAGTCTCTTTTTAATCTATGACTGACGGATTCTTCAGCGCGATGGTGCCATGTAATGGCAAAAACATAGCAGGCATGAAGACTTTACACCAAAAGAGAGCAGACCGTCTGCTCAATCTATGTATATCGTAGTGCAAATGTTTCAGTAGGTATACACAAGTGCAGTTTGCTAGCCTTTCAAGTAACTCCCAATGAATTCAGCGCATCTATTGGTTTTCGCTAGAGGAGTGATGTAAACGCCTCCGCCTATCTATAAGTGAAGTTAAAGGTACAACGAAGAGTGATAGCCCAAGTTAGATTAGCACAGCCGGGAAGGGTGCGAGTCGCTTCGGAATCCTCCTTAGTGTACATACAACTACAGACACAAAGCACTCATGGGGCCGATACGATACTAAAATATCACTGGAATTACTTTATACGCTGTTAAACTGCATATCAAGAACAATGCGCCAGGACCATACCGTTGTCTTCATACTGGCCTGAGTTTGACTCGGAGTTATGAACGGAGCCTATAGGTTGAGTAGTCAGTCACTGAATAGCTGCCAGTTATGCAGTACCTGGCGTTCTTATATACCATTCTTCCGCCGTAAGGGAGAGCGTAAGTAAACCAGCACACGTCCGACATTGCATTCGCAAAGAGGCGAGAGATCGACGTCGCACCTTTGAGAAGCCGCGCACCGGTGTTTGTGGCGGCAGCGGCGCGTAACGGAGTGTCTGATAAATCGGTGCTTCGCCACGGGCGCATTCAGTCCGTGCAAGCGCCAACTGGATATTGCGTACAGGAAGGGGCACCCGACGACATGGACAGCTGTCATGCGAGAGAAACCCATTGTTCGGACGTTTGAAATGCGTCACTGCACGAGCGGCGTCTGGGCTGATATTGCAGTGAGGAGAGGGGCGGGAGAAAGTGCACGGAAGCGTTCGACTTGGCCACACTGCAGTTTGAAGGTGAATGCAACAAGGCGGCGTTGTGAAGTGCTCGGGCCCTATTTTACAAGGTTCATGTCGTAGTAAATGATTGCGAATACCCGATATATTGCCTGCATAAAATTATTCTATCTTTTTATTAGCTGTCAAAGCGGCAGCCATAAGTTATTATAAAAGAGGAAAAACAATAAAAAACAAAACAAAAATAAAAACACTTTCGAAAAGCATCCATAAATTGGACACACTGCTAAGAAAGGAAGGAGGTCATAAAAAAAGAACAAGTTATCGAAACACCAAAAAACGCACACAGAAATACCTGTTAAAGAAAAGATAAGGAAGTCACTGTTCATCCCGTAGAGCATTCAGAGCCCATCTTTGCTTCACCTGTGCTAGCTGCTACAGCTTGTTAGCTCTCATTGAGAATGCGAAAGGACGTATACCAATGGAAAATTTCATAGCGGTATTTTTCTGTACTATAGACATTCAGCACGGATATGAATAAAGCAGATTAAGCTAGCCCAGATTGGTTTTAATGGATGGTCTTGGTTCAGGAGAGACAAGTTTCAATAAAGAGAAAGTAGAAGAGGTTGGTCGAGTGAGCGCGTATCTAACCTGCGTACAAATTCTTGTCCTCCCCAAAGGGGTGGGAGTCCAGTATTTCTACCGAAAACTTGAGTGTCCTTCGCTCAGCTGCATATTGAGGACGCATGCAAAGTATGTGGTGTATTGTCTTGGAATTGGCACAGAGGCAGTAAGCAGTCAGGGTCCCGTTCTCGTCCAATCTTGCGAAGGTATCGACGAGTGTACATAACACCAAGCCGTTATCGATGGAGTAGTGTTTCAATTGCCTCGACGCCGCCCAAGTGGAAACATGCAGAATCCACAGGCTAAGACACGAGCAGCTGTTGTAACGCTAACAGTGTCAAGCAAAACTAGAAGTGTGCCGTGCTGAAACCGCTACTAAACTATGGTTAGGCGAGGATATATTTTTTTCATCACGCAAAATCAATGCTGACAGACTTGATAGAGCATGTGAGTTGCTTGTCCTTCCATAGAGGCGGTTAGATGCGTGAAGTCACCTGATTATCACCAATTATTCATGAACACCGTGGTTAACACATCAGCAAGATCAGAAAGACTGGGATATAATTCCTTCATTGCTTTGTTTTTTCTTCATTTTGGTCAAATAAATAGGAAATGAAGTATGAAAAGGTTTCTAAAATAACTAAGCGATATACATTAGGTCAAAAGCATTGTCTAGCTGCCAGTTAGAGGTAAATGTATAGGCCAAGACTGGTATTTGGTGCTTGCTTTGGAAATGTCAATGTGTGTTATTGAGATGCATCTCTAGGGAAATAAAATATCAAGAGCTTACTTAAACAAACGAAATCTGCCACAGTGGCGAAAATATGATCACTATGTGGCCAAAGGAAAGAACGACGAAACCGGTGGTTTTTGTCGCTAAAATATCTGCTGCTGCTCACGATTGATATTTTCGTAAAAGGCACTGTTGAACAGGCACATAAATAACGGTAAATTTAAAGGCACAGACTAATATTTGGATTTTTATAGTTGTTGCAGTTGTTCCTGTTAGTTTAAAAATTAAATGGGGTTTTACGTGCCAAAACCACAATCTGATTACGAGGCACGCCGTAGTGGGGGACTCCGGAAAATTTGGACCACCTGGGGTTCTTTACCGTGCACCTAAATCTAAGTACACGGGTGTTTTCGCATTTCGCCCCCATCGAAATGCGGCCGCCGTGGCCGGGATTTGATCCCACCACCTCCTGCTTAGCAGCTCAACACTGCTGTTAGGTTAATAATATAGTGGAGCTGCCAGCTAAAGGGTGACATTAATATTACGCTTAATTTTTGCATTTACTTTCTTTGTTTTCATGAGGTATGGAAGAAGCTAGTACACAAGAGAGTTACGTAGTGACGTTAGGACATTTTGCGTACAGTGAAATATTTTCTGAGAAATATTTGCCGGTGTAAATGATGAATCAAGGTGATGGCAAATCAGTACTGGGAAAGCCCCCAAACTGCGGGAAGATTCATGAAAGCGGAAAATTGTCTTCCGCCCGACTGTAGCTCGAAGCTACAAAGGAAAGTTGTACGAGTTTCTTGGAAAAATCCTTTCTGGCTTTAATCGCCTCCGGCTTAATACAGCTTAAATGTGACCCTACTTGTACAGAATGCAATGCGTTACTAGCCTGCATTGCTCTGGCTGCAAAGTGGACGAGAATTTACAACACAATTAATGTACCGAGCAGACAATACTGCGAGGCGAAGAAAGAGGCCTCAATTTTGGCCAGTTCGTTGAGCATTGATAGTGACATTAAATTATGCGGCCAAAACGCACAAGTACAAATCTGTATGAAGTGAAGCTTTCATATAAATTCCATACAACTAAATGCGATGCGCATAATAAGTCTGTTTAGGTTCATGCTATGCTAGGTGTAATTTCCTGCAATATTTATATCTGCGCACCCCACTGGTCATACATTCAACCTTCTGCGATGTTTACGTTACGCACTACACTTTTCACATGCAGTGCCGTAATGGATACACCAAGTCAGGGAATGCTCGTTGTGAGAAGAGGACGCAGCGATCACATGAGGTTGAAGACAATGTCGGATGCTTGCTGAGTGCACGAATGCTGCGGAGTGATGTCCGCACAGAGAATGACGACACATAACTAAATACATGTAATGCTTCTATAACCCTTTTGTCACAGTGACACACACCATATCAGGTAGCAAAATATAACCCGAAGATAAGATTACAACCCAAATGTAACATATGTCAGTAAGTCAAAAAGCCGGTCAATACCACGCGGTATCTCGCTAAAAGAACTGTGTGCTTAGCGATTCATATGAAAGTACATTGTGTGGGCGCACATCTAATGCCGTCATTTATTGTCTTATTAGGCAGAACAGAGGTGAGATCATCGGCATTACTTTCTCGTACAACATTCAGTGTTATTCGTGGTGTTTTTTATATAACACAGGTTTTTTTTATAGAAAAGCTACGCAAGTACCTAACGTGGCGTCATCACAGAGGAGTTCCTAGGTGAAACGAATTTGCTTTGCCGCCAATACCATATGTTTGGCAACACTAAATAGCACAAATTTGTGAATTATCATTTTTTGGAACCTTTGGGGCAGTTGTTCATGGTAAATTTGCAGGCAGCGACATATAAATTCACATTATAAAAAAGTTAGGCGTGCGGAAACGGCCACAGGAAGAGGGAAACGGGCAACGCAAACGTCTACTATCAACTGAGGGGGGGGGGGGGGGCACAGCGGCGGAAGAGAACTTAGACACAAAATTTATGTGCGCATGCTCAGGAATGGCATCGCCACCCGTCACACTTATCTACTCAAGTTAAGGAGAGGTCCCACTAACCCTTAATCAGGAGCACGCGTTGCCCTACGTGAACGACAACTGCTGAGGCATGATATTTCATATATATCATGCACTTCCGCTATTATTGTTATGCCAAACCTCAAATACGCAGGATTTTAAATTCGATTCGTGGGCGCAGCCATCTTGGGCTGTTACACAAACAAGTTCTCAGTTTTATGACAAGTGAAGTTACCGTAACATGCTCATGGAACGCCGAAAGCATTTATACAACTATTTTCATGCTTGCGAATCGACCGTAGTAATGTGCACTTCGCTCTTAAACACAGAAACCAACAGCGCGTTAAGCGCCCAAGATGGCAGCACATAAACGCTTCTGTAAAATAGTCCATAAAAGGAGCTTCTTCGTTCTTATGTCTGAATAAAACTGTACTGTGATCAAGTATTTCAGCGCATTTTCCAGACTGACAGCGCAACGAAGAGTTAGATGGTTTGTTCCTCCGCATAACAACCCTTTACGCTCAATTGATCCCTGACTGATGCAACGATCTTACCCTAGATAACAGCAACTACAGCTATATACACTTTATATACAACGCACATACGACAATCTGCGAACTTGTTGGTACGTTTTACGCAGCACCTCTTGGGCCTTAATTTTCCGTTAACCTGTTGTTCCTTTCTCTGTACGGTGACGCACAACTTCCCCAAATCCTTCGCAGCCGTCAACACAACGTTAACCCCGTATCTACTCCGCGCTTTCTATCCGCCGAGGTGCCGTAAAGGCTATGGAGTTGCGCTCCTATGCCTGAAGGCACGGGATCAAATCCCCGCGGCGGCGGCCGCATTTCTATAGGGGCGAAAAGCAAGAACGCCGGAGTACCATGCATTGGGTGCACGTTAAATAACCCAAGGTGGTCGAAATTATTGTGAAGTCCCTTTCTACGGCGTGCCTCATAATCATATCGTGGTTTTGATTGGTGAAACCCCTGAATTTAACTCCCTACTTTCTAAAGCCTGTGCGACCACGAATGGATGCAAGGTATACCCACGGCTCTCTTCTTATTCTCAGTACTTTCGGCAAGTGTTTGCGCACATGAAGAAATAATGAACTTCTTGAAGCGTTCCGAAACATTGGCTACGGAACGCGAGAATAACCTGCTGCAATTAGGCGCCTCAATTTGGTGCACGCATGCCTTGGTGAGTGAGGACTTAAGGCAAGACATGAATATGCCTATTTTT
Organism: Dermacentor silvarum; assembly: GCF_013339745.2. NCBI lineage: Eukaryota > Metazoa > Arthropoda > Arachnida > Ixodida > Ixodidae > Dermacentor > Dermacentor silvarum. The sequence continues at coordinate 125,178,551 of NC_051158.1, read as the reverse complement.
ACATCGTTAGAGTGCTTCGACGGAATGCTTAGAAACGATTCTGATGCTCTTCTACAGTATTGTCAACACACGGTTATCAGGAAACGTCAATGTGTTGTCTAGAAATTGTAACCTGTTATGCTAAGGCAATTCTTTAGTAAACCTTAGCCCCCCCCCCCCCCCACCCACCTCTTAAGTTGAATTCCCTAGTTACAGAGGTAGTGAGATTACAAAAATGATCACTAGAAGAAACAACCAAGTAATTGTTCGCATAAAGAAACATATTTAGTATACGGTCACTGCAGGAACGCTGTAGTTAATTGTCGACCTTAGTTGAGTGAATATCACTTAGCAAAGGGGGACCCTTGCAACCAATGCAAATTTCCGGCTTGTGTAGAAGCACACCGTCCTTCCACCCCACTAGCGTTGGCTTTAACTACATTGAAACGATCTCCAGGAAATCAGCCTTTGAAACATCACATTTGACCGTGAAGCCTGATTTAAATGCACCTAACGGAGCAGCCACCAGCTCAATCCTCTCCCATTTAAAAAAAAGTCGGCATTTATTGGGTGTAAAGAAATGCATTACAAAATTATTTTGTGTGAAAAATGTAATGACATGACATGACACGCATGTCATTACATATATGTCATGAGTCCTATAGGGTCCCTTTAGCTACACCTACACAGTCCCAAAAATGACGTAACACCACTGTTTGAACAAAAAACGAGCCGAACAAAGGAAAGCCTACGGCGGTAAATATATTTCTAGATGAAAGAAGAGTAGAGTTACACGCTACACATTGAAGCATGTTTTTTAAGAGGGCGTCAACCCGGCTCTCTCAACGCGCGTAAAAGGAGGCGAAAGTTGTGATGCCGTACATTGTTATACCACACGCAAGAGCCTGCACAATTGTTTTTTTTTTTTTTTGACCGGAAAGGGAACTATACTTTTACAGTGATAAAGCACCCAGGCAACACTACAGACTTGAGGGACTCTGGCTTTGAATAGACCCTTGAGGGTCCCTGGCTTTGATAGGCCAAATAGAGCTAGAGTGATTACCTGCCTAAAACTACTTATTGTGATCGATTGAACAGATAACTTTTAAGGATGCCATAAAATGGTCCCCGGAAGCCCAATAAATTTAATTTGTTCAACAGAATGTCGCGATTAACTCTCTCAAAGGCTTTACTTATATCCAGGAATCATGAAATGCTACACAAATTTTGGTCGAACGCGGAAAACATTTCAACGGAAAAAGAGTCTAAGAGTAATGTAGTACCTTTACCAGCAATAAATCCCAACTGATGAGAGGACAAAATTGAGAACTTGTGAATGAAGGGAAGCATTACTTTCAAGAGAAACTTTGCTAACACTTGGGACACTATAGGCAAAATAGATATAGGCCTATAGTTTTCAAATACGTCCTTTTTTCCTCCTTTGTGAAGCGGCTTGACTAAAGCGGTTTTTAGTTTTTCGGGGATAGAAGAATCGTCCAAAAACCCGTTCCGCATAAAAAGAAGAATGCCTGACAGCATCTCAAAGTTTCCTTGGAGCATGCGCGCTTAAAGGCCATCAAGACCGGGCGGTTTGATATTTCTGAAGCTGAAAATAATCGTACGTAGCTCATGTTCCGATAGCTTCGGCAGGAAGGTGGAGGCAGATCGAGATTTTTGAACAGTGCAGTCCAGCGCATGCCCGCAAGCTGCTCCATCAGGCGAGTGAGCAAAGTGACAGTTGAATGAGTGCTTTACCGTGAAGGTGATATATTATTATGGACACTCCAAGCCAATTTCTGCCGTCGGCGTCGTCGCCGACATGAGGTTCCGTATAAAGTCCAACGGCGATGAAATCGTCGCCGCGCGCCGTATGTTGTATGTGCGAGTGAAAGTGCGCGAGGGACGCGCGCTTTCGCGGGGAGCGAACGCACGGCGGAGAGCAAACGTAACTTCTTCCGTCGCGCTAAAGGTCATGGGGGGAAGGGAGGGCGGGAGGGGAGTTAATGTTTCGCTGTGGCACCAAATGGGTATTTATATAAAAAATGTGTCGCAGTTTCACCCGAAAGGCGAAGCATCAATTGCGATAGCAAATTAGTAGAGAGCTATACGGAGTAAGGATAGTAGTTTTATCAGCTCTATAAACTTGGACATGCAGCAGCACCAGCAACGCGCAGAACTGTTGTCGACGCCGTCGGCATTTTGCCCACATTCGCACCGAACGCGCGCGGCGTTGGTGACGGTTGCCGGTGCCTCTGGGGCGGCTCGGCGGTTTTCGACGAGATCTGAATGAGACACTTGTCGAGCAGCCTCGGAAATCTTACCCACCTTCTCGCCTCGCAAAGTCTTTATATAAATACGCATTTGGTGCCGCAGCTAAACGTCACCTCCCCTCCCTCCCTCCCTCTCTGCCGTCCCCCCACGCCTTTCGCGCAACGGAAGAAGTCGCGTTTGCTCTCTATATATGGTGACTGTAAATGAGGAAAGAGACGCTTAATTCTGCAGACCTTCAGGGAGCACGGCGCAGAACGCGCGTTTGCTATCCGACGTGCGTTCGCTCCCCGTGAAAGCGCGCGCCCCTCGAACCCTTTCACTCGCACATATAGCGTCCGGTGCGCGGCGATGATTTCATCGCCGTTGACGTCATACGGAACCTCACGGCGCCGGCGACGGCGACGATGACGCCGATGGCAGAAATCCGCTTTGGAGTGTCCATATAATTGTTATCGCAATAAAATGTTGCGAGGCAACGTGGTAAAGACTTCCGACGCTGCTCGACGAGTGTCCCGTTCTGATCTCGTCGAAAACTTCTGAGTCGCCGCCAGAGGCACCGGAAATAGTCACCAACGCCGCGCGCGTTCGGTGCGAACGCGGGCAAAACGCCGATGGCGTCGACAACTGTTGTGCTTGTGGCTGGTGCTTCAACATGTCCAAGTTTAAACAGCTGATAAAACTACTATCCTTACTCTGTATAGCTCTCTACTAATTTGCTATCGCAATTGGTGCTTCACTTTTAGGGTGAAACTGCGACATTTTTAAAGACCTTGTCTTTGCCGGGTTACTCAAGGATAGAATAAATTGTTGCCAAAAATACTGTCGTTTTGCATATCTAATAAGGACAACAACCTTATTTATAGCTGCTGTGTACTCTGCGAGATGCGTTACATTCTGGGGGGAACGTTTCGAACGTTTCCACAACGCATCCCTTTCCGCTATAGCATGAATTATGTTAGCATTTATGCAGTTGTAATTCTTTCGGCGTTTCCGTGTTACTTTTCTTTTTGCCAAGTTTTCAAATATTTGTACTTGTTCAAAAAAGCAGTCGTAGACCACATGTGCAGCCTTTGACTTCATTTGCGCAGACCAGTCAAACGCCCTAATTACATCATCCAGCTTGCGCTGGTATATTATACAAATTTTAACAACGTCGTTAGGCGAGTCGTCTGCGCAAGCACGTGTTGCTATTTGGACTGACAACGCAAAGCGGCAACCACAAAATAATGATCTGTCAAACGTTGTGTTATGACCTATGAGTCAAAAGAATGATTCGAAGTAGGACCCGCACTATGATCTGTGCGTGAACTGACTACATGTCCATTTAGTTGCTCTGGCCTGGTTGGAATGCTTATAGTATTTCAAATCCCGCGGTAAGCTAAAAGTGATAAGTAGTCCACTACCATACCCTTTGTGTGGCAAAGATCATTTATGTTAGTCTGGGAGGCGCAACTTCCACAAGTGAAAAGGGCTCACTGTTTTTACTTTTCGTAAAGAGATTGCTTGCTTGCGCATGCAAATGTTCACTCCTATAACGTCCTCAAGAAGCAGCCTAAGGCTTATTGCGCATTATACATCGCCATCTATTGCAGGACTACTTCGCTTTACAGCCGACACAATTTTTTTTACCTCTTGCATTCTAATTGAAGTCACAGGACCAAACCACATCATCATCATCACTAGCCTTTATTTATGTCCACTGCAGGACGAAAGCGTTTCCCTGTGATCATAATCATCATTTATTGTCCCTTAAAGACCCCTTTCAAGGTATTACACAAGGGGGGGGGGGGGGCGAAAGGCATCAATAAACACTAAAGTCATTATTATACAATGGTTCAGTGGTATACAATGATATAAATGACTAGTTACCCAAACAATCGCAAGCAAACAAAAACAAAACTGCTAGCACGATCGGCAGTAAAAGAGGCAGCACAACCGGCAGTACGACAGAACAGTACAAAAGGAACATGTTAGGGTCAACAGCGCAGTGGGTCAATTAAAATCCGATTGAAACGTGGTCCACAAATAATTGTCACCGACATCAGCAACTGCAATGTCGGAGCAGTCATTGAAGCACGACTAGCTAGTTGGGGGGGAATAATTGTAAAAGCAAGTCTTTTTGTTTAAAAGGAAGAAACGAATTGATATTATTCAACAAAAATAAAATTTCTTTTCAATCTTATATACTGGGTGATCATTTCTATATTTTCCGGAATTCTTAAAAATTGTCTGTGCCAGATATATATACATATATATCATATAGATCAATATGTAATTCTCCTATATTATATACATAAATATAAATAATTCCTGTCCTTGTTCTGGAATATACGAAAAGGCGGACATTACTAGCACGAGAAATTGGAACACATGTTTAACTAATTAACCAAATCTCACAATTTATCTTCTTAAATATATACTTTACGGCCAATATTACAGTTTACGAATTGTAGCCGATGAGTTTGCAAGGCGTATCCACAGGAAATGAATTTCCAGGATGACAACCATTTCGAGATATTCTCCAAAGTATGTGACGAAATACGTGGGCTTTTCTTCAATGCATAAAATAACGTTTTATTAAAAAAAGGTAAGGCGGAACAGCAGCACATTCGCGGCAGCGTAGTTGAGCGGCAGAGGAGTGACGCGCGATGTGTAGTCGGCATAGGAGAGCGGTGCCATCAGAGATGTGAATAGCGGCGGGTAGTCCGCATAGGAGAGCGGTGCCGCCACAGGAGCTGGCGGGCGAACGGGGGGAAGTGCGTCAGATATTTGGGCACGGATGGCTTGTTACACGGCCGGAATCAGTGTTGGGGCAGGTTCCTGGCTGTGAGGAAGCAGTGACAGCTGGCAAGCCAATCCTCGCGAATGAAATCCTTCAGCTGAAGGACGAGAGCAGAAAGGTCGGTATGGCCAGCGGCTACTGCAATGGCCGAGACGGAGTCAGCCTGTAGGACGTTTTGGCGGGCGATGGTACTTTGGTGGCGGAATTCGTCAAAACTCTGACACAGGTTGAAGAGTAGGGCATAATGTTTCGAACAGTGACTGTTCGAAACATTATGCCTTACCATCTCAGGAGAGATGAAAACTGTTGCCCCAGATAATGTGAGGACTCATAAAAAGGAGGATGAGATGGTTCGCGGAAAGAAGAGAAATAAAAGGAGTTAAATATGAATCAGAACACTCGGCAAATAAGTGATGCAACGACAATTTTTTTACACCTGTTTCACCTGTCTATGTTTTCTTTTGCACTAGCGCATACTTATTGTGACAAATTAGGCGTCTCTCTCGAAAGCCAAATTACTGATGACGAGTAGAACAGCTTCACAGCAGACAAAAAAAAGAGGTCCCGTCAAAACCGTAGTCCTGTGAAAACGGCACACCGCAGGGCGCAACTCAACGTCCACTCAGGTACCGCTGTACGCAATACGGCCAACATACAAACCACCCTCTCGGGATACAGTTCGAAACTGGGTGCCCCGTAGGGCATTACTCGGTCGGGGACACTCCCCAGGCCATACACCCCAAACACTACCGGGCGCCTGCGGTTGGGGAGCGCCTGTACCCATGTTTATTTCCGGTGGGTGCCGGCGGTGGGTTTCGAACTGTCCACCTACCGTAGCCGTGCCGGACGCCCTATAACGTAGGCCACGACTGCGGTGAAGGAAAGCGCTCGAAAAAAGTTATTTATCCTTGGCACATCCCCATTCGCAGATTTCTTTTTTTTTTTTTCATTCTTGTTGTGTCAAGTGTGAAAGCAGCTCTGAGTGGACAACACGTATTACACAGAACGAATTTCAGCGCAGCCGCATTCAGACACAAAGTAGTCGACGAATGCTGCTATCAACACGGCGATAAGTATCTGCGGCAAAAGATAGAACCATCGAGCCTGGATTTTGCACACGCCGCACAATGGCACCGTTCCGCCACATGTGCTCAAGCGTGGCTACTTGGGTGCCTACACATGCAAGCGCTGTTTTCTTGCATGCAGGCTCCCTTGAGGCTACGCGCTCCCACTAATGAGCTTCGCTGACATTCTTTGATCAAGTTCTTCAGGGCAAATTGCTTAAATGCGTATCGAAGCAAAACTTTTGACCTAACTCGCGAAGGCTGTGTTGAAGACCGCTGCTAAAAAAACGACCTTAGCACATCACCATGACAGCCGATCGATACAGCGTGCTGCCGTGCCAGACTCAGCTTTGGCGTTTACGCCATCTGACATACTTGCTCATCGCAAGGCCTTATTTCTCCCGTTCGCCATCCTCACTGTTAGGTCTGAATCCGCTTTGATACCCATCTGTAATCCGCACCGGTATGCAGTGACCGTACTGCACGGTCAGACCTTAGGATTTGGGCAAGCTGTCACGTGTATTGAAGACCTTGAGGATCACGATGGCGCCACCCGTTTACATCTGAATGCCATAACTTCCGTCACATCAACATCACCTTCAGCAGTTTTAGACAACGCCATCGCCGCAGACCTTTCGCCGTCTCATCGCACCCAACTTGTTACTCTACTGAACGACTTCGTTTCTTCGTTTGACTGCAACCAACCATCCTTGGGTCGCACGACCAGTGTCTCTCTTACTATCAACACCGATTCTCATGCCTCCTTGCGACAGCGTGCGTATCGCGTTTCCGTAGAAGAGCGCCGAGTTATCACGGAACAAGTGGACGACATGCTGCAGCGCGGCGTCATTCAGCCTTCAAAACAGCCGTGTACTTAGATTTAGGTGCACTTTAAAGAACCCCAGGTGGTCCAAATTTCCGGAGTCCCCCACTACGGCGTGCCTCATAATCAGATCGTGGTTTTGGCACGTAAAACCCCATAATTTATATTTTTTAATTCAGCCTTCTCAATGCCCTTGGTCGTCACCTGTCGTTCTAGTGCGCAAAAAAAAAAAAAGATGGCTCCATCTGTTTTTGTATTGATTATCGCCGCCTAAAGAGGATTACGAGAAAAGACGTCCACCCCCTGCCTCGGATCGACGATGCTCTTGACTGTCTGCAAGGTGCCGAATACTTCTCGTCTTTAGATATCTCCGCTCTGGCTATTGGCAGGTTCCCATGGCTGAGGCTGACCGCCCAAGGACAGCTTTCATCACTCCCGACGGCATGTACGAGTTTAACGTTATGCCGTTCGGGCTCTGCAATGCTCCCGCTACGTTCGAGCGTATGATTGATACCATCCGTCGAGACTAGGCGCGTTGAGATGTTGCCATCAAGCACTGGCGGCTCCAGAGGGCATGCCCTGGAGGACCGAACCTTTTAGTTGTTTCATTAGCAATAACAGTTAACTTCCCCTATGCATCCCCTGGCTTTGTTGCCTGGTAGCTTAATGTAGCCGTGCCTAAGAAATCGAGCCCGGCGGTTCTTATTTTTCTTTGTCCAAGCAAGTCGTGGACACGTGATTTGACACCGAGTCAAAGCACAAACACGTTCAGTTATGTCAATCTTATATTGTTTATTTACACGTAGGGTGTCGTTCCGTGAAAACAGAGTGCTTAGCGTTCTTGAAAGCAGGTTTCCCATCATCGACTTCCTCAGGTGGATCGGCACGCAAGGCCGTCTACACGTGCGTGACCAGGCTACTACCATCCATGGCCGCCGTAACCACCTCCACCGCCGCCACCACCACCACCGCCACCGCCGTAGCCGCCGCCGTGTCCATGTAGTACGATGACTTTCCCGTAACCTCCATGTCCGCCATAACCTCCTCCGCCGCCGCCACCACCACCTCCACCTCCGCCACCGTAGCCTCCATAATGGTAGCCCGCATCCACAGTCGACACAGCAAGTGAAACAGTCAGCAGTAGGAGGACGGCCTGTGTCGAAAAGAGAAATACATGTTCACGTGGGAGTGTGCTGGTCTGGGCTGGTTGGTACATCATTAGGTCGGGAACAAACAGCACATGGACTGGAGGAAGTCTGTTGTACTGACTTCGTCCCGTCGAAGCACTGTTAGTTCCCGTCTTAATGTTCATGTGATACAAGTTTTTATTATGCTTAATTTCATTTACTTTTACCATCATGGTTTCACAGCATTACAGAGGGGAGCACATGTGTCCACCATTGCACTGTTGGACAACGAGATATGCTAGGGCCGTTCAGAGGTAACCAGAATTAAAATCCTTACAACGGAAATAAAAACAACATTTTTGGGAATGCAAACTCGAAGTATTCCTTGCATACATTTACGTAACACAGTCATCATTTCGACAGGTGTCTAACTCTTGCGTCCTCTAGAATGAACCTTGTTGCTGTCGTAACCGGCACTGCATAATTTTTTCGTCGAACCGAGGAAAAGGTATCCACGAATCTAGACCATCGCTACCACCCTCTTTTTCCATGCGGAATCCTTAGGAGGCCTCACGCTATCCTTGAAGTGAGTGAGTGAGTGAGTAAAGACTGTAGTGGAAAAAAAGTCGCAGTTTCGTCGAAAAGGCGAAGCATTGATTGCGGCAGCAAATTATTGGATAGCTGTACGAAGTTAGGATAGTAGCTTTATCGGCCATATAAACTTGTAAACATATAGGCATACTAACTAAATGAACAGGCATGGTGTCACGCGCGCAGAAGAAAACATGGACACATGTCACTCAATGAGCGAGATGTGTTTTGTCCGCGCAAACTCGCTGTCAAAAAGTTGGAAAGAGCAAACGGGAAGCAGCAGCGAGCGATTTGACCTTCGTGCTGCCTTTCGCATCAACAAGAAATAAGCCGCGAAACCACAGCGCACGGCGGACTCTGTCACGCATCGTGGATTTCTTTCAAGATACAGCGGCCCGGGCGAGCGCTCGCGGGCACCGGCGCCGCTCCGAGTACAACACCCTCTCCCTACACTGTCACCGGAGCGGTGCGCGCGGCGAAAGACGGCGCGCTTCCTTCCCGCTTCCCTCACTTGCGTGCGCGAGATGGAGGTGCGATCGCCAGCTCGCACTCTTTCACTCGCACATACAGCATACGGCGCGCGGCAACAATTTTATCGCCCTTGCACTTTATAAGGAACCTCACGGCGACGGCGACGGCAGAAATGCGCTTGTAGTGTCCATATAATTTCTATTGCAATAAAAAAGTTACTAGGTATGTTGTGCTTCACTTAGGGATGTTGAATGTTTCCTTACGTGACATTTCGTTATGTAGCATAGGCAGCAGGGGTGCATCTCAACCGACTTACTATTCGCGCTTGAAGCAGCGCAAAATGCTTATTTCAGATACAGTCACCGACACACAGCGACCTCTGTTTTCAATCTTTAAACTCTGAAACATGATTTGGCGCCCACTTGTGCTCTATATAGCTGAAATATTTATACAGAATATTTATTTTTGGTCATTCTATTTCGCCTTGTACATGAGGCACAATTTACTATTATATATGCTATTTCGCGTCCCGAATTAAAGCTCGAGCACACACTCAGACTTGTTTCGCCATCTGAAAGCAACTAAAAGTTCAGGCAGACAAGCAAACGTCCGCCTAAAATTTATTGTTGAACGAAGCAAAAAAAAAAAAAAAAAAACAAAAAACAAAAAAAAAACATGGCAGTTCTGTCTCAAAATTCAAGTGACACATTAAATCGGCAGGGAGCTTAAAACGGGCATTTAAAGTTGTTTGCCAACTTACAATACCTCCTGGCTAACCGGCTGTTTTTTAACGCAGAGCTGTTAATGCCGAGCGTAATATGTATGTCGTAGACAAAACATGTGGGCCGATCCTGGCGGTACTGCAGAAATGGTCCAAGCGCAATGGCACATACCTCTGTAAACTAGCGAAGCTGAGCCTGGCTAAGTCTAGCAAAGCAAGGTTGGAATTCATGGATAGCCAATCGATAGCCAATCAACTCGATAGCTAATCGATAGCTAATCTATAATTGATCAATAATCAATAAATTCGGGAAAATCCTGGGGATGACTTGATAGTGCTTAGGCTAGCCCAAATACGTAGCCAATACCTTGCGATACTCAATCGATAGCCAATAAATAGCTAATCCAAAATCAATGAATAATAAAGAAATTCTGGAAAATGCTGGAGATGACTTGGTAGTGCTTTGCCTAGCCCAAAAGCGAGGACTAGCTAGGTGCCCATTAGCTCCGCTGTCTCTTTAGCATTGCGCCTCCAGTGCAAGCTACGCAAGTTTGTTTTTTCACTTTGATTCTTGAGAAACACTACCCTCTCGACGTACAATATGCGCCTTTGTTTCTTTCGTATTTCTCACGTGGTGGCAAGGAAAGAAAATTGTGGCAATTAACGTCGGGTAAAGTGAACTCCCTGAGTACCCAACCTATTTATTTATTTACATATTTATTTATTGACCCAAAGGGCCTTCGGCCTTACAGAAGGAAGTCGGCTGCTGAATAATTAACACGGGTGATATAAATAACGAAATTATGTAATTTATTTGCTGAATATGCAGTGCAAGCTTATTAAATAAACCTTGCACTGAACGTTGCACTAATAAACCTTGCACTGAATGTACAGTGCAAGGTTTATCAAATTGGGCACTTCAACACAGCCTAATTTAAGTAGCATGAAAACAATCAAGATTATTTCACACAAATGCTTGCTTTTAGACAAGCTTAGCTAATGTTTAAAAATGGTTATTTTTAATTTATACATTGCCAGCGGGAAGTTCATTAAATTCTTTTGATGTTCGTGGCCAACAGTGATAGTAAAAAACGTGTTACATGCCCAAAGTTTACCTTCATGCTGATGATAAATTCAGGGAGATGACTGATGTGGTCGTGACATGAATTTTGGAGGTCGATTACGGTAGTGATATCGCCGTACGAAACAAAACAAGTAGCAACAAGTAGCTTCATTTCAAGGTGCCAAGTTACTGCTGCAAAAAATCGCTTTTCTGAAGGTTTGGCGGGATGATCCACGTGGCGCGTTCGGTTAGCACAAGTGTAAGAAGTGCCTTCCTTTTCTCACAATGCTAGCAATCTATTACAACTTGTGCACATGCTCAGAGACGGAGATTCAATTATTTCCCTTAGAACAAGCAGCGGGATATACTGTACAATAAATTGATATTACATCACTAGGGACCGGATGTGTACGTACTACGAAAACTTTATTTGAGGCCGCTCTAACAGGCACTAAAGCTGTGCTTTATTGGGTATATAGGTACCGAATGTATTCCATTAGGCCTATGCATAAGCACAAATAATGAGAACTGCTACTGTGCAACTGAAGATAAATTATTATTTTCTCAGGAAACAAAGCCCACTTTCACTTTATTTTCTCGATATAAAGGAATGAGGCAAGCTTGGTAGGTTACAACATTTATCCGAACTTCAGTTTACCTGGGCACAACGAGAAATTTTGTGAAATAAGTGCACCATCTTAAGAGTTTCACGTTTTCTGTTGAACATTTATTTATTTATTTATTTATTTATTTATTTATTTATTTATTTATTTATTTATTTATTTATTTATTTATTTATTTATTTATTCAGTTACCTCACAGGCTCCCGAAGGAGTATTGCATGAGGGGAGGATAAAGGAAATTAGCAATTCACTCAGTATTGGTTTGTATTCTGAAAGAAACGCTCAACATCCACTGAAGTTTGGGGCACATACCAGTACTTCGAAACCTTCTATGATTGAACGTTCTCTGGGGTAGTAGAACGTTAGCTGGTCAAAAGTTTTGACAGTTCTTTCAGCACCGAAAAGCCGGGATTTTTGTACAATTCAGATTGAAGTTTCGAACTGACTCTTTCCGCGGTAAGTCCATCGCGGATTTTGGCGAACATTTCCTGAACATCTGAAATAAGCTCCACATTCTGGTTCAGTGTTGCGCCTGAGCATTCAAGTTTCTCGATGATGACGGCTAAAAACGTGAAATCAGTGCACAACTACGCTTAGTCACCTTAAAGTGTAATGAGCTATTCTCAAAGCGATGTTGTCGTCTGCTTTAAAGTTGTGAATGAGTGCATTTACGCCGGCTAGGTGTTTATAGTAAGACTCGGCTGCCTATAGCTAAGTTCCACAGGGCGTGATAACACTCTAAACAAAATAAGGCTTCACCAAAGCACATAAAAAGGCATTTTTAGGCTCTGAACATCTAATATGGGCATTAACATCCAAATAGGCATTTATAGGCACGGTAATATTGCACAAAATATCTCTAGACCCATAGTTCGTTCGTATATTATAACTATGCACGTTAAGGGTATAGGGCAAAACTAGGCATCTTGCCTAAATATCGGTCTCTATTTTTTGCACCGTATTTATGAGAACTGATTAGAAAACTCAAAATACGTTGTCTTATCACTTTGCTTATATATATACAGAGGAAGCACTGGCCAACAGTGAAAATTTCATGTGAGTTTGACATAATTATCGACAGTAAGAAGGCAGGGCAGGCAAATGTAAAAGTGGCGTTCTTCCCCTGCAAGACTACAAAATGAAGACCCATACATACCGTTGTCTTCATACCGAACGTAGGTGCACTTCGGAGTTGTCAAGATCCAAGCGTTAGCAATGTGTCACCGACTGAATGAAGCTGCTGCGCCGTTTCTCTCCTTATATACCAATGAAAAACCAAGGAGTGAGAGCGTAACTAAACTAGCACATGCCCGACAAATGAACTGTAGAGAGCCGTGAGAGTTACGTCACACTTATTCTGCGCGCTACGCTCTTTGCGGCGGCGACGATGCGTAACACATTTCGGAATCAGTGCTTGTGCTCGAGCACCCATATGAATTAAAGCGAAATCACTGACTGGGACGGAGCTGGCGTGGTGAACGTTTGATTACAGCCTTAGCTCTAACATATATAGTTGTACCGTACGTGTCAGTAAAAATAAAAGAATAAATAAAAAAGGAGTCCGCGACGCGGCTCTCGTGAACAACCACATGGGTGGCCAGCGCCATGCGCTGTGATGCGGTTGTTCTGTCTCACCTGTTAACGGGAGCAATACCTTTCGTTAGGAAAATAATGGTCGTCGCAAATTACCCACACGTCCTTGGTTGGTGCGATCAGCGGTATCGTATATGGGTGTTAAGCGGCATAAGTTTCGTAACAACCATTTTTTTTCGTCTACAACATTTCTTAAAAGTGGGTTAGGCATACTTCGTGCAATGCACTCCACTTTGTATGTTAGTCGATACAGACCCAGTAGCTTATTGATCTGATGCCAGAGCTGCGATGGCAATCCAATTGGGTCGGAAGGCAAAAAATGCTCCTGTATCGCATTTTCCGTACAAAATGAAGAATGCAGCAGACGGAATTACTAATTAGTCTCAATCCTGTTACTGTAGCGTCTCTCATAGCCTGCGGGCACACTTCATCTGTGTGCCGCATGTTACGCCTCTACCAGTTTCAATGCATTTACTTTTTTAGCGCTGACACTACAATACAGCGATATGCTGCTTTCACGTTTGCGTAGTTTCTTGTAAAGGAAATGTAGGCACGCGTGCCTAAAGCGCAGTGTCAGAATTGCAAACATTAAATGTTGGGCATGTCTCTGCCGAACATGGCATGTCTCTGCCGAGCATGTGCATCGGCAGGCACAGCGGAAGCTTGCCTTTGTGGTATGCCATTACCTATGGCTTTGCGGGAACACGATCAGAATCCACGCGGAGAAGTTGGGGATGGAGTTACTGTGCTGTTCTTCTGCCGTGCGCATTATGCCGTTTGATACGGATTCTCACCCACCAGCTCCACCTCGGACGGGGCATGTGCGATTGGGCCAGTGGTCGTGTTATCCTTTATATTCGCTACGCTCCTCATGACTTCCGGAGACATGCTACGTCACGACACACAAGTCGGGTCAGCTTCTTTTGCGGTCTCGGTGTGTCGACCGGTGGGTCTCTGCAGCCGCATGCTCGGTGGCCGTGTTGGGTGCTGCCACCTGAGGCACGAAGTAAGTGCGAGCAATGATCGTCGGCATCATGTCCGCTAGCTGTTTTCCTTTCATTTTGATTTGTCGTACATTTTGTTTTTGTTCGTTCTTATTTCGGGTATCTGGGTGTGCGTTGGAATTTCCCGGTGCAAAGTGGTCGACGAAAGTCCAAAGAACTTCACACGTTCCTCTCTCTCTGTTCCGTGAATAGAGCGTTGTGATGGTCCCAATCGGTCAAACTTCCCTCGCGTACTGCATCCGTCCCACTCAGCACCATGGGAACGCTATTCACTTCGAACGCAGAAGTCCCATGCCTATTCGTCAAATGTAGAAGTGCCTGTTCCAATAACACTATCGTACTCCTTCAAAGCCTCTCTGAAAGTACGGACTATGTCATACTTGAGTTCTTCCGTCACTTCCTATCGCACCGCTGCCACCAAAAAGTGCCACGACACAAAATAACAGTAAGGCTAACACGGGTTTTATAAACGCATAGAGGCTTCGTAGCCACTCATTCTGCCCGCTGTCATCTTCGTTTAAAGCGAAATTTTCACGCCGAGTTACAGGCACTTTTTCTTACTTATCTGTGCTCTAACGCCGAACGCATTTAACCCTTTAACTCGCAAGATGAGAAAGACTTGTCCTATAATGTTTAATCGCTTTATTTCTTCTTTATTTTGCTCTAGTATACGTACCAATTGAAATAATATTCAACGGTTTCTCTTAAAAATAACCTAGATACAGTAGGTCAAAATTATTGTTGACCAGGTGGTGAAAGGTACATGTACGGTCCAAAACTGGTCCCTGGTACTTGCTTTGGCAAGGTGAACGGGTGTTCTTGAGATGTACCTTTATGGAGTTAAGAAATAACAGCTTGCTTAAGAAAGAAAAAAATCGCATTGGCGAGAATATGGCCCGCACGTGCGCGAAGAAGATAATGACGAAGCCTTTTGGATATGTGACAAATAAATCTGCTGCTGCTCACGCTCGACATTTTACTGAATGCAACTGTTGAGCAGGTACAACAATAAAGGTAAATTGATAGGCACAGTCTAATATTTATATTTGCCTAGCTTTTGCAGATGCTTTTGTTCGGTCAACAATACTGTTGAGCTATAAGGTAAATGGTTAACGGGATGGCGCCATCTAGGAGCTGTGCAGCGAAATGGTTTACGAGTTTACCGTTTCGAGCATAGACGTTCATACAATAATTGCTAGAGGGGACTATGGCGTTAGTGTCCACGGGAGCTTGAAGCAGGGCGACTCAGGTTGATGGTTAGTGCATGGATTTCCCTCAACTTCGTCCTTCTCAGGCTTCAAATGGCTTTGTAACTTAGCAAGGCCACGATTTCCAATAAAGTACGGTGCTATTGAATGTACATTATTATAATTGTCCAATGGCACGTTTCCGCGGTATAGGGTTCAGCGGTGGATGGCTGCCATGTACTTGATGGAGTGCGGGACTGCGTTTGCGTCGAAGGTGATTAAGAAGGAGTAAGTCTTTTCCATGCGTCAGGCTGCTAGTATGGTGTACTCCGGATTTATTCTGACCAAGTCTTTGATAGAGCTGCGTTGGGGTCTCGTCGTCATAGGCGTTTGTGAGGACTCCTCTGGTAGCCCCCGGTGGGGGTGCCATGTAATTCGCGCCAGGGTATGTTTGGTCTCCAATTGCGAGGGAAATTAGCTTCTTGAGAGTATCGGTTGTTGGGAAGTGTGTTGTTGTCATGGTGAAAGTATTGTTGGTGGGGTGGGTGCGCAGGCAGAAGTCGTCTGGTAGAGTGATTTGGAGCTGGGTCTGCACTGCCTTCCTAAGTCGAGGTGTTGGGACGTCTAGAATTCATAGTTCACGTCGCGGGCGAACGACCACTCGAATAGCGTTGGGTGGGAGTGGTGGCAGCTGCTTGCTACGCTGCATTGTGTGGCAACGAAGTAGTCTAACGTTGCTGTGAGGCCCGTCTCTTTGGTCGCAGGAGGTAGGCGGGCCGGCGTCTTACCGCTGCGGGTGGCGGCTGCTGCGTCATGCACCGCGTTCCTGGCGTTCGGGTTAGCTGCCTCGGAAGTAGCGTTGCCCCAGTGGTGAGGTGGTTTCGGCGAACTGGCTGGTCGGGAGGCGTAGGCTTTATACAGCACTGGTGTCCAATCGTCCCACTGGAGCTCTTGTGCGGTTATGGTGTGGCCTTCAACTAATTGTTACTTACATCACAACGGCAGTCGTCGCCGGCGGTGTCGGCGGAGAGGCAGAGTCCGGGTGAGGCTTAACTGGGCAGCTGAGCGTCTGGGTCCGATAATCGTTCTCAGCCCAAAAAAGGTCGGATTTCGCCCGGAATTGGCGGTTCCCTGTCTTCCTTAGGCACTTAGGTCGCTTCTCGAGCAGATTAGTGGCCGTAGCAGCACGTACCGTTTGTCGGAGCCGACGTTGCAGGCATCCGCTCGCGTTGGCCCCTACGCGCCGTCCAGTTGTGTGCGTTGTTTGTGCGACCGGACGCAACCGCTGTCAAAACGCTGGCTACGTGACGAACGGCTAAACGCTGTTGTCGACACTGTTACGGGAGGAAGACGCGTCCAGGTAACGGGCGAGTGCGGACGCATGCAACATCGGCTCCGTGAGACCAATGCTGCCCTTCTGGTAAATTGTCATCTCGTTTCAAGAAACTTGCCGTGTAGCTACCCGAAGGTGAGTGGAAGTCACTCACCAAGTTTGGCGAACATATCGTCCAGCAAACGTGACTTATTGGACAGAGAAGACCGACACGCCGTACAGGCCGCGCCATGCCAGGCGCGAGTCCTAGCTTCGCGAATCACCGGCAGCCCACGATGATGGAAGTAAAAGTCGAAGGAACTACCCTCCGAGAAGAGGACTACGACCCAGCAGACTGGACTAAGATCATCGGAACCTATCAAGGCAAGTCCCAGTCAAAAGCCCAAACGGAAGATACAAACGAGGTACGCGGAAAACAGAAGGCATCCGACAGGGGCGTAGCCAGAAATTTTTTTCGGGGGGGGGGGTTCATCGGCCCGATGAACCCCCCCCCCCCCCCCCCGAAGCGTCTGCTTTCCTCTACGTGACGTGATCGATAATAAATATCGGTAGTTTAAGCACCCTCTATGTATGTATATCAAAGACATGGGACCCCCCCCCTCCCCCCTCGCGTGTGTGTGTGCTAGAGCACTGCACGGGCTCGGGCTTACCCGAAAGCCCGGGCCCGTGGGCCGGGCTGGGCCGGGTAGAACTGTTTTTTCACGGGCTCGGGCTGAGCTCGGGCACGGCGTGTGCTTTTTGACCCGGGCACGGGCCGGGCTCGGGCTTTCTGGTCGTGTGCATGTAACGTGCAGTGAGTTATTCTCGGGCGACTCAACTCTGAAAAACATTATTTTTCGGTCTCGGGCCGGGTTCGGGCCGGTTTAGAGTCGGGCTCGGGCCGGCCTCGGGCCGGCCTCGGGCCGGCCTCGGGCCTAAGGTAAAGGGGTGGCGGGCCGGGCCGGGCGGGTAACGTAGATTATTTCCGGGCCCGGGCCGGGCCCGGGTCTCGCCATAAAAGTTTTGATCGGGCTCGGGCGGGCCACCCAACGTAATAACGGGCCCGGGCCGGGCCCCGGCTGAAAAAATCGGCCCGTGCAGGGCTCTAGTGTGTGCTTGCGAAGAAATTAAGTAAAAAGTAATGTAAGCTCAGTAAAATACAGTAAGTACGACAGGTACAGTGGGCGTTTGGAGCAACCGTCTCTCATCGCGCCACTGAATGGACCAGTCTTCGAAAACGCATCATTGAGACGACCCGCCCGATCGGAGAAGACATCATTAATTGTTAATCTCCGTTAAGCGTAGATGGCGTCGTCCTCGTCGGGGCGAAGTGAGTTTCACAAGTCAAGGACGGCTATACACGTGAAAATGCACGTGTGACCATGCAGGCTATATACCTACTCCCATAGCAATAGCTTGTTCGCTGCGTCTTTGCGCTAGAAAACTGAAATACGCGCAAAAACGAGTAATGCTTTTTTTACGAAGCTTTCGTCGCCTTGCATTTCCTGCGGCAAGTGCATGGGCCGCTGTGTTTTCCGCTGTGTGCTAGCGTGCAGCCGTCATTTGCATTTACGTCAACAGATTCAGAATTGTACAGAATATTTCACCGCACTGCATAGTTATGGCATGTGTACGCATTTTAAGTAGTGCGTGCGAGTCATTTCTGCTTCACTTAGGCCGGTGCAAACAGGAAGCGGCCTTGTACATCACAGAATCTCGACTGATTGGTGTACTAGTGATGCAGGAATGAACTCCGGTCTTGTTCAGTGCATAGTGCACATAATCAATTTCTCAGGACGCGTGAACTCCGACGAGAACTGTCAGCGCCTGCAACAAGAGTTTACTTACGCTGTACTGCGCACATGTAATCCATGCTTGTCGGCTGTCTGTTTCGTGCATTCTGTTGCGAGTCGGTGGAATTTCACTGCTGGCATCAACCCTTTGGTGTGTACATTGCTGGTTTAGGATTCCACAACACAACAGCAACTACCAGCCTTTCGTAATTGCTGGTTTGAGATTCAGCAACACAACAGTAACTACCAGCCTTCCGTAGGGGCGCAATCGCAAACGAGAGACGTTTTGCGCTGCAGACTATAACAGGCGGCGAGCCCAATTGGTCTCGGACCGATTTTTTCGCCATGGCGAAGCGGAAACGTGGCGGAAAGTCGTTCTGCTCGACCGGAAGCTACACTAGCATGTAAGCTTCCGGTCGTAACATTGAACATGGCACCGAAAGTGGAGGCTGCAATGCTGATCGACGCGATCAAGAACCACCCCTTGCTCTACGACAAGAGAAGTACTAAAACGTACTGTCAGCAATACTCGCGATAGTATTCAACTTCGCGCGACCGGAGGCGCGGCAACGAAGCCAACGGAGTCGCGTGACCCAACTTCTCGCGCTTTTGCAAAGCCAGGCGAACCCACCACCGCCGTTTCCGAGGTTTTCTTGTCTTCCGTTTATTCATTGTCCATTTCTAGAAAACAAGTAGGTAGAAGTATAAAAGCCATTTCTTCTTCCACTTCCATGACAGACAATAGTTAGACAGATTCCTCGTTGGCGCTCCATAATTCTCCTCGCACGTGCACGGTATGTTGCAGAAGTCGCGGGGTGCTTTTCTCGTCGCGACGATAGATTGGGAGCGTAGGTCTCACGTATAGGACGCGCAGGCTTCGGCGAGCCTCAACACAAAGGGCCAGCCCGGGTTTTAGCTTTGGTGTTCCCGTTGCCACTTTCGTGTCCTGGAGGCGCCGAAAATAATACGAAATGATGAAATGTTATTACAACTTGTAAATAAAAGCTATTAACGAAATATAATCACGCCTAGGCAGCAACCTGTGACACAGCGCTACCGCGCCCGTGTGAGGAGAATTGCAGAACGCCAACGAGGAATTTACCGAAGGTCGCAGATGACACGCGAAATTGCGCAAGATGATCACTTTTGATGACGGGTGGGTCAGTGAATGAACATACCGCTCCAAATAATGCGATAATGAGCGCCACCACGCCGACAAACGTACGCAGACTAGATGGATGTGGACGAAAGCGGCAGCGGCGGCCGCGGTGGTAGCAAAACAAATGTGAACTTGGACATGCGCGGAAAAGATTTTCCGGCCGCTTTGGCCTTTCCGGCCGCTTTGGCCTCTCCACCCGCTTGCCGCTTCCCAAGTGTGAACGTAGCCTTATTCAGCCTGTTTTGCCACCTAAACGGGCGGATTTTTGCAAGATTTTGCCGCTTCCGCCAGCTTCGAGACCAAGTTCCTACGCGAACGCGGCCTAACCGGCACCTGAAGGGAAGCGGCGGAAATGTATACCGGAAATTTCGACCACCTGGGCACTTTAACGTGCACCTAAATCTAAGTAAACGGGCCTCGAGCATTTTCGCCTTCATCTAAAATGCGGCTGCCGCATTTGTTGCTTCATTTGTTGCGCATTTGTTGTTTCAGAATGCGGCCGCCACATTCGCGCCCAAAACCTCACAGAGTGTCAAGGCCTTGACAAACACCGTGACAGTTTTTTTCCATATGCAGACATGATTCCCTGTAAATTACCAACCCAAACGGAAGTGCCCAGGAATGAAAATGTGAAAGTAGCACCGGTTTCTTGAAATATGTCAGCGCGAAGCGACGAGAGCAAAGGGTGGGTTAGTAAGGGGGGGGGGGTGCAAAAAATTTCGGGGGAGTTTGAACCCCCCCAACCCCCCCCCCCCCCCCCCCTTGGCTACGCCACTGGCATCCGAGGAACGCACCGAAACGCTCCCCGCGTCGACGTGGCGTCCGACGTACCGCCCGTACCCGGCGCACTTGCGTGCAACGCAGCAAGTGAAGCGCAAAAGTCGCCAAATGGCTCCACTGCCACAGCATGCGATTAAGGTAGTTTTCCGCTCACAGGGAGGCCTATTCTTACCCAACATACAACCGCAGCTGCTGCTCCGCTGCCTCTGCGAAGCGGCGAAGATACCGATGGGAGAAGAAGTGCAACTACGCGTGCACCCAATGAACAACACGTGCACAGTAGCCACCACTAACCAGGAAGCAGCCCTTAACCTGGTTAAAATCAGAAGCATTACCCTAAACGCAAAAGCGTATGGGATGGCAGCGTACATAGTCCCTGCAGCGGACACAGTAAGAAGCGTGATATCGAATGCTTTTTGGGATGAAACGGAAGAAGAGCTTCTGCAAGATCTACAAGCGAGAAATCCGGAAACAGGCATTCTACTAGCAAGATGCATGGGCAAGTCTAAATCCATCCTTATAACCTTTGCCCAGGGACCCATCCCCCGTAGAATCATCTACTATGGGGGAGTACACCTGTGCACGCCATATAGGGCGCGACCAGAGGCCTGCACGAACTGTCGCACCCCAGGACACAGATATGATGTGTGTCCAGAACCGAAAATACCGAGATGTCCAAGATGCGACGAAGATCACGGCGAAGACAGAACACGTCAGTGCGTGCCCCGATGCATTCTGTGCGGCGGAGAGCACCTTACAGGAACAGGATGATGTAAAGCAACGAAGCGACAACAAACAACGAAGCCACCGGTAAACAGGGAAACAACCGGAAGACGCCAGCTACACCCAGAAGATTTTCCAACATGGAATCCATCAGCCCCCCCCCCCCCCCCCCCCGAAGGCCCCCGAGGAGCTCATATGGGCAGAACGAATCGTCCGCAAACCAGACCCCCGGGACAAGGAGATGATCCGTCTTCGAGAGGAGGTAAGAAGCTTGCGACAGGCGATCACCCAACCCCACCCATCACCCATCACCCAAACCATCATCCAACCCTCACACCCACCCACTGATCACCATTTACCCCTAGACACCCAGAGTTCATCTCCCGCAGAAACCTCAACCTCCACCCCACCTACAAAAAAGAAAAGAAAAGACGTTCCTCCGCCATCAGCCAAAACAACAGAGCTGGAGCAATCAGACAAAACAGCTGAGATGGAGGCTCAGTTTGAAGCCAAACTTGAGGCAAAATTAACAGCGAAACTAGCACACTTCCAACAGCAGATGCGCGATGAATTTCAGCAATTCCTAGACAAGCGTATGCAAACACTCGAGGCTGGATTCCCAACTCTCGAAGCTCGGATCGACAGCCTCATTGACGAACGCTTCAAAATTTTAGAGAACAAGCTAGATACCTTCTGTACCCAGCTCAGGACACAGATGGGCCTAATGGTGGTGGAGGCAACCAACCAAATGCAGGCGGTGCCCCTACCCCATACCACTCATCCCTCCTCCACTTCCCAAACTTCTGGGCAGCAAAATGGCAGGTGATTCAACTAATTCTAAGACTCCTCCCCTTTTAAACTCTGGCACTGGAACTGTCCCAGCATACGCCGTAAGCGAGAAGCGCTAATTCAACTCATACTAAATGAGGAACACCCACCAGACCTAATTCTGCTACCGGACCCTAAAACAAGCATATCGCTCCCAGGATATACTGCTTATCACTCACCAAACGATGCTACTCCGGTTCTGTCCACCTTTATCAAGCGGTTCATAAGGCATAAGCAACTTTCATTCTCCCACATGGTACAAAATGTAGTCCTTGAAGTTATCCCACTCGACATTCAACAGGATTCCTTACTCATCGCCAATATATATAATCCGCCGAGTATGGCAGCAAGGCGCTGCGCTCACCTAATAGCGCAAATTACTGCAGCTGCAAATAAAACACCAATAATAGTGGCCGGAGACTAATTGCGCGCACATTGATTGCGGATACCAGAGAACTTCTGGCAGAGGGGAGGTTCTCATGACACAAGCTAAACAGTCCCAGCTCACGGTGTACAATGATTTCGACTGCCCCACCAGACAAGGTACAACAGGAATGATGGACACAAGTCCGGATCTCACGATGGGCAGACGCATCCACAACCTTCAATGGAATAGCACAACACATACTTTAGGCAGTGACCATTATATTGTCGAAGTTCAAGTCTCAGGTCCCCAAGCGTCTCGAAAAAGAATAGAGCATAAATTAATCAACTGGGATAAATTCTGAAAACGGCGGGAAACAAACCAACAAACAGGGCCGGTGGATGCGCTAACCTGGACAGCACAAGTCCTTGAGGACCAAGCGGCGTGCACCAAGGAATATAGCCCAGAACAGCAAGTCCCAGTTATGGACTCAAAATTGGCGCATATGACAGAAGCGCATGAAAGTCTCATGAAAACATATGCTAAGCAAAAACGCAACAAGAAGCTCCAAAGCAGGATATCTGAGCTGGCACAGCAAATTCAGGATTACAGCCAACAACTTTGTAGATAGAATTGGCAGCAGATATGTGAGGGTCTCAGAGGCAATCTCAGTACCGCTCGAGCGTGGCATCATTTAAAACATCTAATTGATCCCATGAAAAGTAAACAACACACTAGAAATCTTGTCGCTCGACTAACACACAACCATAAATACGACACGCAGGCGCTACTACAGAAACTTAAGAGCCTACACACCTCGCCGGGAACTTCCACTCCACTGCCGGATTTCGCCGGCCCACCAAATAATGAACTAGACAGGGACATAACTATAAAAGAAGTCCGAGCAGCACTTCATAGACTCAGCAACACCACGCCAGGCGAAGATCGCATAACAAACGCCGCTCTTAGAAACCTAGACAATTCCCTGCAAGAACTTACCGGTATCTTCAACAAGCATTGGCAGAGCAGCGCACTGCCAGAGGAGTGGACACATGGAAGGGTCATACTAATACCGAAACCTAACAAACCAGTTACCCCCGAAAATATGCGGCCCATTTCCCTTACCTCCAGCCTAGGCAAACTCTTTGAGCAAGTCATCCTAGCTGGATTGCACGGTCACATGGAAGACACTGGTCAATACCCACACTCAATGATTGGTTTCCGATCGGGCTTATCCACGCAAGATGCCATGCTGCAACTCACAAGAGCTATTCTGGACCCCCTCATACCTGCGCACACTAAAGCGGTACTGGCGATTGACCTCAAAAAGGCTTTCGACAACGTCACGCACGAGGCCATCCTAAAGGCCATGATAGACCTAGGAGTTGGCTAACGAACATAAAACTACATAAAGGCTTTCCTGCAAAACCGAACGGCCAGCATGTGCGTAGACAACCTTCGTACACGCCACTACACACTAGCGAACGTAGGCAGACCGCAAGGCTCAGTGCTGTCCCCATTCCTTTTTAACGCAGTACTTATTCCGCTCGCACGGAAGCTACATCAAATTCCCCATCTTGACCATACCCTGTACGCGGATGATATCCCCCTGTGGACTACATATGGATCGGACGCGCAAATCGAAGAAACACTGCAAACAGCCGCAATGGTAATACAGGAAGAGGTCACCAAGGTAGGCCTCACCTGCTCACCGGAAAAATCTGAACTTTTGTTGATCCCGCCAAAGGGTAGAACGTATCATACTCCTATTAGAATCTACCTACAGGATAGGGTGGTCCCACAGGTCCACACCATTCGAATCGTTGGCCTCTTCCTGCAACAAGATGGGAGAAATACCGAAACCATCAAACGCCTAAAGAGCATGCTAGCAGCTACCACGCAGCTAATACGCAGAGTAACAAATAAAGCTCACGGCCTGCGGGAAGAAGATACTCCGCGAGTAGTACAAGCGTATACCATGAGTAGAGTACTGTACTCTACCCCCTACCTCGACCTCAATATAACCGAAACCCAAACAATAAATTCTATAATCAGACAAGCTACCAAGGCTGCGCTCCGCCTGCCCAAAAGCACCAGTAACGAATGACTGGCGGAGTTAGGCATGCATAACACCATACAAGAACTAACCGAAGCACACCTACACGCACAATATCTCCGACTAGCCAGTACCTCTACCGGGAGGCATATACTTTCAAAACTCGAAATTCGCATCCCTGCTAATCATGACTCCCTAAAAGCCCTTCCTACGGAAATTCGTCAAACGCTACGCATTCGACCGCTCCCTCGTAACATGCACCCCGACCGAAACCGCGAGCGGCGGAAAGCCAGAGCAGCAGCCCTTCATAAACGGTACGGCGATGAACAGAGCGCAATATGGGTAGATGCTGCATGCGATCAGCACGGAGCCACAGCGGTTGCTTACACACTGAACACACCTTCATTAATAAAGGAACTACCCCAGGGAACAGACCCAGAGGAAGCGGAAGAGATCGCTATAGCGCTAGCGCTCGGCAGCTCCAGTGCTACCTACATCCTGAGTGACTCTAAAACTGCACTGCTAAATTATGCTAGGGGCAGAGTTCACCCTGCCACCTTCCACATACTGACCCAGAACCCCCCCCCCCCCCCCCCTTCTCCCGCAGCGCTGAGCTCATCTGGGTGCCCGCGCACTCGGGAAACCCCGGCAATGAGGCCGCCGATTCTTTAGCCCGAGGGTCGAGAAACCGGGCACAGGCGGACCTCATGGGGGGTTTCTCGAGGGAGCGTGCGTGTACCTTCGCTGAGCTCATCGCGAATGCTCGCGCCGAGAGGCAAATATACCCACCGCCCCACTCTTCCCTCACTACCAGGGAGCAACACCTGTGGCGCCGTCTGCAAACGCGCACCCTACCTACCCCATCCCTCCTCTCCCACTACAGACCCATCCCACCTTCCTGCTCTCTGTGCAATGCGCCGAAAGCAAACCTCACCCACATACTCCTGGCCTGTCCGGCTTCTCGTCCCCCTGGCGGCCCGACACCACTCCAAACCTGGGAGGACTGGGAGACCTCACTGCGCTCCGCGGACCCGGCAATGCAGAAGATCGCCGCCATCCGGGCTGCTAGCGTCATGGACATGTTAAACATGAACGTTTGAGTGCAGTGGGGTCGCGCGGGGACCCAGGGGACCTGGGAGGTCCCAAATGCCCTGTCGGAATAAAGTTTTTTCCTCCTCCTCCTCCTGTTAGGGGAGAGGCGAGCGAGAGCTCAGAGAGTGTCGGCGGCAGAGGCCGGCAGGGCTGCGCGCATGCGCCGCAGTGGGCGAGCGGGCAGAGAGAGAGAGATTGTTGTTGTGAAGAAGAAGAAGAGGCGCTATTTTCTGCAGCCCTCTAGGGAGCACGACTCAGCGCCTTGGAGAGTGGGCACGCACACGCACAGTCTAGAGTGCCACGATGCCCTAGGGACTCGCCCACGACTCCCCTTCTACTGGTAAATCGCATTTGCTCTCCGCCGTGCGTTCGCTCCCCTTGAAAGCGCTCGTCCCTCGTCCTCGCGCGCTTTCACTCGCACATAAGGTGCGTTTCCTCGCCGTCGCGCGCATTTACTCGCACATACAGCATACGGCCAATGAGAGTTTTTTAGATGCGGAGCATCTTATAGCGGCGGCCTGTCCCGCGGCGTCGTTGGCGTCGGCGTCGGCGTCCGTCCGCACCTCTCCTCATTCTCCCCACGCCCGCTGTGCGATAACGCCTCTCTCCTCCTCTCCCCCTCTCCACGCCATCTGTTCGATAACGCGCTTCTCCCTCCGTGTCTTCATCCGTCACCTGTGCAATAGCGCGCGCATGCGCGCCTCTCTCTCTCCTCGTCCTCTCCGCGCCAGGTGCTTATATAAACCCGGTGCATGCGCCGCTGCCTCAGTTGCTGCTTCAGTTTAGTCACGCTGCGCCGTCCGATGCGCTGAATGGACGCCAACGAATCTGTCAACGAACTGTCTGGCACATCTTCAAACAGCAGCAGCCAGTTCATTAACAGAACCGCGAGCACCTCTGAAAACAAGACTGCGCAGGGAAGAGCTGCGACGCAGAACGTAAACGTCGGCGACGCGCAGCGGATCCAGATTCAGTTTGCCAACGCGAAGCCACTTCGAAACGTCAGCGTCGAGCAACGGATTCCACACTTCGAGAACGCGAAGCCGCTTCGAAACGTCAACGTCGAGCAGCGGATCCTGAGCTTCGAGAACGGGAAGCCGCGTTGGTTCGTGAACGTCGAGCAGCAGAACCTGAGGTTCGGGACCGTGAAGTTCAACGTAAACGTACGAAGCGAGCGGCGGAACCCGACCTTCGAGAACGGGAAGCAGCGTCGGTTCGAGAACGTCGAGCAGCAGAACCTGAGGTTCGGGACCGTGAAGTTCAACGTAAACGTACGAAGCGAGCGGCGGAACCCGACCTTCGAGAACGTGAAGCCGCGTTGGTTCGTGAACGTCGAGCAGCGGATCCTGAGCTTTGGAAACGTGAAGCAGCGTCGGTTCGAGAACGTCGAGCAGCAGAACCTGAGGTTCGGGACCGTGAAGTTCAACGTAAACGTACGCAGCGAGCGACGGAACCCGACCTTCGAGAACGTGAAGCCGCGTTGGTTCGTGAACGTCGAGCAGCGGATCCTGAGCTTCGGCAACGTGAAGCAGCGTCAGTTCGAGAACGTCGAGCAGCAGAACCTGAGGTGCGGGACCGTGAAGTTCAACGTAAACGTACGAAGCGAGCGACGGAACCCCAAGTTCGAGAACGGGAAGCCGCGTGTAAACGTCAACAACGAGAGGCTGCTCCCGATGCTGCACGCGACGCGCGAACGCCGTTATAACGACCACGATGCTCCACATCAGCCCATGGTTTCCCTCGGGAAGATGGTGTAATTTTTTTTCTATTACTGGAGAGAGAGAATAAACATCTTTAATGTCTAAATGCAGCTTTGGAGAGGCGTCCTCATTCCAGAATGCCTTGAGCTCGGGCCGCGTCCTGGGCCGTCGCAATCAGCCGTTGCTGATCTTCGAGGTCGGAGCTGGCCAAGGCTCTCTCCCAAAGCTCGTTGGTGTGGTAAGGGTTCGGAGGATTGAGTGGTGCCTCTCTGCAGCCCCCTACTATGTGCCTGAGGGACCCGGGCTCTGCGCAGAAGCGGCATTGCGGAGAGAATTGTGTAGGGGCTATGAGGTGGTTTCTGGTTGGGTGGGGGAATGTGTTAACCTGTAGAGCTCGGAGGAATCGCTCCTGCTCTCTAGGTAGTGACTTGTGTGGGGGTGCATATGTTCTGCGGGTTAGCTTGTAGTGTTGTGTGATGTCTTGGTATGAGACTAGAGGGTGCATACGCTCCGGTTCAGATTCCTCGGCGTCGGCTCGGTGGGTCAAATCTCGAGCCACGTGGTTGGCGACCTCGTTGCCAGGAATGCCGTGATGAGCTGGCGCCCTGATGATTATGACTGATCTGGTTGATGGCTTTTGATTTATTATCTTGAGCGTAGTGGCATGAATTCTGCCGCTAGCGAAGTTGCGGCACGCCTGTTGGGAGTCGGAACTATGACTTCAACCTGTGTTTGGGAGAGCGCGAGGGCTATGGCCGCTTCCTCGGCTTGGAGGGGATTGTATCCGGTGAGCGAAATGCTGCTCCGATGTTTTTTGTTGACGATTACGGTGGCTGTTGTGGCTGCGCGTCTGGGGTAAGACCCCGCATCCGTGTAGGCTGTAGAGGGCAAAGTCCCGTATCGCTTGTGTATGGCCCCAGCCCGGGCCTCCCTTCGCTGTGCGTGGTGCACTGGGTGCATGTTGCGAGGTAGAGGAGGTACGGTGATGTTGCTCCGGATGGCATGGGGTAAGCTAACAGTCTGAGGCGGCGGATGGCTGAGAGGAGCAGATAGTCCCAGGCGTAAGAGGATGGACCTCCCCGCTTCCGTAATAGCCAACCTTGTTCGCTGGCTGGATAAATGTGCCTCGATCAGCTCCTCGGCCGTGTTGTGCACGCCTAGTCGTAGTAGGCGTTCTGTGGACGTACTGATCGGCAGGCCCATCGCCTGCTTATATGCCTTTCTGATCATTGTGTTGATTTTTGTGAATTCCGTTGCGTTCAGTAGTGCGTTCTATTACTGGACGCGACCATCGAAAGGTGAGCCCTTAACTGCTTCGCTCTTTAAAAAATAGACCTACGCAAGTCGGCGCCTTGGAGTTTGATCGTGCGGTGCGAGTAAGTAGCGCAGTGAAAGAGAGAGGGCAGCGCCAATGCTTGTTCGGTGCAAGCAGCTACATTTGGCGTGTGCATCGCTATCGCTGACATTCGACCGCTTCTCAGCCAGCCGAGTCAAGCTGAGCCACTTGCATTTCACGAGATAGTGGCTATGTTTACATGAGCTCGACATGAGCGCGTCGAGTCATAAATCTGACTGAGTAAGCCCGAGGTGACCGCGTTGGCGTGAAGTCGCTTCTCGCGGGTCTGGACAGCGGCGACACGAAGCTTTGGGCCGAGACATCAACCTGGTCGAAAATGGCGTCTAGTTCGCACAGCTGTTTACAACAGCCCTATTTCATAGCTCTTATTTATTTATTTATTTATTTATTTATTTATTTATTTATTTATTTATTTATTTATTTATTTATTATACCTCAAAGGCCCAAGAATTAATGGGATATTACATGAGGGATGGGCTTAGTTTAACAAAACTGTGATTCGAGAGCAGCCTTGAAGTGATGTGCGTCGGAGTGGTGCGTGACGTCGACAGACAGAATGTCCCCCCCCCCCCCCCCACCCCAGTCCCTTACGGTTGTCACAAAAAATTTATCGTAGATGGGAGGTAGTCTGCGCCGGAGGAGGATAGACGACTTTTCTGTGGTTAATGCGGCTGGACTAACGATGAGCTGGCAATATTGTGACGCAGCAGTTATCAAGACGTTTATTACACGTCAGATATGCGACGAGCCGACCACACCCAAAGTACAGCTACATTTGGGGCTTTCCAGAGAAAGCCCCAAAAGCGACGATGAAGAACCCTAGTGAACCTCACGTGATGATGATCACGTACAGATGACAATTAACAGCTTAAAAATACCCACACTAATTACCCCCCGCGCGTGAGTGGCAATCCTGGCCGCAATTCAAGGGGACGGAGAACGCCTCGTGAAAGGCTTCATACGGGAAACGTGGACAATCTCAGCAGCGCGACAGCAGAGGTCACTGGAACAATAACAAGTGCCACGCGATAGTTAACCGAAGAGGTTTCCTCCTAGACTTTGTAGGGACCGATGAACCGAAGCTGGAACTTGTCATACAAGGCAGGAGTACGAACTGGTGTCCAGAGCAGCACTTTCTCGCCAGGGTGGAAGCATAAGACGCGATGAGAGGCGTCGTAATGCTGCTTGTGGTATTGTTGCCGTGCTTCGGTGTTGATGCGGGCGAGCTGGCGACAACGCAGAATGCGGGACACATATTCATCCCAGGAGGATGGACATCGATTGACAGTCAGCGCGAAGAAAGATACGTCAAGTCAGGAAGAGGGCCAACGACCATAGAAAAGGTAGAATGGCAAGTAACCGGTCGTGCGTAGAACGGCGGTATGATACGCAAAAGTCACGAATGGTCAAAATTGCGTCCCAGTTTTTGTGATCTGGTTCGATGTACATGGCTATCATCTCTGATAGCGTGCGATGAAATCGCTCTGTTAGGCCTTTGGTTTACCGGTGGTATCTCGAGGTAGTTTTGTGGGTGGTTCCGTAGGCCCTCAGTACTTCGTCTACGAGGTGCGAGAGGAATGCTTTTCCACGGTCGCTCAGGATGACGCGAGGAGCACAGTGACGCAGTACTAAGGCTTGAAGTATGAATGCAGAAACTTCCGAGGCTGAGGCAGAACTCACACATGCTGCTTCGGCGTGGCGTGTCAAGTGGTCAACGGCTGTCACAATCCATCGTTTACCGATGACAGTCAGAGGAAGAGGACCATACAGGTCAATGCCAACGACTTCAAATGGTTGCGACGGACACGGAACCGGTTGCAGTTGTCCGCTTGGGGCTGATGTAGGGAGCTTTCGACGCTGATAAAGGGCGCAGGAAGCGAGATACCTGGCTACAATGGCGTACAAGCGGGGCCAGTAGAAGCGACCTTTGATGCGGTCATAGGTTTTCTGCAAACCTATGACCGCATACGTTTCCTATAACCTATGAAACCTGTAGAAAAACTATAACCTGTGACCGCATGGTCATAGGTTTTCTGGAAACCAAGGTGACCAGAAGTCATGTAGTCGTGACAAGCCTGCAGGACATCAGTACGTAGAGAACGAGGGTGGACAGGAGCCCAGCGTTGACCATCAGGGTGATAGACATGGCGGTACAGAACACGGTTGTCAATCTTAAATTGCGTCAGCTGTCCACGAAGGCGGGCGTTAGACGGGCGCGAAGCTCCTCGAAGGTGGTCTATGATGCGCCGACAGTAAGAGTCAGCAAGTTGGTGAAATTGGAAGAATCTGTTGTCGCCTGGAGGCATCTCGTATACAGTGGCCAACGAGAAAGCACGTGAACAGGGATCGTGGCGAAGCTTGTCACGCAAGGAAGTAGGAGGACCATTGCATGGTGTCGCAGGAAGCGGACAGCGAGAAAGCGCGTCTGCATCCTGGGGTTTTTTACCGCACTTGTAGGTAACAGTAAAGTCGTATTCTTGCAGACGAAGAATCCACCGACGAAGTCGTCCAGACAAGTCCTTCAGCGTCGAAAGCCAACATAATGCATGATGGTCTGTAAAAATGGTAAACTGGCGGCTGTGAAGATACGGTTGGAACTTCTGCACAGACCAAACGATAGCTAGGCATTCCTGCTCCGTAATGGTGTAATTCTTCTCGGCGTTCGTCAGAACGCGACTTGCGTACGCGACGACCCGCTCACCTAAAAAGTCGTCTCGCTGTAGGAGAATTCCGCCAATGCCGTGACCACTAGCATCCGTATGCAGGAAGGTAGGGGCAGCTTCACGAAAAGTACTGGTACAGATGTAAGAGCGCGCTTCAGATGGCCAAACGCTGATTCACATTCGAGAGACCACACAAAGCGAACATTAGAACCCAGTAATTTGTGCAGAGGTGACGCTATTGAGGCAAAGTCTCGTGTGAATCAGCGAAAATAGGAAGCGAGGCCTAAGAAACTACGCAAATCTTTGGTCTTTTCGGGACGAGGGAAGTGCACAACTACCGAAACCTTGTCAGGATCAGGACGAATGCCGTCTTTGCTCACAATGTGACCTAACACCTTGATTGTCTTGCTCGCAAAAATGGCATTTCTTGGTGTTTAGCTGAAGTCCAGCATTGGCAAGTCACGTGAGAACTTCGTCCGAACGTTTCAGGTGCTGAGAGAAGGTTGACGAAAAAATAATATCGTCCAGA
Organism: Dermacentor silvarum; assembly: GCF_013339745.2. Lineage (NCBI taxonomy): Eukaryota > Metazoa > Arthropoda > Arachnida > Ixodida > Ixodidae > Dermacentor > Dermacentor silvarum. The sequence goes on along the minus strand of NC_051158.1, from coordinate 125,146,896 downwards.
TAGCAAAATCAAGTCTTCCACTTCAGGCCACGAAGAACGGTGTCAATCATGCGCTCGAACGTTGCGGGCGCATTGCAGAGGCCGGATGGCATGACATTAAACTGGCTGAGCCCATCTGGTGTTGAAAACGCTGTTTTCTCTTTATTGCCCTCATGCATAGGTATCTGCCAGTAGCCGGAACGCAGATCGAGACCCGAGAAGTACTCAGCACCCTGAAGGGAATACAAGGCATCGTCTATTCGCGGCATAGGGTATACATTCTTGCGTGTGATCGGGGTGACTGCTCGATAGTGTACATAAAATCGCACAGAGCCGTCTTTTTTGCTAGCCAAAACAACGGGGGATGACCAAGGGCTAGCAGAGGCGTGTATTATGTTCCGTTCGAGCATGTCGGTGACGTTCTCGTCAATGACTTTCCTCTCGGCTAGCGATACGCGATACGGTCGACGGCGTACGACGGAAGTACCATCTGTCTCTATCCGATGCATCGTAATCGAAGTCTCTCCCAACGAAGTGGAATGCGAGTCAAACGAAGCTGCATGTTTTTGGAGCAAAGCAAGTAACTGTTGTGACTGTGAAGGTGTCACGTCGGAACTGATGGCAGCTGTAAGAGCACAAGGAGATGCGGCCCGGCCAATAGAATGAACTGCAGGGGAAGCTGCTTTAAAGGAAACAGAGATAGACTCCTGTGCAGTGGCGCAAGCCAATGTAGTGAATTTAGGTATGAGAATATTTTCGTATGTCGTATTTGTAGCATAGAGAAGCGCAGAACCATTATCAAACCGAACCAACCCTGATGCAAAGGCTATCCCCCTTGCGAGACAGCGTGCAGATGGTAGTTCGAGCACGTCGCCGTGGTAAATGACGTCAGACGTGATAGTAACAATTCTCTGATGGCGAGGAGGTAGGGCGGTATCTTCTGCAGCAAGCAAGTGAAGTGGTGCGTCATCTGCATCAAGTGAATAGGTGGTGTCGGTCATGTGACAACGCGTTGCCGGCAGTAGATGGAGGCGGAGGCCGTAGAAAGAAAATCCCATCCCGATATAACCTGCTGGGCACACGAACTTAGCACTGCATATTGTACGCAATGCAGAATTCTATCGATGGAAATACGCGCAGTGCACATGGCGGTGGGTCGAATGGCTGCCCCTTGAGCAGCGAGTAGTGCAGGTTCATCATAAAGGGTCGTAACATTCCGCAGTCGTGAACACAATTCACGGTGAGTAACTGAAACACTAGCACCAGTGTCTACCAAAGCATCCACTTGTACACCTCCTACTACAACGAATATCATATTGCATGGACGCGATGGAGGAATTTCAGTACTGTCGTTCGATGCATCTTTTCCTCCAAAAGCTGCATAATTTAGTTTTTAGCTGAAATCTGGAGTGGTGAATGATATAATTTGTGAAATAGGACACAGTCTAGAAATATAACGTCGTGATTCTAGATTACTAAGAGCGGCACGGGTGTTTAGTTCAGGCACGCCTGCACGATAAGATTATTCAGAATAAATAAACTGGGCTCCATGGTTTTCAACTGATTCAAGTTTATTGAATAGGTTATGTTGATGAGGATCCTAGACATGGCATGCATATTCTAACTTAGGGGGGACATATGTAACATAAGCTAATAATTTTACTGATGGGCGAGCAAGTCTTAGGTTGCGGCGGAGAAAACGGAGGGTTCGATTCGCGGCATTCTCTATGTTAGAATGTGTAAGAATGAGGGTGCACTGCACAGTACTTGTCTTTGCCCTGTCCTGATATCATTCCTGCTGCCGACGCATAAAATGCTGGCGTCTTAGTAACCTCGGGCAAGTCGCATCGCTGGCCGGCCTGACTCATTGTAAGCGAGTCGCGCTGGGTATTGCTGAGCTGGGCTAGGCTAGGGCGTTTTCGACGGAATATTCGTACACTTTGCACAAGCAGCATCATTTTTACTGAGGAGGAAACTGTTTTACCGTATCAAGAACGTTAGCTTCATTCCCACCATTTCACTTCCCTAAGCAAATTGTAAAGATCATGTCATGTTACAAGAGCACGTCCGGGCCATTAGCGGCCTTTCGTGCTCGTCGTGCTTACGTCCCGCGTCGAACCAAGTGGGGCAATGCCCAAAATAGAGCCTCAGGACAGAACGCTTTTGCTTAAAAAAAGTTGATATGGGACCTCAATATGCGTTTGCTCCACCATACACAGTGGTCAAAACAGTTGGTTAAAAAAGCAGCATGAAAGCCATCCGTTATTTGGAACATAATGCTGACATGGGGTTGAAGGCAAATGTACATGGTAGCGGATCTTTCATCGCAGCCGATACTTTCCTAGCATGGCAGTTTATTCACGGTTCATGGGGCTTAGCGCTATCTGTAAGACGAGGGAAAACTTCTGGCGGAACATATTATAAAGTAGCGTCAATGTCCGCTCAAACAGAAGCGGCGTTTTGTTTTTTTTTTTGTCAAAGGTGGGAAATTTATTTTGGGTGTCTAGCCTTTAGGGCAGAATTTTCAAATGCCCAGCAGTTTGACTCGTTGAGCGTTTCGAACTTCGGAAACAATTGCATCAAAACGCCAGTCGTACCAGTGTCGCAAACGTACCCACGCGCAGGAAATGATTTATTGGCGGGTCGACGATGTTGAGTGCTGGACGCATCGTGAGACGCCAAGCCCGTCGGCCATCACTGCCACATGAAGGCAGCTACGTGATCAATTGCCTAGAGGTCGCAGTTCACCATTTTTGACTGAACACGTTGACCCACTCTTTAATACAGCTCGCCCACATAAAGCCTCCAGAATTCAGACAAGCTTTCACAAGCAGAGAACGCAAAATGTGAGGATTGCGTATAGCAGCAGTTCAACTGAAAAAGTGGTATTTATTGTTAATGATCACTACTTTCCTGGCTCGCGACGTGTACGGGGTGAATATTTCCAAGTTTCATGCAATTTTTATAAGTTTTCTTTATTCTTTATTGAAGAAATACCCCGCATTGCCCGAAGGCGTTATATGAGGGGGGTTACTGGGGGGAAAACAAATCTTCACTCGTACAGCACACTTGCTCTTCACACAGCTGATTCCACTGCACAATAGTTTTGACAAAAAAAAGGAATCCGCGAGCAAGTTCGTCCTGGCAAGGTACTCGCGGATTTTAAGAGAATGGTCATTTACGCCTAGAAGCGCAATGTCTTTGTTTGAAATAGCTTTCGCTGATAATTCCTGTCTTATTAATGAATGGGAGCTATAAAAACTTCAGTCTCAACTTTTTCCGCAGAGAGAAAAGCACTTCTCTATACAATTCGTGTTTCTTTTCAGTACAACATTCTCTCAGCCCATACCGCTCCAGGACGAACTTAGCAGCTCCGTATTGGTTTTTTTTTTTCAGTTTATTGATCAAGTGGTTCTGGCAGGTTTTTTTTATGTTCGGCTGTGCACATTTCAAATTCCTCTGAATAAAATTTAGTGCCCTACCAGCTTTTACAATGACGTCATCCACATGAGCAGAACATGAGCAATCAGATGATAACGTGACACCTAGATGCTTGTAGGTATACAGACAAACAACGGACTTTATTTGATCCTGAAGAGCTACTGTCACCAACCAGGTTCGTTTTTAATCAGGTTATTACTTATCTGGTAAAGAATTAGAATCCGTTTCTTTTTTTTTGTCAAACAAAAGTGAACACCCTTTCTTGAATTTACATTCATCCTCCACGTGGAACACCACGTAATAATACATTCTAAGTCTAATTGTAACATGGCAGCATCTTGTTCACTCTTATTTTCCTATAACGAACACAATCTTCGGCAAACAACCGTATACTTAAATACCCACACAAATATCATTTATATAAAGTAAAAACAAAAGTGGCCCTAAGACTGAGCCCTGTGGGACTATATCACATCAACGTATGCCGAGCTTCTGCCGTTCAAAACACATTGCCTACGCCGTCACAGATAATTTTCAATCTATGCGACCACACTTGAATTATTACTTAACATTTTGAGTCTAGTAAGAAGTGAATGTGACATTGTGTCGAGTGCCTTACGAAAGTCTAAAAGGACAAAATCTGTTTGCCCTCCTTCATCCAAATTGCATGCCAATTTATAATGAAGAATATTTATAATGAAGAATTTATAATGAAGCACTCCGTAGAGGTGGTTAACCAGCGAAACTCAAACTTGCGGTCCCGGAGTTTAGTAGTGGGTTAATCCCGACGCTATATTCAAGCGTTTCTAAATTATTGGTTACACGCTTGTGTTTCTAGTGAAACGCAAGCACCAATGGCTAGCGGAAGCTGCTAACAACGACGCCGAGTTAACTCGAGATATCGAACGTATGCGACAACGGCGAGCCGAGGAAACGGCTTTGCGGGCACAGCAGCGTCAACGTGGCAACGGCGGGAACGCGTTCGGCGGGGCCAACGCCCGCTTTTGGCGGGAGTTTCTCGAGCGGCACTTTGGCTACAGCGTACTAGAATAGGGGAAGTCAAGCGACGTTCGGGGGCTGCGCCTTGACTAGAGTGTACACTCTAGCCTTGACAGAGCTGTCACGGTAGGTGGCGAACGTAGCGGCGGCGCTGCAGTCGCCGACTACGCTGTTACCGTTGACAACACGTGCGCGAGATTTGGCATAGGCACGCTGTTTCGGCTACGTGCTCCTTTATTTAGTGCGTGTTTTTCGACACAGTTCGTGTATGAATGGTGACTCCTTGCTTCAGCAATGGGTAGGCAACGCTTGAACCATTGCTACGCCCCGGGATGTAGCACTGGATACACTAGAGCGGAGGCTACAAAGAAGCCCTCGCTTTTCAAGGCACGCAGGACCCTGAACGACGGAGCCTATGGCAGCGGAACTTTGCACAGAGCGGATAAACCACTTACGGAGGATTGTGCAGTTTGACAACTACACTTTGAGCCGCACTGTGTTGTGAGGGACTATGTGCACGTAATCAACGGCGAAGAAGTTCGTCTACCGCGAGGAAAGCCTACGCTTTCGTCAGACGCCGTGCCAACAATCTTACCGAACACCCTGGCGTAGTTAAGAAAGCGCGTGGTGCCGAGAAGGAAAGCGAGAAAACGCAAGGCTGAAGAGATCAACTGACCAGCTAAAAAGGTACTATTCTCGAGTGCTGAAGAGCGTCAGACTGTAGATGAGCCTACTGACGTTTGTGAGACAGTTTTTGTGTACGAGCACGAAAGTGGTGATGTGAATTCTGTCGTGACTGCCGCCGCGCTTAAGACTGTAACCCCACGTAATAAGCGCTGGGTTCCGCATGAGACGCAAGACGCGGAAGGCATTTGTCTCACTTCGTGCACCTTTGACGCCGTCACAGGTGAACTGAGAGCCGAAAGCGCCTTATTTTGCACAGAGGATAGCTCTGGCGCTTTTCGTATGAAGACATTTTTGCGTTATTTACCCATGGCATTCATAAACACGTTTATTTCTATTGTGAATTTCTGTATTAGGTTCTCAATATTGTCATACCATCGAAAACCTTTTAATGTGTTTCTAAATCATTGTACATTTGTGTATGTTAATAACTTCTGCATTTTCTGTGAATTCTTGGCATCCTCATACCACGGCAGTGTGCAATAAAACTTTGAAGGTAATCATTATCTGTTGCAGTTTTTTTTTACCTATTTCGTCTCATTTATTCATACCAGTAAACACAGCGCACGGCATGCACCGTCATTTCCGATCGGTGCAAGGAAGCATCTTTGCATCGCGGTTTGGCTAAAATAGAAAAAGAGTAAATTTCAAACGCTAGAAAACTTAATTTCCCTTAACGGGTGCGTCCTGGGTGCGACTGAATGAAAGAAGTTGCGGAAGTAGCCTTTACAGTCCGCATGCCGCGTAGGCTTCGCTGCGCGCGTCACCGTAGTCGCCGATCACAGAGCCTCCGCTACTTTCGCCGCCGCGATAGTCGCCCAAGGAGCGCGGTCGTTCCACTGCCCAATTCTAATGCGCTGTACTTTGGCTTCGGCTGCGACAAAACGTGCACATTGAAATCTCGAAGTAGAATGCAAGCACCAATAGCGGGCGCATGCTGCTAACCACGACGCCGAGCTAACTCGAGATATCGAACGCATGCGACAACGGCGAGCCAAGGCAAGCCAAGGAGCCGGCGTTGCGGGCAGTGCAGGTGCGACGTTGAGAACGACGTAACTGACGGCGCAGCTAATGGAGACGTTTATTGAAACATGGGACGAAGAGTTTTTCGTTTCGCCTAGCCATATAGAGCTTTGGCTGTAAAACTCAATTAATAGAGTTGTGCAAGATAAATCTTTCCGAAACCCGTGTTGTTCTTTCATTATTATATTATTATTTGTTATATGATGCATTATCTCGGTATATGAAATATGCTCAATGATTTTGCACTAGATGGATGTTAGTGATAGATATGATGTTAGATAGATGTTAGTGATGTTAGCGCAAGGGCCATATCTGGCCCTTGCGCCATAAAACCCCATACATCATCTTCATCATCATGTTAGTGATATGGGCCTGTAATACGCGACATCTCTTTTCGAACCCTCTTTATGACTAGGCACAACTTCCGCGGTTTTCCAATCATCGCCCTGTGGATAGTGATGTCAGATAGATTAGATATATGTAAATCGTGATAGGTGGAGCTCACGGCTTTAGTATACTTGGAGATATACCATCTGGACAGTTTCTTCTGTTTTCATCTATGACTTTAAGAGTGCCTCGATGGCTTGTTCCATTACCGGAACTGTGCTTGCATGTGGTATAGGGCTATGGTTGCATTCAGGTAGGAAGACAGATTGAAAGTATGCATTCAAGCACGTTGTCGTTTTGATATCGTTTGTATGTAGTTGATGATTAGAAACAATTTAATTTATTCATAGAAATCCTGATCCTCATCCTTTTAAGAACTTCCAGCAATGAGAATGATAAGTTTTCATTGTGTCTTTGAGTGTCTTAAACTGTTCTTAATTCGCACTTTTTATAGTAAGCTTATACTCCTGTGTTACTTCAGATAATTTAAATATTTATTTGATTTATACTTTCAGTTTTTTTTATCTATCAAATGTTCCCTTTTTTTAATAATGCTGAGAATACTCGAATTCACTCAGGGTTTCTTGCGGTTTTTGAGTCTGGTGGAATCTATGCTTGGATTCCGTAAGCTCAAGCAGTTTATCGCTGTTGCAGATAATTCTAGTCGCTGACTGTATATTTTAGAGGCGGACATTTCTTGCGCGAATAATCGATACACATGTTGAACGCATTAACGAAAATTTAGGTATTATACGTTCTTAATAATTACTTTACTGTACATATTGCAATTTACTAATTCTCGGCGGTGAGTTGGGAAGGTGTGTCCAATTAAAATGAATTTGTTCAATGACACTAGTTTGGGCATATGCGCCATCTCACTCGCTGTAAAAGTGTGCTGTTGTTCTGCTTACCTTTTTCAATAAAACGTTCTTTTATGTATTGAAGCAACGCCCTCGTATTTCGTCAAACACTTTGGGAAATATCTCGAAATGGTGGTCGTCCTGGAAATCAATTTCCTGCGGATACGTCTTGCAAACTCATCGGCTACAATTCGTAAATTGCAATATGCGCCGTAAAGTAAATATTTAAAAAGATAATTTGTGTGCTTTTCTTAATTAGCGAAATAAGTATTTCAATTTCTCGTGCTATTAATGTCGCCGACCTCTTCGTATAATGCAGATCAAGGACAAGAATGAAAGATATGGTCTATACTATACGAGAATTGTTTATATTTATTTGTATGATTTTATATATATATATATATATATATATATATATATATATATATATATATATATATATTGCGACGAGGTTTATTGTCGTCGATAACGTTGTAAGAACGCTAGGTACTGGTAGGAACTGCAAGGACTGTTTGTAGCACGGGGTTATCTCGCGATCATGGCACGGTCCTTCATCTTCCTCCTCAGTCGGCACATACCCAGGGGCGCCTCTGCTTCATTACAATGCCCCGGGAGCGAAGCATAGCCACCCTGGCGACTCAGGGTGCAGAGAAGATGAGTGGGTCGTAATACGGTTTCAGGCGGTTGACATGTACTGTCTCTCGCCCGCGACGACGCAGGTCTGGTGACACTGTGAGCGGCTCAACGATGTAGTTGACCGGTGAAGTGGCATTGATGATACAGTACGGACCGTGATAACGCGCCAGGAGTTTGGAAGAGAGGCCAGGAATATGGGCTGGTATCCAAAGCCAAACAAGTGAACCGGTAGCAAAGCTGGGTGGTGGTTGATGAGTATCGGCATGTCGTGTCTTTTGACGTTCTTGAGTCTCGCTAGTGAGAGAACGTGCCAGCTGACGGCAGTCTTCAGCATACTTGGCGACTTCGGAAAGCGGAGTGTACTCTGCGGCGTCAGGTTGGTACGGCAGTATGGTGTCCAAAGGGCAGGAAGGCTCTCGGCCATACACAAGGAAAAACGGGGAAAAGCCGGTAGTCGCTTGCGTCGCGGTGTTGTATGCGAACGTGACAAAGGGGAGTACGGTGTCCCAGTTGGAGTGGTCGGATGAAATATACATCCGCAACATGTCGCCAAGTGTGCGATTGAACCGTTTGGTCAGGCCGTTGGTTTGGGGATGGTATGCGGTCGATTTTCGGTGAATGATCCTGCACTCCGTGAGGAGGGCTTCGACACCCTCCGACAAGAAGACACGGCCCCTATCACTCAGTAGTTCTCGGGGAGCACCGTGGTGAAGAACAAAATTGCGAAGGATGAAAAACCCAACTTCACGGGCGGTCGCTGCCGGCAGAGCTGCAGTCTCAGCGTAGCGAGTAAGATGATCTACGCCGACAATAATCCACCGATTTCCACGCCCGCTGCATGGAAGCGGGCCGTAGAGGTCGATGCCTACGCGGTCGAACGGACGAGCCGGGCATGGTAGCGGCTGCAACGGTCCTGTGAAACGGTGTGTAGGTGTCCTGCCCTGTTGGCAAGTAGTACAAGCCTGAATGTACTTTTGCACAAAGTTGTACATGCCTCGCCAATAATAGCGCTGACGCAACCTTGTGTAAGTTTTGAGGACGCCGGCATGAGCGCTTAGGGGATCAGCGTGAAAAGATGCGCAGATGTCAGAGCGCATATGACGAGGTATAGCAAGGAGCCATTTCCGACCGTCCGGCATATAGTTGCGGCGATATAGAATGTTGTCTCGCACGGAAAAGTGGGTTGCTTGGCGACGCAGTGCTCGTGTCGAAGGGACATCAGACGGAGCGGCAAGGTAGTCAAGTAACATTGCAAGTGTTGGGTCCTTGCGCTGCTCTGTGTGCATGTCGGTGATGGTCAATGGTGACAGGGTGGACGCGGAATCTGAGAAAGGCGCCAAGTCAGGCGTCAGTGGGGAGCGGGAGAGCGCATCAGCGTCGGAGTGCTTGCGACCGGAGCGGTACATGACGCGGATGTCGTACTCTTGCAAGCGAAGCGCCCAACGTCCTAAGCGTCCCGACGGGTCTTTCAAGAAAGAAAGCCAACAAAGGGCATGGTGGTCTGTAACTACGGCGAAAGAACGGCCGTAAAGGTATGGACGAAAATTGCTTAGTGCTCATACGATCGCCAGGCACTCCTTTTCTGTCACTGAGTAATTTAATTCTGCTTTCTTCAGAGTACGGCTAGCATAAGCGACGACGTATTCATCATAGCCAGCTTTCCGTTGCGCTAAGACCGCACCAAGGCCAACTCCGCTGGCATCAGTGTGAACTTCCGTAGGAGCAGCAGGGTCGTAGTGGCGAAGAATAGGTGGTGAAGTCAACAAGTGGCGCAACTGCTGAAATGCCGCATCACATTCAGGTGACCACGCAGCGATGCCGTTACCATCGGAAAGTAAACTTGTCAAGGGTGCCATGATGGATGCCAAGTGGCGTACGAAGCGACGAAAATACGAACATAAGCCAATAAAACTTCTGAGGGTTTTGATAGACGTGGGCGTAGAGAAGTCTGCAACAGCGCGGAGATTGTCTGGGTCCGGGAGGACGCCGTCCTTTGAGACTACGTGACCCAAGATGGTTAACGTGCTTGCAGCAAAACGGCACTTTTTGAGGTTGAGCTGTAGGCCGGCAGAGGCGAGACAGGTCAGAATGTCATGCAGGCGAGCGAGGTGTGTCGGAAAATCGGTTGAGAAGACGACGATGTCGTCGAGGTAACATAGACATGTCTTCCATTTGTGGCCGCGAAGATGGTATCGATCATACGCTCAAAAGTAGCAGGCGCGTTGCACAACCCGAAGGGCATGACATTAAACTCGTAGAGGCCATCGGGTGTAACGAATGCGGTTTTCGGACGGTCAGGTTCGGCCATTGGAACTTGCCAGTACCCGGAGCGCAGATCCAAGGAAGTGAAATATTCTGCGCCTTGCAAGCAGTCGAGAGCGTCATCGATTCGAGGCAGTGGATAAACGTCTTTTCTTGTTATCTTGTTTAGGCGTCTGTAGTCGACACAAAAACGAATGGAGCCATCTTTTTTTCTTACCAACACGACAGGTGAAGACCAAGGACTTTGAGAAGGACGGATGACTTCCCGTTTGAGCATGTCGTCCACTTGCTCTGTGATGACTCGTCGCTCTTTGGCCGATACGCGATACGGACGCTGTCGCAAGGGGGACTGGGAACCGGTGTCGATGGTGTGAGAAACACCGGTGGCACGGCCCAATGACGTCTGATGGCAGTCGAAAGAAGAAAGAAACTTGTGAAGGAGAGCGAGAAGTTGGCGGCGATGAGATGGGGAAAGAGCAGGGTCGATGGCGTTGTCAAAACACACTGAAGACGATGAGTCTGAGACAGAAGCGATGCCGTCAACGTAACAACGGTGGGAGTCGGTTGGAACATCGAGATCGTCAACGTAGTCGACCGCCTGCACGTATCCTAGGGTCTCTCCACGCAGTAGGCTGATCGGGTACTGGTAGTAGTTGGTGACCAGCATAACAGTTGACCCAGATGTTATAGTGAGCACGGCAAACGGAAGAACGATGCCCTTGCGCTAAGCAAACACATCGGACGGCGTGAACACTACAGTGGCGTCAGAGTCGGCAGCAGACGACAGGACAACAGCCAGCGACGACTCAGGGGGTATGGTTGTGTCGGCATCAACAATGAGTTCATCGGCAACGCGAGGAGAGCCGGTCAGCAGTGATTCACATAGTGGTAAAAGCGAAACTTCTGCGCGCGAACAGTCAATGACAGCATGATGACGTGACAGAAAATCCCAACCAAGGATGAGGTCGTGAGAGCACGATGGTAGCACGAAACACTCGATTATGTACAGAACGTCGTTGATGACAACACGGGCCGTGCATACAGCTGATGGGTGAATTCGCTGCGCGCTGGCAGTGGCGAGCACAAGGCCAGTAGGAGCTGTAGTCACTTTTTGGAGTTTGCGACGAAGGTTCTCGTGAATGACGGAAACGGCGGCTCCGGTATCGACTAGCGCAACTGCGGGTACTCCCTCGACAAAAACGGTAATAACATTTTGCGGCGAAGATGGAGGTCTTGAGAACGTCGACGTATTAGCAGTTCTTGCCTCAGGAACTGCACCAGTCAGTTTCCCGCTTCAGTGGAAGCTCGACGACGCAGCGGCGAAATCGAACGCCGACGAGGGGAAGGGGAACGACGAGTTTCTGATCGGCGATCAGTTTCAAGACGTCTCGGTGAAAATGGAGACGCGGCGGCGTATTGTGGTGCGTAGGTGGGCGTTTCAAAGGTGGTAGGCGTTGTTGGGGCGCGGCGGCGGCAGAAGCGCGCCACATGGCCAGCAATGCCGCAGGCGAAGCAGATAGGCCGGTTGTCTTCAGTGCGCCACGTCGAGGTTGGACGAAAAAACTGCGGTGACGGTCGGGCAACTGGAAATGAAGCTGGATGCATGGGCGATGAAAAGGAAGCTGGCGGCGGAGGAGGCCGTGCAACCACGGCTGCGTAACTGAGCGGCAACGACGTAGGGTGGGTGGGAAAGTTGGCATATGGCTGCGGCACACTCATAGGATTGGGTGGGGAGATTGGAGGAGCTGCAGGAAGCGCTTCCGATATCTGATTCCGGATGGCTTGCTGTAGCGTCGGAGTCAAAGCTGCCGAAGGTGAGTCGCTGTGAGGCAGCAGCGATAGCTGCCTGGCCACCTCTTCACGAATAAAATCTTTTATGTGTTGCGATAGGGTCGAGTTGGGCAGAAGGTCGGCAGAAACCGCAATGCTCGAGACGGAATCGGTGAGCTGAATGTTTTGGCGAGCGATGGAACGTTGGCGGCGCAGCTCGTCAAAGCTCTGACATAGGTTAGTAAGGACTGATACGCTCGTTGGGCTTTTTGCCAGCAGCATCTGGAATGCGCCGTCCTCGATGCCCTTGAGGATATGCTTAATCTTGTCATCCTCTGACATGGTGGGATTTACCCGCTTGCACAAATCGAGAACATCCTCGATGTAGCTGGTGAATGTCTCTCCAGGCTGCTGTGCGCGCTGGCGCAGACGCTGTTCAGCGCGTAGCTTACGCACAGCGGGGCGATCAAACACTTCGGCAAAAAGGGTCTTAAATGCTGACCAGCTTGAAAAGTCTGATTCGTGGTTGAAGAACCACAGTTTGGCTACGTCGGCGAGGTAGAAGGACACATAGGACAGCTTAGCCTGGTCGTCCCATTTTTTATGGGCACTTACACGTTCGTACGATGAGAGCCAGGCTTCCACGTCGTGTTCGGCGGTCCCACTGAAAATGGGTGGATCGCGATGAAGAGGGACGCCGGCGCAGACGACAGTGGCAGCCGGTGGTGCAGGCAACGAAGTGGCTGGATCAGGCATAGTGCAGGGCGATCGTGTTGGTCTTGGCAGGGTTCGAGTGCGGAGCTCCAGGACGATTCGAAGGATCTCAGCAAACTCCACCAAATGCGACGAGGTTTATTGTCGTCGATAACGTTGTAAGAACGCTAGGTACTGGTAGGAACTGCAAGGACTGTTTGTAGCACGGGGTTCTCTCGCGATCACGGCACGGTCCTTCGTCTTCCTCCTCAGTCGGCACATACCCAGGGGCGCCTCTGCTTCATTACAATATATTGCGAGACAGCTGTTCAATCTCGACGGTACAGTGGCTAGAATAGGGAAGTGTGACGAAGGACCCGCCGCTCGCGTGAGCGTTTGAGATGCAGCCGCAAGGCGGCGCTCACGCTTGCATTCACGTCGCCCGGCCAGGCCCGACGATCGACTAGCCGGATAAGCACCCCTATTCGCGATGCGAATTTCCTTTTCTTTACCTCGAATGGTACATCTTGCTCAGCCGCTCGTGTTCGCGAAGATCGCAGCAACATAATAGCGATATATGCGCCCTATAAATTCGCATATAACACGTTTTTTTGCTCGCGAGATCTTGGCCGTCTTGGCATGTTTACCTCGGAGGCCGCGCAGACGCGCCTCGAGTTTTGCTTTACTGCGGTCTTATTTTACGCGCAAATTACTGTCTATAAACGCACGCTTGAACGAAAACAACTGTCCTTGCTTGCAAAGATGAATTTAGTCCCTGAGTTGTTCGTTAAAGAAAGATGCAAATGGATTTCACCTTAATGTATGCAACTGCCCTTAATTCGAATGCACCGATGATTATGTTACATAGAAAGTTGCCTTGGCTCGCTCAATATTTTCACGTTTGCGCGATTTCTTGGAAACTGGGGTGTTATAAGCGAAATATTGTGGAATTATTGATAATTTTTATCAATCACTGTGTTGCCGTGTACTGTAAAGTGTCGCTTCAATAAATGTTACGAGGAAACATAATTAGTTTCGAGCTCGTCGCTCATAACAAACTTTTAATTTCAATGCGTTTCGAACAAACAAAACACCATATACTTGACAAGAATAAAAAAAAAAACAGGTTCGGTTAAAGGAACATAAATAAACAGAACACATTTGACGAGAACGCCGAAAAAGGCTGACGGTGCATTTAAAATAATAATGAGAACATTAGAATTCTTGTTTCCTTTGCTTGCCCAGTTTCAATGGGGATAACACAGGAACAAAAATTAAAATTTATGGGGTTTTATGTGCCAAAACCACGATCCGATTATGAGGCACGCCGTAGTGGGGGACTCCGGAAATATGGACCGCCTGGGGTTCTTAACGTGCACCTTAATCTAAGTACACGGGTGTTTTCGCATGTCGCCCCCATCGAAATGCGGCCGCCGTGGCCGGGACTCGATCCCGCGACCAGGGACAAAAATTAAGTGCTCAAGTTAATAGGTTCTCGCCTCTTACATTGCAAAGCAGCAGCATGGGGCATAAACAATACAGACAAAATTACTGCAGCTTTCATGTAATGGTAATGCGCATGAAGCAAAGGTAGAAATACCGGTTTCGACGCAGCGCATACACAAAAGAGACCCAATAACAACTGTGCACAACCGAGAGAAAACATGAGTGAAGAACCAAGAATAAAATATTGTTAAGCAACATTCTTGTAAAGCAAGGAAATCATACACACTAAGTCGATTAACACACTTAAAACTACTATAGCCACTGTACTTAACATGTAACATGAAGGGGTGTCACTGAACACAATGCACATTCCCTTTCATGGTTCTCATTATCGTCCTGCGAAGTTTCAAGTGCTTTTTTTTTCTCTCTCTCTCTCTCTCTCTCTTGTGGATGCTCGCTCTTCGTTTTGCACGATTTTTAACCATGCGGTCATGCAGCCAAGCACAAAACAGTGACTTTGACGGCGGCTCATCCCTGAGCACTTGTCAGCACCGCACGAAACATCACTCCGCACAAGAATTTCCAACAAAAAGCGAGAGAAACTCGCGTATCGGGCGCTCAGCTCGACGTATAAACGAGTGCGAGCGCCCCCCGGCGGATGCATCACAAGCGGCGACGGCGGCTGCCATAGGAGCCGCCGGGCGGTAATCACACTTCCCCTATTCTAGCCACTGTATCGACGGTTTATTATGCCGGCCACGCGCTGAAGCGAATGACGCTGGCCATGATGATGAGTATATACAGATGAAGAAGATGAAGGGCTAACATAATGCTCACACAATTACCCCCGCGCATGGAAGCGGCCAACCTGGCCGCTGGCTATAGCGGCGAACGCCGTATGAAAGGCTTCAAACGTGAAACATGCACAATCTCTGTGGTACGGCAGCGGCCGTCCAAAGGCGTAACAACGGTCGCGACACGATAGTTAACTGGCGAAGTCTGTTCCTGAACTGTGTAAGGCCCGAGAAAACGGGACTGAAATTTCTCGCATAAACCAGGAACGCGAACTGGAGTCCACAGCAACACTTCGTCTCCAGGCTGGAAGGAAACGACACGGTGGGATGCATCATAGCGAGTTTTGTGGTCTTGTTGACTGGCGTCGGTGTTGAGGCGGGCGTGTTGGCGACACTGGGTAATTCGCGAAACAAATTGCTCACACGTTGATGTGGACGATGGCACGGGGACGTCAAAGAAAGAGACGTCAAGGACAGTGATTGGTTGACGACCATACACGAGGAAAAAGGGCGAGTACCCCGTTGTGCGTTGGACGGCCGTGTTGTAAGCGAAGGTGACGAATGGGAGAATAACATCCCAATTGGTGTGATCAGGGTTGATGTACACTGAAATCATGTCAGACAGCGTACGATGAAAGCGCTCTGTGAGGCCATTAGTTTGAGGGTGGTAGCTGGAAGTCGTTTTATGGATGGTATTGGATGCACGGAGAACATCGTCGAGAAGTTTAGACAGAAAGGTCCTGCCGCGGTCACTCAAAAGAATACGTGGGGCTCCGTGTCGTAAAAAGATCGTTTCCAAGAAAAAGGATGCAACCTCCGCTGCGGAACCGGAAGGTAGTGCGGCTGTTTCAGCGTACCATGTCAAGTGGTCTACAGCTGTGACAATCCATCGTTTACCGCCAGCCGATAAGGGTAGTGGACCATACAAGTCGATACCAACTACTGCGAAAGGAGCTTCAGGACACGGTACAGGTTGTAGCAGTCCAGCCGGAGGTGAGGTCAGTCGTTTGCGGTGTTGGAAGATCGAACAGGAAGCCACGTATTTTGCTACGCTTGTTGCAAGTCCAGGCCAAGAGAAGCGGCTGCGAATTCGCTCATAGGTTTTATGAAAACCAAAGTGACCGGCAGTGGGATCGTCATGAAAGGTCTCCAGTATCTGGGTCCGAAGTGATCGGGGAACTACAGGGACCCAACGGTGTCCTTCGGTATGAAACACGTACCGGTATAGCACCGAATTTTGAATCTTGTGGTTCTTCAACTGCCGACGGAGTCGAGCGTTAGGTGTGCGAGAGGATCCCCGAATACGTTCCATAACGGAGTGGCAGTAGGGGTCACTACGTTGGCAAGTTGCAAACGTATGAGAATGGCTAGGTGGGAGCCGGTCGAGAGCTGCGAGTGAAGGAAATGCAGGAGAGACGTCCGGCGGGTTGCTCACGGAAGGTGGTAAGCAGGCAGTGTTTGAAGACGGTGGTAGGGGACAACGAGAGAGAGCGTCGGCATCCTGGTGTTTCTTTCCAGACTTGTAGGAGACGTCGAAGTCGTATTCTTGTAAACGAAGTATCCAACGGCCGAGACGGCCCGTTAAATTTTTTACCGTCGCCAACCAGCACAAGGCGTGCTGATCAGTAACGACCGTAAAGTGGCGGCCGTGCAGATAAGGCCGGAATTTTTGGACGGACCAAACAACGGCAAGACACTCTTGCTCGGTAATCGTATAATTTTTCTCTGCAGGTGTTAGCGTGCGACTTGCGTATGCGACCACACGTTCTTCGGAAGCTTGCTGACGTTGCAGAAGAACAGCCCCGATACCATGGCCGCTGGCGCCAGTATGTAGAAGAGTGGGTGCGGTGTTGTCGAAATGACAAAGCACAGGTTCGGACGTGAGGGCACGCTTGAGGGCGTCAAAAGCAGTTTTGCATTCGTCCGACCATACATAGGGAGCTCCAGAAGGAAGTAGTTGATGGAGCGGCGCCGCAATGGTGGCAAAGTTACGTATGAAGGTAACCTCCACCACTTGCGAGACAGCTGTTCAATCTCGACGGTTTATTATGCCGGCCACGCGCTGAAGCGAATGACGCTGGCCATGATGATGAGTATATACAGATGAAGAAGATGAAGGGCTAATATAATGCTCACAATATATATAAATTATTAAAAATTCCCTGGGCCAAATATATATATATATATATATATATATATATATATATTTGGCCCAGGGAATTTTTAATAATTCCGCAAAAGATAGAAATGATCACGACGCATATAAAATCGACAAGGAATTTTATTTTTGTAGAATATTATTATTTTTGTTGTTCGTTTCTTCCTTTTAACCAAAAAGAAAAGCTTCTTTTTACAATTTTTTCCCCCTAACTAGGTAGTCGCGCTTCAATCACTGTTCCGACAATTACACTTGCTGATGACGGTGACAATTGGTGCCAGACCACGTTTCAACTGAATTTTATTTGACCTTGATGGAAACAGTGACTGTTCGAAACATTATGCCTTACCATCTCAGGAGAGATGAAAATTGGCGCCCCAGAGAATGTGAGGACTCATAAAGAGGAGAATGAGATGGTTCGCGGAAGAGAAAGAAAAGGAGATAAATATGAATCAGAACACTCGGCAAATAAGTGATGCAATGACAATTTTTTACACCTGTTACACCTGTCTATGTTGTTGTTTTTTTGTACCAGCGCATACTTAATGTGACTGAATAGTCGTCTCTCCCGAAAGCCAAATTACTGACGACGAGTATAACAGCTTCACAGCAGAAAAAAAGAGGAGGTCCCGTCTTAACCGTAGTCCTGCGGAAACGGCATACCGCAGTGCGCAACACAACGTTCACTCAGGTACCGCTGTACGCAATACGGCCAACATACAAACCACCCTTTCGGGATACAGTTCGAAACTGGGTGCCCCGAAGGGCATTACTCGGTCGGGGACACACCCCAGGCCATACACCCCAAACACCACCGGGCGCCTGCGGCTGGGGAGCGCCTGTACCCATTTTTATTTCCGGTGGGTGCCGGCGGTGGGTTTCGAACTGTCCACCTACCGTAGCCGTGCCGGACGCCCTATAACGTAGGCCACGACTGCGGTGAAGGAAAGCGCTCGAAAAAAGTTATTTATCCTTGGCACATCCCCATCCGCAGATTTCTTTTTTTTTTCATTCTTCTTGTGACAAATGTCAAAGCAGCTCTGAGTGGACAACGCGTATCAAACAGAAGGAATTCTAGCGCAGCCGCATTCAGACACAAAGTAGTTGACGAATGCTGCTATCAACACGGCGATAAGTATCTGCAGCAAAAGATAGAAGCATCGAGCCAGGATTTTGCACACGCCACACAACGGCGCCGTTCCGCCACATGCGCTCAAGCGTGGCTACTTGGGAGCCTATACATGCAAGCGCTGTTTTCTTGCATGTAGGCTCCCTGACCGCTGCTAAAAGAAAAACAAACGATCTTAGCACATCACCATGACAGCCGATCCATACACTGTCCAGTGGCACCAGAGAAATGTGGCGTTGTCGCATGCGCGTGTCGCTAGTCTTTCTTGACGTCCACGTGTGTAAATGATGTAGCGTACACGTACTTCTTTTTTTGTCTGGCTCGGTTTAGACGAATTTCCGTGTTATTATTGTTACCGGTCGCATACACATCAGAGGGCGTTGGGCACAGCGCATGAACATGGAACAGAAAAAAAATTTAGGCATGCTCAACTCCAGCTGACATTAACGCAAAGCAAAACATTCTATGTATGATTAGCGCATCAATCATGTCTGTGCGTATATGAAGTGTGGTTTTCAAGGTATTAATTGCCTGCTATAATATTAATATTAAAGAGCAGCGTCTTGTGCGAATACATTTCGTTTGTTGCGAATTATGGACAAGCAAGATATTATATACAATATATTTCGTGCAGTAAATCGTATATATATATATATATATATATATATATATATATATATATATATATATATTGTTTCATACAAGCACGTAAAAAAGACGCGGGGGTCAAGAAGACAAGGGAAGAGGAAAAGGAGGACTATGCGGCGGCCAATCCTGCTGCTCGTAGCCTGCGGTACCTGCTGTTGCACGCCTAAATAAACCCTTTTTCCGCGTGCTCGTAACAAATTGATGGAGGGGCTGCGTAACCCCTCATAACCACGGAGCCTACGCTGCTACAGCTTCGCTGAAGCCCTTGACTATCCGGACTTCTGCCCTTCTCACCTGACATGCCTGAAGACGCCTGCTACCAGACTTCCGAAGGCTTTGACGCGGCTCCAAGGCCAGCACCTGGTTTTCTGTGGCAGTACTACCGGATGCCACTCACTTTCGGAGGAAAAGCCAGAGAAGATGTCGACGAGTGGCTCTCGAACTGAGCCGAGGGTGAGGGTGAGCCGTTCTAACGGTTGGAACTCGGCCGCACAACTGTCCAATGTTGTGTTTTTCCTTACCGACACAGCGCTCGTCTGGTGGGAGAATCACGAAGACAGGCTCACTTCATGGCAGTTTTTCCTCCAGGAGCTGAGAGCATGTTTTGGAGACTCCAGTGCAAAAAAAGAAACGCACTGGACACTTTCGCAAAGGGCTCAGGTTCCCGGCGAGACCTGTACGACTTATAGTGAAGAAGTGCTGAAACTCTGTAAAAAACGCAACTCTCAAATGTCCGAAGATTATATAGTTAGACATTTATTGAAAGGAGTAGCCGAAGACGTCTACAGTTTTGGATTGGCAAAGAAAGCTTGGATTCCGTGTATGAAATCATTCGCCACTGCAGGACCATTGATACACTGAATATGAGACGAATAATACCGAAGTTTGGTAGCTTGGCGAATGTCACAACGGTGGCAAGTGTAGACACGAGCTTGTGTGTTGTCCTTCCATCAACAATACGGCGGGTCGTTCGCGAAGAGTTGCTCGATCGAGAAGACATGTGTCGTCACACACCCGGCATCACTGGTGCGTACTCACCGCACGAGATGAGGAACACAACCGTTTCGACCACATGGCAACCGACAGTTCACGCAACGACCGTTGAGTGTAGGTCTACCCCACAGATGAGAAGGCCAATGAGCAATCAAGATCATGACTACGGCCAACGCCCTCGCCTCACGCACTCTTCCCGCCGGCCGACGCCTAGCCATGATCAATGTAAAACACCTGCTGGCTATGCGGTCGACACCAACATTCCTCACTACATTGAAGAACATCGAAACTTGCCACCTCTGCCGGTGTGTTTCCAATGCTATGTCGCGGGCCGCATAGCGAGGTTTTGCAATCGTCGCCCTACAACGTGGAATGGTCGATCCAGGTTTTCAACAATGACCACACTTCCTGTGAGGAAAACTGAACAGCCCCACACCACCTCTTGGTCAGCTGGTGCTCCTACCGGCAACGATTACTGGCAGAGAAGCTTTCGGAGCCGCTCGCCGGCATCTGACAGGAGTTTGAGGCCACCGCCTTCTTCTCGTGTACCCCGTTTACCTCAATCTCCATCGCCAGTGCGCCGCTCCGCCTCGGCTTCGCAACCGGAAAAATAGCTAGCGCCGCCGATGGGGTGGAGGTCGCTCGACACATGCTATCGAGAGAAATGCCCCCTGCAGTTGTTATGATTAAGAACAAAGTGCATGTACTTGTTGATGGTGTTTCTGTAATGGCTTTATTGGATACCGGAGCAACTGTACCTGTAATGAGTATCGCTTTAAAGGCCTGTTAGGGCGCCAAGTTGTACCTCGGTCGGACCAGGCTGCGACGTTTTGTGGAGTGAGCGGTGAGTCGTTTCGCCCTGTTTGTGTGTGCACTGCTAAAGTATCCTTGGTTGGTAGAGTCTTCACGACGGAATTTGTAGTTATTCCCCGGTCGACGCACGAATTGGACATCGAAGTTCTTGCGACAGTGTGGTGCGACCGTTGATATGCCGCACTGGCGAAGTTTTCGTCGATGCCCATGTTTCGTCCGGGATCTCAGAGGAGACTTGCAGCCAAGGTGAACTTTGTGTCTGCAGATACTCTTGTGCCTGCGTCCACCTCTGTGTGCGTTCCGGTTATATGTCGCGGTGAAGTTCCAGACAGTTTCGATGCCTCCGTAGAGCCAATGCATCTCAACTGTGTGAGGAAGAACGTTTTTGACCTTCATTGTGTGGTATCCATCGGCAACGGGCGTGCTGGCTTGTGGGCGGCTAACTGCTCGGCAGAACCCGTCTTGCTTCCAGACGGCTTGAAACTCGCCTACTTTACAAAATACACGTCTTCGTCCGTAGCCGTACCAAAAGATCCGCCGTGTGAACCTGTTGGCCTTCGCCACGCAGACACTAAGCTTCTGTCTGATTAACAAGTCACTCAACACAAGTGAGCGCCATACAATAGAAAAAGTAATTCAGCAAGAGCGGACACTCCCATAGAGCCCAGCGCCCAAATTGACGGCAGCGCGCCAAGCGGTCGGCATCAATCACTTCCGTTTTCGGTTTTGAACGCTAGCTAGCACAACGGCTGCGTGTTTTCTTTTTTTTTTTGTGCCCAACCGCGCACGGTCTTCGTGCGGAATCAGTTTATTTGGTAAAAATTATTGCGAACGATCTTGTGAAGACCTACCGAATCTGTGCCACGTGCAATTTCACAAAGTAGACGCAAGACCCCTTGTGAAATGAGGAAATATTCATTTTGCTCTATATAAACGATCGTTTCGCGCTTTTTGTACGTTCATCCAAATGTGACCCCAGGTAAGCAGTAGTTCCCGTATGAAGCTCCACCGGACAGCATCATCTGAAAAAAAAAGTAAATTAAAAGCATGTTACATTTACAAGCATGTAAAGGCATGTTACAAGCATGTGTCATTTGGTATTTATGTATAGTAATACTGCGTCTAGAGGCGAAACGTGCGAAATCGGTGTATGGGCGGCATTACAAACAAAAGCAACTCGCTTTTACATACACGGCGTAGAAAATACCCGACTCATCCCAAACAATACCGTAAAATATGAAAACATCTAATTTCCGAGCGTTCCCCCGTTTCCGGGCATTATTTCTTGCACTTTGGCAGCACAAATACACGGGCGACTTCGCGTTTCCGAAACTTGGCCTCGGGCGACGCAACGGTACGCTACATACAGAGAGACGGACGCAACAGAGCCTCCCAGCCATTCCATGCTAGACGTTCGCAGAATGCCTTTTACTGGCACTCAAGACAAATGCATGGGTGCAAAGCCTGTTTTCAGCCCTTTAGAAGATGGAATTTTTCGTTACAAGTTTCTGATATGTTCCTCGGCGTTATCTTTCGCGCGTTCTGCCGGGGCCAGCAACACACTCCCATGTTATCACTCTTGGCAATCGCCCATCGCGTTTTTGACAGGCGTGAGTACCGAAAGAAGGTATATATTGTTGCGGGGCCACAAAAAACGTCACAAACTTGTCCTTCTAAGATTCATTACAGGCCAAACAAATTTTGTCACCACGTAGATGTCAGCTGGAGTTGAGCATGCCTATATCTTTTTTCTGTTCCATGTTCATGCGCTGTGCCCAACGCCCTCTGATGTGTATGCGACCGGTAACAATAATAACACGGAAATTCGTCTAAATCGAGCCAGACAAAAAAAGTACGCGTACGCTACATCATTTGAACAGGTGGACGTCAAGAAAGACTAGCGACACGCGCATGCGACAACGCCACATTTCTCTGGTGCCACTGGACGGTGTATGGATCGGCTGTCATGGTGATGTGCTAAGATCGTTTGTGTTATTGCGATAGCAATTATATGGACACTTGAACCGGATTTCTGCCGTCGGCGTTCGCCGTGAGGTTCCGTATAGATAAAATCTTCGCCGCGCGCCGTATGCCCGAGCGAACGCACTCAATCTCCCAAGCGCAAGCAAGGAAGCAGGAAGCCAGCGCCGGAGGCAGCGGGGGGGAGGGGGGGGGGGGCACTTCTACTCTGCCCTGGCCCGCACCGCCTCTTATCTCCACACGGCTCTGACCTTTCTATGCGCTGTGCATTCGCCGCTCAGTTTCCGTTGAAGCGATAGACCGCACGTACCTTCGCCCGCTGCGGCATATGCGCTTGCTGCGAGCGTTTTCACGGTCGTTGTCTGCAGTCATTCAGTGTGATCTATTCATGTTTGTTTGTACGCGCTCACACCACGCTTGTTCATTCAGTTAGTAATAGTCGGGCCACATTTTCCAACACACGCTACACATGCAATGCTGCCCGGTTCGGCAGTGCAGCGCTACAGGTGTGTCCCTTCGTACGCGCTGCCCACGGGAAGCGCTTCTCATCAACACCATACGTTTCACACGCGCCTTTTCGTGGTCATCGAGTCGCTCTTCATGTCGGTCTACTTACGCCGCAGCACACCTGCTTACTTAATCAGCTCATGTTTACTACAATTCATATTGCTACCAAAGCCGATCACCTTACTTCGTATGACAGTGCTGTGTTGCTGTCGCATTCATTGCTTCGTCCTTAGGGCGAAACTGTGACATTTTTTTCTTTCAGCAGCGGTCTTCAACACTGCCTTCGCGAGCTATGTCAAACGTTTTGTTTCGATACGCCCTTAAGCAATTTGCCCTTAAAAACTTGAGCAAAGCATGTCAGCGAAGCTCATTAGCGGGAGCGAGTAGCCACTAGGGGGCCTACATGAAAGAAAACAGCGCTTGCATGTATAGGCTTCCAAGTAGCCACGCTTGAGCGCATGCGGCAGAACGGCGCCATTGTGTGGCGTGCGCAAAATCCTGGCGCGATGGTTCTATTTTTTGCTGCATATACTTATCGCCGTGTTGATAGCAGCACTCGTCAACTACTTTGTGTCTGACTGCGGCTGCGCTAGAATTCCTTCTGTTTGATACGCGTTGTCCACTCAGAGCTGCTTTGACATTTGACACAAGAAGAATGAAAAAAAAAAGAAATCTGCGGATGGGGATGTGCCAAGGATAAATAACTTTTTTCGAGCGCTTTCCTTCACCGCAGTCGTGGCCTACGTTATAGGGCGTCCGGCACGGCTACGGTAGGTGGACAGTTCGAAACCCACCGCCGGCACCCACCGGAAATAAAAATGGGTACAGGCGCTCCCCAGCCGCAGGCGCCCGGTGGTGTTTGGGGTGTATCGCCTGGGGAGTGTCCCCGACCGAGTAATGCCCTTCGGGGCACCCAGTTTCGAACTGTATCCCGAAAGGGTGGTTTGTATGTTGGCCGTATTGCGTACAGCGGTACCTGAGTGGACGTTGAGTTGCGCACTGCGGTATGCCGTTTCCGCAGGACTACGGTTAAGACGGGACCTCCTCTTTTTTTCTGCTGTGAAGCTGTTATACTCGTCGTCAGTAATTTGGCTTTCGGGAGAGACGACTATTCAGTCACATTAAGTATGCGCTGGTACAAAACAACAACAACATAGACAGGTGTAACAGGTGTAAAAAATTGTCATTGCATCACTTATTTTCCGAGTGTTCTGACTCATATTTATCTCCTTTTCTTTCTCTTCTTTCCGCGAACCATCTCATCATCCTTTTTATGAGTCCTCACATTCTCTGGGGCGCCAATTTTCATCTCTCCTGAGATGGTAAGGCATAATGTTTGGAACAGTGACTGTTTCCATCAAGGTCAAATAAAATTTGGTTGAAACGTGGTCCTGGACCAATTGTCACCCACATCAGCAAGTGTAATTGTCGGAGCAGTGACTGAAGCACGACTAGCTAGTTAGGAGGAAAAAATTGTAAAAACAAGCTTTTCTTTTTGGTTAAAAGGAAGAAACGAACAACAAAAATAATAATATTCCACAAAAATAAAATTTCTTGTCAATTTTATAGACGGCGTGATGATTTCTATCTTTTACGATACACTACGCGTATGTCATACTCCTGGATTCGCAGAGCCCAGTGAGCGAGGCGGCAAGATGGGTCTTTTAAATTCGAAAGCCAACACAGCGCATGGTGGTCGGTCACTACGTCAAAAGAGCGGCTATATAAATAAGGGCGAAACTTGCCAAGTGCCCAGACGATAGCCAAGCACTCCTTTTCCGTGACGCTGTAATTGCCCTCCGCCTTGGTGAGCGTGCGGCTCGCATAAGCCACGACGTATTCTGCGTGGCCAGGATGACGCTGTGCAAGCACAGCACCAAGGCCTACACCACTTGCGTCGGTATGAACTTCTGTCGGGGCTTGAGGGTCAAAATGGCGAAGCATAGGTGGCGTCGTGAGAAGACGGCGCAAGGTGGAGAACGCATGGTCGCAGGCAGGGGACCACGATGAGAGGTCTTTGGCAACACGAAGCAGTTGCGTGAGGGGTGATAGGATACATGCGAAGTTTTGAACGAAGCGCCGGAAATAAGAGCATAAGCCGATGAAACTGCGAAGTTATTTCATCGTAGTGGGCTTAGGAAACGCAGAGACGGCCCGTAGTTTCTCGGGATCTGGAAAAATGCCATCTTTAGACACAACGTGGCCGAGTATCGTCAACTTGCGTGCGGCAAAGCGACATTTCTTCTGATTAAGCTGCAGACCGGCTTTGGTCACGGAACTGAGTACGTGCTGAAGGCGGCGCAGGTGTCTTGCGAAATCAGGGGCGAACACTACGATGTCGTCAAGGTAACATAGGCAGATCTTCCATTTAAGGCCGCGCAAAACATTATCCATCAACCTTTAGAATGTAGCAGGAGCGTTGCAAAGTCCGAAAGGTATGACGGTGAACTCATATAGGCCGTCTGGCGTAACGAAGGCAGTTTTTGGGCGATCGGCCTCCGCCATCGGGACCTGGCAGTAGCCTGACCGCATGTCCAAGGAGGAGAAGAACTCGGCGCCTTGTAAGCAGTCCAGAGCATCATCAATGCGTGGCAGTGGGTAAACATCTTTCAGCGTGATCTTGTTCAAGCGCCGAAAATCTACACAGAAGCGTATGGAACCGGCTTTCTTTGTGACAAGTACCACGGCAGAAGCCCACGGGCTCTGTGAAGGCTGAATCACACCTCGACGGAGCATGTCGTCGACCTGGTCTGCAATGACGCGGCGTTCCGTAGCGGATACACGATACGGACGTTGGCGCAGCGGTGAGTGGGAGCCGGTGTCGATGTGGTGCTCGACTGTTGATGTGCGGCCTAATAATTCTTCGGCGAAGTCGAAAGAACTTCGGAAATGCTGCAGAAGGGCAAGAAGCTGGGATCGCTGCGAAGGTGTGAGAGCCTCGTCGATGAATGGAGTGAAGGCATCCGTAGATGCACTGTCAGTAGCAGAAAGGGCGCTGAGGTCAAGAACAGTCGTAGAGGACGCCTCGTCTGGAACGGAGACAATCTGCATAAATTCGACGGTCTCGACGTGGCCAAGGCATTTGTGACGAAGCAATGTGAGCGTGGACGAACGTCGGTTATAAACGGGCATTGTGCTGAAACCGGCGGCGAGGTCAAGAGTAGCAAAAGGCAGAGGAAGGGCTTTTCTGGCAACGAAAAGATCAGACGGCGTGAAGAAGAGCGTCCCGGAGCAGATAGCACCACATGAGAGCTCTACGAGTGCTGATGAGCCTGGCGGTATACTGGTGTCTTCCTTGACTACAAGTTCAGCGGGAGAATGAGGATCTATGAAGGCGAGGTCACTGAGTTGGAAGAATTCAACCTGAGCGCGAGCGCAATCGATGACAGCGTTGGGGCGAGACAGAAAATCCCATCCTAGACTTATTGCGTGGGAGCACGAGGATAGTACTACAAACTCTACAGTGTACATAACGTCTTGAATCTTCACGCGAGCCGTACACGCTGCGGTTGGTTCGATGGGTTGAGGACTTGCAGTCCGAAGTGACAATCCAGAAAGAGGCGTTGTCACCTTACGAAGTGATCGGCAAAATTTAGCATCCATAACAGAAACAGCTGCGCCGGTATCGAGTAGAGCGACTGTAGCGACACCTTCGACAAACACGTCAATAACATTGGCAGGCAAGGAACTGGGACTTGAGCATTTCGATGCTGGCGCACTTCTTGCCTCGGGAACTGCGTCGTCTAGTTTCCCTCGTCGCTAGATACGGGCCGCCGACGCATCGGTGAAAGCGACCGGCGACCCGGGGATGGCGAGCGGCGATGGTCGAAACGAGGACGATCAATTGGAGTACGAGTTGGCGGTGGGTCGGATGGAGTGTAGTCAGCATTGGACTCCACCGGGTAACGAGGCGCCTGTAGATCATTGCCGATCGTTTGCACGCGGCGGCAGAACCTTGCGACGTGTCCGGGATATCTACATGCGAAGCATATAGACCGATTGTCGTGCGTGCGCCACGGGTGGGCAACAGGAGCGCCGACACAAGAGACGGGAGGAGGAGGAGGACGGCGCATCGGCTGCTGATAAGGTGGTACCGGCTCGTGGCGTGGCCTGGCAGCTACCGCAGCATAAGTGAGCGGAGCGGCCACAAGCGGCTGTTGGGGCGCAACTGGCAGTTCTTCAGCGACTTCCCTTTGAATAACGTTGCGCAGAGTGGAAGGCAATGGACTGGCAGGCACCTGGGTGAAGGGTACCAGGGACAACTGTCGTGCGACTTCTTCGCGGACAAAGGCTTTGATCTGCGTGAGCAGCGACGCCTGGTCGGAACCAATGGCCAGACTGGAGATAGGCGCATCGGTTGCAGGAGAAGGCCTCGTCAAAGCTCGCTGCTTGCGTAGCTCGTTGTAGCTCTGACAGAGGGTAATAACGTCGGCAGCACTGTTCGGGCTCTTGGCCAGGAGCATTTGGAAGGCATCATCATCAATGACTTTCATGATGTGCTTAATTCGGTCCGCTTCTGACATGGTGGCATTGACGCGTTTGCGCAGATCGACAACGTCTTCGATGTAACTGGTGAATGTTTCACCAGTTACCTGCGCGCTTGTGCGCAAGCGCTGCTCAGCTCGAACTTTGCGGATGGCGGGACGGTCAAATACTTCTGTAAAGGCTGTTTTGAACACAGACCACGTTCGGAAATCCGCCTCATGGTTCCTGAACCAGAGATGGGCCACGCCCGCGAGACAGAAAGCGACGCTGGTTAGCTTGGTCGAGTCGTCCCTTTTGTTATGAGCGCTTACCCGCTCGTAGGACGCAAGCCAATCTTCAACGTCGTTGTCGTCGGTCCCGCTGAAGATGGTAGGATCCCGCTGGCGGATAGCCCCAGCGCAGAGAACGGGC
This sequence comes from Dermacentor silvarum, assembly GCF_013339745.2. Classification (NCBI taxonomy): domain Eukaryota; kingdom Metazoa; phylum Arthropoda; class Arachnida; order Ixodida; family Ixodidae; genus Dermacentor; species Dermacentor silvarum. The sequence goes on along the minus strand of NC_051158.1, from coordinate 125,118,798 downwards.
AGTGACGGGAGCGTCTGTGGTTCGGCGTATGGCGTGGTAGAAGTTAGCGTACGTCCGAGTGCGGAGTTCCAGGATAGTAGAGTTGAGGGGTACCCAGCACGTCCACCAATTATAAAGGAGGTTTATTGAACGAAAGGCCGAGGACGGGTCGAGCGTTCCACCGAGCACAATCTCTAAGCTCGAGCTTCTGCGGCACACGATGCTGTTGGCAATCCTGCTGCCTAAGTCCAGGCGAAAAGGACCAAGATGCTGACGCTCTTTCTCGTTGCCCGCTTCCTGCGCACCCACTTGACACCTCGGCAACTGTGTCGCAAAGCAGCTCCTCGGATGTCACTTCTGCGCCGGTTTCCTCTCTAGCCACAATAGACCGCCTTTCTCCGGACGACGATCAAACATTTGCATTTCGCCAACGGGCTGACCCATATTGTCGGCGTATGATAGACCACCTCTCTGGCGCTTCTCGCCCACCCAACGCGCGGCTTCGACGCTAACTCGCCCAATTCAAGCTGGACAATAACGTGCTGTATCGGCGCATTTACCACCTCGATGGTCAACGCTGGGTGCCCGTTCTACCGCGCTCTCTTCGAGCCCATGTCCTCAGAGCATTCCACGATGACATGACTGCTGGCCATCTCGGTTTCCACAAAACCTACGATCGCATTCGAAGCCGTCACTATTGGCCTGGCATTTCTACTAGTGTGGCGAGATACGTCGGTTCCTGTTCTCCGTGTCAGCGTCACAAACTCCCAACCTCCGCTCCTGCCGGCGAATTAATGCCTATTCCGTGTCCTGCCGCACTATTTGAGGTTGTTGGTATCGACCTTTAGGGGCCCCTTCCTGTTACTGCTGCTGGAAATCGGTGGATAGTGACCGCCATCGACCACCTGACGCGCTACGCCGAGACATCATTGATCACTGGCTCAGCTTCGGAGGTTGCCGACTTCGTCCTTCAAGCTATAATTCTGCGCCATGGTGCTCCTCGAGTACAGCTAAGCGACCGTGGAAAGGTATTTCTCTCGCAACTTTTAAACGAAGTCCTGCGCGCCTCTGGTACCACCCACAAAACAGCGTCGAGTTACCATCCACAGACTAACGGCTTGACAGAGCGATTTCATCGCACGCTTACCGACATGATCGCCGTATATATTCAGCCTGATCACAAGAATTGTGACAAGCTTCTACCGTTCGTCACTTTCGCCTACAACACGGCCGTTCAGCGTACCACCGGCTACTCGCCATTTTACTTAGTTTACGGACGGTCGCCTACTTCCCTTCTAGACGTTCCTTTCTTCGATGCTCCTGTCAACCCATCTGCATCGTTTAGCGAAGAATTCCTTTCACGACTCGCTCAGTGTCGCCAGCGTGCTCGCGTCAACACAGCGGCCAGGCAACACGACTGGAAGATCATTTACGACACCCTCCATCGCGTTGTGTCCTTCCGACCTGGTTACGAAATACTTCTACTGACGCCCATTCGCACGCCTGGTTTGTGCGACAAGTTCCAGCCGCGTTTCATCGGGCCCTACATCGTCCTGGAGCAGACATCGCCCGTCAATTATCGTGTGACTCCTGTTATCGCCGCCACAGACCGCCGTTGTCGCAGCACCGAGGTCGTTCATGTGTCCCGCATGAAATCCTTCACGCGGCGTTCTTCGTCGCCTTGACTTGCGGCCAGGATGGCCGCTTCCACGCGGGGGGGGGGGGGGGGGGGAATTAGTGTGGGCGTTTATTACGCACGGCTTATTCATCTGTATATTATCGTCATCATCCTACGTTGCGCGATCCTCATCTTCAGTTATGTGTGATCATCGTCATCGGGTGTGTGCTTTTGCTGGTTCGCTCGCGAGTACTCGAGCCGAAAAAACGTCGTGCTAACAGAGGCGTCATAATATATATATATATACTGTAATGGGATTTATTGACAATTCAGAAACGCGACCGTCTCAGTTAAGCGTCGGACACCGAGAGCGCGAGCCCGTCTTCGTCGGCGGGCCGATGATGATAGTGCGTGCACAGGGCGCGCCAGTCACACAGGGCGCCAGTCTTCTTCGCTACAACTGCCCCCTGGAGGAGAAGGAGCCATCCTGGCGACTCAAGGAGAGGAGAGGACAAGGGGGTCGTAATAGGGTTTAAGTCTCTGGACGTGGACTGTCTCGCGTCCACGACGCCTCAAGTCAGTAGATGGCGTTAACGGCTCGACGACGTAGTTGACCGGCGTCGTCTGTTCAACGACGCGGTAGGGACCGTGGTATTGAGCGAGGAGTTTAGAGCATAGACCAGGGGTGCTTGAAGGTATCCACAGCCAGACTAGTGAGTCCGGCTGGTAGGTGCAGGGAGGTCGGTCATCATCGCGACGGAATTTTTGGAGACTCTGGTCTTCCGCCGTGAACGAACGGGCCAGCTGACGGCATTCCTCGGCATACTTGGAGGCTTCAGACAGAGGCGTGCCCTCTGATGGGTCAGGCCGGTAGGGGAGAATGGTGTCGAGCGTACATGTATGTTCACGGCCATATACGAGAAAGAACGGCGAAAATCCCGTTGTGGCCTGTGAAGCAGTATTATAGGCGTACGTCATCATCATCATCATCATCATCATCAGCCTATATTTATGTCCACTGCAGGACGAAGGCCTCTCCCTGCGATCTCCAATTACCCCTGTCTTGCGCTAGGTGTACGTAACATATGGCAAAACGAGGTCCCAGTTGGTATGATCCGATGCCATGTACATGGATAGCATGTCGCCCAAAGTAGGATTAAACCGTTCTGTTATTCCGTTCGTTTGCGGATGATAAGCTGTACTGGTGCGATGGACGGTATGGCACGCGGTCAGAAGGGCGTTAAGAACTTCGGAAAGAAACGCACGCCCTCTGTCACTAAGAAGTTCCCGCGGTGCCCCATGACGCAGTATGAAGTGATGCTGTAGGAAGGACGCAATGTCGCGGGCTGTCGCTGTTTGCAGTGCCGCAGTTTCTGCATAGCGGGTGAGGTGGTCGACAGCGACAATAATCCAGCGATTGCCAGCTGATGTGCACGGAAGAGGGCCGTAGAGATCGATGCCGACGCGGTCAAACGGTCGGGACGGACAAGGAATGGGCTGTAAAGGACCAAAAGGACGAGGAGCAGGAAGCTTGCGTCGTGCACGAGCGAATGTACTGTCGCACAAAATTATACATGCCACGCCAATAAAAGCGGGAGCGAAGCCTGGCGTAAGTCTTGAAGAGGCCGGCATGGGCGCATTGCGGGTCTGAATGGAGAGCGGAACAGACATCTGTGCGCAGATGGCGGGGAACGACGATCAACCCTTTGCGACCGTCGGAAGCGTAATTTCGACGATAGAGAACACCATCCCGCAACTCGAAATGAGAAGCGTGGCCGCGGATAGCACGTGAAGGGCGTGTTGTTGAAGTGTCAGAAATGCAATCCACAAGCGCCGCAATCCAGGGATCTTTACGTTGCTCCACAGCCATGTTGACGGGCACAGGCGACGAAAACGCCGATTCGATGGCTGTAATGCAAGTCATGTCACTTGGTGTAGGCGACCGAGAGAGGGCATCCGCGTCGGAGTGTTTACGGCCAGACCGGTAAATGACGCGTATGTCGAAGTCTTGTAACCGTAGAGCCCAGCGCGCAAGGCGGCCAGACGGATCTTTTAAAGTCGATAACCAACATAAAGCATGGTGATCTGTAACGACGTCGAAGGGGCGGCGGTACAGGTAGGGTCGGAATTTTCCAAGGGCCCAGATGATAGCCAGGCAGTCCTTTTCGGTGACGGAGTAGTTAGATTCCGCTTTCGTTAGTGTTCGGCTGGCGTAGGCTACTACGTATTCATCATGCCCACTTTTTCGCTGTGCAAGCACGGCACCAAGTCCTACGCCACTGGCGTCGGTGTGGACTTCCGTGGGGGCCGTGGGGTCGAAATGGCGCAGTACGGGAGGCGAAGTGAGCAAACGCCGCATGGTTTCAAACGCATCGTCGCAAGCTGTGGTCCAAGTGGAAACTCGTGTGTCGCCGCGAAGCAGCTGAGTCAACGGAGCAATGATGGAAGCGAAATTCCGGATAAAACGACGAAAGTAGGAGCAGGGCTCGATAAAGCTCCGAAGTTCTTTCAGAGACGTGGGTTTCGGGAACTCGGCGACGGCGTGAAGTTTCGAAGGATCAGGGAGTATGCCATCTTTCGATACGACGTGTCCGAGTATAGCAAGCTGCTTGGCTCCAAAGCGACATTTCTTCAAGTTGAGTTGGAGGCCTGCCTCGGTGATGCACAGCAGGACTTGTTCGAGACGGTACAGATGTGTGGGAAAATCTGGAGAAAAGACGACGACATCATCAAGGTAACATAGGCATGTCTTCCATTTGAGCCCACGAAGCAGATTGTCCATCATTCGTTGGAATGTAGCAGGGGCATTGCAAAGCCCAAACGGCATAACGTTAAATTCATATAGGCCATCTGGGGTCACGAAGGCTGTCTTCGGGCGATCGGCAGGATCCATAGGCACTTGCCAATAGCCTGAGCGTAAATCGAGCGAAGAAAATACTCCGCGCCTTGCAAACAATCCAGAGCATCGTCGATGCGCGGTAAAGGGTAGACGTCTTTGCGAGTTATCTTATTAAGGCGGCGGTAGTCAACGCAAAACCGAATTGAGCCATCTTTTTTCTTCACCAGGACTACAGGCGACGCCCAGGGACTATTAGAAGGTTGAACCACTCCACGCTCAAGCATTTCGCTTACTTGGTTTTCAATAACATGGCGCTCCGCGGGTGATGCACGATAAGGCCTCTGGCGCAGTGGTGCGTGGGTGCCGGTGTCGATCTCATGACGTACAGTCGATGTGCGGCCTAATGGGGCGTGTTGACAGTCGAACGTAGATTGGTATCTCCGTAGAAGGCTGAGAAGCTGCGAACGCTGCGTAGGGCTCAAGAGGGCATCCACTGAACTATGGAAGACGTCGTGCCTAGTCTGGGAACAATGCAAGCTATAGGTCAACGAGTTCATGTCTGAACAGGTGTCATCAAGAGGCGCGTCAAAGATGATAATTGAGTCGGCAGACTGAAGACGTCTAAGGCACTCGCCACGACGTAAGACGACTGGCGTGCCCTTAGCGTTGGAAACGAGTAGTCTCGTGCAGCCACCACTGACAGTTAGGACAGCGAAGGGAAGGGAACATTGTCGGCGAAAAAAATGTCCGATGGGACAAACAGGGCAGTAGTGTCAGTGGCGAAAGTAGAGCAGGCATGCGCAATCACCGAAGAGTGCGAAGGGATCGTAGTGTCTTCTGTAACGACCAGTTTGTCGCCGAGATCGTCAAGTTCATGTGAGCGGGTGTCGGGAAGCGGAGAAAATTCAAATTCAGCGCGAGAACAATCAATGACGGCCTGATGATCGGAAAGGAAGTCCCACCTCAAGATGACGTCGTATGAACAGGATGAGAGGACGACGAACTCGACTGTATACGTGTATCCTTCAATGACGATGCGGGCGGTACATGCGGCAACAGGGGTAATGCACTGGGAACTTGCAGTCCGGAGTGACAGCGCAGATAAGGGCGTCATTACTTTTCGAAGCTTGCGGCAAAGTTCTTCCGTAACTACTGAAACGGCGGCGCCTGTGTCGACTAATGCCAGTGTGACGACTCCTTCAACAGACACTTCGATTACGTTCGTCGGAAGAGAGCGAGGCCTTGTGTGGTTCGACTGGAACGCAGTTCTCGCCTCTTGAACTGCGGTAGCTAGTTTTCCTGCTCCGATGGGGCCGGACGCCGCCGCATGGGGGAAAGTGAGCGGCGACGAGGGGATGGCGAGCGACGATCACGGGCAGAAGGAATGACGTTGCGCGTGGACGGCAAGTGCGAATCACGTGGCGGGGAGAAGGACGAAGCTGGCGAAACGTAGGAGGAGACAGGTTGGTCATGACCTTGAAGCCATAAGTGACGGCGACAGAGCCGTGCCACGTGACCAGGGATACCACAGAAGAAGCACACGGGGCGATTGTCGGGTGTACGCCAGGGTCCCGTGCTAGCTGGTGATCTGGTGGTGTACACTGGAGGGATTGGACGTGGCGGTGCAGCAAACGGTGGCGCTGAAAAAGTCGATGGGGGTGGCCGTGCTGCAACCTCGGCGTAGCTGAGAGGTACAGACAATGGTGGCGCTGCACGAGGAGACTGGATGACCTCGGACACTTGTTCTTGGAGCATTTGACGCAACGGAGGAGCCAAGGACGGCGTAGGTCCGGGGACAGCGGTGAGTAGGGATAGCTGGCGGGCGATTCCGAGCGTATAAATTCCTTGATTTCGCCGAGCAGATAGTCGTTGTTAGTGACAGCGGCTAAACTTGCAACGGAAGCATCGGAAACAGAAGAACGTCGAGTGAGCAGACGTTGCCGCCTGAGTTCGTCGTAACTCTGACAAAGTTCAGCGACCTCGACCACGGTCCACGGGCTTTTCGAGAGGAGCATTTGGAATGCGTCGTCTTCGATTCGCTTCATCACGTGACGGATCTTGTCAGACTCATTCATCGATGGATCGACGCGCTTACAAAGGTCTACAACATCTTCTATGTACTAGGTGAAGTTCTCACCGGGTTGCTGGGAACGGCTGCGCAAGCGCTCTTCGGCACGGAGCTTCCGCACCTCAGGGCGACCGAATTCCACTTGCGTAATGCGCGCCTTGAAATCGGACCAGGTGCGAAGGTCGGATTCGTGGTTGTGGTACCACACGCTAGCGACACCCGTAAGATAGAAGTTGGCGTAGCTGAGCTTCGTAGCATCGTCCCATTTATTGGGGGCACTCACCCGCTCGTAGATCGAGAGCCAATCTTCGACGTCGTATTCGTCGGAGCCGCTGAAGATGGGAGGATCGCGTTGACGCACGGGGCCAGGACAAATCAATGTTGGCGGTGCCGGAGGTGTTGTTTGGCTGGCGTCGTCAGGCATGATGGCCGGCAGCGTCCGATTGCGTAGTCCCAGGGTTGGGGAAGTAGAACCCAGCACCTCCACCAAATATGTAATGGGGTTTATTGACAACTCAGAAACGCGACCGTCTCAGTTGAGCGTCGGACACCGAGAGCGCGAGCCCGTCTTCGTCGGAGGGCCGATGATGATAGCGCGTCCACAGGGCGCGCCAGCCACACAGGGCGCCAGTCTTCTTCGCTACAATATATATATATATATATATATATATATATATATCATACAAATAAACATCAACATTTCTCATATAATATAGATAATATCATTAATTCTTGTCCTTGACCTGCATTATACGAAGAGGCGACGTTAATAGCACGAGAAATTGAAATACTTATTATTGCGATGGCAATTATATGGACACTTCAACCGGATTTCTGCCATCGGCGTCGCCGTCGCCGTAAGGTTCCCTATAGATAAAATCTTCGCCGCGCGCCGTATGCCCGAGCGGAAGCGTGCGGGGACGCGTGCTATCACGGAGAGCGCACGCACTCAATCTCCCACGCGCAAGCAAGAAAGGTGGAAGCAAGCGCCGGAGGGAGCGGGGGGGGGGGGGGGGGGGCACTTCTACTCTGCCAACAACCGCGCTCGTCGCTCGCTCGCACCGTCGCTTATCTCCACACGGCTCTGACCTTTATGCGCCGTGCATTCGCCGCTCAGTTTCCGTTGAAGCGATAGACCGCACGTACCTTCGCCCGTTGCTGCGGCGTATGCGCTTGCTGCCAGCGTTTTGACAGTCGTTGTCTGCAGTCATTCAGTGTGATCTATTCATGTTTGTTTGTGCGCGCTCACACCACACTTGTTCAATCAGTTAGTAATAGTCGGGCCACATTTTCCAACGCACGCTACACATGCAATACTGCCCGGGTCGGCAGTGCAGCGCTACAGGTGTGTCCCTTCGCACGGGCGGCCCACGGGAAGCGCTTCTCATCAACACCACCGTTTCACACGCGCCTTTTCGTGGTCATCGAGTCTCTCTGCATGTCGGTCTACTTACGCCGCAGCACACCTGCTTACTTAATCAGCTCATGTTTACTACAATTCATATTGCTACCAAAGCCGCTCACCTTGCTTCGTATGACATTGCTGTGTTGCTATCGCATTCATTGCTTCGCCCTTAGGGCGAAACTGTGACAGTTTTTTCACTAATTAACAAAAGCTCAAAAATTATCTTTTTAAATATTTATTTACAGCCCATATTGCAATTTACGAATTGTAGCTGATGAGTTTGCAAGACGTATCCGCAGGAAATTAATTTCCAGGACGACGGCCATTTCGACATATTTCCCAAAGTGTGTGACGAAATACGAGGGCGTTGCTTTAATGCATAAAAGAACGTTTTATTAAAAAAGGTAAGCGCAACAACAGCACATTTTTAAAGCGACTGAGATGGCGCATATGTCCAAACTAGTGTCATTGAACAAATTCATTTCAATTGGACACACCTTCCCAACTCACCGCCGAGAATTAGTAAATTGCAATATATGCAGTAAAGTAATTAATAAGAACGTATAATAGCTAAATTTTCGTTAATGCGTTCAACATGTGTATCGATTATTCGCGCGAGAAATGTCCGCCTCTAAAAAATACAGTCAGCGACTAGAATTATCTGCAACAGCGATAAACTGCTTGAGCTTACGGAATCCAAGCATACATTCCACCAGACTCAAAAAACGCAACAAACCTTGAGTGAATTCGCGTATTTTCAGCATTATTTAAAAAAAGGGAACATTTGATACATACAAAAAAAATTAAAAGTATAAATCACATAAATATTTAAATTATCTGAACTAACACAGGAGTATAAGCTTGCAATAAAAAGTTCGAATTAAGAATAGTTTCGGACACTCAACGACACAATGAAAACTCATCGTTCTGATTTCTGGAAGTTCTTAAAAGGATGAGGTTCCGATTTTTTAGGAATAAATGAATTGTTTGTAATCAACAACTACTTACAGACGATATCAAAACGACAGCGTGCTTGAATGCATACTTTCAATCTGTCTTCCTACCTGAATGCAACCATAGCCCTACACCACATGCAAGCACAGTTCCGGTAATGAAACAAGTTCAATTAAGCATTAGGGACATCGAGGCACTCCAAAAGGTCATAGATGAAAACAGAACAAGCAGTCCAGATTGTATATTTCCAAGTATACTAAAGCGGTGTGCTCCAACCTATCACCATTTACATTTATCTAATCTGTGTGACATCACTATTCACAGGGCTCTTACCTGATGATTGGAAAACCACGGAAGTTGTGCCTAGTCAAGGGGGTTTGAGAAGAGATATCGCGAATTACAGGCCTATATCACTAACATGATGATCATCATCATCATGTATGGGGTTTTATGGCGCAAGGGCCAGATATGGCCCTTGCGCTAACATCACTAACATCCATCTAACGTAACATATATCACTAACATCCGTCTAGTGCAAAATCATTGAGCATATTTCATATACCGAGATCATGCGTCATATAACAAATAATAATATAATAATGAAAGAACAACACGGGTTTCGGAAAGGTCTATCTTGCACAACTCTAGTAATTGAGTTTTACAGCCAAAGCTGTATATGGCTAGGCGAAACGAAAAACTCTTCGTCCCATGTTTCAATAAACGTCTCCATTAGCTCGGCGTCGTGGTCAGCAGCATCCACCCGCTATTGGCGCTTGCATTCCACTTCGAGATTTCAATGTGGACGTTTCGTCGCAGCCGAAGCCAAAGTACAGCGCATTAGAATTGGGCAGTGGAACGACCGCGCTCCTTGGGCGACTATCGCGGCGGCGAAAGTAGCGGAGGCGCTGTGATCGGTGACTACGGTGACGCGCGCATCGAAGCCTACGCGGCATGCGGACTGTAAAGGCTACTTCCGCAACTTCTTTCATTCAGTTGCACCCAGGACGCGCCCGTTAAGGGAAATGAAGTTTTCTAGCGTTTGAAATTTACTGTTTTTCTATTTTAGCCAAAACCGCAATGCAAAGATGCTTCCTTGCACCGATCGGAAATGACGGTGCATGCCGTGCGCTGTGTTTACTGGTATGAATAAATGAGACGAAATAAGTAAAAAAAAACTGCAACAGATAATGATTACCTTCAACGTTTTATTGCACACTGCCGTGGTATGAGGATGCCAAGAATTCACATACTATTAGAATACACAACACAAATATACAAGATGTTCCAGGTCAAGAAAATGCAGAAGTTATTAACATACACAAATGTACAATGAATTAGAAACACATTAAAAGGTTTTCCATGGTATGAAAAAATTGAGAACCTAATACAGAAATGCACAATAGAAATAAACATGTTTATAAATGCCATGGTTAAATAACGGAAAAAGGTCTTCACAGGAAAAGCATCAGAGCTATCCTCTGGGCAAAGTAAGGCGCTTTCGACTCTCACTTCACCTGTGACGGCGTCAAAGGTGCACGAATTGAGACAAATTCCTTCCGCGTCTTACGTCTCATGCAGAACCCAACGCTTATTACGTGGCGTTACATTCTTAAGCGCGGCGGCAGTCACGACAGAATTTACATCACCACTTTCGTGCTCGTACACACAAACTGTCTCACAAACGTCAGTAGGCTCATCTACAGTCTGACGCTCTTCAGCACTCGAGAACAGTACCTTTTTAGCTGGCCGGTCTGATGATCTCTTCAGCCTTGCGTTTTCTCGCGTTCCTTCTCGGCACCACGCGCTTTCTTAAGTACGCCGGGGCGTTCGGTAAGAGTGTTGGCACGGCGTCTGACGAAAGCGTAGGCTTTCCTCGCGGTAGACAAACTTCTTCGCCGTTGATTACGTGCACATAGTCCCTCACAACACAGTGCGGCTCAAAGTGTAGTTGGCACACTGCACAATCCTCCATAAGTGGTTTATCTGCTCTGTGCAAGTTCCGCTGCCATAGGCTCCATCGTTCAGGGTCCTGCGCGCCTTGAAAAGCGAGGGCTTCCTTGTTGCGTCCGCTCGAGTGTATCCAGTGCTACATCCAGGGGCGTAGCAATGGTTCAAGCGTTGCCTACCCATTGCTGAAGCAAGGAGCCACCGTTCATACACGAAGTGTGTCGAAAAACACTAACCAAATAAAGGAGCACGTAGCCGAAACAGCGTGCCTACGCCAAATCTCACGCATGTGTTGTCAACAGGAGCAGCGTAGTCGGCGACTTGTGCGCCGCCGCTACGTTCGCCACCTACCGTGACAGCTCTGTCAAGGCGTACACTCTTGTCAAGGCGCAGCCCCCGACCGTCGCTTCACTGCCCTATTCTAGTACGCTGTAGCCAAAGTGCCGCTCGAGAAACTCCCACCGAAAGCGGGCGTTGGCCCCGGCGAACGCGTTCCCGCCCTTGCCACGTTGACGCTGCTCAGCCCGCAACAGTGCCGTTACCGCCAACAGTGACGCCAACAGTGACGCCGTGTTAAAAAGAAGAAAGTTTCATTTACGCTTATAGGCGCCTACATATGCCGATCACGTCGACTTGATCGACAGAGACTAAACGACATACTCACAAAGACTCCAGGCCCTTGGATAATCATTGGTGACTTTAACGCTCACCATCCACTCTGGGGAAGCTTCAGGACAAACCAACGAGGCACGAGTCTAGTGGATGTCGCTGCTGAGGATGGACTGAGAGTTTTGAACGACGGCAGCCAGACTTATCTACGAGGAGTGACTTACAGCAGCTGTTTGGACTTGACATTAGTGTCGCATAGTTTAAGTTCAAAGGTTCAATGGTTCACAGACATTGAAACTCACGGCAGCGACCATATACCTACGTACGTGACTATCAGAGGCCTTGACAACTTTATTTCCCCTGTGCTCTCAAGACAGATAGACTGGCAAGTGTACCGCGTTTCGATCGAGGAAAAGTGCAAACATGAACATCCCGACCCCCTTGAAGACATATGATCATACAAACGCTACAGGCTTCTACGCGGACATATGCAAGATCTACAAGACGCACATATTTCGACCAAGAATTGGAGAGACTTCGGGCTATCCGCCGGCGGACCGAGAGACGATATAGGCGTACTAAGTCCATTTATGACTTGAGGGAAGCCCGACGCATTCAGAAGAAAGTTCATCCTCAGATGATCAAACTTCAGAACCAACGATGGAAGACCTTTTGCGAATCGCTGGACCCTCGCAAGCCGTTATCACCGGTGTGGAGAACTCTCCAGGGCCTTCGCTCACTTCCAGAACAACGTCGTCCCTTCACAGCGCTGGCTCTACATCAAAGTCGTCTAGAGCTTGAGGTCACGGAAGATTTTTGTGCGAACGTTGCTGGCGACGTCGTTCTGCTGGTTGACTCCTCGCTACATGACGTTCCCGTTGCGAGAGATCAAAGCATGGAAATGCCTTTCTCTATGGAAGAATTGCAAGCGGCCTTGGCTGCGTGCAGGTGGTCGTCATCGCCCGGTCCTGATGGGGTGACGTACGCTGCCTTAAGGCACCTTGGTTCAACAGCACAATGCTATCTTCTGGATATCTTTAATCAATCTTGGCATGACGGCATAGTCCCCAACGATTGGAAGTGTAGCCGACTGGTGCCTCTACTGAAGCCTGGGAAGTCTCCGCTGAACATTACATCGTGCCGCCCGATTGCACTTGCGAGTTGCATCGGTAAGGTCATGGAGAGGATGTTACTAACACGTATGGAGTGGTACCTCGAATACTATGACATTTACCATGAGGCTATGGCTGGCTTTCGACGTGGACGGTCTTCAATTGACAGCGTCATTGATCTTGTGACCTCCGTGCAACAACAAAAAGCTCTGAAGCGCCTCTCTGTGGCACTCTTCTTAGATGTAAAAGGTGCCTACGACAATGTAACCCACGAAGCCATCCTCTAAGCTCTTGAGGCTGCAGAACTTGGAGGCCACGTCTTTAGGTGGATTAGGAGTTATCTATCACGGAGATCTGTGTTTGTCCTAACTGAAGATGGGCCGAGAAATAGATATATTTCCAGTCGTGGTGTCCCACAAGGCGGAGTGTTGAGCCCTACTCTTTTTAATCTTGTTCTAGTGGGGCTCGCCGAAGTGCTACCACAGACGGCTAATGTCTCGCTCTATGCAGACGATATTTGCATCTGGCCGTCCGGCGTGAAAAGGCCCCAAGTGCGCGCCAGAGTACAGAAAGCGGCAACCCTGACAGCGGCATACCTTCACCGACAAGGCCTGACGATATCCGGAGAAAAATGTGCACTAGTGCCATTTACACGACGACCGATGTATTTCTACCCGGTGTGTATCGAGGGCCAGTCAATTGAGTACAAGAAAACTCACAGGTTCTTGGGCGTTATTGTGGATCGCGACCTCACTTGGAGTCCCTATGTCTCCTACATGAAGAAAAAACTAATTTGTATTGAGAATATGTTTAAATTCGTAGCTGGAAAATCATGGGGACCATCCGTGCACTCCATGTTACAGCTGTACACGGCACTTTTTCTCGGATTCCTGCGACACAGTCTTCCTGTCTTCTCCAATACATGCAAGACTAATACCCTTGCACTACAGAGAGTACAAGCCCAAGTATTTCGGACATGTCTTGGCCTCCCGAGATGTTCATCGATAGCTGCAACAATTGTCATTGGACAGGAGCCCCCGATCACCACTCATATCGTCGGTGAGACGCTAAGAGCGCACATTCGACACATTTCGCGGCTACCATCCCATCATTTAGCCGATTTGCCACTGCGAAGACCACAGGCTACATTCTGTAGTATTGCGACAAGACATCATGCCTCCATACCATCTGGCTTCAAGCCTGCGAAATGCCCAACATCGGCATGGTGGTGCCTCCGGCAAATTCACGTGTGCCTCTCAGTTCCTTGGATTAGCGAAAAGGCAGACTTCTCAACACTAGCCCCGAAGCAATTGTCTCTGCTTGTCATCAACGAGTATTATTTTTACCGCATACACATTTATACGGACGGTTCCACCATTTCCAACAGCTCTACCGGAGCAGTAGTTATTCCATCGGACGCCGTCATTTTGCAATTTAAATACTCGCACAACACCACGTCTACAACCGCAGAACTTGCGGCTCTTCAAGGTGCACTCAATTACGTGCTCCAGCAGCCTCCAAATCGATGGGCCATTTTCAGTGATTCTAAAACAGCTGTACAAACTCTGCAGTTTTCCCTACGACAAGCGTTACACGAGCAGCTAGTGCACGAAATTAGGTACGCTCACCATCACGCTCTCGAAGAAGGACACGATATTGTATTTCAATGGTTGCCGAGCCATTGCGGAATTGTCGGCAACGACAGCGCAGATGAAGCAGCACGCTCGGCTCATCCCAAACATCAACTGGTTCCTATACCTCTATCAAGAACGGATGCTGCACGGCAACTTCAATAGATTGCTCGCCATATGACACTTCTGCGATGGAATTCACCGGGTTTCACCAGCTCACGTTTACATTCTCTTGACCCTAACTTGCGACTTCGCCTACCACCTGGACTCTCCCGTCGTGAAACAACTTTACTGTGTCGCATGTGGTTGGGTGTCGCATTTACCAACACCTATTCGTTCCTAATAGGGATGGCCAACAGTGCGGCGTGCAATTTGTGCGGGTGCGACGAGACTCTCGAGAACCTTCTGTGTCACTGTCCATCTTTTGACACTCAACGACGCATTCTCCAAGCTAAAGTCAACCTGTTAGACAACAGAATGTTCTCGGAAGAAAAGATTCTTGGGCCATGGCCTATGCATTTTTGCATGCAAAAGGCCACAAAAGCCCTTCTGCAGTTCGTGAAGAGTACTGGATTGTACGAACGCTTGTGACAGCACAGATTCTTCTTTGACTGTCTCTGCGAATGACTGACTCCATTTCTTTTTCTCTCTTTATCTATTCTTCCCCTTTCCCCCTCCCCATGTGTAGGGTAGCCAACCGGGCACGTCCTTGGTTAACCTTCCTACCTTTCCCTCTTTGTTTTTCTCTCTCTCTCTCAGCCCGCAACGCCGTCTCCTCATCTCGCCGTTGTCGCATACGTTCGATATCTCGAGTTAGCTCGGCGTCGTGGTTAGCAGCATCCGCTAGCCATTGGCGCTTGCGTTACACTAGAAACACAAACATGTAACCAATAATTGAGACACGTTTCAATACAGCATCGGGAATAACCCACTGCTAAACACAGGGGCCGCACGTTTCAGCTTCACTGGTTAACCGGGGAACTGGTAACTGGTACGGATTTCTTGGGCGGTGTTTTTTCATTAATAATTGGCACGCAATGTTGATGAAGGAAGGCAAACCGATTTTGTCCTTTTAGACTTTAGTAAGGCGCTCGACACAATGTCACATCCACTTCTTCTTACTAAACTCAAAATGTTAAGTATTAATTCAAGTTTGCTCACATGGATTGAAAATTATCTGTCTCTGCGTCGGCAATGTGTTATTTCGAACGGCAGAAACTCGGTATACGTAGATGTGATGTGAGGAGCCCCAAAGGGCTCAGTGTTAGGGCCACTTTTGTTCTTACTTTATATAAATGATATTTCTGTGGGTATTTCTTGGAGTATACGGTTGTTTGCCGAACATTGTGTTGTTTATAAGAAAATTAAGAGTGAACAAGATGCGTTGGCACCGGCGAACGCGTTCGCGCCATTGCCACGTTGACGATTCCACGTGTTCCACGTGGAAGATGAATTTGAATTCAAGAAAATGTTTTCACGTATGTTTGACAAAAAAAAAAGAAACGAGTTGTAATTCTTTGCCAGATAAGCAATACGCTGATAAAAAATTTAACCTGGGTGCTGACAGTAGCTCCTCAGGATCAAATAAAGTCCGTTGTTTGTCTGTCCGCATCTAGGTGTCATGCTGTCATGTGATTGTTCATGGTCTGCTCATGTGTATGACGTCATTGTAAAAGCTGGTAGGGCACTAACTTTTATTCTGAGGAATTTGAAATGTTAACAGCCAAACCTAAAAAAACTGCCAAAACAACTTGATTGATAAACTGAAAAATAAATACAGAACGGGGCTGTTAAGTTCGTCCTGGAGCGGTATGGGCGGATAGAAAGTTGTACTGAAATGAAACATGAATTGAATTGCGAACTGCTTTTCGCTCGGCGGAAAAAGTTGAAACTGAAGTTTTTATATCTTATATTATTACATATAATAATATTACTTATTATTACATAATAAAACTGGAATTAGCAGCGAGAACTATTTGAAACAACGACGTTGTGTTTTTAGTCGTAAATAACCATTCTCTTAAAATCCGCGAGTACCGTGCCAGGACGAACTTGCTCGCGGATTCCGTTTTTTGTCAAAAAATTGTCACGAAGTTTTTGTGCAGTGGAATCAGCTGTGTGAAGAGCAAGTGTGTTGTACGAGTGAGGATTTGTTTTTCCTGCTATAACGCCTCCGGGCAATGCGGGGTATTTCTTGAACAAAGAATAAATAAAATTTATAAAAATTGCATGAAACTTGGAAATATTCATTCCGTACACGTCACGAGCCGTGAAGGTAGTGATCATTAACAAACAATACCACTTTTTCAGTTGAACTGCTGCTATACGCAACCCTCACATTTTGCGTTCTCTGCTTGTCAAAGCGTGTCTGAATTCTGGAGGCGCTATGTCGGCGAGCTGTATTAAAGCGTGGGTCAACGTGTTCAGTCAAAAATAGTGAACTACGACCTCTAGACAATTGATCACGTTGCTGCCTTCATGTGGCAGCGATGGCCGATGGGCTTCGCGTCTCACGATGCGACCAGCACTCAACATCGTCTACCCGCAAACAAATTATTTCCCGCGCGTGGGTACGTTTGCGACACTGGTACGACTGGCATTTTGATGCAATTCTTTCCGAAGTTCGAAACGCTCAACGAGTCAAACTGCTAGGCATTTGAAGATGCTGCCCTAAAGGCTAGACACCCAAAATAAATTTCCCGCCTTTGACAAAAAAAACAAAACAAAACAAAAAAACGCCGCTTCTTTTTGAGCGGACATTGATTCCACTTTATAATATGTTCCGTCAGAAGTTTTCTCTCGTCTTACAGATAGCGCTAAGCCCCATGAACCGTGAATAAATTGCCATGCTAGGAAAGTATTGGCTGCGATGAAAGATCCGCTACCAGGTACATTTACCTTCAACTCAATGTCAACATTATGTCTCAAATAACGGATTGCCTACATGTTGCTTTCTTAACCAACTGTCCTGACCACTGTGTATGGTCCAGAAAACGCTGATTTTGGTCCCATCTAAACTTTTCTGAACATAAACTTTCCGTTCTGAGGCTCTATTTTGGGTATTGCCTCACTTGGTTTGACGCTCGGACAGAGAAGCGACGGGTACGAAAGGCCGCTAAGTGTCCCGATTTGCCTTCGTAACGTGACGCGGTCTTGACGTTTTGCTTAGGGAACTGAAATGGTGGGAATTACCCTAACATTCTTGAATGCAGCAAGAAAGTTTCCTCTTATACGCTTCGTTAATGATGTATGAAATCTAGTGGTGTGAGAAGATTCAAATACAAATGAAACAGTTGCTATTCATTTCGAGAATTCACTATTCGAAATGATGGGATATTCATTCCTGCACGATTATAAGGGACAACACCACCTTGGAAGTCTCTAGGATGTGATATTTCTTTCAGTGAGAACATTTTCGAATGCTTTTGCTGCACGATAGGCGCAGTTGCCGCGCAGTGGCGCCTGTTGCTAATCATATGAACAAGGTGGATGACTTCCTCGGAATATATTCCACTCTTGACATAGCAAAACGAAACACGGTGGACTTTAACGGGGACTTTAACGCGCCGCACCCCGGGTGGGGATATCGCAGAGGAACCGTCAAAGGACGGAATCCCTGGATAGACGTACAACAGGAGGGGCTCACACTTATTACGGATCCTCAACAACCCACATGCACGGGTAACAGCGTAAGCGTGGACACCACACCTGACCTCACGTTCACAAAGAATACACAGGGCCCCAAGTGGGCCAACACACAAGACGATTTGGGCAGTGACCACTTCATTATAGCCATGACAATACACACGGGACCCACAAAAAAGAAGGGTAGGAAATTGACGGTGGTGGATTGGGATATATTCAGACAGGCACAAGAACACAACAACGCAATTGCACACATCGATTGCGCAGAAATTATTACGGACATTCATAAATGGAGACAACATATACACAAGGCGGTAAAGCAGACTGCTCGAGAAATTCCCGAGGAAGCAGGGCTCGAAGCAGCCGACAGCAAACTCCTCCACCTGTGGGAGGCGCGCATTAGCCTACAGAGAGGGTGGAGGCGCCAGAGGCCGAATAGGACCCTGCGGCGGCTAGTAGCGCGTTTAGACAGGGGATTGAAGATCACGCGAACCGCTTTGGACCGAAAGCAATGGGAGTCTACATGCAACAGAATGGAGGGCCAGCTCTGACTGGGCAAAACGTGGAACTTCCTCCGATGTCTCTTAGACCCCGAGGGCAGCAGAACGACGCAAAGACAGAACCTCAACAAGATTACCCACATTTACGCGGGAACCGACGACGAACTCATTCGCGACATGCAGAACAGATACATAGGAAGCATTACGCGAGAACTACAGAATGCGTACACGGGCAGGGAAAACCCCGCATTGGACGAGTACATCACGGAGGCCGAGGTGAGGGCCGAAATACTCAGGCTACGCACAAAGTCGGCAGCGGGCCCAGATGGCATCACGAACAAGATTCACCGAAACCTAAATGACGAATCCATCGCGACAATAACAAAATACATGAACGAGTGCTGGGAGCGGGGCGCAATACCGCCGCAGTGGAAAACTGCGCACGTGGTGATGATCCCTAAACCCCTGAAAAAGTACTGATTGAGAGCTTCAGGTCTATCTCTCTAACCTCGTGCGTGGGGAAGCTGATGGAGCACGTCGTTCTCAATAAATTAAGCAACTACATGGAGGACAGAGGTCTCTATCCGCTCACGATGATCGGGTTCAGGCCGAAACTGTCCACGCAGGACGTCCTGTTCCAATTCAAACATCAAAACCTCGACTCGCGGGGCAGACGAACGGGACTGAAAGCCATCTTAGGGTTGGACCTCACCGAGGCCTTCGATAATGTTACGCACAAAGCGGTCCTAGGGAACTTCCAGAACCTGGGGGTGGGTCGCAAGGCCTACACCTACGTCCGGGACTTCCTCTCGAACCGCACAGCTCAAATCACGATAGGAGAAATCAAGTCGGATGACATAGAACTGGGTAGTAGGGGAACGCCGCAAGGCTCGTTATTGTCCCCCTTTCTCTTCAACGTGGCCATTATCGGCCTGCCGAAAATCCTCAGCAAGATCCGCGGCCTCAACCACAGCCTGTACGCCGACGACATAACGTTGTCGGTGACAGGCGGCTGCGAACGCCAAATCGAGGAAACCCTCCAACAGGCCACGGAGGCCGTCGAACGCTGCCTCTACTGCCGAAGAACATGCACCCGGAGCACCACAAGGAGCGACGACAAGCAAGGGCGCGCCACATTGAGTGCAAATACCATGACGTAGAGGACACGGCCTACGTAGACGCCGCGGAATACAGAGAGCGCAAAGAAATGTCCGTAGTAGCGGTAAACGCGGACGGAGAACCCTTCGCGAGCGGCACCGTGAGAACGGACAACGCCGAAGTTGCGGAGGAAGCCGCCATAGCATTACCGGTGGCCTCCACGAAATCGAGAGTTATCGTGACTCAAAAACTGCCGTTCACTATTTCGCGAAAGGACGCATCTCGCCAGAGGCACTCAAAGTTCTCAACAACAACAGCTACCGCCATCGCAGGACGATCCAAATTATTTGGGCTCCCGCGCACTACTCTCTCCCCGGCAACGAGGCGGCTCACAACGTAGCTCGAGGACGTACTCGCCGAGCAAGTGAGCCGGCCCAGCCGGGAACGAGAGGAGACCGCATGGTCAGCTACAAAGAAATAACCGATTACTATCGGCTGGGAAGGGCCCGGTACCCACCAGTTCATCCCGCGCTAACCAGGAAACAGGCGGTGGCTTGGCGCCTCCTGCAAACAAACATCTATCCAAACCCGGTGGCCTGCAGCAGATTCTATCCAGGGCAATACAACGATCAATGCAAATTATGTAAAGCTAGGGCGGATCTGCCACTTATTCTATGGGCATGCTCGAAGGCGGCAGTTAAGTTTGTTCTTTGTCCTTGAAGTGTGATTATCGGCGTTGATGAAGCAGGAAGCAGGTTGGAGGTAACAAAACTTGAGGATATATTGCAACGAAAATATTTACACAGACAAATGCAGAGTTAGCAAAACAACACTGATTCAAAACACACAAGTAAACAGCGCCTTACTCTTCTACTTTTCTTAAGTTAGAGCCTAGGACAACTGTCACTACATACGACCAACCGAGTCTCACTGTTCTACCACTAAGTTGTTACAGCCCAGACTAGCGTTGCATCGTACGGAGTCTTACTGATCTATCAGGTTTAGTGATTACAGCCTAGACTGAGGAACAAGCACCTCGTCTCAATTGTTATAGGTGACAGAGACAAAGAAAAAGGGCGGTAGGACCGTTTGCCCATCCCACGGAAGCAGTTGCCAATGAGAGCTGAAAGTTTGTTAAGCCCCAACCCAAAGGGATGGGCTTACAATTAAAAGTAAATATATTAGAAAACAACCATGTTTTCCTTCTTTCCGCAACTCCGTTTCCCTCTGCTATTTCCACGTGGTCAGTGACGGCCTCAGCCAACACGCCAGGCACGCACGATTTATTGCTCGGCCATCTCAAACCTCGGTGGCGTTTCTAGCCAGCAGGGGGCTCGGGGGCTGGTGTCACAACACTGCGTACCGCATTCCCCCCCTCAAGGTTTTTTCCGCGTGGGAAAATAATGACCATTGGCGGCATTCGGACCCGGTGTTTTCCAGACGACGTTCTTCGAACGCGATCCGCGCATGCGCACTGCGCCTCTACGGCGCGCACTGCAAGCTGACACTTGACACCACGCGGGCTTTTCTCAGCGCTCAACACAAGATACACGTGGTTGCCGCCCGGACGCGTAGGGGAGTGGACCCCCGCTCCGTACGCGCAACCGATGGTCAACAATGCTAGGCCATAAACCTCGGTGCCGTCTCTAGCCCTCAGGGGACTCAGAAGCCGGCGCCACAACACTGCGTACAGCCGTTCTACTCGAGGTTTGTGCGCGTTGACCTATTATGACCATCGGCGGAATGCCAACCCAGTGCGCGCAAGACCGTGTTCTCCGAATCCGTTCTCCGCATCCGCACCGCCCCCCCCCCCCCCCCCCCCCCCCGGCGCGCGCCGCGGCTCGTCACCCGACACCACGCGGGCCGTTCGACCCCTCAAAAACAGAAACGGTTGCTGCCCGGACGCGCCGGGGAGTGACCGCCTCCCTATTCGTAAAACAAGTGGGCAAGTTGCGGCACTGCGACAATATATACAAAAAATCATGCAGCCCTACACCGCCCATTCTGTATGTTCGATAGAAGCGCGGCCTAACAGCGGCTCCTTCCGAGGGCCGCAAAATTCAAAACCGGCAGCAGTGGGAGACCCTGCTGCTCAGCTCAGACCAGCAAGACCAGGTCTGGGCCGTCCAGCTAGCCGAGGCAGCCGCAGAGACCCAGGGGATCTCGGCCGTCTGCTAGGCGGAGGGAGGCTGCGTCCGCCCTCGTGAATTGCTGGCACCATTGAAGTTGTATCTCTCTCTCTCTCTCTGATTTATTCATAATGCCTTCCTTTAAGCAGCCTATACTCCAGTTTTTGTTTCCATTTCGGCAAAGCATTTCACTATTTACCCAATTTCACCACAATCTTTAAAGGCCCCATTACCAGGTGTGGCCATTATGATGATTATTATTATTATTATTATTATTATTATTATTATTATTATTAGTAGTAGTAGTAGTAGTAGTAGTAGTAGTAGTAGTAGTAGTAGTAGTAGTAGTATTTGTTTTGAAAACATATATACATGACAGGAAAGGGAAAGCAAGGAGCACGCTGGCAACGGCCACCTGAAGGGGCACAACGCCTGCCTATAGTCTTCGGAAAGGAGGAGACAGAAACATAGAAATGTAAGATAGGAAGTTGGAGAGGAAAGATGTGTATGAGCTCAGAAACGCAGTGCATAAACTGCGCGCTCACAATCGTGTCTGCTAAGAATTACATGCTATACGGGCCGCGGAAAGAGCTGGAATTTCAAACTAAACGCTGTTTGCCCTTCTCCTCGCGGGCGCCGCGCTCCAAGACGGGTGGATGACGTATATCAGCAAGTGCGCCTACGTACATGTATATGCAGTGACGTCGCTCATATTGACGCGTGATACTTCAATAATGATTCAAGGCAACATCTGTTATTTGTGTAATCTGTTGCTTTAATAGACGAATGAAAGTTTAGGGAAATAATAAAACACACAAACCGATCCGTCGCGGGCGCTAAGAACGGTGCTACGTCATTTTATACCGTGTTCCAGCGCGCGATCATGCTCTGTGATCCGCTTGCGCCTACCTCAGTGTTCGTGTAGCCCTTATACAGTTAGACAGGTGCTCTCGTGCACAGAGCGCAAGATCGTGCCCTGCGCGAAGCGAGACAAACACGAAAGCTCGCGCAGCAAGAAACGGAGAGGAAAAAAAAAGAAGGCGGGGCCCGTGCCGTATGCGTCACGTGATTGTCCAGCTTCGGCATGGGAGAACGCAGGGAAAGAATTTCGCTTGCGTTGGTTAGACGGGGCAAGGGGAGAGAGTGTCCTTGTTGGCGGTGACGCTCGCCTCCTCATGGGTTCGTTGCACTGAAATATTTCAATAAATCAATGGAACTTTAATTTCAAGAACAAACAAATATATTCAAATGTTTTTTGGACCGATAGCCTATAGGTGGCTAGTGGTCGGCCCAATACAATATACAACAAAATATGTGCAGGTCAGCTAAGAGGGGAAAAAACACGAAAAAAGCAGAAAGAAACATATATTCATACATATATGAATATACGCGTGTAAATAGACACTTATAATACATACATATATATTTTAACATACAATGAACATCAACTCAGGCATTTTCTCTCCAGATAGACGCAAGTTCACAGGTTTTGGATAGAGAAAAAAACATTACTTGCATGCCAGGCCGAAATCACGTCAGTTTTTATCTCAAGGGCGATCGTGTTACAAATTTTAGTTCCATTAAATTCTATTAGTATTTTCCCATAAACGTTGGGCCATATTGGCAGTTTAAGGTTACCGTATGAAGCAACGGAAAAAAGATCAACAGGAAGAGGTGAGTTTCTGTTAGTTATGTTATTGATTGAAACAGTAATCTTGTAGACGCGCAACACCAGAACTGAAAGAATGCGTTGTGATTGAAAATGTTACCAATAGGTCCATAATGGCTTATGACTCTCAATATTCGCTTTTGGGGTCGTTCTAGAGGTTTTATATAACTAGCGTACCCCATGTATTCAGGCAGCGACCTTTGTGACAGTGACATAATGAAAAGTATAGTGTACGAAGTATAGCTTGTGAAAAATATTGGCAAGCGTTTATCAGATTATAGCAGCTATTGGCTAATTTTGCGCATACATTCTGTACTTGGTCATGCCAGCTTGGGTTGGCCTCAAAAATGACCCCCAAGTATTTGAAAGAAGGGAATTGTTGAATAAGAATATTGTTCAATGATTGGTTAAGAAATGCAGCATCAATATGTTTTCAATAGGTGAAATACAACGTGTTTTGTTTTTCCACAGTTGATAGTCAACTGATTCTTGGTAAACCATACCGAAATTTTTGACAGGTCGCTCATCACGTCATTTTGGAGAGCTGTAAGGAGCGTCCTGTAAAAATTAAATGCGTTGTCGTCCGCGTACAGCAATGCCCTTGACCTCTGCAGTGTTTGTGGGACATCATTTAGAGAAAGAGAGAGCAATATATATATATATATATATATATATATATATATATATATATAGGGCTTAAAACTGAGCCCTGTGGTACCCCGCAGTTAATATTACTGCAGGATGAATTAAAGTTACTAAAGACTACCTTATGTTTACGTGCTGATAGATAACTCGAAAATACATCAAGTGAGTTATCTGTGATTCAATAGCTATGCATTTTTATTCCAGCAAAATCGAAAGACTAACCGCATCAAATGATTTTCAAACTTCTAAAAATACTGCTATTACTATGTTATTTTCATGCAGAGCGGAATTCATATATTGCGAAAGCATCGGCACAGCAGCAGAAGTGGACCTCTGGGCAACAAAACCAAGCTGCTGGGGAGAAAGAACATATGCAGCAAGTGCTTTGATTGCGACGAAATAAGTTTTTCAAATATAGTGTTGATACAACTGAGGACAGACATCGGTCTGTAGCCCTCTGGGACGTTCCGGTCAGCAGATTTGTCTACTGGTATTACTTTGGCTGTCTTAATTATATTAGGGTAAGTTTTAGAAGAAAATGCATGGTTAAATATCTGGCACAACGGACTACACAACACACCAATGTTAGTCTTTAAATTCCTCGAAAGTATGGCGTCATGGCCAGAGCGCCTTGTTCCCCGGTAACTTTTTGATAACCTATCCGATGTCACCCTCCGTTACGTCACGTAGATGAAAATTATCGGGCACAGTAGAGGGTGCATTTAAATTTGGTATATGAGTAGGGAACTTGCTCACAAAGCTGAGACAAATATTAGTAAAGTAGTAGTTAAAGTTGTCAGCCACTTCACATGTTGGATTATCAGGTATAATGCATTTTTTGTCGCCCATGCCAGAAATATCTTTAATAATTCGCCATATCTTTGTGTTGCCTTGATGTCTTTGAATTCCGTTGGTATAGTAGAAGCTTTTTGATTTTCTCATTATTTCTCATGACAATTTTGTTATCATCAGCAACTGATTTATTTCTGTAAAACCTCAAATTTTGATGGTAGTATTCATTGCTCCCGTGTTTTTTTTTTTTCTATTTATCGTAATACAAATCTTTTAGTTTCAAGACATCGAGTATATTTCTATTCATCCATGGGTACATGGCATGCTCACAATTTCGGCGTGAACAGCGGCGCGTTGACCTCTCGATGGCGTCCATAGTGCATTCAACCAAGTTTTCACACCCGACATGCACGTCATCATCATGAGGGCTTCAAAGTTTGTAGCCTGAAGTAATC
Source organism: Dermacentor silvarum (assembly GCF_013339745.2). Lineage (NCBI taxonomy): Eukaryota > Metazoa > Arthropoda > Arachnida > Ixodida > Ixodidae > Dermacentor > Dermacentor silvarum. Next base: position 125,093,703 of record NC_051158.1, on the reverse strand, counting down.
TTTCCACGCAGTAATAGTGTACTCATTTGATGGCAGGTACGCAAGAAGAGAAAATATCTTTTTGAGCTAAAACTAGAAAAGTAGGATTGTGGTCCGCAGTAGCAACAATGTGTACACCAGCCGATACATTTAAGTCAGCATTGGCTATTACTGATCGGCTGTTAATGAACCGATTTGAATCATTCTTGTGGTAGAACGCTCCCAAGAGGGTCCGTAACAACTTCCAGTGTATAAGCAAAATTTCATATGTGGCCTGGTGAGGGTCCTTGAAGCAATATACGGTACTGTAGCGAATCACTTCTGTCCTTCAATTATTACGACACTCTACTTCTATTTCGCGACCTCCTGTTGCATTACCTCGTTACATTCACTGGGATGGTGCACCGCAAGACTGTATTTATACCGTTAGCAATTAACACAAATACTTAAGGAAAACATCACCGTTACTGTGGTGCTCCGTGTAAAGTCCGTGTGTGGCCTACGCACGGCATGCTGCGGGTACAATGGTAAGAGCCGAGAGGGGTGATCTGAGCAGGGTGATGGATTGATGCGCGCTGCCTTCCGTGCGTATTTGTTTGAGATCGCGTGATCTTGCGCGCGATGAGGGGGGGGGGGGCGGAAGAGATTCCGCATATTCTCTTCTAGCCTGACTGGTTGCGCAAGACTGTGATTGTAGAGCATAAGCTGCGGCCGACGCTCTTTGTGTTGGCGGTAATCTGGGGTGAGCGCCACATATGTTTGGGTGTGAACCTTGGTGGAACATCTTTTCTTGTGTTTAGTGCAGACAGCCAAGGAGACCTACACAAGAAGAGAGACGCTTGTGTTTGTTTTATTGCGATAGCAATTATATGGACACTTAAACCGGATTTCTGCAGTCGCCGTCGTCGTCGGCGTCGCCGTGAGGTTCCGTATAGATTCCAAGGCCGATAAAATCGTCGCCGCGCGCCGTATGCGCGAGCGAAAGCGCGCGGGGGACGCGCGCTATCACGGAGGGCGAACTCCCCCGCGCGCTATCATGGAGAGCGAACGCTCGGCGGAAAGCAAACGCGACCGTCGCGTGGGAGTATGGGAGGGAGGGAGGCGGGGCGGCGCTGTGCTCCGGCACCACGGTGTAAGATATATACTCCATACTCCGTGTCCGGCACCAAAGGCGTATCTTGCCACTCAATCTCCCACGCGAAAGCAACAAAGCGGGAAGAGGGGGGGGGGGGGGGCGGCTTCTCCTCTGCCAACAACATCTCCTTCGCAGTTTGCCCGGTGGTGCCCGTCGCCGGCACCGTCTCTTATCTCCACACGGCTCTCGTTTCCGTTGAAGCGATAGACCGCGCGAACCTGCGCTTGCTGCCAGCGTTTTGACAGTCGTTGGCTGCGGTCATTCAGCGCGAACCTTTCATGTTTGCTTGTGCGCGCTGACACCACGATTGTTCATTCAGTTAGTAAGCCAATGTGTCCAAGTTTATGCAGCCGATAAAACGGTCCCTACTCCGAATAGCTCTCTACTAATGTGCTATCGCAATCGATGCTTCGCCTTTCGGGCGAAACGGTGACATTTTTTTTCTGCTGCCCATTTTTATTTTGAAGTTTCTACGCTAAATAGTAGAAAAAGGATAAGTCTTATCTGGGATTCCTTGTAGTTTCCTGAGCTTTTTCTTTCCTTTAGCGCCTAGTGTCGGAGGTCGCGCATTCTGAGTTGCGGAGCCGCAGCACCGTTGAAATGATGAAATGTGAGGCAGAACGAAACTTTCTCTCCAGGCTTCTGCCGTTTGTCATCACCCCAACGTTGAAACAGCAATTGCTTGGTGTCATTGAGTGTGATCTTTTTATGTATGCCTGTGCACGCGTTACACCACGCCAATCTTTAATGCAATATAAACGGGGGCTTATAAATCTGCATATCTGCTTTCTTTTCTTTGTGCAATACATTGCTATCGTGCTCAATGCTTCGCGCCATTCGGACGAAACTTCGGAATTTTGTAAACACTTATGGTGTTTTCTTCTGTGGTTACCAGGCATAGCTGATTCTTCTATCATTGAACAGCGGCTAGCATTTCGCCACTTCGAAAAAAATTCGACAAAGCTGTCCAGCCTGTGAAATAAGCGTTCTCGGGCTACAAAGAAACCACAATTAAAGACGCTACGTCTACACTACGTGTCATTTGTGCGACAAAGATGTAGGTATTTTGGCGTTGAGAGTAAGTGTTTGCGGACACTTCAACAGCACATGTTTTCCATTGTGAAACAAGTGCGTATTTACAAATGCGCTGAATGGGATCTCGAAGTGGTAGATCAAACATATTTGTGTTGGTTGTGACAGAACCTAATGTTCGGGTGCTGAAGATGGCTTTGTTTATTATTGCGATAGCAATTATATGGACACACCAAAGCTGATTTCTGCAGTCGTCGTCGTCATCGCCGTGAGGTTCCGTTTGACGTCAACGGCGATGAAATCGTCGCCGCGCTCCGGACGCTGTATGTGCGAGTGAAAGGGCGCGAGGGACGCGCGCTTTCACGGAGAGGCAATGCACGTCGGAGAGCAAACGCGCGTTCTGCGCCGTGCTCCCTGAAGGGCTGCAGAATTAAGCGTCTCTTTCTTCCTTTCCATATATAGAGAGCAAACGCAACTTTTTCCGTCGCGCGAAAGGCTGTGGGGGGACGGGAGGGAGGGAGGGGAGGCAACGTTTACCTGCGGCACCAAATACGTAGTTATATAAAAACGCCGTACGCGTTCCGTGTGAACGCGGGCAAAACGGCGACGGCGTGGACAACAGTTCTGCGCGTTGCTGGTGCTGCTGCATGTCCAAGTTTACACAGCTGATAAAACTACTATCCTTACTCCGTATAGCTCTCTACTAATTTGCTATCGCAATTGGTGCTTCGCCTTTCGGGTGAAACTGCGTCAATTTTTTTTTATTGCTTTGAGATAACAACTCCGTAACGAGGCTAAAAAGGAGAGATCTATCGTCACAGTGCACTGAGGTCTTTGTTTCGTAATTGACTACTGCACTGTTTGTTCAGTTTTACCTAAAAGTAATGTTTGGACGTGCAATAAAAAAGCTTGCAATTAGCTTTCTTGCCTTTCTTTTCCTACACATGCGTTGCTGATGAACCAGTAGATTAGTTAATATCTCTGGTATTGGTGTATAACGATCCAAACGAGGCCCCTCTTTTACTTTAGTGGCAGCGCACTGGGCTGCTACGCAGTAGGTTCAGGACAGGATCCATGTGTGAATGGACATTTCGCACAGCATACTGCTTGCATTCACTGCAGTAGATCCGTATGAGGCGGGCACACGGGACTACGACGACAGTACAATTCGCAGGTCTTGTGTCGAATACGATTATTTATTTACACCATGAAACAGTACTACATAAGTAAAACTTTGTTTCATTTCTCTGACCCGCCATTTCACTATTTCATTTCTGGCAGGATTGAAGTGTGGTGGGCACGAAGGGGCGCATGCTGTGCCTGGCCTTGTTACTACCAGCCGTGGCCGCCATAGCCGCCACCGCCTCCTCCTCCCCCTCCGCCACCGCCATAACCTCCACCGTGTCCATGAATCACGATGACCTTGCCGTATCCTCCGTGGCCACCGTATCCACCGCCGCCGCCACCACCGCCACCACCACCGTAGCCTCCGTAGTGGTGACCCGCATCCACAGTAGACGCAGCAAGTACAACGGCCAGCAGCAGCACGCCAACCTGTTTTGTAAGAGAGAAGAAAAGTGCGCATATTGTCAAAAATACCGAAGTAAAACTACGTGCGAAGCCAGCAGGATTCTTGTCACTACGTGAACCTGATGGTTATCCATAGTTCATCAGTATGCCGCATACTCAAGGAATTTTCACCCCTTTTCTCTCCAAGCAGTGTCAGGCTAGAGGACAGTTAGTAGAGGTCCATTTTCCTGCGTTTTCTGTACGTCTCTAAAGTACGAGGAAGGCTGCCGGAATTCACAAAAACGCGACCGAGAAGCAGCCTGAATTTTGTTCAGTGTGGCGGCTTGCATTTGTCAAATTATTTCCGTGGGAATGCGAAATAATGACATCTTTATGGATTAAAAAGGATGCCCCGTGTTGCAGAAAATTCGGCGTCGGTGTCGGCGGCAGTGTGGATGTCGGCGTCCGTGAAGGAAAAATTCTTCCGCAACCACCGCATCCTCAAGGCGTTATCGCAGAAAATCATTCCGAACCATCCCGACCGCGCAGGCCCTCCGTTGTGGTGCAAGGTGTTAGTGAACAAAAATTGAATTTCTCACAGTGGTATCCGTCAGGAAAATGGTAAAGTGCAACTTAAGCACAACCTACAAGCATGGTGGCGTCGGATTGTTATTTCAATGTACGAGAAAACCTAATTCTGTTACGAGGAAACGCAGACACAAACCTCTTTTGCCAGCATTTCTACCATAAAAACACTGGCTCACTCGAGTAGCCTACTTGCGAAAATCTTATCCAGATGGCGCTGGCATCCTCGGCAGGTCAAATGGGGAGTTGGCCTGCCAAATACGTTTTGGACACGCGCGTGCGTCGGGGCAATAGCAAACAATTAATAAAATAATAAAAAGGTCCTAGGGCCTTCACATTTTAATATAAGACCACATATATTGCCCCTAAAAAAACGACTTCCTAGCAATAAATTTCTGTTGAAAAGTGAAGCCGACTTTAAGGTGATCGGTGTACTAACGCGTTCTACTCTTTAAGGCGAAGCTTACGTGTCCCCCAATTCACTTTTCAATTGAAAATAAGCCATTCGCTGTCTCGTATGAGGCATAGAAAGTTAAGAAAGTTGCAAGCTAGGGTTCATTTTCTCAAACAACATTTGGCAAAAAGAGACATGGTTGTGAAGGCATGAGCGGAGGAACATTGCCTACTCAAGAATCTTTAACGTTTAGACAACACGACACGAAAGCTCGTACAATACGTCTTATAAATTGGTAATTGTGAAGCCAGGAATGAATTCTTTGACCTCTGGCTATGCAAGCAAGAAAGTCTAAGGCAAGAGCGCCTTAGCGGCTGATAATGTTGTAACAATAGGTGCGATAACAACCTATAAGCCACTAATCTGACACGACAATTGGTTGCACAAGTTTAACAATTCGATGACACAGAATGCGTATCGTGCATTAGTACAATATCGGAAGCATCCATTAAGTGGGAGTGACTTGGAATGCTTTTGCCAAACTTGCGGTGGCCTTTTTTTTCAAGGGTACAGATTACAACGCTAACAATATACAAGACTTATCTTTGGCAGTTTGCAATAACTATTAAACTGCTACTTTTTTCCCATGTTACTGTAGCTGTGTTTTGACAAAACAACGTTGGAATATTTTTTGTGCATAAATCATCGAGGATCGAGACTATGCTATAAATTTAGGATGCACATGCATACGATTTTCATCGTCATGATCATCATCATAAGGCCCATTCATCCGTACCAACTAGCTCGCACCCAAACCCTTCTGAGTCATCATAAGGCTGCTTTTTTATGTCTGTGTTTCGGCGAATGCCGCAAGGCCATCGCAAAATAACCACATTTTACGTCAGCCGAGTACGATACCTCCATTTATATTTTTCATCGACATGAGCCAATACTCTGGTTAGTAAGCACTATCGATAGTTCCAACTTTCCATACTGCCATCTGTGAAGTGAGGTGACCCTTAACTTAGACATATTTAGGAAGTTCAATACTTACCAATGTCTTCATTCTGAGACGAAGCTGTCCGGGGTCTTCCTTGTCCGGTACTGCAAGGATCAGCTCATTGCTGACTCCGGCGAGCCGCATTTCTTATATACCCCAGCGTCGCAGATGACAAATGGTAACTAAACCAGCACACGTCTGACAGATCAAGAGTAAAAATGCCCTTACCTAACACCACGCTTCTTACTAGACCACCTTCACTCTTTTTTTGAAGGCGCCCAAGCGAAACAAATCATCGGTTGGCTCGGGGAATCGCCACAAGCTCCCTTGTACCCTGAAGGCAATTGGCAGTGCGGGCGCCGTTACGAGCATGCTACTCTCTCCGCTTCATTGAACATGACATCACACTATATGTTCTTCTTGGTATTTTTCGCAGTTATATAATATTGGTCTCTATGCGCTGAAAGGAATTTTCGCATCCGTTGTACCTCATTCATAGAATCGAGCACAACCTTCCGAAATGCAAAAAAGTGCACACGATTTGACATGTTTTATCTTGTGTAGAACTTTTGTATGGCGGTACAGTACTTCCTACTATGGTGTCAAGTCACAGCTCCCTCCTGTCGCCACTACGACCCCGTAACGCGAGTGACCTACACGACGACCACCGAAAGACTTCGCATAGCGATATCGAGGCAATAGACGCTCGTGATAGTGAATTGCACTGCGCAGCGTCAGACGGTATCGTTATATTTCCGGCTAGGCGTAAAATGTTTGTTATTTGTTCGTAAATGTGATGTGCCACCCAAAACTTTGCGGCTGATAAATGCCATTTTTCCGGGTCCATGCTCCCATCACTGTGTTCTGAGCTCCAGGACTTCCAGCTCCACCAAAAGCTGATCGCACTGAAGCTAGTTGGTTTCGCATACATGCCAAGTCCCCTCCGCTGGTCCAGATGCAGGCACAATATGCTGCTATATGTGCGGCGTAGGCTGCAGCTTAGCGCAGGAGGTGCCTAGACGTGGCGCTGCGAAATCAGGAGACTGAGGCTAAGCGACAACATTGACAACAATTTGCAGTTTGAACGCGTCAAGCGGACGCACACATCGCGCCCACTGTGGCGATGCCGCAGTACGCGAACGCGAGGGCCAGACAAGGTGAGGGCCGACAAGACCATGCAGTTGTAACCGATGCTGCTCGCGGTCATCGAGTTCTCTCCGTTTGTGTGTATACGCATGCCACACCCCTCGTGTTTACTAAGTCGACTTATGTTTACTGCAGTTCATACTGCCACTACAGCTACAAGCCTTACACTTCGTGTAATATTTCAAAATGTTGCTATCGCATTCATTGCTTCGCCCTTATGGCGAAACTGTGGTTTCCTTTTAATAAAAAAGTCAATTAAATTGACCAGTGATCGGTTTGGATCAGAGAACGCGTAGCACGGAAGCCCCATAATATATTCATTACGCCGTCCACGCTTTTCCTCCACAACGGCATGCCTCATAAACACATAGTATTATTGGCATGCAAAACCCAAGAAATTATTTTAAGTGATTTAACCGGTCATAATAAGTCAAAATGGCGACCGATCCCAAAAATAGTGCAGTGTATAAATGTGAGGCGATCCCGAAGATAGTCCATTATAAAATTGTGGACCGATCCCGGAAGTAGTGCAGGCAACAAATTTTAGAGTCCTGCACTGCTCCTACTCCCATCAGGCGAGGGTTCACGCGATTGAGTGTTGTGCGCAATGACTGCGCCCCTTTTTGATCCCAAAGTCGCTCAGGCAGCCTTTGACTTTCATCTACTGCAACCGGATGTTGAATCGTCTTCAACATTTATTATTTTGCTTTCTCGTGGATAATGTCATGCAGGCCTGTATCGCAGCATTCCTTCACACATTGTTATCGTTGACCGTTTACGGGCCCTGAATTGCGGCTACGTTATGTGAATGACTTTGTGCTCCAAGCATCTGTCTCACTTAACTTGCCAGCAATATCGTTGGTGGGCAAACTTATGTAGTGGCTTTATGAAGTTTTATGCCCAGTCCAAAGGAAGTCCTCATCACGCGCCTTTAATAATTTCCTTCATAAGAAGCGTATCGTGCAGCGTAGTCGCGTCTCTTTCGCATGCGCGATTTTGCCCTTAACACGGACAATGAGCTAGCTTTACTTGTCTGTTCTTTAACCTATAGCAGGCACCCGAAGCGAACAAAGGAAAGAAACAAACAGACAATAAATAGAAAAACAAATACGGCGCGTAATTGCTAAATCAGGTTCGGAGTAGTAACATTTTTTTCTTGGAATCTAACATTTACAGAATATTATCTTGATTTGTATCATGTCAACCAAGTGTCCACGTGCGTCATTGCGTTGCTTTGAATGCAGAATATTTAAAGGAGAAATTGTAGAGCGTGTTGAGATCTATCCGAAACATTTCTATCCCCAATGATATGACAGCTACTGTGTTTAAAATTTTTGCAGGTTGGCAAGAAATAGCGCGAGATGTGAAGAAAGGTACCAGGTGACTAGGCGCTTACACGCCGCGACATTAGCAGCTCCGAAATATGCTACGCACAAATGATCTATGATGCACCTAGCGCGCTGACATGAACAGGCCTTGATCAACGGAGACGTAACGAATACAGTGGTCCTGGTTTCCTCTTTCGCCAAGATATCTTGTCTGCTGAAGCAGTGAAGCAAACGGACCCGCGTGATATGCTTTAAATAACGCTTGGTAATTCTTGAAGTCGACTTAGTGTTTTTGCTGTTTACAGACAGCGCCAAGTTTGAGGAAGTTTGGGCGGCACTTGACGATGTTTCGGAGATTGTGGGTGTTGCCATCCCCTATAATTCCAGCTCGCGGCCTGTTTATGCGTTCGGTCTGTGTGCTGTATCGATAATCCTTTGGCAGCATTATTGAGGGGACTAATGTAGCCACGCGCAAGCTCGCAGCCTGTTGGTACTTTCTCAAATATCGTGCAGTTTCTTCGCTAGTCGGAACAATTAAGACCACAGCAGCTGTTATAAAGTAAATAAGTTATTCGGATATTTGTCAATAGGTTATACAAATTCTCTATTGAAAATTTTGCATTAAAAGCAATACTCGAGTAGCGGTAAATAATTATTGGCTAATGATTACCTAAGCCAATTGAAAAAATACTATGAGTTGCATAAAAATATCGTGAGCGATACCAAGTTAGGCGCATTTTCCTAACGCACACGCGGATTTGGACAGTTTGGCATGGGTTAAATGACAGCGCAATTTGTAGCTTTTTCGCTGAGTGTACTGTATTTGCTTTAGTGCTTGTTTCCTGTCATATAGCTTAGTTAGTGTAGCTATGTTGTCGCTTAGCCTCGGTCTCCTGATTTCTCAGTGCCACGTCTAGGCTCCTCCTGCGCTAAGCTGCAGCCTATGTGTGTGCCTTGCCATATGCGCGTAATGTGACGTGCGTGTTTTTAGCGCGTTGCCCTGCCTACACTTACAGAGTGAACCAACTAGCCCTACCAAAAGCTTTACGGACACTCGAGTCTGTCGCCTTCGTGTAGTCCAGAAAAGCTCGTGCGGCTTCCTGTGCCGAGGAGCTGTGTGGCCAGGCTCCCAGGATCTTTGATTCTGCGAAAGGGCCGATCGTCCTGTCCACCGAAGGCTCACTGACATTGTTCGTCGAATCTGGAGCAGTGGCAGAGTAGATGACCTTCACATTCGCGCTTAGTGTACACAGGTGATTCAGCTATTCCAGTGCAATAGCTGCAAGAGCTAGTGGAGGCTACACCTTTGAGTGCGCTGCAGGGAATGCCGGGAGGTCAGAATTCTATCGGTAGCGTTCCTCTGCAACCTGTCTCGCATATCGTCTGGTTCTTCACAACAAGACCGCATCGATAAACACAGTACCTATTGACACCCTCAGCCGGTCGCTGTTACGCTTCGCTGCGTCTCTGGAAACACGTTGGGCGGTTAAGCGCGGCGCACCGCCGATGCCTGTTCGCTCTCCAGCTGGAATGTAGGACGCGCTCCAGTTTCTTTACGATAGCTGTCTCGAGGGTATGAGAGACATCGGCCAGTACTCCGTGTGAAGTACAATTCTTAACAAGTCTCGACACGGTTCTGTCAAGTTGAGAACCTTGCGTAAGTGCTGCGGGATGAAGTGCATATAAAACACACGCACACACACACACACACACACACACACACACACACACACAAAGTGTCCTGGTTTGAGGAGACAGCTAGCAGCATAAAGAGTGCCATTCATAAAGCATAAGAGCAGCATAAAGAGCGCCAACATGTTCATCTTTGATATAAAGACCCTTCTTTATTTCAGAACGAACGTCCATCTAACGAGTTTGGGTAATTCAAATCACGATGAACGTGTCGTTGGAGACCCTGACCTGAACTTCACTAAAAGCGACGTTTTTCACGCAGGATATATAACCCCACTTTTAAAATTGTTCATGCACTTGTTTCAATAAACGTAATTGCAAGGCTGTAAAAGGGGCGTAGCATTGAGTTTTACAGAACGCTAGGTGGGTAAGTGCGCGAATAGGCCGGGGAATACTTCAAAGCTAAAATTCTGACGTCAGTTAGTTTACCGGTTTGCCTCCATGTTATTATCATACATGCAGACAGTTGGTTTCAGGCCAATTCTAAACTAATTACCTGCATTCACATTTTCCCAGAGCCACAAAGATATGTTATTGAGTATTAAAAAAACGATAAGCAATTTCTCTTATCAATTCGCAAAAGCTCAGCCAGAACGTAGCAGCGCTAACTCTCTAAGCATGCGCGCATGTACGCCACGGTTTAGCGTGGTCAATCAAGAAGGTTATATTTTTTTTGTGCAACCTCCTTGGGATACACTTATTTATTAAAGTCATGGTATTACTCGCAAGGGCCACCCTTTTAATCGCCGGCGCTGCAATCATCCTTGTGTAGAACGCTGGATCACGTGACATCGCTTAACCGCGGCGAGAGCGTGCGCGGTGATATGATCCTGCGATTTAGCAGGCAAATTTTATTTTCATGTTTCAGGAGGTTTCTTGCGCCGTAGAAGCTGTCACATATCAATCAATCAATCAATCAATCAACCAACTTTATTTCCTTTGGATAGGAGGAGTACGGGGACTAAAAGCTTGAGCCGCTTGACGAGTTCCCGCCGGCGTTACAGTTGGCAAAACAGCAGCATGGCGGTCAGTCATGAACGAAGAGTTCATATAGATCGACGAATATTACAGAACATCGAGCAACACAAAATTTTGTAACAAAGCGCGAAACAATAGAACCCATTTTCATAGGCTTGAAATGGCATGAACATGAAAAGCAGTGATCGACAAGAAGAGGGGCAAAAAAGTTGAAAGGATGTACTGTTCCTGAAAATAAATGGACTGGGCGAAGCGTTTAATGAGACATTTTTGATTACACGAAGGATCAAAATCTTCATGGTTTAAAAGTTTAGCAGGGAAGGTAGCTTGTAGGACAGAGATTGTTCATCATAAGTAGTTCTAGGGGTGGGTACAGTACACATTTCTTTGTGGCTTGTTAGACGAACACTTGTGCTTGCTTTTTACTTAGCAAGATTACTTATGGTATCGATAGCATACTTAACAAAACCTTTATAACACAACGTCAGCCTATAATTATATAAACAGAACACTGGAAGAATTTCGTACTTAGTAAAACGAAGTGTTGTAGAAGAAGCATAATGTACAGCAGCAATATGTCGTATGGCTCTTTTCTGCAGGAAATACAGCTTGCGCAAACTTGTTTCACCAGTAGTACACCATACTTTGCTGCAGTACTGAAAGAAAGAGGACACTAATGCATTGTAGATCATAATCTTCACATTTGTAGGAAGAATACATTGTGTACGTGCAAGGACACGAATGGCAGATGACATCTTTGAATGGAGATTTTCAACATGTACATTCATCTGGCATTGAATGAATTACAATGAATTGTAATTCATTCAATGCCGAAATAAAACCACTTCTGACTCTGACTCTGACTCCATGCAAGGTGCCTTGAAAAATGTACTCCAAGGGTTTTACCAGAATTCACCATCTCCAACTGCAGAGAGCCCAGAAATAACTTCACCTTCTTTGTCAGCGTTTTTCCTTTGGGCGTGTACAAAACAACTTGTGTTTTTGAAGAGTTTATTTTTAAAGAATTCACCGAGGCTCAGGCATCTAGGTCAGACATCGTTTTGCTAGCCATCGCTTCTATCTCTGTTTCCAAATTCCATGTAATAAAAACTGTCGTATCATCAGCATACGAGACGAATGTTACGTTGTCTGTGCAGTGTACAATGTCATTTATATAAATCAAAAATAAGAGTGGCCCTAGAATGCTTCTATGTAGCACACCAACAACGACCGGCTTCCTTGCTGACGTTTCGTTGTTTGTACTACGAATTGTGTCCTGTTTGAAGGATAGGATTCTAAAAGCACATGCGCTTTTTCACGCACACTATAGTTTTCTAATTTGCTAAGAAGGATGGTCAGATCAATTAAGTCCAATGCCTTGGAAAAATCGACGTATATGCCTAATGTATTTGATTACGACAGAATGCACTTATAATTATTTCTTTTTGAGTCAAGAGGCCTGTTTCGGAAGAGCGATGCATTCTAAACCCATGTTGAAAATCTTGAAACAAATTGGGGTGATTAAAAATGATAGCAATCTGATATGCATTATTTCTCAATACCTTTCGAAAACACTGGAATTATCGAAATAGGTCGATAGTTGTTTAGTGCCCCTTATCACCGTGACTGGGACAACGCGTGAAGTCTGCATCTGTTTAGGAAATATGCCTGTAGATAATATCAATTCCGTACAAATACGAAACCTATTAGCTGCATGGACTCCGAGCCTGAGCATCTTTTACCTCTTCTGCGTGTTGGCGTTCCCGATGGCTATGGTGGTCTTCGTCTATCGATATTGTTCGTAAACGTTACCTATTTTCGTGAAATAGTACTGACTATCGTATTATAGCCGAAAAAAGGTAGCTCGGGACCTTCTATAGGCTTCCTAATACGCTCATCTGGGATTATATCAAGTCAAAGCCGGAATTCATTCGTTTTTACGTCGGGTTGGTCGTTCAGAATGCATCGAGAAGGCCTGGTCTTTGCCACAGTAAACTGGGCAGACATTTTCGCGACAGCCTGAATGAGTTTAAACTCTTCTGTAAGGTCGCATGATTGTTTTGTATATAATTTCGCAGTGTCGCGAGTTGCCCACGTATTTTGTGTACGGAGCGGGGGTCCACTCCTCTACGCGTCCGAGTGGTGGCCGTCTCTGTAAGGCCAGCGTGATGTCGGGTGACGGGCCGCGGTGCGGATGCGCGGGAGAACGCTGGCTTGTGCGCACTGAGTCGGCATCTCGCCGACGGTCATAATAGGACCACACGGACGGTCCTTACGGGCCTTGTGTGGGACTGCTGTGCGCGGTGCTGTGGACTGGCTTCCGGGTCCTGTGCTGGCTACGGACGCCGCCGGGGTTTAGAGTGGCCACGTGTTGCGTGTACGTAGAGGGGGTTCACGCCCCCACGCGTCCGGGCGGCGGCCTCTTGGGCCTTGTCCTTGGAGCGCTGAGAAGGGCCCGCGTGGTGTCGAGTGACGGCTTACGGTACGCGCTGTGGAGGCGCGGAACTCATGCGAGGAACACGTTTGGAGAACAGGAAACACCGAGTTCGGATGCCACCGACGGTCATTATTTTTTTACACGCGGATAAACTTTGATTGAGAATGCGGGACGCGGTGTTGTCGCACCTGCTCCCGAGTCCTTTGTTGGCTAAAAACGCCACCGAGGTTTGAGATGGCCAAGATGTAAATCGGGTGCGTGCCTTGCGTGTTTCACTGAGGCCGTCACTGACTACGCGGCCGTAGGAAAGGAAAACGGAGTTCTAGGAAGAAGGAAAACAGTTTTGTTTTCCAAGTCGTTTACTTTTAACAGTAAGCTCATTCCTTTCGGATTGTGGCTTAACAAACGTTTGACTCTCATTGGCAATTGCATCTGGAGGCCGGGCCAGTGGCCCTAACACCTTTTTTTTCTTTGTCTGTTGGAGCTATAATAATATAGACGATATCCGGTGTCTCAGTCTGGGCTGAAATCAGGATAGCTGATGGATCGGTGAGGCTCCGAACAATGTGCGTTAAAGGTAGTCTGGGCTGTAATCAGATTTGCTGATAGATCAGTGAGGCGCTGTACAGTAGTCTGGGCTCTAACAGACATTGAGATAGTCGAAGATCGAGACATTGTTTCTCTATTGTTGTATTTGTAATGAAGTTGTTTTGTCTGCCATGTATCAGTATAGAAAAGTTTATTTATAAACATCTTGTTCATCTGGTCTGCCTCGCTGCCTGTCTACGTTTGATCATCACTGCCGATCACCACACGAGAGACTTCACGTTCCAGCAAAGAACGCAAAGAAGAACGAACCATCGGAACTTTTCGTCTTCCCCTCGGAATTTCTTTATCCGTTAGTTAACTTCTGAAAGAATGTCAGCGAACAAGACTCACATGGTTTACAGGTGGTGTTGCCGTTGAGCGCAGAGAAAAAATAAAAAAAAGCTTTGTGATGTGTTTTTCATAGTTTGTGGAAATAAAAATATCCTTGACACACGATACCAAACACCAGGGTGCGATCACTTTAATTCTACAGAACAAGATAAAGCTACAACTACTCCCCACATCACTTCGTAGTTCTGCGTTCTTTTTTGCTTTTAATTACCTTCTGGCGTCTGCCTATAGGTAAAAAAAAAGAAAACTACAGCAAGCTCATCGTCTGTGTTAAGTGCACTGCTGTGCATGCGAAATGAGACACGACTACGCTGCACAATTCGCTTACTATGAAGAAAATTAATAAAGGTGCGTGCTGATTACGAATGCCTTGTTTTGTACTAGCGATAGAACCTAATAACGTCTGTTACGCTCGACGACCTTCGCTTGTATCATTTATTCATTTTCATGTATACGGGCATAGGGAGACTGCAGAAAATTATCCGTATGTGTGTGGGCCCGGGAAGTGCGCACGCTATCGGCTAGCGGGATAGGTCGTTTGAAGGTGGTGGCGGGCGTCGCCTGGCCGATGGTCGTTGACCACATGTGCAGGATGTTTCGAACCGGCAAAGGCGACAAATGGGTTCCAACAAACGCTTCACTTGCCGTTCGTCACCGTTGTCGCCTCCACGGTGTCGGGAGAGCTGTACAAAAGATAAACAGGCGCGCGCCAGCAGCGCTCCTTGTGATGCTAATGGGCAGATGGGTGGAGAAATGGTATCTCGAAACGCCAGTTTCGAGATATTATTTGCTAAAGTGTGAGACGAAATACATGGGCGCCAAAGTGTGGGGCGATATACATGGGCGTTCCAGTTACTTTTGTGCCTCAATGTATAAAACAGCATATTGGTAAAAAAGTTAGTGGAACAACAGCGTATTTTTACAGCGAGTGGGATGGCGCATATCTCAAACTGGTGTGATTCTGGAAATTCTTTCCAAGTGTATACGCCTGACAATCTCACCGGCTACAATTCGTAAATTGCAAGATGTGTTGTAAAGTAATTAACTAAGACGATAATGAGTGAATTTTTGTTATTAGTAAAATATGTGTTCCGCTTTCTCGTGCTACTAATGTCCGCCTCTTCGAATAACCCAGCTCCACGATAAGAATTATCCTACTGCCACAGGAGATTTTTAAAAATTACGCAAAGCTTAATTTTAACACCCGGTATATCGAAAGTTGCATGTAAATAAAGCATGTAATACTATTATCGCTGATATATTCGCAACTGTACTACCCACGCACCTTACTTTGGTACCATTGTATAGAGGAACGAAGTCATTACTTTTTCATACATGAGTCACGTGCACAGATAACACCGTTATTCCGCCACGCATGACACAATAAGAACGAAATTTAGCCTCTCCCTTTCTGTTCAGGGAGGCAATGCTCGGCAGTACTTATGTCGACCCGAGCGGGAGTGGTCGCGTTTGAGAGAGCTCATTCAGCCATAGTAGGTATAATCTATCGAACTCAAAGCTGTGCATATCAGAACTTATAAGGTTTACAAGTGTGCAATTTGTGGCGGCACCATCAAAGCTGCCCTGCAAACCATCTGCTGCCAACACGATGAACGGGGCAGCCATTCAAAGCAGTGGTGTACTACCTCTTGCGAACGGCGGCAGAAGCCTCTAAGCAGGCAATTTAAGTAACAAGCTTCATTGCTGCAACGCCGGATCAAAACATGGTTACGTTCATGATGTAGTTTGGGCAGTGCTCACAGCTGGACGATGGTCGAAGAAGGTACACAATGTACATGCGCAGAGTTTCATCTGACGTTTCTCGTGATAGGATTTATGTGGACACTCCAGCCGCGTTTCTTCCGTTGCCGTCGCCGTGAGATTCCGTAATCCAAAGGCGATAAAATCGTCGCCACGCGCCGTATGCTGTATGTGCGAGTGAAAGCGTACGAAGGTGAGCTGGCGATCGCGGCTTACCTCGAATACACACAAAATTGCCGCGGGACTAGCCGCTCGAGGGACTTTGCGTATATTCGCAATCATCTTTCACGCCCGGAAAAACACTTTTATTGCGATAGCAATTATATGGACACTCCAAGCGCATTTTTGCCGTCGCGGTCATCGTGATGTTCCGTATGAAGTCCAACGATGATAAAATCGTTGCCGTGTGCCGTGCGTTGTGTGTGCGAGTGAAGGCGGGCGAGGGTGAGCCGCCAACCGCAGCTTAATCTCGCGCAAGCGACATAGCAAGGCGGCCGGAAGCCACGCCCTTCGTTCACGCGCGAGAAACGGGGAGGAGGCGACGGAGATGGGAAGGTTCCTTCTGCTTACGCGGCTGCTGCTCACGGAGCTATCTTGAAAGCGATGCGCGACGCAGCTGAAGTGTGCGCCCGCGGCGGCCTCATCTTGAAAGCGATCTGCGATGGGCCAAAGAGCATTCGCCGAGTGCCGGTAGCTTCGTATACGGTGTGCTTTCGACGTTTAGTTCGCGTTGAAGCGAGGGCCAGCGCGAAGGTCAGTTTGCTCGCTGCCGATGGCGCGATTTCTCATTCCAGCATTTTTATTGCGATAGCAATTATATGGACACTTCTACCGGATTTCCGCCGTCGCCGTCGCCGTCGCCGTGAGGTTCCCTATAGATAAAATCTTCGCCGCGCGCCATATGCCCGAGCGGAAGTGTGCGGGGACGCGCGCTATCACGGAGAGCGAACGCACTCAATCACCCACGCGCAAGCAAGGAAGCGGGAAGCCAGCGCCGGAGGGAGCGCGGGGGGGGGGGGGGGGGGCGCACTTCTACTCTGCCAACAACCGCGCTCGTCGCTCGTCCGCACCGTCTCTTATCTCCACACGGCTCTGACCTTTATTCGCCGTGCATTCGCCGCTCAGTTTCCGTTGAAGCGATAGACCGCACGTACCTTCGCCTGCTGTGGCGTATGGGCTCGCTGCCAGCTTTTTGACAGTCGTTGTCTGCAGTCATTCAGTGTGATCTATTCATGTTTGTTTGTGCGCGCTCACACCACGCTTGTTCATTCAGTTAGTGATAGTCGGGCCACATTTTCCAACGCACGCTACACATGCAATGCTGCCCGGATCGGCAGTGCAGCAATACAGGTGTGTCCCTTCGCACGCGCTGCCCACGGGAAGCGCTTCTCATCAACACCACGGTTTCACACGCGCCTTCTCGTGGTCATCGAGTCTCTCTTCATGTCGGTCTACTTACGCCGCAGCACACCTGCTTACTTAATCAGCTCATGTTTACTACAATTCATATTGCTACCAAAGCCGCTCACCTTACTTCGTATGACATTGCTGTGTTGCTATCGCATTCATTGCTTCGCCCTTAGGGCTAAACTGTGACATTTTATGGGCTCCCGCCGTCATCGAGCAAGTTGTGTTCATGTTTGCCTGTGCGCGCGTGACACTGTGCTTGTATATCTAGTTAGTAAGCGAATATTTAAAACTTTATATGGCCGATAAAACTACTATGCTTACTTCGTATAGCTGTCTACTAATTTGCTATCGCAATCGATGCTTCGCCTTTCGGGCGTAACTGTGACTTTTTATGCAGCTCGTATTGAGCAACAGAAAGCTGTGTCGGGATTTTTTCATGATGCTCTACAATTTTCTCATTGACATTTTCATCTAATTATAATATTTGAGAAGTTGATCAATAATTAGGACTAATTATGTAATTAGTCGGAATGCAAAAAATAATCTGACTATCTCCAAGCTACGGCAAACAATATTACCTTGGTACTGTCTTGCTACGTAGAATTTGCATATTTTTAAAACTTGGTGCAAGTTAAGTGGGACATCCTGCATAACATTATACCTTTGATAGAGGCAAAGGACCGGCGATATATAAAGTAGTTGCCTTGTCAAAGTGAGCCTATGGTGGAAAAAAAAAAGGCTTAGAAATCCTTAATCTTGGAGCGTGGACACGGGGAACAGCAACGGTACAATCGTGCTCAGCAGCCCAACACCACAGCCACTGAGCAACCACGGCGGGTCGGGACCGGACGCAGAATAGCTCCAAGCATGCACAAGATTCTTGTGGCCTGTAAGTACCATAAATGGAAGGCCATCGACGAAGTCACGGAAGTGGCGGAGAGCAAGATAAGGCGCTAGTAACTCATAGCATAATACGCATTATCAGGTCAGCGCAGGCTTTACCTTCTTAGAGAGAAAGTGAGTGGCTGCATGCACCACCAACGAACTGCTGCCGCATGGCGACGACAGTGGTGTTGGAAGCGTTAGTAATGACGACTATAATTGCGCCAGGCTCTCGGTATCTGAGAAGCGTGCCAACGGCGAGGGCGAGTTCACTGAAGCACTTGGGCACTCATGAAGCAAACTAGTGCGTCCAGAGGAGCCATGAATCGGTCACAATCGGGATCAAAACATCCGTAGAAATTGAGGAAATCTATAAATTGACGATACTAGGTCATGGTGGTGGGCTGTGGAAAGTGGTCGATGATGCGAATCTTAGACGGCAGTGGTCGAATGCCAGTGCTGCCGACTAGGCGTCCGAGAAACTATAGCTACGAACGACGAAATTTGTTCTTGGAGGCGTTGACAACTCCTCAGTTGGCAAGGCGAAAAACGCAATAGCACATGGCAAGGGTGTTCTTGAACGGAAGGGTGCCACGAGGGGGTCGTCAATGTAGAAAAACAGACGGAGACCTCGGGTCACAACGATAAAACGAAATAATGATTGCGAAAACGAGATTCGGAGGAATTCAAGAAGACCGATAGGTATCGTGATGGCAATGTTTGAAATGTCCTCCTCCGCTGGTGATAATTGCGAACGAGATGGATCCTAGAAAACACCATTGGGCTAGCCGTAATGAACTGTATATTCCGGAGCGCGTATTGATTAGGAACTGTGATGGTATTCAATGCACTGTAATAATCTTATGGCCACCCCACCCCTGACTTCTTAGGCACCATATGAAGTTGTGATGCCTAATTGCTAAGGGAAGGGCGGACGAAGCCAAGTTCAACCATATATTGAACTCCGTGTTAGTAGACAGTTTTAGCTGAGCGTCGTTCAGGCTCCGCTAACATTTCACGCCCTCCGCTGGGTGCATGAACTGCATTGATTTCGCTTTTTATTGCGATAGCAATTATATGGACACTCCAAAGCAGATTTCTGCCACCAGCGTCGCCGTCGCCGTTGCCGTCGCCGTCGCCATGAGGTTCCGTATGACGTCAGTGGAGATGAAATCGTCGCCGCGCGCCGCCGAACGCTGTATGTGCGAGTGAAAGGGCGCGATGGACGCGCGCTTTCACGGGGAGTGAACGCACGGCGGAGAACAAACGCGCGTTCTGTGCCGTGCTCCCTTAAGGGCTGCAGAAGTAGGCGTCTCTTTCCTCCTTTACAATCACCATATATGTAGAGCAAACGCGCCTTCTTCTGACGCACTGACGTGGGGGGGGGGGGGGGGGGGGAGGGAGGGGACGTTTAGCTGCGGCACCAAGTACCTATTTATATCAGAGGCTCCGGCAACAGTCACCAACGCCGCACGCATTTTGTGCGAACGTGGGCAAAACGCCGACGGCGTCGACAACAGTTCTGCGAGTTGCCTGTGCTGCTGCATGTCCAAGTTTATACAGCTGATAAAGCTACTATCATTACTCCGTATAGCTCTCTACAAATTTGCTATCGCAATTGATGCTTCGCCTTTCAGGTGAAACTGCGACAACTTTTTTGACACGCGCGTCTTCCGCAGCCGCGGGCCACGGCCTCGTAGCGTGGCTGTAAAACAACAAAGCAAGCAGTAGACGCACCCTAACGCTCCGCTCAAACGGCTTCGTAGCGGAGCGTGGGCATGCAGCGTTCGTCGTTCCGCTGCCAATGTGAGCGTCGTGCGCAGGCGTATTAGCGTTCCCGCTAGCGTTCCGCTGAGCAGCTGCGCGCAAATCGTCAGGATACGTCGGTCTGAGCGGAGTGGACCGTGAACGCTTTGCTAAAATTGTCTAGTGAAGCCGAGTTTTTCCGGAGCCAAGCGACGGGTCGGACGGAGGTGAGGATGGGGAGAATACTTCATTTTCATTCGGCTCCGCCCAATCCAGTAGTAGCGTAAAGTTTGGAAATTCACGGAGCGATTCAATAAGCAGCACTTCCACCATCGAAGACGCGAAGGGGGGGGGGGGGGGGGGAGGCGGTATCTGCTCCGAAGGCGGTCAGTGCCCCCCTCCCTTCCACGTCGTCCAGGCCCCTTCCACGAAAAGAGGAACCTAAAATGACACGTCAACCGCCTAACACACGGTGCTGCCTCTAATTCCTCTATCGACTATCACTAGCGCATTATCTTTCTTTTCGATTCTGCACCCTGGCCGCTAACACAGCCTCGCTCATTACCTCACCCACCCGCCTTACCTTCTCTCCCCTTTAGAAGCACCCTACTAATATATACTGTGCTGAGGAGAGCATATGTCGCCTTGAAGAAGACAAGACCACTTGTCGAAATGTTGGCTCCTGCTCTCACCTTGTTCTCGTGTTGCTCATCGAGTGTTGAAAGTATTATATGGCAAATGTGTTGTTAGGAGCAGTAAAACAAAGCAGGTTATCGCTTACAAAGATATGAAACAAATGTTGGTTATGCCGGAACTTCTTGCAGTGAGAGAGAATGCAACGGCGACGTGACAATGCTATTCGTTTTCAAGGTACCACGCCGTAAGATACTGGTCCCCGTACAGCTGAATGTGGATGGCGACGGCCAAACAGGAGCGCTCAGCGCATTGCCCAAGTAGGGTGTGGCCGGGAGAATTCGTAGGTTTGGTCAGGTCCGTGGTAGTCGATGCGACAGGAACATACGGCCTGGATGACGTCCTATCCACCAGACGGCTGTGACGAGCGACAGGGCGGACCTATAGGTTTCGGCAGGCTCCTGAAGATAGTACAGGCCGCAATAAGGGGGGAGGGGGGATTAGGAGGCTTGATTTTAGTCTGCTGAACACTAGCCGGTACTGGTACAAAATACAGGATTCTGCTACTGAACTGATGCGATGTCAATGCGGCTGTCGCTACAGTAGCTTGATATTTACTCTCCGTTCTGCTTAGCCCACAGCATGCACAACGTTATTGATGGGCACAACGGCTCAATAGGAACGCTAGTGTTGCTACACACAGTGGTCGTGGTAGCAATAGATGATACAACTGGCTGGTGCCGCTGTAGCGCCGTTTGAGCAGAGAGTGACGGTTCGTCCACTTGGTTTTGTCGTTACTGCCGACAAACACGCTGTGCATCTCTCAAGATCGTCTAATATTGTACACGCAGGCCGAACAAGCGCCCTCCATGCCGTGCGAACGGGGTGACGGTTTTAGTGCGCATCGATTGGCTGTATCAACATTGTGTCGTAAAACAATTGTTCGAGAAACGTGCTCCATACTGGCAGTCCCTAGGGAGCCTACATGCAAGCTCTGTTTTAGGGTGGTGACAGCCCTTGTAAGGGCGCTCGCCGCCGCCAGCTAGATTGGCGGGTTAAATCTGGGGCACTAAATGGCTAAAGACCAGCGGGCAGACCACATTTCCTGCAACCCTTGGTGACGTGAAATTAATTTCTTTTAATAAACTTTGGCCTCAGCAACCAGAGACAAATGGCGCATCTGAGCGCCGTAACACGGCACGTCTACGTTTTAGTTAAACAGACTAGTAAGTACAGTCTTTAGTACAGCACACTTCGAAAAACACCCTTTATACATTATGTACAACTGCAGGGCAACGACAATGCTTAATGCAGTTCACATCCTTGGCTTGAGATAATACAACCACGAGCACGCCATCGTGCCCTACTTGTTGCTTTATATGTGTCGCAAGACACTCAATAGAAAAAATCACCGCATATCCAGGAAGTCAATGATGATGAGTGGGCGAAGCACCGGGGGATCATTCGGGTAAACCACAGCTACGGACGAGAGAGAAAGAGAGCGCCCGTCGGTAACGAACGCCCTTGTGCAATGCAGCGCCCCTAGCTACGGACGAGAGAGAAAAACGCCGGAAGCGTTCTCCGGAAGCCGGAAGCTGGCTTCCTGAACAGGAAGCGGAACCGAAAGTGGAACCGGAAGCGGAAGTCGGCTTCCGGAAGCTGGAGCTTGGCGTACATGTACTATATATATACATATATATATATTGTGGGCACGCGGCTGGCATACGCAACGACTCTCTCACGCGAAGAGTTGTCTCGCTGGAAGAGCACAGCACCGATGCCATGGCCGCTGGCATCCGTGTGCAAGAGTGTGGGAGCAGTCTCATCAAAATGATACAGGACAGGTTCAGATGTGAGGGCGCCCTTTAGGTGGTCAAAGGCAGATTCACATTCAGGTGACCACACGAAGGGAGCACCAGAACGAAGTAAGTGGTGTAAAGGTGCAGCTATAGAGGCGAAATCGCGAATAAATCGGCGAAAATAGGAAGCGATGCCGAGGAAACTGCGTAGGTCCTTCGTCTTTTCTGGATGAGGTAAGTGAAGCACCACCGAAATCTTGTCAGGATCAGGTCGAATACCATCCTTGCTTACAATGTGATCTAAGACCTTGATCATCTTGCTTGCAAAATGACACTTTTTGGTGTTGAGCTGAAGACCAGCACTGGCTATGCACGTGAGAACCTCGTCGAGACGTTGCAGGTGCTGTGCAAATGTCGCCGAGAAAATAACGATATCATCCAGATAGCAAAAGCAGGTCTTCCACTTCAGGCCGCGCAGAACGGTGTCGATCATGCGCTCAAAAGTTGAGGGAGCATTGCAGAGGCCGAAGGGCATGACGTTGAACTCGTAAAGACCATCTGAGGTTGCAAACGCTGTTTTTTTCTTTGTTGGCTTCATGCATCGGTATTTGCCAGTAACCTGAACGCAGATCAAGACTGGAGAAGTACTCAGCACCTTGCAGGGAATCGAGGGCATCGTGAATGCGAGGCATGGGGTGCACATCCTTGCGCGTGATCTTGTTGAGCGCGCGATAATCTACACAAAAACGCACGGAGCCATCTTTTTTTCGGACCAAAACAATGGGAGACGACCAAGGGCTAGCAGAGGGGCGAATTATCTCACGTTGCAGCAGGTCGGCGACGTTTTGTTCAATAATTTTGCGCTCAGCTAGAGACACGCGATACGGCCGGCGACGCACGATGGATCTGCCGTCTCTCTGAATCCGATGCGCTGTGGCGGTCGTCTGTCCCAATGTCGAAGAATGGGCGTCAAATGAACCTTCATGCTTCTCCAACAAGGCAAGGAGCTGTTGCGTCTGCGAAGGGGTCAAGTCCGAGCTGATTACAGCAGCAAGAGCGGAGGTAGAGGCAGAATGTCCAGCAGGAGGGATTTGAGAGGGAGCCGCCTTGATGGGAACGACAGAGAGAGGCTCGGAATCAGCAACGCAAGCCAAAGTGGTGCCTTTAGGAAGTAGAATTTTCTCAGGTGTTGTGTTCCTTGATTCGAGAAGCGCAGAACCATTATCGAACCTAACTAGGCCTGAAACAATGGCTATCCCTTTTGTGAGCCAACGCGCACAAGGTAACACTAACACATCGCCATGGTCGATGGCGTCGGACGTGATAGTGAGAATTTGCTGACAGCCTGGAGGGAGCTCGGTATCTTTTGCAGCGAGTAGACGAAGTGGCTGGTGCGGTTCATCGCCGAGCGAATAGTCGGTGTCGCTCATATGTACGACACCTTGCCCACAACATATAGCAGCAGAAGCAGAGGCAAGGAAATCCCATCCTAGAATGAGCTGGTGGGAGCAGGGCGACAGCACAGCAAATTGTATGTAGTGGACGATGCCATCGATGGATACACGCACTGTACAAAACGCGGAAGGGCGGATTGTTTTCCCTTGAGCTGCAACAAGTGCGGGTCCATCATAAGGCGTCGTAACTTTCCTGAGACGCCTACACAAATCGGAATGCATAACAGATAAAGTCGCACCGGTGTCCACCAAAGCTTCAACGTGCACACCTTCAACAAACACGGACATCATATTACAAGGGCGCGCTGGAGGAACTGTAGTCCTGTCGGTGAATGCAGTTTTTCCTCCGAAAACTGCATTACTTAGTTTTCCGGACGGCGGTCAGAGGTGAAAGAGGCAGGCCGAAGCGGTGACGAGGAGCGGCGGAAGGGCGATGGTGATCGGCGTCTGGTGGTACGGTAACCATTCGGCGTCTCGGTCGTTGCGGGCGGAGATGGGGAACAGCGCGGAGGGGAAGCGTAACGACGGCTTTGGTAAGAGGCCCCACCAGAATACGCATCGCGTTCACACAGGTCGTACCCGCGACGCTCATCTTGTTGGCGCTTGCGAGAAAAACGTGATATATGGCCGCGATAACCACAGTAATAACAGGTAGGACGAGACGGTCGCCAAGGCGGGTAGTAAGGGGCGCTCGGTGCGCTGTGAGATAGTGCGGTCAGATGGGGCGATGACGGCTCAATTGGTATTGAGGGGACATTGGCCGGAGGAGCGACACCAACCTGCGTGTATGTGGGTAGAGGCAACGTTGGACGTACACTAGTCGGAGGCGCGGCAGCAACCTGCGCGTATGTTGGTACGGTGCGAGGGGCCGGAGGGTCCACATTCGCAGAGCCGGTCATCGACGCAAGTTCCTCTCTGATGACGTCGCGCAATGCTGCACCAGAAGGCTGAGCAGGAATCATCAACGAAGATGACAAGCCAAGAGATTCAAGTTCTTCACGTATGATCGCCCGGATCATCAAGCGCAAGTCGGGGTCTGCCGCAGAACGGTGTTCGCTGAAGTCCGGCTGCAAGCGTACGGACTCGAGCTCGTCGAGGCTCTGGCACGTCAAGACGATGTCAGCGACGGTAGCCGGGTTCTTGACGGTGAGCGCGTTGAAGGCCACAGTCCCAATACCTTTAAGAACGTGGCATATCCTGTCTGACTCAGCCATGGCAACATTGACACGGCGACAGAGTGCAAGCACATCCTCGATGTATGATGTGTAGGACTCGCCGGAGTGTTGTTTGCGAGCATCCAGAGTTTTCTTCGCAAGGGCGGAGCGAACCGCCGGCGTGCCGAAAACTTGCCGTAGTTGCTGCTTGAAGTTCGTCCAATCGGTGAAATCAACCTCATGGTTGAAAAACCAGGTCTTCGCCACACCGGTCAGGTAGAACGAGACATGGCGGAGCTTGTGGGGATCATCCCACCGATTAGCAGAGCTTACACGCTCGTAATCATCCAGCCAGTCCTCAGCATCTTCACCACGAAGACCAGCGAACAGATGGGGATCGCGCTGGTGGCCGCTGATGATCACAGAAGGTGCGGCTTGTGGAGGCGGGATGGTTAGGGTAGAAGCGCCAGGCTGCTCGTCCTGTGACATGCTGACGGACAGTGGGCACAAGCGGCGACCCGAACGAAGCTCCAGGGTGTAGGCCAGGGGCGTAGAGGACGAGGAACCAAGAAGCACCTCCACCACTTGTGACGTCACAGTAAGGTCGGACCTTTATTGAGCCCGAGAGACGACACGGCGAAGAAGGGCGGCGTCCACAACCAGCCTGAACAGCCTTCGACAGTCCACGCTGATGATGATGCGCCCGCACGCGCGATGAAGATGAGGGGCACACGCATGATGATGAGAATGTACAGATGATGAAGAAGTGCACAATAAATGCCCACAATCTATATATATATATATATATATTGCCGCGACGCTATCTGTGCCCAACCACGCTGACGACAGACGACGACCTCGAGCTTGCAAGCGAGGTGCTAGAGAAGACGAAGTTTTGAACTGAGCGCTTTGTCCTCATTGCCTCAATTAAATACCGCTCTTCGCTCTTGTCTCAAGTGAGCCGTGACACTGGTGGAGGTGCTGGGTATCGCATCCTCGCCTAATGATTGGGACGACTCCGGCGAGTAGCCCTGCATCCAGCCCTTCAAGACATCATCCACGCGTCGAGACACCTGTGCACCGCGCAAGCCGCCGCCTGCAAGGTCTGTGCCCGGAATTCGGTCCCTTGCAAGGAAGTTGGTCAGCGACCGCACCGACTCAGGAAATGGCGCTTGCAAGTACAACACAGGTGACTGTTCAGAACAATCTAGTCCCCAAAAGCTTCCGCGGTGACACGTATGAAGACGCCGAAGACTGGCTGGACCAGTACGAACGCGTGGCTAGGGTCAATCACTGGCGTCCAGACCAGAAGCTTTCCAATGTGTACTTCGCTCTTGACGGTAGCGCCAGGACGTGGTTTCAAAACCGCGAGGCACATTTGACTACGTGGGACGAATTTTGCCGTCGGCTAATTGACACCTTCGGAAGCACTGATCGCCGAGATAATGCACAACGCCTTCTCGAGTTGCGCATTCAGAAACCCAACGAAAAAGTCTCCATGTTTGCCGAGGACATGTCTCGTTTGTTTCGCCGCGCGGATCCCAACATGCCTGATTCGAAGAAGCTGAGCCATCTCATGCGCGGCGTCAAAGAACAGCTATTCGCTGGTCTCGTGCGAAACCCGCCTACAACAGTGGAAGAATTTATTAAGGAAGCCACAGCAATTGAGCGGGCGCTCCAGCAGCGTAGCCGGCAAAACGAACGCCTAACTAACGATGCACCTGCAGGAGCCGCAGTTCTGGCAGTGACCGACGAGACCTCGCTGCGTCAGCTGATCAGAGACATTGTTCGCGAGGAGATTGCGAAGCAAACTGCGACACCGAAGGAGTTTACTGTTGCTTCGGTCGCTGAAGTTGTCCGCCAAGAAATCCGGCAAGCATTTGCATCTCCTGAGCCACTCCCTGAACCGTGTCCCGAGCCGCGCTTCGAGCCACGCTTCGAGCCACGCTACGAGCCACGCTACGAGCCACGCTTCGAGCCACGCTACGAGCCACGTGCATATAGCTACGCAGACGCTGTCCGTCGCCCTCTTTCTACCGTGCCAGTACAGCAGTACGACCAGCGGCCACCTACTGCTGCCTGGATACAGAGAGAGCATTTCAGGCGACCCCAGCTTCGCAGGACCGACACATGGCGCACTGCTGATCGCCGACCATTGTGTTTTCACTGTGGCGAACCAGGGCACATTTATCGTTTTTGCCCTCATCGCCAGGGTGGCATCCAGGAAATGTCACCTGCTACTCCGCGACAGTTTCCAGAGAGAAATGCACACTTCGACGACAGCATCACTCGGGAACAAGGCAGCTCAGCTAATCTCCGGTCGCGCTCGCCGTCTCCGTTACGCTATTCTTCGCCGGACCGTCGCAGTTTCGCCGACGTGGTAAGAGGCCGCTCTCCAAGCCCACGGCGGGGAAACTGAAATCAGCGACCTCCGGGGGGAAGGTTGCAAGTCGTCGAACCGCCGAAAATCCCCCATTACTGAGCAAGGAGCAGAGCAACCCGGAGAAACGGAACACCGACGAATTTGTGAGTGCCGACCTACTCTTAACGATTGATGGACACGACGTGACGGCTTTGGTTGATACTGGCGCAGACTTTTCGATAATGAGTGAGCAGTTGGCAGACCGGCTTAAGAAAGTCAAAACGCAATGGACGGGCCCTCATATTCGAAATGCCGGGGGCCAGATAATGACACCTACAGGAAAATGTACTGCACGACTCCAGATGGGAAATACAGCTTTTGTCGCCTCTTTTATGATTTTAAAAGAGTGCTGCAGATCACTCATCCTTGGAATGGACTTCTTGCGGGAGTACGGCGCCGTGGTTAACATACGGGATGGCGAGATAACCTTATCGAACCGTATAGACACGAGCCACGACGACGAGCGCCAACGTACATCGTTACGTGTCACCGACGACGACGTCTGCATACCACCACTATCATGCAGTCTTGTCTCCGTCAGTTGCGGAGAACAGTTTGACAAGGACGGTGTAGCCGAACAATTAACTGCACTGCTGTTCCATCAAGGTGTTGCTATCGCTCGGGGTATCGTCAGCCTAATCGGTGGTTGCACAGAGGTACTACTGACAAATTTTACTAATGAACGCCGGCACATCAGTAAAGGCTCCGCTGTGGCATACTTTGACGAAATTGACCACGTTCAATACTGCTTTGCTGTCAAAGAGGAATCAACCACCGATACGATGCCACATGCACCCGTCGTCGGCGTTGACCCAGGTTTAGCGCCGCAACAGAAACAAAGTCTCAGGGAACTGCTTGACCATTTTAAGGACTGCTTTTCTACAACGTCCCGAGTGCGTCAAACACCACTGACGAAACACCGCATTATTACGGAGGAAACAGCAATAGCCATCCGGCAGCATCCGTATCGCGTGGCTGAGAAAGAGCGTGAAGCAATACAGCAGCAAGTCAAGAAAATGCTAGAAGATGATGTCATCCAGCCGTCAAAAAGTCCTTGGGCGTCACCCGTGGTACTCGTTAAGAAGAAGGATGGTAGCCTGCGGTTTTGTATCGATTATCGCAAGCTCAATCGGATTACGAAAAAAGACGTGTATCCCTTACCACGCATCGACGATTCCCTCGACAGGCTACACCATGCTCGGTACTTCTCGTCAATGGACTTAAAGAGTGGGTACTGGCAAATAGAGGTCGATGAACGGGATCGCGAAAAGACTGCTTTTGTGACGCCTGATGGGCTCTATGAATTCAAAGTTATCCCTTTTGGTTTGTGCTCCGCCCCAGCCACGTTGCAAAGGCTAATGGATACCGTTCTCTCTGACCTTAAGTGGAAGACTTGCTTAGTGTACCTAGACGATGTGATTGTTTATTCTGCCACATTTGATGAACATCTCAGACGGCTACGGTTAGTTCTTCAAGCCATATGGTCCGCTGGGCTTACTTTAAAACCTGAAAAGTGTCACTTTGGCTATGAAGAACTGCAGTTTTTGGGTCACGTTGTAAGCCACACAGGTGTCAGACCTGATCCTGAGAAAATCGCAGCTGTCGCAAAGTTTTCAAGGCCTACGGACAAGAAGGCAGTCAGACGCTTCCTGGGCCTGTGCGCATATTACCGGCGATTTATTGCGGGTTTAGCACGCATCGCCTCACCGCTGACTTGCCTAACCAGAGAAGATGTCGCGTTTGTGCGGGGCGAGGAGCAGGAGGCGGCATTTAACGAGTTGCAGCACCGTCTACAAACTCCACCTGTTCTTGCCCACTTTGACGTGGATGCGCCCACCATGATCCACACCGACGCCAGCAACGTGGGTCTAGGCGCCGTCCTTGTTCAGCGGCAAGACGGCGCTGAGCGAGTCATCGCTTACGCGAGTAGAACACTGTCACGTGCCGAATCGAACTACTCCACCACAGAGAAGGAATGCTTGGCTGTAGTATGGGCAGTTACCAAGTTCCGCCCGTACATATACGGCCGCCCATTTCAAGTCATAAGTGACCACCATTCTCTCTGTTGGTTGACCAACATGAAAGATCCATCTGCACGTTTGGCACGCTGGGCCCTACGGCTTCAAGAGTACGACATGACAGTGGTCTATAAATTGTGGCAGCACCACAATTATTACAGTGGCAGCACTTAGATGCTGACTGCCTTTCCAGATCGCCGATCGAGTCCTCAGGCGGAGATGATGAAGAATCCATAGGCTTTTTAGGAGTTGTTGATGCGGCCACCATCTCTCAACAACAACAAGAGGACCAGGAGCTCGCTTCTGTAATTGATTTCTTAGAAGGCCGCACCACAAACAAGCCTGGATTGTTCTCAAGGGACCTGTCATCATTCTGCATACGCAACAGTGTTCTTTTTAGAAAGAACTTCTCTTCAACAGGGAACAGATATCTACTAGTCGTCCCTAAAACTCTCCGCAATGAAATATTGCAGGCCTGTCACGATGAAGCTACCTCAGGCCACCTCGAGTACACAAGAACATTAGCGCGGATCAAAGAGAAGTACTACTGGCCACGGCTTGCAGCACAGGTGAAGCACTACGTTCGAACGTGCCTTGACTGCCAGCGACGAAAAGTACCACCTGCGAAACCTGCCGGACTATTACATCCTGTTCCAGTGCCGGAAACGCCGTTTGCACAAATTGGGATGGACCTTTTGGGCCCATTCCCAATATCTGCCGCCGGAAATAAGTGGATCATAGTTGCGACAGACTACCTTACGCGATATGCAGAAACCAAGGCACTTCCGAGCAGCACAGCAGCCGAGGCCGCACAGTTCTTCATTGAAAACGTCGTCCTGAGGCACGGTGCTCCAGCAGTCATCGTAACCGACAGGGGAACCACGTTCACGGCTGAACTTTTGTGAACTGTACTAACGCTCAGTGGCACGGCACATAGAAGGACGACAGCCTATCACCCGCAAAGCAATGGACTTACGGAGCGCCTCAACAAGACTCTCGCAGACATGCTGTGCATGTATGTCGATGTGGACCACAAGAACTGGGACCAAATATTACCCTACGTCACGTTCGCTTATAACACGGCTCGGCAAGAAACAACAAAAATGACACCATTCAGTCTCCTCCACGGTCGAGAAGTGACTACAATGCTGGATGCTATGCTGCCTCATGATTCCAGCGATTCCGAGACTGACGCCGCAGATTTTACAGCGCGCGCCGAAGAAGCAAGACAGCTCGCGCGCGTTCGCATAACTGGCCAGCAAGAGCGAGATGCTCGACGTTACAATAAACACCATCGATGCGTCGTCTACCATCCCGGCCAAAGAGTCTGGGTTTGGACTCCCGTACGCCGCCGCCTCAATTAAATACCGCTCTTCGCTCTTGTCTCCAGTGAGCCGTGACAATATGTACTTATATGTATATATGCGTATACATACATACATAGCGGTCTCCATGCCAACCAGAGCTAGGGACTACGAGGGACAAAGCTCAGCCCTAAGGCGCTTCGCCCCTAAAATAAGTTTCATGTGCTCAAATAAAAGGAAACAGCAACTAGCAAATTAAATATGTGTGCAGGTTTCTTGTGTGCACTGGCGGAAAACTAAATTAAAGAAATTTAATAGATCGCGTGCCAACATGAGTACATCAGAGCGTGACACAAAAAGGCCCAAAGACTGGGGACCAAAATGGTTACCCACCAAATTTAGCGGTAAATAACGGTCAAAATTTTGGCGGTGTCACCACCCTAAAACAGCGCTTGCATGTAGGCGCCCTAGCAGTGCCTCATTATCACGCAACTTTCCTTCTGGATTCATTAGCTGCGAATGTTTAAAAAGCTTAGTTTAACGCTTATATTTACCTTGCATTGAGATACTTGTTTAAAGGATATGAAAGAAGGCTAGAGAATTAGACCGTTTGAACTGAGCCGTTAACGTTAATCAGACATATAGAACGATAACTCCGGATAAACCAGATCCATCGCGCAGGCTCTACAGCTAGCCTATGTTAGCATTGCCGGCATATGTTTTGTTCTATGAGACATTTATTTCGTGGCCCATCCTGGTTGGAAAGCAATATCAATGTTTGCCGTTATGCTGTAGGCCCTCGGAAGGTGTTTAAACAAGTGTTACGCGTTTTAAAACGTAAAAGCGAAAGCCTGATTGCACTCTTGACAAACTTTTTGTCACGATTAAGATACGTTCATGAAGAATTGAGGCGGCTCTGTGCCAAGTGTGCCATCAGGCCTTCATGTTTTACAAAAGTTGTAAAACTTGCTTAATTTTTTTTTTGTAACAGCTCTGTCGAAGGTTCTTCCAGCGGAGCCTACGACAGATCTCACAGAAATCGCCGCACCTACTGGCCGCACCTGGCAATCGGCGCACCTACTTGTAGTCGGCAGTAGGTGGTAGTTGGCCATTCGGCCGTCAGCGTCTTCGCAGGGGGAGGGGCACTATCGGAACGCTGGCATTATGAGTGGCATCAGAGCCAGCTGCGCAAGAAGACGACGACCATAGAGTTTCTAAATAAAAAACCTAGAGGGAAAAGTGGCGCTAGTGTCTACGGGGGTTCTCCTGAACGTCGCCTCAACCTACATGGGAATGATGGGAAGTACAGGCTTCGGATTGACTTCTGTCTTGAAACTGGTGGCGTTTGCATGCGGCGCAGTAAACGAAGCTGTATTAAAACATTTTCGTGCAAAAATTAATTTTATTTATGTTGTGTTTCATATAATGCATAATACATTGAATAAAGTTTGTATGACTTTGAGATTGAAGCATGGTTTACCACCAGGGTATGCATCGTTCTGCCTGATTTAGCGCCATTGAATAACTATTTATTTACTTTCACAACAGCAATAACAACCATGCATGTGCTTATATAAAAAATACTCATCAAATATTTGTGGGAATAAAAATTTTGTATTATGAGAAAAGTGTTGCGCCTTTGAGAGACGCCTGCTCGCTGCGAACGCGGGGAAAGTGAACTTTTCTCGATGACGCACTTACGTCTGCGCAGACGCACTTGCGAACTCTCTCGCTCTTTCGAAAGGCTGCATCGGCTGTCACGATTGATGAACGTCTTCGAGTACTTTTAAACACATCTGCTGCAGTGCTATCTTGGACGCTTGTGGCCTCTTACGAGCATGCTTCACTATATTTTATGTTGACGTACCGCTTCTTCTGAAGTGCGCGCCAGCAACTGTTATGTCGTGGCTTTGCGCTTACCCGTTTTGCGACAGCAGACTACAGCCAGGAAGCAGCAACCTTTCCTACCACAAGTAAGTTTGTGTTCTACGGGTTGTAGCAACTGCGCTTGGAGCAAAACTAGCGAAACCAAAACTGACGAAAAAATACCTGTAGACTAGTTCGCCAGTCAACAGAATACCAATCCGTAGCCTGTACTTCCCATCATTCCCATGATAGTTGAAGGATCGCAGCGCCACATTGCCCTCTAGTTATAGTAATATGAAACTCTATGACGACGACGAACACGCGAGCTCTGGCACGAGCGCGTCTCTGTGCCGTGTGCAATCACGCCCGCAATAGGCACACCTTCACAAGCCAGAACCGCGTAAAAGTCATGCTATGACATGGTTATGTTGATGTGCATGCACAGCCTATGGAAAACAAGAATGGCTGTTCGAAATACAGATGCTGATGCCCGATCTGCCAGAGAGTATTTCATAGAAAATGCCACGTCTCCAAGAGAAATCTGCAGGAACCAAGACGAACCACCTTCAGGAATTATTAGGATGGATGACTTGGTGTCATTGAAGCGCTTTTAACTCCAACAGGCCAGCTAAGAATTGCTGATATGTCATTTGTAGCATTGTCATTGTTATAACTTATTAGTATGTGCATGTTTTATCTGTTTCCTGCACACGATAAACCAGCAATAAAAAAAAAAACAGCCGTGACTTTAGGGAAGCTGCTCGTCTCGTATCCCGAAGGCCCGGGTTCGATTCCCACTCAGCAGGAAACGTACAAATTTTTTTTTTGAAAACCAGTAATTTACTTTGTGTACAGGAATCTCTCTGAGAAATGTGACGTCAATCCGAGCATTTGTTGACCTGTTTTTACTCTTAGCGGCATCGGCAATTTATTGCCACTGCTCAGTTTTGCCAACGTCACCGCGAAGGGCACCGCCAACATAGACACCTAAGGCTCCTTAATAATGCGCGCGGGCGACATGTTCGCGCGACGCAGCATCGGAGGTCACTGCCGCGGCGCAGGAGAAGCAGAGCTTTAGGACGTACCAGGCGTCTCCCAAATCCGGCATAATGACAAGCGGCGCCTGTAGCATTTCAGTAAATCGCACCTCGAAGATGCAGCGAAGGAGCGTGAAGGAAAAGCGTTGGCGTTTTTCGCTTGAAGGTTACTGTTCGTTCCATTCAGACCTCTGTATGCGCCACGGTTTCATGTGCACTCACCTTCACAGCTGGCAGACATGCTCATGCCAGCAACCAAAGACAGAAGGCTGTCCTGGCTCCGCTGTGTAGCCCACTGAGTGGAGCGTGACGGTGCGTCTACGTCGCTTCGTCGTTCTTTTAGCCAAGCGCACTTCGTGCATGTGGAGCCCTTCCACACTTCCACGCGAAAGCCGCGGATGCGCCGTCGATACCGCAACAGCACGACGGCGGGAACGCGTCCACGTCATAGCTATCGCGCTTAAATTCCTGATCATCAGCTCAGCAAGTACGATGGACTTGCCGTGGTTGCTTAGTGGCCATGGTGTTGGGCTGCTAAGCACGAGGTCACGGGATCAAATACCGGCTGCGGCTGCCACACTTTGATGGGGGCGAAATGCCATAACACTCGTGCACTTAGCTTTGGGTGCACGTTAAAGAACTCCTGGCGGTCTAAATTATTCCGGAGTCCCCGACTACGGCGTGCGTCATAATCAGATATTGGTTTTGGCACGTAAAACACCATAATTTAAGTACGATGAATCGGCGCTTCTCGTACAAAGAGTTCTTCAAGAGTAATTCAGTGTCGTTTATGTACGTTCTGTTTAACTGCGCGCAAAATGACCTACGCAGACAAAATATGACAGACAATTTTGAAGAAGTACCATATGGATGTGCATTCCTGGACGCTGCCTAACCATGTCAGGATTATTTTGTAGATGGGAAGCAGCTTATGGTCGGGGCTATGTCACTCCCTCCCTCCATCCATCATCCATCCGCCATGCGGCGTCCACACCCCTACTGCGCATGCGCATCCTCCTCACCCTCCTCTCCTTGTCTCATCTCCTCTCCTCTCGGCATTCCTCCTCTCCTCTCCGACACTCCTCTCCTCTCCGGATTGCGCAACGAATGGCAACACCTGCGGCCCCGCGCGCGATAATGCGAAGCAGCTTAGGTTAGAGGCGCGACAGTAGGCGCCCCAGAGGCACCGGCAACAGTCACCAACGTCGCGCGCGTTCGGTGCGAACGCGGGCAAAACGCCGACGGCGTCGACAACAGTTCTGCGCGTTGCTGGTGCTGTCTAAGTTTATACCGCTGAAACTACCTTGAGTCGACCCCATGGCTGCTTCGCATACCTCAGGCTTCCGCTACGGGACGATGGTGTAATTTTTTTTTTCTTGAAATTGCGTCCTGCGACGGCCATATTTATTGAAGATTTAAAGTCTTCGAATTGACCAAATTTTTAAAGACCTCGTAAATACCTTACGAAGGAATAAATTCATAAAACATTTATGCGTGAATTATTCATGGTTTAAAAATACGGAAAATTCGGCTTACTGGTTTACGCTGAGCATGATGCAAGTAAAGCGATGAAACTGCAATTTCATCACGCCACATCCATCATGTTCTATGTATGGCTTATTATTGATTACGTGGATCCACTGTAATTGTATTCTTTCTTTTTTATTGCCATAGCAATTACATGGACACTCCAAGCGGACTTCTGCCGTCAGCGTCACCGTCACTGTGAGGATAGGATAGGATAGGATAGGAATAAACTTTATTTGTCCAACGGTTATGGCTGTTGGTGCCCGGGGTTAGGCTGCCAGTTGTCCAACGCCGGATAAAAATCTTGCGAGATCCTCGGCAGGTTCTGTATAAAGTCCAACGGCGATGAAATCGTCGCTGTATGTGCGAGTGAAAGCACGCATTCACCGGGAGCAAACGCACGGCGGAGAGCAAACGCGACTTCTTCCGTCGCGCGAAAGGCCGTGGGGGGACGGGAGGGAGGGAGGGGAGGCGACGTTTAGCGGCGGCACCAAATGTGTATTTATATAAAAACGTTGCGAGGCGAGAAGGTGGTAAAGACTTGCGACGCTGCTCGACGAGTGTCCCGTTTTGATCTCGTCGAAAACCTCTGAGCCGCAGCCAGAGGCACCGGCAACAGTCACCAACGCCACGCATTCGATGCGAACGCGGGCAAAACGCCGACGGCGTCGACAACAGTTCTGCACATTCCGGTGCTGCTTCATGTCCAAGTTCATACAGCTGATAAAACTACTATCCTTACTCCGTATAGCTCTCTACTAATTTGCTATCGCAATTGATGCTTCGCCTTTTGTGTGAAACTGCAACATATTTTTATAAAGTAAGATGAATATTCATTCAACTAATTTACCTTTGAAATAGTGTATGGACAAGAAAGATACATGGCGATAACGAAATCGAGGCATCCTATGCCCCCTTAGAAAAACTCGATTTTCTCGCGGCCGTAAGAAATACTGTCATAATGAGAAGCTGGCGATGTTTCCTTGCTATAGGCCGCTAAAAGAGATACAAAATATTATTGCTTGTCTCACGAATAGAGACGCACGCTTGGCGATATCAACTGTTTCACCCTAATATTAGTCTTTGTAACGAACTTGTACAATCATTGTGAAGCATTCTGTAAATGCATACAATCACCATCAAATGTAAGAGCCTGAGCAGGGGTGAGGAAACCATAATATGTTATTAAAAAAAAGAAGAAGAGAAAGTCTTTGTCGCAAAGAAGATTCTGAAGCCCTGGTCTACGGAGATCCTGAAGCCCTGGTCTTCGGGAAGAAGAATGTCGTGGAATATAGGCCCTACTTACATATAAGTGGTCAAGTCAAAAGCTCAAGTCAACAAACAAACCATTTTCGTGAGTCACGAGGAAGACTACTCAATCATGTTATTATATATAGTGTGTAAATTTGTTCAAATCAACAGTGAGTCAATATGAACATCCAATCATGTCAGTACATCTTGTTGGAAAACAAATATTATAATAAATGCCGCCACTTGCTCTCCCTCTCCCTTGGCCGTGGTTTCCGTGGTAGTAGAATTTTTTTCCTGAAGATTTATACCTTGGCACACCATGTCCTATTCATTTTATTTAAATTCGGCAGCCTGCGTTACTTCGGTGCAGACGGTAGGGCCGAAATCTTGCTTCTTTTCCGTAATTTTTTTTTACTTGCCCAACACCATTTTCTGTTTCCTCGTGCCCATCTATAAACAAATTGTCCGCAGACTTACGGGAGCATTACGAGAGCCAGAGTGCCACGTTAGCACTTTGATTTATTATTGCGAGAGCAATTATATGGACACTCAAAAGCAGATTTCTGCCGTCGCCGTCGCCGTCGCCGTGAGGTTCCGTATGACGTCAATGAAGATGAAATCGTCGCCGCGCGCCGCCGAACGCTGTATGTGCGAGTGAAAGAGCGTTAGGGACGCGCGCTTTCACGGGGAGTGAACGCACGGCGGAGAACAAACGCGCGTTCTGCGCTGTGCTCCCTTAAGGGCTGCAGAAGTAGGCGTCTCTTTCCTCCTCTACAATCACCATATATGTAGAGTAAACGTACCTTCTTCCGACGCGCGAAAGGCTGTGGGGGAGGGGGGGAGGGGCAGGGAAGGGAGGCGACGTTTAGCTGCGGCACCAAGTGCCTATTTATATCAGAGGCTCCGGCAACAGTCACCAACGCCGCACGCATTTTGAGCGAACGCGGGCAAAACGCCGGCGGCGTCGACAACAGTTCTGCGTGTTGCCGGTGCTGCTGCATGTCCAAGTTTATACAGCTGATAAAGCTGCTATCATTACTCCGTATAGCTCTCTTCAAATTTGCTATCGCAATTGATGCTTCGCCTTTCAGGTGAAACTGCGACAACTTTTTTTAAACACGAGAGAAATCAGGTTAAACGACGCCAGTAACCTGGAGCAGCTCATAAAAGATTACCGAATATGAAGCGTGCAAGCGCCGACCTGCGCGCCGAACGTTAAACTATGAGAAGTGCGAGTACTCGCAGGCTACCCCCTGTGATAAAAAAATAATAATATTCATACTTCGTTGAAGCGATGTCGCAACGAGATAAAATTGCCTTCTTTATATCCGACATTCGGCTTATAAGGTCATATTTGTTACGTGCTGATATCGGTGAGAAAACTCTTACATCTCCTGCGCTATATCCAGTAGTGCGTAATATGTCACTTGCTTATGTCGAGGTTTGACTTAATCGAAAGCAAAAAAAAACATTAATTATGGCAGGAGCGGATAGGCAGCGGCCTAATATTTTTTTTATGACTGTAGCGAGGTGGAAGCAACTCCTGAGAGACGCTAGACAGCGCTTCGTTAAGAAAGGGCATGTTCATGCAAAGTGGCGACCGCCTGCGCATACGCATTATTCTTTATGGAAGTGTCACGTTACTGTTAAAATGGATGGTATGCTGCAGTAACAGCACTGGCATCGGCATATTGTGACGATTCGTCCTACAACAAATAAAACTTGTTTGTATTATATATGCGTTCTGGTGTAAGCAATGCAAAACAAAAGGGACTGCACAGTGTGATTTGCATCGTGGTTGACGCTTTACACCAGCTGATAAGTTGGCAGTATACTTAGCTAATGCAATACCAGCCCGGCGTTCCTTCTTGTTAAATACTGCACCATGAGATGGCGCCACCAATTCTGCAGCCCAAATTTCTTCTAGGTAACCCAGCATTCTGGGAATAGTAATTATGTGTAGGGACAAGCTGAAGCTGACCAGTGACAGTACAGGCGGTACGGATGAACAGTTTCCCCGTCGCGTAACATTACGGCTAGGTAAACAGCGCAAGCTATGAAAGTCCACATAAACTAGGAGAACGGCGGTATCTTGGTCAAATTTCACAGCTCAAATAAATAGCTCTACAGAAGATGGCGGTGTCTGCTCGGAGATATTGCTGCAGTCGCGCTAAATGTGTTCAGTGTCCTAGAAATATGTGAAGCCTGCTGGTAATTTCTTTTTAGGGGCGAAGCTCCTTAGGGTGTGGGTCTGTCCCTCCTCTGTAGTATGTAGTAGTAGCAGTAGTAGTAGTAGTCGGCGTCGTCGTAGTAGGTAGCCACGTCTACTTTTATGAAAAAAAAAAATTCCGAAAGTTGTGTCCGTAGCGCGGAATCGAACCAGGGACACCTCGCTTCCGAACGCGCGGCGCTAACCACTACGCCATGAAGCGCACATGGGCACACGCACCGCGAGGACAATAAATACCCAACATTAACGAAAGACTGCGCGTTTCTAACGCGTTTGTGCTAGCGCGTTACAGCCCGTGTAAGAAGCTGGTGTAAGACGCTGTGGCCTCTCCGCCTTACCCCCGTATTCATAAACGCTCCTCGACTTGAACTTGACTTGCAACCGCCTTGGGCAGCGCGTTCGAAACGCGTTGAAGGCGGTATGGTATGGTATGAAGAACTTTATTTGGGTCCTGAGGAATCAGTCTGGGACTGATGCGGGCCGCTCCCAAGTCGGGACAGAGAGGCCGAGCCCCTCTGCCGCCAAACGCGCCCTCTGGACAGCCCCGAGTTGGTCCGCTAGCACTTCACTATGCAGCATGCGCTGCCACCACCGTTCACCTTGAGAACCATCACCGGCCAACGGCGAGCAGCGCCAGAGCATGTGTTCTAAATCGACCAAACCCCCACACTTACTGCAATAGACTGAAACCCCACAGTCCGGATTAATTTTATTCATGACTACCGGGTTAGGGTACGTCCGTGTCTGCAGAAGCCCCAATGTAACCGCCTGTGGCCTATTTAATTTAGAATGTGGCAGGGGGAATGCCCTGCGCTCTAAGTAATAGTGCTTGGTGATCTCGTTGTAGGTTAACATCTGGTCCCTGAACTCAGGAGCGGGAGATACAGCCCCATCAGGGAGGGCACGGCACACTAATCCTCGTGCCTCCGTGTGCGCCACCTCGTTGAGGTTACGCGGGGCTCTCTCCACTGACCCCATGTGCGCCGGAAACCAAGTAACTGTATGCGGAGTGATATCCCTACCCTGCAGCAGTCTGTAAGCCGGTTCCGCAACAAGTCCCCTCGAGAAGGCTTTAATCGCAGATCGCCAGTCACTAAACACCGAAACTCTTCCTGAATCAAGTAGTGCTAAAGCAATAGCCACCTGCTCAGCAACCCTCGGATCCTTTGTATAAATGGAAGCGGCATTTCCAACGCTCCCTTTTCCATCTACCACCACCACCGAATAACCATCTTTTCCATTAATCCATGCCGCGTCAACGAACGCAGACTCCTCCTCCTGATCTTTTGCTTCTCGCAACAAAGCCCTAGCTCTTGCCATCCGCCTCCCTACATTGTGCACACGGTGCACATTCCGTGGAAACGCACGAACCATGATATTGGTCCGAAGGTTAACGTTCAACTCGTGTAGCCGTGCCCCATCGCGCGACACAGTCACAGATTCTCCGATTGACTCTAAGATTTGCCTACCCGCTGGTGTACCTAGCAACCGCTCTCTCTGTGCCGTACGCTGAGCCTCGGCAATTTCATCCAAAGTATTATGCAAACCCAGGCGCAACAACATATCGTTTGACGTACTCACAGGCAGACCCAGCGCCGTTTTAACGGCTTTTCTAATTAAAGCTTCCAACTTATCTTTCTTCCCCCCTATTCCAATTTAGCATAGCTGCCACATACGAGAAATGACACAGAATAAATTCGTGAACTAGCCGCATCGTGCCCTCTTCGCCTAAACCCCTATGCCTATTAGAGATCCTTCGGATAAGTCTTAAGGCCGCCTTGGTAATACGCTGAATGGTTCTGTTATTCGATCCATTCGCTCCAACTACCAAACCCAGAACCCTGATAGCCTCAACTTGTGGTATCAACGACCCATCCCTAGTGTGGATTCTAATGCAAGCCTCAACTTCCGGTACCCATTCCTTCGGCCTACGACCCAGCTTCTTAGGTTTGAAGATCAACAACTCCGACTTTTTAGTGGAGCACTTGAGCCCCATAAGACCTAAATACTCTTCCGTAAGTGTTACCACCTCCTGCAACCTAGCCTCAAGCTCTCCGTCACTACCACCGGCACTCCATACAGTAACGTCATCCGCGTAGATAGTATAGCCAATACCCTGGACAGTGTCCAGCATATTAGCCAACTTTGACATCGCAAGATTGAATAACATAGGCGATAGTACGGATCCCTGCGGCGTACCACGGCAACCCAATTTAAACACTTCCGACTTGATCTCCCCTCACCTAAGACATGTCCTTCTACCCCTAAGGGAAGCCTTGACAAAATGGAAAAGCCGCTGGCCCAGATTCAAGTCCGATAGCACCCGTAGAATGAAAGAATGTTGGATATTATCGAAAGCTTTTTCTACATGTCCAAGTCCAAGTTCTACAAGTCCAAGTAGTACCTTAGTATCCTTTGTCCGCCGATCAAGTAGCTGATGCTTAATCCTGATCATAGCATCCTGAGTCGAGAGGCCGGGACGAAATCCTATCATCGAGTGCGGAAATACCCCATTTCCCTCAACATAGCGCGTTAGGCTATTTAAAAAGACATGCTCAGCGACTTTCCCCAAACACGATGTCAGGGAAATGGGTCTGAGATTTTCAAGCCTTATAACTTTCCCCGGTTTGGGTATTAGAACAGTAGTTGCAATCTTCCACTCTTCCGGGAAAGAGCCTTCCTTCCATCGGCTGTTTAACTCCCGCGTTAGGAACTCAATGGACCCCTCATCTAAATTCCGTAACATTTTATTCGTGATGCCATCCGGCCCTGATATCGATCGACCATTGAGATCCTGCAGCGCCACCCTTATATCACTTTCAGTAAATTCCTCATCCATATCGCTATTCTCATCCCCACGATATTCCAAAACCACGTCAGGTGTACCGTGCCAGGTCTCCAACGGAAGGTATCTGTCAGCTAGTACCTTCAGCAACTCCTCCTCCGTGGAGTCCCGACACGCCTGATGGACCAGCTTACCTATCACCGTCCTCTGATTAGATTTAGTGTTTGTCTCATCTAGTAAATGTCTGAGCAAACTCCAGCCACCTCCCCTTTTAATGCGACCATCAATAGAATTACATACTTCATCCCATTGCTGCTTGCACAGTACCCGACAATGGTCTTCAATTTCTCGATTAATCATTGCTATGTGCTTTCTGAGCCTTCTGTTCAACCTCTGACCCTTCCATCTCACTAACATTGACTGCTTCGCTTCCAACAAATGCGCTAGGCGACTATCCATTCGCTCTGTGTCAATATAGGTCTTCACCTCCTTAGTGGTCGCCTCAACGTCACTTTTAAGCTGACTAGTCCACTGTTACAAGGTCAACTCACTCCGGTTATCTTCGATTCGCTCCATTCTTCGTTTCCTAAATGCATCCCAGTCAACTACCCTGAATGTGCGCTCCTTTTTATTAGCCACTACCAAAGTAATCATAAGAATGTAATGATCGCTACCAAAATCTATGTTAGAATTAGACCAGGACGAATCCACCACCCCCGAACAAAAGTGAGATCCGGCGTCGAATCTCTACATGTCGACGTGCCGCATCTAGTGGGATACGCAGGGTCTGTAATCAGAGATAAATTCAAGTCTAGTGCCTGCTGGCATAGTCTCTCTCCTTTAGTAGTACTAAAACATACTTCCACACATGATAGGGTGCATTAAAGTCTCCTCCAATAAGCAACGGCGCATCCTTAGCCAGATTGGCTGCCTTGGTCAACAGAGATTTGAAACTCTGCTTCATGTCCCGGGGGCTACTGTACAGGTTAAGCAGGTAAACGCTCCTCTGACATGCCCCTTGCCGACCTAAAATTACCTCCACCATAATATATTCAATCCTGCAGTCCGCCATGTGAAGATCATGCCTAACATACGCCAACCTCCTATTAATGAGAGTTACGAGTCCTCTGCCCTGCTCATTACCCTTAACCTCTGCTTTGAAATCCGTTAAGGTCACGCTAGACGTCAGAGTTTCCTGTAACATGATAACCTGAGGTTTCACACCATGGCTTCTAACAAACTGCTGCAGGGACGCCTTCTTATGATTGAACCCCCTACAATTCCACTGCCAAATACAAAATTGACTATTTAACAGAGCCATCTTGGCTATGTAAGGTCGGTTCATTTAATTTGAGCTTCATTGCAGTCGACGACTTACCCTGCTGGGCCAGCGTCCGAGAGCTCTCCTGCTCCAAACAGGGACCACCGTCTCGTTTAGGTATACTTCAATTTTGCATAATCTTTGATCCGTGATATTTTCCCTCTCTTCTATCCGCTCCAGTCTACTGATGACCTGATTTACACTTTCTTGCAATTTCGCCATCATTTCTTTAAGCTGGGAACGGACCGTGCCCTGAGGCTGCGCCATCGAGGAGAGGGCCCTCTTTTTCGGAGCCGACGTCTCCTCGTCATCCATGTTCCCTTCTGCAGCTTCCACAGACGTCGGTACCTCAACCCGGTCATCATGTTGGCTAGCCTGTCTTAAGCTACCGCTGTTACCGGACGGTAAGCCCCTCCTAAGTTCAGCTATCTCTTTTACAAGCCCGTCAACGGCTGCTCTTAAGCTACGATTCTCTCTCTCCAATTGCGCAATCCTATCCTTATCCCTATTACCACACACATGCTCCTGAGACTGCTCACGCGCTCGGCCGGTGCTGATACCGCCCTTAGCCTTGTCTGCCCAGGTGGTCTGGCCTCCGGCTGCGCCGCCGCCTCCACCCGCTGCAGGAAAGCGCACCCGCGCCTCCCTAGACACGGAGCGACTCCTGGTGGCTGGAGTCCCAGACGAGGGTCGCTGCTTCGACCTTGAACGGCTCCGAGAGCGCGAGCGCCTCCTGGGGCTTCCTTGGGGCCCGCTCGCCAGCTGCGATGCCTCGGCTGCCGCCGTCGCCAGCTCCGCCCTGGCTCTTTCCTGTCGTCGAACACGCACAACGTAGGGAAGCTGGTACCGTTGTCTGCATTGTTTATCCGCCGTCAGGTGTCGGCCGCCACAAAGCTTGCAACAAGGCACGCAGTTATGATCCTCTTAGGGGTTCCGAGCCCCACATCCTCGGCACTGAAGACAATCGGGCGCAGGACAGACATCCGCCCGATGTCCAAGCTTGCCACACACATAGCATACATCCACCTGCTTTCGATACAAGTAACACCGGACCAGGGTTGGCCCATATCTGACAAAATTGGGCACTCTTAACCCGTCGAAAACAATGATAACAGATCCTGTATTCTTGATTCTTTTGACCGCCATAGCCAGTGGATTGGGACCATTAACAATGTTCCGCTCAAGTGCCGCAGGGCCATCCATAATGTCCACATTGCGAATGACTCCTTTACACGTAGTGTGTACGGCCGTCTCGTCTGCACTTACTTAAAAATCCTTGTCCGCCACTCTGATTGACCTGAGTCTCACATATCGTTCAGCGTTGCTCCTTTCTGGCGTACTAGCCACCAAGATATTTTGCATAAAGTTAGGGCAGATAACATCTTCCTTAGTCTGCTCAGTACTGAGGCCTGCTGCCTCTACGATAGCCCTGCCCACCGTTGGAGGGCTAACTTTCTCCAAATTCAATCCACGCCGTGGGCGAATGACTATTTTGATGTGCTCTTCTGGCATCGGTGGCATGCGCGATGCCTTCACAATGCGATTCTTGATTACCAAGCCTTTGCGCCATTCACCTGCGCCCCTTCGTTCAGGCATCTCGCTTCGTGCACCACCACCACCCAATACAGGCTTCGTGGTAGCTCTAGATTTTCGGCTGGACACTGTCCGCCATCCCAGGTCTTCAGT
The DNA here is from genome assembly GCF_013339745.2 of Dermacentor silvarum. Lineage (NCBI taxonomy): Eukaryota > Metazoa > Arthropoda > Arachnida > Ixodida > Ixodidae > Dermacentor > Dermacentor silvarum. The sequence goes on along the minus strand of NC_051158.1, from coordinate 125,049,263 downwards.
AAAGTCCTCCGCCAGGAGCGTTTCCCCTTCGACTTGCGTTGCTGTCATGCCGGACGCGCGCGTCTCGCCGCGCTAGGTCTACCAGACGCTAGCTCTCGGCCAGCGTGGCGTGAGCACAAAAGTTCCAATAAAGTCCAAAAAAATGGATGGCCCACCTTGAAATTAGGTATCCGCCGAATTCTCTCGTCTTCACGGATCAGATGATGTCAAATCTGCGCCACAATATGAACAAATAGCCGCGGAAACATTCGGAAAAGACGAAGCCGATGCGAGTGCGTCCGCTACCTTCGACGCTCCGCTTCCTTCCACCGCGTTGAAGGCGGTGTCAAGTCAAGTTCAAGTCGAGGAGCGTTTATGAATACGAGGGTTATACTCTCTCAGCAGTCATGTGATGGCGTCAGCAAACGCGGTGCACGTCCCGGCATGTGTAAACAGCTGCGTAAGACGCTGTGGCCTCTCCCCCTTACTAGAGAGTACTGCACGTTTCTAACGCGTTTGTGCTGGCGTCCCCTTAAGCGGGAGATGGTGCAATTATAATGAAGGGCGCTGTTATAAAATAGGAATGGTGTCACATATGGCGCGTGTCATTGGTGGAAGTCAATCGTTCGATTTAGTGCGGCGAGACTGGGCGAATTACACGGAAGATTCACGGTTTACCGATGATTCCCTCCGGAGCTTCGCCCACTCCTCATCATTCACCCCGTGGATATGCGGTGTTTTTAGTTCGTATTTATGCCTTATTGTTACAAGTCCATTACTGTGACGCATTCTTTGAAGTCGGAGCTTTCTCGACGAGTTCGAGTCTCATTTTCATACGTATATGGCCTCTAATCCCGAACGCCTTCATTTAGGGAGCCTACATGCAAGCGCTGTTTAAGGGTGGTGACAACCTTTGTTAGGGTACTTGTCGCCACCAGCTAAATTGGCGGGTAAAATTTTCCGCCAAATATAGCATGTGGGAACCACAATGGTGAAATTACCAGCCAACAGACCACGTTTCCGGCAACCGTTGGTGACGTGAAGCTAATTAAGTATTTAAAATGAACTTTGGCTTCAGCAGCCAGGCGCCCATAGCATGTGTGAGAGCAGTACATGGCACGTCTACGTTTTAGTTAAACAGGCTTGTAAGCACAGTTTTTATTACAGCACAGATCCAAAAACACCCTTTATATAGTGTGTACAAGTGGAAGGCAACGACAATGCTTAATGCAGTTTACATTCTTGGCGTGAGAAAATACTACCACGAGCACGCCACCATGCCTTATAACTTCTTGCTGTGTATGTTATAGAAAAAAGTAAGTTTGATGTGTTAAAATAAAAGGAAAAGGCAACAAGTACATTAAACAATGTAGGAAAAGGCAACAGAAGGAAAAGGCAACAAAAAAGGCAACAAAAAAGGAAAATGCAACAAAAGAAAAGGCAACAAAGGAAAAGGCAACGAGTACTTTGGCAGCGGCGACGGCGAGGAAAGCACGTCGGATAACCTCTGCTGTGTTTTACAGGCGCTGACTTCGAAAACTTCCTGTGGCGCCTTGACCCAAGACTGTGCCTACAATCGCCTGGATTGAACTTCAAATTTCCCGCGCCCATTCTACCTGTCTGCCTGGAAGTAACTGCGTCGTTTTGCGGCGCAGATTATCAGCAAACAGCAGCGGCACCACGACAGAAAGAGACTTTGCGCAAGGCCGTGATTTCGGCAGCGCACTTTGGCAGCGGCGACGGCGAGGAAAGCACGTCGGATAACCTCTGCTGTGTTTTACAGGCGCTGACTTCGAAAACTTCCTGTGGCGCCTTGACCCAAGACTGTGCCTACAATCGCCTGGATTGAACTTCAAATTTCCCGCGCCCATTCTACCTGTCTGCCTGGAAGTAACTGCGTCGTTTTGCGGAGCAGATTATCAGCCAACAGCAGCGGCACCACGACAGAAAGAGACTTTGCGCAAGGGCGTGATTTCGGCAGGGCACTTTGGCAGCGGCGACGGCGAGGAAAGCACGTCGGATAACCTGTGCTGTGTTTTACAGGCGCTGACTTCGAAAACTTCCTGTGGCGCCTTGACCCAAGACTGTGCCTACAATCGCCTGGATTGAACTTCAAATTTCCCGCGCCCATTCTACCTGTCTGCCTGGAAGTAACTGCGTCGTTTTGCGGCGCAGATTATCAGCAAACAGCAGCGGCACCACGACAGAAAGAGACTTTGCGCAAGGGCGTGATTTCGGCAGCGCACTTTGGCAGCGGCGACGGCGAGGAAAGCACGTCGGATAACCTCTGCTGTGTTTTACAGGCGCTGACTTCGAAAACTTCCTGTGGCGCCTTGACCCAAGACTGTGCCTACAATCGCTTGGATTGAACTTCAAATTTCCCGCGCCCATTCTACCTGTCTGCCTGGAAGTAACTGCGTCGTTTTGCGGCGCAGAATATCAGCAAACAGCAGCGGCACCACGACAGAAAGAGACTTTGCGCAAGGGCGTGATTTCGGCAGCGCACTTTGGCAGCGGCGACGGCGAGGAAAGCACGTCGGATAACCTCTGCTGTGTTTTACAGGCGCTGACTTCGAAAACTTCCTGTGGCGCCTTGACCCAAGACTGTGCCTACAATCGCCTGGATTGAACTTCAAATTTCCCGCGCCCATTCTACCTGTCTGCCTGGAAGTAACTGCGTCGTTTTGCGGAGCAGATTATCAGCAAACAGCAGCGGCACCACGACAGAAAGAGACTTTGCGCAAGGGCGTGATTTCGGCAGGGCACTTTGGCAGCGGCGACGGCGAGGAAAGCACGTCGGATAACCTGTGCTGTGTTTTACAGGCGCTGACTTCGAAAACTTCCTGTGGCGCCTTGACCCAAGACTGTGCCTACAATCGCCTGGATTGAACTTCAAATTTCCCGCGCCCATTCTACCTGTCTGCCTGGAAGTAACTGCGTCGTTTTGCGGCGCAGATTATCAGCAAACAGCAGCGGCACCACGACAGAAAGAGACTTTGCGCAAGGGCGTGATTTCGGCAGGGCACTTTGGCAGCGGCGACGGCGAGGAAAGCACGTCGGATAACCTCTGCTGTGTTTTACAGGCGCTGACTTCGAAAACTTCCTGTGGCGCCTTGACCCAAGACTGTGCCTACAATCGCCTGGATTGAACTTCAAATTTCCCGCGCCCATTCTACCTGTCTGCCTGGAAGTAACTGCGTCGTTTTGCGGCGCAGATTATCAGCAAACAGCAGCGGCACCACGACAGAAAGAGACTTTCCGCAAGGGCGTGATTTCGGCAGCGCACTTTGGCAGCGGCGACGGCGAGGAAAGCACGTCGGATAACCTCTGCTGTGTTTTACAGGCGCTGACTTCGAAAACTTCCTGTGGCGCCTTGACCCAAGACTGTGCCTACAATCGCCTGGATTGAACTTCAAATTTCCCGCGCCCATTCTACCTGTCTGCCTGGAAGTAACTGCGTCGTTTTGCGGCGCAGATTATCAGCAAACAGCAGCGGCACCACGACAGAAAGAGACTTTGCGCAAGGGCGTGATTTCGGCAGGGCACTTTGGCAGCGGCGACGGCGAGGAAAGCAAGTCGGATAACCTGTGCTGTGTTTTACAGGCGCTGACTTCGAAAACTTCCTGTGGCGCCTTGATCCAAGACTGTGCCTACAATCGCCTGGATTGAACTTCAAATTTCCCGCGCCCATTCTACCTGTCTGCCTGGAAGTAACTGCGTCCTTTTGCGGCGCAGATTATCAGCAAACAGCAGCGGCACCACGACAGAAAGAGACTTTGCGCAAGGGCGTGATTTCGGCAGGGCACTTTGGCAGCGGCGACGGTGAGGAAAGCACGTCGGATAACCTCTGCTGTGTTTTACAGGCGCTGACTTCGAAAACTTCCTGTGGCGTCTTGACCCAAGACTGTGCCTACAATCGCCTGGATTGAACTTCAAATTTCCCGCGCCCATTCTACCTGTCTGCCTGGAAGTAACTGCGTCGCTTTGCGGCGCAGATTATCAGCAAACAGCAGCGGCACCACGACAGAAAGAGACTTTGCGCAAGGGCGTGATTTCGGCAGGGCACTTTGGCAGCGGCGACGGCGAGGAAAGCACGTCGGATAACCTGTGCTGTGTTTTACAGGCGCTGACTTCGAAAACTTCCTGTGGCGCCTTGACCCAAGACTGTGCCTACAATCGCCTGGATTGAACTTCAAATTTCCCGCGCCCATTCTACCTGTCTGCCTGGAAGTAACTGCGTCGTTTTCCGGCGCAGATTATCAGCAAACAGCAGCGGCACCACGACAGAAAGAGACTTTGCGCAAGGGCGTGATTTCGGCAGCGCACTTTGGCAGCGGCGACGGCGAGGAAAGCACGTCGGATAACCTCTGCTGTGTTTTACAGGCGCTGACTTCGAAAACTTCCTGTGGCGCCTTGACCCAAGACTGTGCCTACAATCGCCTGGATTGAACTTCAAATTTCCCGCGCCCATTCTACCTGTCTGCCTGGAAGTAACTGCGTCGTTTTGCGGCGCAGATTATCAGCAAACAGCAGCGGCACCACGACAGAAAGAGACTTTGCGCAAGGGCGTGATTTCGGCAGGGCACTTTGGCAGCGGCGACGGCGAGGAAAGCACGTCGGATAACCTGTGCTGTGTTTTACAGGCGCTGACTTCGAAAACTTCCTGTGGCGCCTTGACCCAAGACTGTGCCTACAATCGCCTGGATTGAACTTCAAATTTCCCGCGCCCATTCTACCTGTCTGCCTGGAAGTAACTGCGTCCTTTTGCGGCGCAGATTATCAGCAAACAGCAGCGGCACCACGACAGAAAGAGACTTTGCGCAAGGGCGTGATTTCGGCAGGGCACTTTGGCAGCGGCGACGGCGAGGAAAGCACGTCGGATAACCTCTGCTGTGTTTTACAGGCGCTGACTTCGAAAACTTCCTGTGGCGCCTTGACCCAAGACTGTGCCTACAATCGCCTGGATTGAACTTCAAATTTCCCGCGCCCATTCTACCTGTCTGCTTGGAAGTAACTGGGTCGTTTTGCGGCGCAGATTATCAGCAAACAGCAGCCGCACCACGACAGAAAGAGACTTTGCGCAAGGGCGTGATTTCGGCAGGGCACTTTGGCAGCGGCGACGGCGAGGAAAGCACGTCGGATAACCTCTGCTGTGTTTTACAGGCGCTGACTTCGAAAACTTCCTGTGGCGCCTTGACCCAAGACTGTGCCTACAATCGCCTGGATTGAACTTCAAATTTCCCGCGCCCATTCTACCTGTCTGCCTGGAAGTAACTGCGTCGTTTTGCGGCGCAGATTATCAGCAAACAGCAGCGCCACCACGACAGAAAGAGACTTTGCGCAAGGGCGTGATTTCGGCAGCGCACTTTGGCAGCGGCGACGGCGAGGAAAGCCCGTCGGATAACCTCTGCTGCGTTTTACAGGCGCTGACTTCGAAAACTTCCTGTGGCGCCTTGACCCAAGACTGTGCCTACAATCGCCTGGATTGAACTTCAAATTTCCCGCGCCCATTCTACCTGTCTGCCTGGAAGTAACTGCGTCGTTTTGCGGCGCAGATTATCAGCAAACAGCAGCGGCACCACGACAGAAAGAGACTTTGCGCAAGGGCGTGATTTCGGCAGCGCACTTTGGCAGCGGCGACGGCGAGGAAAGCACGTCGGATAACCTCTGCTGTGTTTTACAGGCGCTGACTTCGAAAACTTCCTGTGGCGCCTTGACCCAAGACTGTGCCTACAATCGCCTGGATTGAACTTCAAATTTCCCGCGCCCATTCTACCTGTCTGCCTGGAAGTAACTGCGTCGTTTTGCGGCGCAGATTATCAGCAAACAGCAGCGGCACCACGACAGAAAGAGACTTTCCGCAAGGGCGTGATTTCGGCAGCGCACTTTGGCAGCGGCGACGGCGAGGAAAGCACGTCGGATAACCTCTGCTGTGTTTTACAGGCGCTGACTTCGAAAACTTCCTGTGGCGCCTTGACCCAAGACTGTGCCTACAATCGCCTGGATTGAACTTCAAATTTCCCGCGCCCATTCTACCTGTCTGCCTGGAAGTAACTGCGTCGTTTTGCGGCGCAGATTATCAGCAAACAGCAGCGGCACCACGACAGAAAGAGACTTTGCGCAAGGGCGTGATTTCGGCAGGGCACTTTGGCAGCGGCGACGGCGAGGAAAGCAAGTCGGATAACCTGTGCTGTGTTTTACAGGCGCTGACTTCGAAAACTTCCTGTGGCGCCTTGATCCAAGACTGTGCCTACAATCGCCTGGATTGAACTTCAAATTTCCCGCGCCCATTCTACCTGTCTGCCTGGAAGTAACTGCGTCCTTTTGCGGCGCAGATTATCAGCAAACAGCAGCGGCACCACGACAGAAAGAGACTTTGCGCAAGGGCGTGATTTCGGCAGGGCACTTTGGCAGCGGCGACGGCGAGGAAAGCACGTCGGATAACCTCTGCTGTGTTTTACAGGCGCTGACTTCGAAAACTTCCTGTGGCGTCTTGACCCAAGACTGTGCCTACAATCGCCTGGATTGAACTTCAAATTTCCCGCGCCCATTCTACCTGTCTGCCTGGAAGTAACTGCGTCGCTTTGCGGCGCAGATTATCAGCAAACAGCAGCGGCACCACGACAGAAAGAGACTTTGCGCAAGGGCGTGATTTCGGCAGGGCACTTTGGCAGCGGCGACGGCGAGGAAAGCACGTCGGATAACCTGTGCTGTGTTTTACAGGCGCTGACTTCGAAAACTTCCTGTGGCGCCTTGACCCAAGACTGTGCCTACAATCGCCTGGATTGAACTTCAAATTTCCCGCGCCCATTCTACCTGTCTGCCTGGAAGTAACTGCGTCGTTTTCCGGCGCAGATTATCAGCAAACAGCAGCGGCACCACGACAGAAAGAGACTTTGCGCAAGGGCGTGATTTCGGCAGCGCACTTTGGCAGCGGCGACGGCGAGGAAAGCACGTCGGATAACCTCTGCTGTGTTTTACAGGCGCTGACTTCGAAAACTTCCTGTGGCGCCTTGACCCAAGACTGTGCCTACAATCGCCTGGATTGAACTTCAAATTTCCCGCGCCCATTCTACCTGTCTGCCTGGAAGTAACTGCGTCGTTTTGCGGCGCAGATTATCAGCAAACAGCAGCGGCACCACGACAGAAAGAGACTTTGCGCAAGGGCGTGATTTCGGCAGGGCACTTTGGCAGCGGCGACGGCGAGGAAAGCACGTCGGATAACCTGTGCTGTGTTTTACAGGCGCTGACTTCGAAAACTTCCTGTGGCGCCTTGACCCAAGACTGTGCCTACAATCGCCTGGATTGAACTTCAAATTTCCCGCGCCCATTCTACCTGTCTGCCTGGAAGTAACTGCGTCCTTTTGCGGCGCAGATTATCAGCAAACAGCAGCGGCACCACGACAGAAAGAGACTTTGCGCAAGGGCGTGATTTCGGCAGGGCACTTTGGCAGCGGCGACGGCGAGGAAAGCACGTCGGATAACCTCTGCTGTGTTTTACAGGCGCTGACTTCGAAAACTTCCTGTGGCGCCTTGACCCAAGACTGTGCCTACAATCGCCTGGATTGAACTTCAAATTTCCCGCGCCCATTCTACCTGTCTGCCTGGAAGTAACTGCGTCGTTTTGCGGCGCAGATTATCAGCAAACAGCAGCGGCACCACGACAGAAAGAGACTTTGCGCAAGGGCGTGATTTCGGCAGGGCACTTTGGCAGCGGCGACGGCGAGGAAAGCACGTCGGATAACCTCTGCTGTGTTTTACAGGCGCTGACTTCGAAAACTTCCTGTGGCGCCTTGACCCAAGACTGTGCCTACAATCGCCTGGATTGAACTTCAAATTTCCCGCGCCCATTCTACCTGTCTGCCTGGAAGTAACTGCGTCGTTTTGCGGCGCAGATTATCAGCAAACAGCAGCGCCACCACGACAGAAAGAGACTTTGCGCAAGGGCGTGATTTCGGCAGCGCACTTTGGCAGCGGCGACGGCGAGGAAAGCCCGTCGGATAACCTCTGCTGCGTTTTACAGGCGCTGACTTCGAAAACTTCCTGTGGCGCCTTGACCCAAGACTGTGCCTACAATCGCCTGGATTGAACTTCAAATTTCCCGCGCCCATTCTACCTGTCTGCCTGGAAGTAACTGCGTCGTTTTGCGGCGCAGATTATCAGCAAACAGCAGCGGCACCACGACAGAAAGAGACTTTGCGCAAGGGCGTGATTTCGGCAGCGCACTTTGGCAGCGGCGACGGCGAGGAAAGCACGTCGGATAACCTCTGCTGTGTTTTACAGGCGCTGACTTCGAAAACTTCCTGTGGCGCCTTGACCCAAGACTGTGCCTACAATCGCCTGGATTGAACTTCAAATTTCCCGCGCCCATTCTACCTGTCTGCCTGGAAGTAACTGCGTCGTTTTGCGGCGCAGATTATCAGCAAACAGCAGCGGCACCACGACAGAAAGAGACTTTGCTCAAGGGCGTGATTTCGGCAGGGCACTTTGGCAGCGGCGACGGCGAGGAAAGCACGTCGAATAACCTCTGCTGTGTTTTACAGGCGCTGACTTCGAAAACTTCCTGTGGCGCCTTGACCCAAGACTGTGCCTACAATCGCCTGGATTGAACTTCAAATTTCCCGCGCCCATTCTACCTGTCTGCCTGGAAGTAACTGCGTCGTTTTGCGGCGCAGATTATCAGCAAACAGCAGCGGCACCACGACAGAAAGAGACTTTGCGCAAGGGCGTGATTTCGGCAGCGCACTTTGGCAGCGGCGACGGCGAGGAAAGCACGTCGGATACCCTCTGCTGCGTTTTACAGGCGCTGACTTCGAAAACTTCCTGTGGCGCCTTGACCCAAGACTGTGCCTACAATCGCCTGGATTGAACTTCAAGTTTCCCGCGCCCATTCTACCTGTCTGCCTGGAAGTAACTGCGTCGTTTTCCGGCGCAGATTATCAGCAAACAGCAGCGGCACCACGACAGAAAGAGACTTTGCGCAAGGGCGTGATTTCGGCAGCGCACTTTGGCAGCGGCGGGGGCGAGGAAAGCACGTCGGATAACCTCTGCTGTGTTTTACAGGCGCTGACTTCGAAAACTTCCTGTGGCGCCTTGACCCAAGACTGTGCCTACAATCGCCTGGATTGAACTTCAAATTTCCCGCGCCCATTCTACCTGTCTGCCTGGAAGTAACTGCGTCGTTTTGCGGCGCAGATTATCAGCAAACAGCAGCGGCACCACGACAGAAAGAGACTTTGCGCAAGGGCGTGATTTCGGCAGCGCACTTTGGCAGCGGCGACGGCGAGGAAAGCATGTCGGATAACCTCTGCTGTGTTTTACAGGCGCTGACTTCGAAAACTTCCTGTGGCGCCTTGACCCAAGACTGTGCCTACAATCGCCTGGATTGAACTTCAAATTTCCCGCGCCCATTCTACCTGTCTGCCTGGAAGTAACTGCGTCGTTTTGCGGCGCAGATTATCAGCAAACAGCAGCGGCACCACGACAGAAAGAGACTTTGCGCAAGGGCGTGATTTCGGCAGGGCACTTTGGCAGCGGCGACGGCGAGGAAAGCACGTCGGATAACCTGTGCTGTGTTTTACAGGCGCTGACTTCGAAAACTTCCTGTGGCGCCTTGACCCAAGACTGTGCCTACAATCGCCTGGATTGAACTTCAAATTTCCCGCGCCCATTCTACCTGTCTGCCTGGAAGTAACTGCGTCGTTTTGCGGCGCAGATTATCAGCAAACAGCAGCGGCACCACGACAGAAAGAGACTTTGCGCAAGGGCGTGATTTCGGCAGCGCACTTTGGCAGCGGCGACGGCGAGGAAAGCACGTCGGATAACCTCTGCTGTGTTTTACAGGCGCTGACTTCGAAAACTTCCTGTGGCGCCTTGACCCAAGACTGTGCCTACAATCGCCTGGATTGAACTTCAAATTTCCCGCGCCCATTCTACCTGTCTGCCTGGAAGTAACTGCGTCGTTTTGCGGCGCAGATTATCAGCAAACAGCAGCGGCACCACGACAGAAAGAGACTTTGCGCAAGGGCGTGATTTCGGCAGCGCACTTTGGCAGAGGCGACGGCGAGGAAAGAATGTCGGATAACCTCTGCTGTGTTTTACAGGCGCTGACTTCGAAAACTTCCTGTGGCGCCTTGACCCAAGACTGTGCCTACAATCGCCTGGATTGAACTTCAAATTTCCCGCGCCCATTCTACCTGTCTGCCTGGAAGTAACTGCGTCGTTTTGCGGCGCAGATTATCAGCAAACAGCAGCGGCACCACGACAGAAAGAGACTTTGCGCAAGGGCGTGATTTCGGCAGGGCACTTTGGCAGCGGCGACGGCGAGGAAAGCACGTCGGATAACCTGTGCTGTGTTTTACAGGCGCTGACTTCGAAAACTTCCTGTGGCGCCTTGACCCAAGACTGTGCCTACAATCGCCTGGATTGAACTTCAAATTTCCCGCGCCCATTCTACCTGTCTGCCTGGAAGTAACTGCGTCGTTTTGCGGCGCAGATTATCAGCAAACAGCAGCGGCACCACGACAGAAAGAGACTTTGCGCAAGGGCGTGATTTCGGCAGCGCACTTTGGCAGCGGCGACGGCGAGGAAAGCACGTCGGATAACCTGTGCTGTGTTTTACAGGCGCTGACTTCGAAAACTTCCTGTGGCGCCTTGACCCAAGACTGTGCCTACAATCGCCTGGATTGAACTTCAAATTTCCCGCGCCCATTCTACCTGTCTGCCTGGAAGTAACTGCGTCGTTTTGCGGCGCAGATTATCAGCAAACAGCAGCGGCACCACGACAGAAAGAGACTTTGCGCAAGGGCGTGATTTCGGCAGGGCACTTTGGCAGCGGCGACGGCGAGGAAAGCACGTCGGATAACCTGTGCTGTGTTTTACAGGCGCTGACTTCGAAAACTTCCTGTGGCGCCTTGACCCAAGACTGTGCCTACAATCGCCTGGATTGAACTTCAAATTTCCCGCGCCCATTCTACCTGTCTGCCTGGAAGTAACTGCGTCGTTTTGCGGCGCAGATTATCAGCAAACAGCAGCGGCACCACGACAGAAAGAGACTTTGCGCAAGGGCGTGATTTCGGCAGGGCACTTTGGCAGCGGCGACGGCGAGGAAAGCACGTCGGATAACCTGTGCTGTGTTTTACAGGCGCTGACTTCGAAAACTTCCTGTGGCGCCTTGACCCAAGACTGTGCCTACAATCGCCTGGATTGAACTTCAAATTTCCCGCGCCCATTCTACCTGTCTGCCTGGAAGTAACTGCGTCGTTTTGCGGCGCAGATTATCAGCAAACAGCAGCGGCACCACGACAGAAAGAGACTTTGCGCAAGGGCGTGATTTCGGCAGCGCACTTTGGCAGCGGCGACGGCGAGGAAAGCACGTCGGATAACCTGTGCTGTGTTTTACAGGCGCTGACTTCGAAAACTTCCTGTGGCGCCTTGACCCAAGACTGTGCCTACAATCGCCTGGATTGAACTTCAAATTTCCCGCGCCCATTCTACCTGTCTGCCTGGAAGTAACTGCGTCGTTTTGCGGCGCAGATTATCAGCAAACAGCAGCGGCACCACGACAGAAAGAGACTTTGCGCAAGGGCGTGATTTCGGCAGGGCACTTTGGCAGCGGCGACGGCGAGGAAAGCACGTCGGATAACCTGTGCTGTGTTTTACAGGCGCTGACTTCGAAAACTTCCTGTGGCGCCTTGACCCAAGACTGTGCCTACAATCGCCTGGATTGAACTTCAAATTTCCCGCGCCCATTCTACCTGTCTGCCTGGAAGTAACTGCGTCGTTTTGCGGCGCAGGTTATCAGCAAACAGCAGCGGCACCACGACAGAAAGAGACTTTGCGCAAGGGCGTGATTTCGGCAGCGCACTTTGGCAGCGGCGACGGCGAGGAAAGCACGTCGGATAACCTGTGCTGTGTTTTACAGGCGCTGACTTCGAAAACTTCCTGTGGCGCCTTGACCCAAGACTGTGCCTACAATCGCCTGGATTGAACTTCAAATTTCCCGCGCCCATTCTACCTGTCTGCCTGGAAGTAACTGCGTCGTTTTGCGGCGCAGATTATCAGCAAACAGCAGCGGCACCACGACAGAAAGAGACTTTGCGCAAGGGCGTGATTTCGGCAGGGCACTTTGGCAGCGGCGACGGCGAGGAAAGCACGTCGGATAACCTCTGCTGTGTTTTACAGGCGCTGACTTCGAAAACTTCCTGTGGCGCCTTGACCCAAGACTGTGCCTACAATCGCCTGGATTGAACTTCAAATTTCCCGCGCCCATTCTACCTGTCTGCCTGGAAGTAACTGCGTCGTTTTGCGGCGCAGATTATCAGCAAACAGCAGCGGCACCACGACAGAAAGAGACTTTGCGCAAGGGCGTGATTTCGGCAGGGCACTTTGGCAGCGGCGACGGCGAGGAAAGCACGTCGGATAACCTCTGCTGTGTTTTACAGGCGCTGACTTCGAAAACTTCCTGTGGCGCCTTGACCCAAGACTGTGCCTACAATCGCCTGGATTGAACTTCAAATTTCCCGCGCCCATTCTACCTGTCTGCCTGGAAGTAACTGCGTCGTTTTGCGGCGCAGATTATCAGCAAACAGCAGCGGCTCCACGACAGAAAGAGACTTTGCGCAAGGGCGTGATTTCGGCAGGGCACTTTGGCAGCAGCGACGGCGAGGAAAGCACGTCGGATAACCTCTGCTGTGTTTTACAGGTTGGTTAAACTTCTCTTTCTTTTTTTTTACGACTTTTCATTCGCTGTCGCTGCTGCCAAGCGATTTGTTTTGGTGACGAATGACCTTGAGGCTCAAACATGACTAAGTGCAGCGGTTGCAGAGCTGAAATTGAAGATGCCGCGAGTGCTATTGTTTGCAGTGAGTGCGAATTCTGTTTTCATGCTTCAGTATGCTCAGGCATGAGTGAACAGGACTATGCTGAAAAGAAAAAGTCGTTTAAGAAAAGAGCATGGAAGTGTGAGGCCTGCAGGCCGGGGGTATCCAAGAGTACCACACGGCCCGCTGATCAAATAGGAGATGCTCAGCTTAAGATTACGATCATGGACATAGACAATAAATTAACTTCTCTCCTTACTTTGAATGAAAAGGTAGAGGAAATAGACAGGTCAATTCAGTTGCTGTCGGATCACTTTGATAAAATTCAGGAACGCTTGAGCGGGCAAGACAGGGAAATAAAAAACATAAAATGCAAGATCGACAAACTTGAGAAGGAGGATCCAGCTAAGGGTCTCGCCCAGCTTCAGATTGATTTTGATGACCTCGAGTGGCGCAGCCGACGTCTGAATGTGGAAATACATGGAATTCCTAAGACTGCAGGTGAAAATCTTTTAAACAAGGTAAATGATCTTGCAAAAACCTTGAATTTGACGGAACTTGCTGCAGCTGATATTTCCGCTATTCACAGGATGGCATCAAGGCCAGGTAGAGAGCGTGGAGTGATCCTTCGCTTTGTCCACCAGGACCTTCGAGATACGTGGCTTGAAAAAAGAAATTCTTTGAGGCAAGAACAAGATAATGTTTACATAACTGATAATATGACCAAGCGTTCCCGGACTCTTTTATTAGCAGCTAAAACCTGGGCTAGGAGAGTTGGCTATGACTTTGCATGGCATTCCAATGGGAAGGTCTTGGTGCGTAGGAAGAGTGGAGAACGTGCGCAGGTCATCAGGTGTGAGGATGACTTGTCAGCGTTGAGCAACTGATGTTTGTTTTTGTACTGTTCCTCAGTTTCTTTTTTTACTGCTCTGTGAAATGGATGACCTCGGATATATCGCCCTTCGTGAGTTAGCGAAGCGGTTTGAAAGTGTACAACGAGGTTTTCTCCGATGCTTCCATTTAAATGTATAATCAATGGGAAACAAAGCAAATGAACTCGAGTGTCTGTTTAATCAAATGAAAGGTTGTTTTGATGTAGGTATGCTAACGGAAACCTGCCAATCAGATATTTCAGAAGAATTCGAACTACCTCATATGAAAATGTTCTCTGTTTTTAGGCCAAGTCGTCGAGGGGGTGGTGTCACTATGCTACTTGAAAATTCTTTACCAGCCGTATTGCTCGAAAAGTTCACTTTAGTTACTGCTCATTACGAGATGTTATATGTTCAGTTTCAAGATGTCATAGCTGCTGTGTGCTACCGGCCACCTGATGGTAACTTGTCAGATTTTTTTTTGCATTTTTAGATGTTTTCTTAACATTTGTAAATCAACATCAATACACTGTTACATTGGGTGGTGATTTCAATATTGACATGGGGCATGAAGGCACGAAAAAGTGTGACATTGAAACTATTGTTGCATGCAATGGTTGCGCAAGCATTATAAATAGATCAACTAGAATTACTCTGTCTTCGGAGACCACCATAGACTTATTTATCACAAACTGTGATCTGTCGTGTGTGACCTGTGCTGTCCTTACGTATCCTATCAGTGATCACGTGGCGATATGTTGTTCTGTAAAAACAGGTGCACCTACGTTAATTCAGAATGACATTCCTTATAGTTATCAGTATGTTTCGCCAGCTGCGTTAGATGCCTTCCGTTCAGAGATTGGCACTTTGCATTGGGACAATGTTTTTCACTCAAATGATGCTAATGCAGCCTATGACGCCTTTTTAGAATTCTTTATCTGTATATACAAAAAATACTTCCTTTATAAACAGCGGAATAAACGTAAAGGTTGTCGGAAACCTTGGATGATACGCGAACTCTTACGTAAAATAGACAAAAAAGACAGATTATTTCGGAAATTCATGCGTACGCGCGACGAGGCGGACCTAATTGCTTTCAAGCAGTTCCGAAATGCCTTAAGTAAAGAAATGAAGAAATCAAAGGAGCTGTATCACATACAGGCATTTACTGTGTGCTCAAAACGAGCAGATGTTTTATGGAATAGAATAAACTCTTTGATGGGCCGCAATCCGAAAACAGAAGAAATTAAGGAGGTGCTCCATGATGGAAACTTGGTCAGTGGAGGGGCTATGGCCAATGTTTTTAATGATTACTTCGTTTACAGAGACTTTAACGACGGATCACCCGCTGCTTGCCGAACTCTGGGTCCAGAAACAACAAACACGTTTTTCTTAGCAGGTACTACTGAACCAGAAATCCGCACAGTATTCCTCGGCTTAAAAAACAGTCGCAGCTGCGACGCCGATGGCATGCAAATAAAACCAGTGAGATATGTTATCGATCAGATCAGTCCAGCACTAACACATATATTCAATATCTGTATTTCGACAGGGGTTTTTCCTTCGAAAATGCAAACGGCGCGCGTAATAGCTCTCTACAAAAAAGGGAACAAGCATAACGTTGCAAATTATCGACCGATATCTATTCTCCCAGTATTTTCTAAAGGTTTCGAAAAAATTATTTTTAGTCGCTTATCCAGTTTTTGCACCAAATATGTCCTGACAAAATCGCAATATGGCTTCCAAAAACATAAATCTACAGAACTCGCCCTACTGGATCAAAACGAATATATTCTACAACAGTTTGAACAAAAAAATAAAGTGGTCGGAATTTTTGTGGATTTCACACAAGCATTTGACTACATTCACCACGGTATTTTATTTGAAAAATTAAAACATTATGGCACTCGCGGGCTCCCACTCATGTTACTTAAAAGCTATCTGGCGCATAGATGTCAATTTGTTTCTATAAATTATTTAGTATCAGATAAGAAAAATATAATTTCAGGGGTGCCACAAGGGAGCATTCTTGGCCCTTTATTGTTCACTTTATATAATAATGACATAGTCCATATCTCCCCAGAAGTTAAATTTATTATCTATGCAGATGACACGAGTATATTTGTCACCTCAGCATCAGATGTTATTCTTTCTAATAAAGCTAATGACGTCTTACAGAAGTTAGACAACTGGACAAGTAACAATAAGTTAAAAATAAATGCAACTAAAACAAAAGCCGTAGTTTTTCATTCGAAAGGTCAACAAGTGACTTTGGAGAAAAACATTGTATTTAGAGGCTCAGATATAGAAATAGTGAAGTCAGTGAAAGTACTTGGGGTACATTTCTCCAGTTCTTTGCAATGGGATGACCACGTGAATAATATTCAAATAAAATTGAGCCGTATAACTGGAATATTAAGCCGTATCCGGTACCTCATCCCCAACTCGGTGAAGTTATTGATATACAAATCGCTGTATAGTTCTTATCTTAACTATTGCTATTTGGTTTGGGGAACAACTACAGAAACAAACTCAACAAAATTACTGAGAATACAGAAGAAAATACTGAGGCTGATAGACAACGCTAAATTACTAGCACCTAGCGACCCACTATTTAAAAAATATAAGATAATCAAAGTGAATGACCAATAGCAATATTGACTACTACGAGAGTACTGTCTTAGCTGCAAACGCTCAAACTTTTTGTTTATGGAGATGGCGAATCTTTGCTTAAAGGAAAAGGCTTATGAAACAAGAAATACAGAAATGTGGAACGTTCCTTACTTTCGTACTAATTATGGTTTTCAGATGCTTCGGTGTACTCTTCCGCGAATTGTAAATGATTACATTACCAAAGGTATTGATGTGTCTCATTTAAGTGCCGCAGAATTAGCGGCCCTTTTTGTTGTATAAACTATGTAGCAATTTATTTAAGTGCAGAAGACTGCAGCAGATTTCCTTGTTGTATAAGCTATGTATAAACCACGTTTTCAGTTTTCCTTTATGACATGATCTTTGCGTAAAACAATGTTACAGTTAAAAAAAAGTGTATGATACTGTGATGTCCTTCAGCTGCTGCCATTGTTTCACAAAGGGGGCGGAGGATCCCTCAAGCCGTCATTTGAACGGCTTTTCCCTCCGCCTCCTGTTACACTGTACTGTGACGAAGCAAATAAAGCAATATCAGATACGTATGCAGGTTTCGTGTGCGCATTGGTGCAAAACTAAATTAAAGAATATAGATCGCGTGCAAAAATGGGTACATCAAAGCGGTACAAAAAGGAAGCTGGCATGCGCCACGACTTCTTGCGAAATTAGGAATCAAAATGGCAACTCACCAAATTCGGCGGTAAATAGCGCTCAAAATTTCGAAGTTGTCACCACCCTAAAACAGCACTTGCATCTAGGCTCCCTACCTTTATTGGCATGGTGGCGCCATCCAGCAATGGTTCAGCGAAGGAGCAGTTTACGAGCGCAGAGGTTAACACGAAGCGGAGCCACCGTTTCAAGTGGCGATACGAATGCAAACGCGGCCAAGTGCGTCTGGGTTCACGTCAACTGCTGCCGAAATATCCACCCTACGTACGCCTTCTCAGTGAAGTTGCGTGCAGGGAATTATCCCTTTTTCGGCCGCAATTTCAGAAGAAACAGCAAGGCGAATCTTTGCGATATTGCAGAGAATACACAGGTTGATGAAGTAAGTATTAGAAATATGCGTTTGAGCAAGCCATCAGTTTGAAAAACCAAATAACACACTTTTCAGTGTACTGGCCAAACTTGGACTCAGTCACCTTCAAGTTCTAATAGCCTTTGTTGTTGAAAATCTGGTCCGATGTTTTGGTACGAAACGTGAAGTGCAGTTTGTTACATCAGCATTCGATAAGGTGACCTGCTCAGAATCGCTAAAATGCTGGTAAGTGGATGCGTCTTGCAAGCTCACCGGCTACAACTTGTAAATTGCAATGTACCGCAATGTAATTAACCACGAAGTTCATTAGTCAATTTTTGTTAATTAGTTGAACATGTGTTTCGATTTCTCGTGCTACTACTGTCCACCTCTTCGAATAAGTCAGCTCCACGATAAGAATAATGCTACCTGGCACAGGCGAATTTTTTTAAATTGCGTAAAACCTATACTTGCAGGCGTAATAAATGCTGTCCGAGTGCCCACGCGGTTGTCGTGTATTGTTTCCTCGAGCTTGTACCGGACCGCGGTGTTTGGGCAGGAATTTGCCAACCGCGGAGCTAGTTGTAAAAATGAACACCCTGTACAGGAATAGTGCGTTGCTCTACAGCACAGGGCAGAAGCGATACCAATCATGGATGCCAGCATCAGACCATTTTCCTCTTCTCCTCACAACGTATTTCCTTTGCGACACAAACTACTACGTAACAATATAGAGGGGCAACGTCCTTGAGATATTTATGCTACGATGTCCTTAATAATGCAATGGCGACATATGATTTCAAAGCATGACAAAGCAAGGTTTTGGTTTGGAAGCCATGAAGTATGGCTAGTGGTAAATGGTAAATAGATTTATCTTTACATTTCCTAAAGCTGTGCTCGAAGAAATCCAGGTGCTGATTACTAAGCGGGAAATATAATGTCTGAAGCTGTTGTCTTCCAATTTATGGTTACAGCTGTCTTCAAAGCGTTGGTTTAATTTAGACATCGTATCATACAGTGTGCGTGCCTGTCTTTCTGCATGATTAACTGTTGATACTTTTAGACGCTTAATTATAAATTGTAGTCGTAAAGATGAGCTTCACATAGAAATAGGCCCACAAATAAAGAGAATATCTCGTGAAGATTGATGTGTAACTGAACGCAATATCACTAGCGCAGTTGAAGTCTGAACGAATAGGCAGAAAATGAACACATTCTTTAGAAAAAATAATTTTTTACAGCAAGTCTGCGGAAAGTAGCCTGCTGAGATGTCCACAACCTGTGCGCAGTGAAGGAACTGTTGATGTAGAGGTCCGTTATTTGTCCTTTGGTTCTTATCATTCTGGAAATTATGGGAAGAAAACAGTGTCACGTTTCACATTGTATAAAATTGCACAATATTCATCTACAAAAATCTAAACTTCTTCCATATTAGGAGTTCTGTGCTTAGCAGGTAGGGGTGTAAATTCCAGCTAAGAACTGCAAGAAAGATCTTAACATTTTAAATTCAACACTATTATCGGCTTTTTGTAATAAATAATGAAACACTTGTGCACACCTTTAAACTTGAATGTCAGGCCAAAGTTAGAAAATATAGTGAAGGCGCTATACTTTAAAATCATTTTGTGCACAAACGTAACACTAACCTTCATTAGGCTGACGAACGCGCCCTGCGGGGATGAAATATGATGAATGTTTATATTTACTTTAAAAAACACTAAAATTTTCCTTTAATAACTGTTTTTTTTAAGAATTTACTTAAAAGTTACGACCACCGCACAGAATAAGTTATAGGCCTGTAGAGTCGAGGACCTTTTCAGGCGCAAGAACCGCCTTCGTCATCGGGGTCAACCCTTGCAGCCAACATTCGCAACTTATTTGTGCCAATGATGCAATCCCTTCAAAACACTTGAAGAGGTTGTAGAGCAGGAACTCAACCAGACAGCGACATTGTTTCTACAAGCTTTAATAGTGCTCCCAACACACACACACACACACACACACACACACACACACACACACACACACACACACACACACGCACACGCACACGCGCACACGCACACGCACACGCACACGCACGCACGCACGCACGCACGCACGCACACACGCACACACACACACACACACACACACACACACACACACACACACACACACACACACACACACACACACACACACACACACACACACACACACACACACACACACACACACACACACACACACACACACACACACACTGCAAGCACTTTCTTGGTGGGCTTATTATTCCCTCGATAAAGGGCATGTTTATGGTGTAATTGATCAGGTGTACTAATGAAGGTGCGTTATAGCAGTCCTGTCTATATTGGCAGGTCTACATAAATACCGCGAATGATGTTTTTGTATTCATGTTAACACGACCTCGTAACAACGCATTGTAGGCATAAGCGATGACAGAAATCACATGGTGCGAAAAGCATAAGGGTATTTGAGGGACTGGTTCTGACTGAGAAAATGTAGCTCTTTAACGATGAATCAGTGAGCCACCTCACCTTATTGAAGAAATGAAGTTATCATCTTAAGTGTAGTTAAAAGATTGCCGTTTTCGGTTTTTGTTGAAAACAAGCATACACAAAACGAATAATTATTAAGTACTCATTTCGTTGTCGATTTTTTATACTGAAGATTGTCTCCCATTTCCCAGTACTCGCATTTATCGCCGTGATTGCTCTGTTGTTCTGAATGATGATTGCGCCGGAAGATTTGTAAATTATATTGACGTTTGTATTCCGATCGCACCTTTTCTTTTAGAAATAAATATGCATCTATCAAACCTGTCAACAAATCTCAATTTTATGAATCCCAATAGCATTGTAATATCCATATTATACTGGCTAGACAACCACCTGGTTGACTTGCACCTGCCGATGAAATTAAGCCTAGCATGTTACATTTTGTTTTATTTACGAATAAATATCTTAACCACATTTTCAACGCGAGGCTTCATGCTTACACGCATCGAATGTGGGACTGATTGTTCCTACAGACGACCTTTTTCTGATTCTGATGCGTAGCAGTCACCTTACGTCGTTGCAGCAAATTTTGCCTAACATTTGCTATTCATATTATCAGGTGCGTAAATTATAACTTAACACGTGCGTACAGCGTAGCTAATTACCCACACCACATAGAGAAAGCCTATCAGCCGGAAGGTAATGATTAAAGGGAAACAAAATAGGAAGGTCTTTATTGAACTTCACTGCTCACAACATTGAAGCAATGACACGGCGAAATTGTTGGCTGATATTCTGAGGGGTGATCACCTTTATGTTTCCCGTAATTAAAAAAATGCATGCAACAAATAGCCGAATTCTTGTGCTTGAGTTGAATTATTCTAAAAAGTGGACATTACTAGCACGGGACATTGAAACAGATATTCAACTCATTACCGAAATTCACTATTGAACTGCGTAAGTAATTAGATTACGGCACATATATCAATTCACTCTTTGTAGCCAGTAAATTTGCAAGAGTTACCCACTTGAAATTCATCTCTAGAATGACACCAGTTTTGTGATATTATTTCCCACAGTGTCGGACGGAAAACAC
Source organism: Dermacentor silvarum (assembly GCF_013339745.2). Taxonomy (NCBI): domain Eukaryota; kingdom Metazoa; phylum Arthropoda; class Arachnida; order Ixodida; family Ixodidae; genus Dermacentor; species Dermacentor silvarum. The sequence goes on along the minus strand of NC_051158.1, from coordinate 125,028,327 downwards.
TGGCGTTCCAATTACTTTTGTTCCTTAATGAATAAAAGAGCGTTTGTTTAAAAAAAAAGGTAAGTGCAACAACAGTGAACTTTTACGGCGACCTTGATGGTGCATATCTCCAAGCTGGTGTCATTCTAGAAACTAATTCCAAGTGAATACGCCTTGGAAACTCACCTGCTACAATTCGTAAATTGCAATATGTGCGGCAAAGTAATTATTTAGGAAGTTAATTACTGAGTTTTTTGGTTAGATTATTATGTGTTTCGACTTCTTGCGCCAGTAATGACCTCTTTAATAAACAATCCAGTTCGCGGAGTAGAATTATGTTATCTGCAACAGGCGATTTTTAAAATTTTCGTGAAAGCTATAAATGATCACCTGGTATACATTAGATCGCGTGTTCTCATGTGAAAATTGGAAACTTTATTCCTAATTTCCTATAACTTATAACTCAATGGTTTTATTGTTTTCCATGTTTTAACTATACAAATTTGAACAAAGACATAATAAAATATTTCAGGCTCGTGACCTACCCCAAGCGCTTGTTCACGATAAGAAGTCTTTTAATTAGAAAACGCTTTTGTTTGTCGCAGCCATCTCGTTGCAGTAATGACTACAGTCGCGCAATCTTTCTTGCACCCAAGTAAGATTTACCTTACTTACCGAGTGAAGCAAACTTATACCACAATAACAAACGACTGCTAGACGACATTTGGTATAAGGTCTTGCGGACCTCTTCGAATTACATCGCCGTCGAATTACAGGCATGAAAGCTAATCAATGCAATGAAAGGAGGTCGAGGGTTCCCTTCTCTCTCACTGCATCTCTCGACGAACGAACATATAACTAGCCAAGGAAGGCTTAGTGTTGCACCTGAAAGCAAGGTAAAGTAGATTAACGTATGGAATACGAGGCTGCAAATAACATTAAAAATGGAAGCCCTTACTATGTTTAGTCTTCGATATACCCAAATAAGCAGTGCACCTTATTTCATAGCTCAGGTGACAGCCAAACGCAGTTTCCTCATTGGTTTCTGAAACACATATTTTTTTTTGAAGCTGAACAGCAAGCTAGAACGATACGGAGGCTTTGAAAAAATATATTCCCGAGAAAAAACTGAAGGATATGAGCGCAGGGGTAAAGAGCACAATGCTTGATTTGCCTATTTCCCCTTATTTTACCGCTTCTTCAGGTGTGGAGCTGTACCGACCGCAATGCTTTCCCTAAAGTTATTTTCTCCTTACGGTTGTTCTCCCATGGTAACCCTTCAAGGGTTGCGTCTAAAAAAAGGGTAACCCGAGGGTGCCAGAAGAACAGTGAAAGGATACAAGTAACGTACTAACTACGGACACTTCTCCTCTTCCAAGAAAATCTGGAAGTGTGTTCTTTCTTGTGCCCGACGAATTGTGTTTCATGGCTGCCGCGGCATCGCTCGCGCTGCGTGAAGCGGCAAGAAAGCCGGCTTTTAGGAAGCCGCAGGACAGACATAATGGTCTATTATGCGATCCTGCCAGTTGCCTGCTTCAAGCAATGGAGTAGTAATTGGCTCGCATATTTACGGCGGCAGGGTCTACAGAGTGTTGACGTTTTATGACCGTGTACAAAATGCTTCAGTGCCCCTCTGATGATTTCATATTCGCTAGGAAGGTTAATAAACTCACCACTTGCAGACGCAATAGCAGCTGTCGCCTGCGTTGCAAGACACCACTTTTCCTGCAGGGCATTCCTTTATCCAAACTGTTGCACAATCCTGATCGGGCCAAACTGCACAATACAGCACAATAAAATTTCTAAAAACAAATATCTAAAACGTCTACTACAATGCAAATAAACACATTGCAAGCATTGACACCTGCAGGAAAGTGTACGACGAAGAGCATGGTGCCCCAATATGGCCGTTTAAAACAAAATTCTTACTTGGCAGAGCTAAACCCTCAACATCACGCACGACGAATATATCGGCATATCCAGAGATTTACAGTATAAATATGTACAGTATAAGTACAATGAGAATGCAGTACATCTATGATATCGAATAAAATGGCAAGTGATAGCAAACGGCTGGTATGTTGTACTCGAAATGCCGGCTATCCATTGTAGATTACAAACGTATTATGCGCAGCAAGATAAAATAATTAAACAGAGCTTTGAAACACGGGCTTTCGTGAACGCTTCCCAGTGTCACGCAGCTGTGAAGTATTATATTTACATAGATCATTCAGCCAAAAGACGTCCGGATTATAAGACCAAGTTCTGCAAAACGAATAAACATGACTTACTAGTTTGAATCTTACTTTACACTAAATCTTTACACTAATCTTTACGCTATACGGGGTGACCCTAATTATGATTGACAGAATTTCAAAAATCACATGTGGCAAATTGCAGAATTCTTGTCCATGAGTTGAATTTTTTAAAGAGGCGGAAATGACTTGAATGAGAAATCGCACCACACGTTCAACTAATTAGCGGAGAATTACTAAATACCTTCTTATTTTATTTCTTATTTGTTTCTGATGTGTTTACTGTATGCCACACATTACAATTTACAAATTGTAGCGTGTGAGCCTTCAAGTTACTTTCAACTTACTTTTTGTTTAGACCTAGGCGTTCTTTGATGCATGGAAGCACCAAAGTAACTGGAATGTCCATGTTTCTTATCCCACTCTTTAGGAATTACACGCTAACCCACATTAAAACAGCGCTTGCATGTAGGCTCCCTATTCCTTCCGAAACCACTGCGCCATCTAGTGACGCTGCTGAGAAGTACACGCGTGGCCTCCGAGACGAGAAGCCTGGCGCACCAATGCCTGCGAACGCTGAGAATCGTTCCCTTGCTTGCCTCCCAATCAGTCGCATATACTCGGTGACCAAAGTTGGCGAGAGGTTCGTAGAAGAGCGGCGCATACTCAGTTAACTTGTGGCGAAGCCTGCTAAATCGTCGGGTTGCTTGCCTTGAGGAAACCATGTGACGCGGGTTCGATTCTGCTCAGCATCAGAGCAACTTAAGCGATCGTTTTCTTCATGTTAGAGTGTTACGTCCGGGCGAGAGAAGGGTACCAGCAAGGTAGAGAGCCCTGCAAAGGGGCTGCGCGCTCCGACATGCCCAAAGCTCGGCGCAGCGCGTTCACAACAACGCGCAAGATGCTCACAACAACGCGCAGCGCGTTTATGACAAGCCCAGCGCTACCAATTCGTCCACGGATTACCTAGCGAACCACGTATGCAGGGAAGTGGTCGGATACTACCTGCATATTGAGAGATACTTGGCCCCCCGAAAGAGCGCGAAGTACCTTAAGAATGCTAACGCATTAAATTGAGTAATCATATTTATCAGTCTCAAACAGTACTGGTGTGAAAATCAGACAAGCTGTGGCTTTAGTGATTGCCGAATAAACAAAAAAAAATTAAGTGCAGGAAACACTGATCCAAATACCTGATGAATTATTTGGCGTATTAGTTCAGCAGAAACCCGCTAGTTCAGTACGTACCAGCAGAAACCCGCGGCTGGATGTCTAATTTTTCCATTTAACCTGTGTAATTCAGCGGCAGAAAGTATGCACTTATGCCTTGGAATCAATATTGTACAGGTTACGGAAAAAAAGGTAACCAGTTGCAATCAAAATTATTTCGTTAAAAATGTGATTGATCACTGTTACCATTTAGTTAGTGTCCGGTGAAGGTAACTGAGCAATTATTCAAATGTAGTCGATCATTTTCGCGTCACTTTACCCGAACTTGTATTATCATTGCACAGATAACGTCAGCTGAACTAGTTGGCCTGGCACATTCAGTATGTCCTCTGCAGCCCTTCGCACATTGCTTAGCTTAAGTAACTGTTTATTTTCAAGATTTACTCCTTCATCTTACCTGGTTTGTTTTCGTGAATGCATCATATTGCTACACGTGTGTTGTACTTGGTCGTTTGAACGAGGCGCGCGGGTGCCATCACTCGAGCAAAGAGGAGGAAGAACGAACTGGGGGCTCGCGCTGTGAATCCATCCGGTCAGTTCTGCAACCACTGCTGTAAATATAATCTGTAAATAGTTTCTCTTTTAATTGAATTGTGATGGATGTGGAACGTTCCCCGTCCTCGCCATGGAGCTCCGAAGCGGCCACATCGTCATGTTCACAGCCATGGCTTCCGATGGAAACAGCCTGACGCCACCTAACCCTGAGGCGCCAACCACAACCTACGTGACCATTTCCAGACTCCGTGATCCTGGGACATCCTACGCCCAAAATGGTTTATACGTCGGCTAATGGCTCAGCATGTATAAGCGTGTTAGCCAAAGCCACCACTGGGACCCTACTATCGTGCTTGCCAATGTGATTTTTATCTGGACGGGACACCTCATGTCTGGTTTCACACCCATAAGGCCGAGCTCTTCAGATGGGAAATTTTCACAGAGGCTTCTCGACCTATTTGGCAAGCCGTCAGGTCATCAGCAGCTTGCCACCCGTGTCCCATCGTCGACCGAATCGTATGTCTCCTACGTACAGGAAGTGCCGGCGCTTTGTCGGAAAGTCGACGAGCACATCACCGAGGTTGACGTACTAAAAGGAATCGCGGACGACGCCTTCAATTTGCTCGTCTATAACGATGTTTGTACTATCGAGGCCATTGTCAAAGAATGCCGCCGCTTCGAGGTAGCCAAGAGCTGCCGCGTCGTCCCACAGTTCTCCCGGCTCCCAAACACACCTGCCACGTCCTCTTGCTTTGATCTTACCACCACACGGCCATTTCAAGAGAACGTCACGTGTATCGTTCGCCGAGAGCTTGAAGTGGCCCAATCCACGAGGGTGGCGATGTCGGCTTGTTGGTCTGTCATCATGGAATGGTGACATGCGCTCACCATGAATAGTGAGCGCTTTTCTTCGTCTTCGTTTCTTCTCGTGTCCGTGTGTTTTTTTGCGCTTCCAAATACCATTCCATGATGGCCGAATCCGGCCTCACTTTACCCACGACCACGGTGTTAGAAGTATTTTAGGTGTACCAATGGCGATTCCGGAAAGGGGAAACTTCGGTCCGCGTTTCGTGCAGAGGGCCCGAGATGGCGCCACAGTACCCGTGGCCGATGCGACGTATCATGCAGGGTCGCTTCGGGGCCGCGAACGCCACTCAAAATAAATAAAAAAGTCAGCCTTCACGCTATAACGAGCGCAAAAAGATAAAAAACGGCGAACAAATAAGACATTTTGACTATACAACCATATATTTCTGTTGAATATGTTCAGTTCACCACCTAGAAGGTTCGCGATAAGAGGATGCCTTCGCATTAGGACATGTGAAATTGTGCATTTAAACTTATGACAGTTACGCCGCGTTGAAATATGGCAGAAGTTAATTCTGTTTGATGAAGAAATGCTGACCTAGTTAGAAAAATGTAACGTATTAGCCGTACTATTGTAGCAGCAAAACGTACTGTCGATTGCCGACTCGAACATTCGAAGCAATTAGCGGTCGTTGATTGCGCATAAAAAATATGTGATGAATACAACATGTGTTAACACTAGCTTGTTGCGCATAAAACAGCGAATTTTAGCGAAGTACCAGCAGCTAAGGTTTAGGCACCAATGACGCTTTAGGGCAGGAAAAAACATATTGGTTTGGCACCGCGAGAAGGCAAGACATATTTACAGTGGTGGGTATGTGTTTCCGATTCTTCTCTGTTGAGATCTGAGTTGTACTTTTCACTGTCTGTGTCTTACATAGTCTACCAGAGACAGCATTATGACTTGGTCCTTTAAGGAACACGTCCATTTGGATGTGTGGAGTTTAACGAGCGTAGTAAGTCCACCGCGGTGGTACAGTGGTTACGGAGCTCGGCTGCTGACCAAAGGTCGCTGTTTCGATCCCGGCCACGGCGGTCGCATTTCGATATAGGCGAAATGCTAGAGGCCCGTGTACTGTACGATGTCAGTGCACGTTAAAGAACACCAGATTGTCGAAGTTTCCGGAGCCCTCCTACGGCATGCCTCATAATCATATCGTGGTTTTAGTACGTAAAACCAGAAATATTCTCATTGTTGCAAGCATAGCGCTCGCACGGGGAGAGAATTTTCCAGTCTGACACGGCTACGTTTGGTGGCAGGAGGTTGCCAACGGTCCGCAGGCGCCTTTCTTTTTTTCCGTCTTTGTCAAATGAAGAGGGCAGTCGGGAAACTTCGTCGGCACGGCGCCTTTTGCCAGAGCCGCTTTTCGCCGCGCACTCACAAGAACATGTCCTTTGTAGACTGCTTCCGACGTCTTCGTCACGTACCTCGGCTCGAAGTGGTTCTCGCACGCGTAGTCAGTCTACTGCAGCACGCGGTCCTTGCGCGGAATCACATGGCACCATATCTTCAGGCTTCTCTGGGTGCAGCAAAAAGCGACACTCTTTCAGTGCATGTCTCGTAGCCAGATTTGCACCGTGGTACAAAACACTACTTGCCCATTGCACGGCTTCCTAACACGAAAAGCAGAGCTTGTCATCGCAGAAATCGAATGAAAACAAGGGCGCAACGTGGCGACAGCTGCTTCGACTAGACGGCGACAGCTCGTACACAAATGCGCAATAGGGGCCGGCTCTCCGGGATGTCGGCCACGCGACCGCTCCTGCCATCTCGCGGCGTGATGGAGCGGAGGTGCCCAAGTTCGACGCAGCGAGTGCACGGCGGCGGCGCTCCGTCGTTCCACCTGTACTTCTAACACCGTGCCCACGACCACTTGATGGTACCTTTTATCAAGCGTCCCCATCCATTTCTGTTATTCAAGCAGTTGTGCGGCAAGAAATTGCAAACCTTGGCATCCCTAACGCCTGTTCTGTCTCCCGACCTGATTCTGGATTCAGTACCATGGCCCCAACCTGCAATGACCCGTATTTGGCCCCCAGACTACGCAATCCTGCTGAATGGCGAACTGCGGAGGACAAACCGATATGCTTCCTCTGCCGCCGAGCTGGTCATGTATCCCGCGACTGCCACACCGGCTGGATGCCGCCATACTGGAGCTCTTTGGCTGCTCCTTGCCCATACGCCGACGTTTGCCGTTATTCACCTCGCCATCTGTACCCTACTTCTGATGCCCCTGACAGCCGCTCCTCCGTGCGATCACTGTCGCCTCAACGCCGTCGCTTCCCGTCACCCCAGCCACGCCACTTTCCCTAGCCAACCCGCCAGATGTAAAAATAGGCCATGCAGCTCTTGGAGGTAGTGCTGCATCACGTTCCTCCTGTCCAAAGCCTCCGTTGAAAGTCCTCATGAACACGAACCTAATAGAAGTAGGCGTAGATTGTGTTCCGTTGACGGCATTGGTTTGTAGCGCCCACCAACACCGCAGCGCGGAGCGCTATGGTCGGCGCTGCAAAGAGAAAAAAAATTAAGATGAGCAGCGCGTGCTCGAGGCGTAAGCTCGGTATGCGCAGTGTCGTTCTGAAAGCTAGCCACGCTGGTCATCACCGCCGCCACTCGGCTCGCCGCCTTCACCTTCTGAGTAGGGACGACGGCACGGCTCCTTAGCCGCCGTCACGTCTTGCTACATTGGTGATCCGGGAGAACGCGCCTTGCACCAAGCGACACGCTGTCATGGTCACCTGGCCGGAGCCACAGTTCGACCCACCACTGCCGCCGTTCTTGTCTATCTACGTCGGCGCATGGTTCGCCCAGTTTGAGGCGGCTCTGGAGCTGAACCACGTATGGATCCAGGAGTTCAAGCACGCGATACTCCTCGACGTCCTGCCGCTTGCTCTTAAGCTCCACCTCGGCGTTCCATCGCCTGGCCCGCGCCCGTACGACGAACTGCGGCAGTCCGTACTTAAGTTCTACGGAGCTGCCTAGCGCCCTCTTCCAGAGGTTGAGCACACGGTACGCGACTCATCTCCGTCAACACCCTCACGGCCAGCACCATGGCGGGTCTGCTGCTGCGCCCGCATGCCATCGTCCTCAGGCGACGTCATCGCCTTGCTCGCCTCCAACGATGACAGGCGGCATTGGTGTCATCGCCTATCCTACGCCGGCTCCTGCGCCGCACGCCATCGGATCTGGTGCCAATGACGTCGCTCCTGCCATTCGGCCCCCAACCAACGCTTCACCCATTTGTCTACGCTGCCGGCTGAGCGAGCCTCCGCGTCAGCGCACGAGCACAGCCCCGTGCCGACTCCGCTGCCTCCGACCTTGTAAACTGTCGCTACACCACGGCATCTACAAGCCAGCGAGAGCGACGTAGCAGCAGCAGCGACCTTCTTCCCTGCCCTGCGCTCCCCATCCTCTACTTAGGCCAACTTGTCGTTGGGCCATTCTGGGGTCCACTCTGCCAAGTCAGACGTTGGAGGCTGTCAACAATCATCGCTCGACGAGGATAGGGCAGAAAGACTGACAGCACCATTTCGCGCCGCGAGCCGTGATGCACCACCTCATCCTCTCCTTCGCGTCGTGCCCGCATTGGAGCTCGCCTGTCAACCTGACTCGGCTGCTCCTGCTCCAGCTGTCCCACATTTTCGCCAACCCACACCGGTGCCGTCATCGAGCGTCGTCGAACGACGCCTTCCTGGCCGTTTCGAGCACCACTAACGTCCAAGGCCGTTGACCGTTGTAAGACCGAGAATCCGGCGCGCGCGTTCCGGACCCTCTTCTCGTGACTCAGGCGGTGTCGCGCGCAGAGGTTTGCAGCTTGCGACCTCTACCATGGGGCCGGCAAGGCCTGAGAAGCGCGTGCACAAGCTACATCCACCAGAGCTCAGGCATCTGCGCGTTTCAGGGAGGAAGAAGAAGTGATCGTAGCGATCTGCCTCAGCTCCGATCTCTCAGTGTATCCCTGTGATTATCTCGTGATTTCTGCAATCAGCGACAAGAACACTGGGGGTCGTTTTCCCTTAGGATGGGGGATAAAAACCCCTCCCAGCAATGGGGCCCTGGACGAACACATCCTTGTGCTTCCGATGTGAGTGACCGCTTCGGCCCCAGCGTGGTCAACATTGATACTTCCGATGGCTATTCCACTGAAGATATGGCCTCGGATAGAGACTTCATCGTTGTCTCAAGCCGCCGCTTGAAGAGGAAGATCAGAAGGACATCACCGACCGGTCGGCAGCCACCGAAAAAGGCGAGTGGCATGCGGTCATACACAATCTCGTATGTACCAACAACGACGACAGACATCTTGAACTCTCTGAATAGGCAGAGGTTGACGGAGTATTTTGAACTTGTCGCCCCTGGCCAAGTTGAAGAGATACGTATAAATGCTCAAGAGAACATCCTGTCTGTGGAAGTCAATACAAAGACCATACTGGACACAATAAAAGCAATTGGTCAGTTGGGCAACATTCCGTTCCGCGCATTCTCGGCGTATGACAAGGAAACTACAACAGGCGTCCACTACGATGTGGACGAAGACATTACTGACTCCTGCCTTGAAAAATTGCTCTCATCGTCGGCTCCTGTATTTTGCTTTCACCGCTTTGGACGGTCCCGATGTGTGAAAGTAGTGTTTCAGTCGGAGACCTTGCCTACACACGTCAAGGTTGGATACGTGAGGCATTCGGTACGTCCTTACGTACCGAGGCCTCTACAATGTCATAAATGCTTAAAATTTGGGCATGTAAGTGCAGTTTGCAAAGGTGTGGTAACATGCAAACGATGCGGTGGATCTCACGAAGATGATAACTGCAGCGTTGCTGCAAAATGTTTAAACTGTTCAGGCGCCCATGATGCTACATCAAAGGAATGTCCCAAGATGAGGAACGAAATAAGTATCATGAAGAAGATGGTTAGAGACCGTTCCACACACAGAGAAGCTGCAAGGGCTGTCCAGCGCCGTAGGCGTCGTTCACAACACCGACGACGACGACGAAGCAGCAGTGCTCATCAAGTAGTAAAACCAACACCCAAAGTACAGTCTTCATCACCTCCTCGCCCGATCTTGCCGGCCAGAAATGAAGACACGCGTACTTCAATGCCCTTACAGAACGCGAAAGTGCAAGGTCACCAGTCATTAGCCCCGAATACATCGGAGACAGAATGGCCATCGTTACCATCGAGACCCACGTGTACGCCTCCGTCGCACAGTGCTGCTGCTTGCAATGAAGAGAATCGAAAGACGGATGAAGTTGACGTCAAGGCTATGTTAAAAAATTTGATGGGTTAGATGCGCAAGATCCTTGGCAACCTCAACAGCCCGGCTGCTAAGGCTGCTGTACAGCTAATTGAGGTGTTGGAGCCACTTCTAGTGGTTCTTCAATAAGCGAATATGGCATTGATGTTTGACGAACGCATACGTCAGTCGCTTGTTATGCAATGGAACGCCCGAGGTCTACGTGGTCGTCTGCCGGGTTTCAGACAGCGTTTGTTTAAGTACCAATTTCCAGTTATTGTTATATGCGAGCCAAACATGGATTCCACGTTCCGTATCTCTGGGTATATCCAGGAATGGTCTCGCAGCGACCAACGTGCAAGCAAAGTACTAGTTTGTATACGCCGCGATCTGACGTACTTTAGACATGACATCATGCCGCATACTACCAATGATTACGTATGCCTGACTATAACACACAAAAGGCGAACGTTCTCTGTAATTGGTGGATACATCCATCCAAGAGCGAAGATTGACTGCTCCTACCTGACGTCTGTGCTGCAAACCGCACGAGGTCCGCACGTTGTTATTGGTGACTTTAAGGCACATCATCCCATATGGGGTAGCGCTGCAGTGAACTGTCGTGGCAGAGATTTGGCCGACTTCATGAGTACTCAGGGACTAAGTGTGCTCAACGAGGGTCACCTACATTCATTCGTGGAACTTCTTACAGCAGCTGCCTTGACCTTACTTTTGTGTCCAGAAGCCTTCTGTCAACTGCATGTTGGTCCACGGATGTAGAAACTCATGGAAGCGACCACCTCCCAACATACGTTCAATTTAGCGGGTTCCGCCGATCAGCCTCACGATGCACACACCAAACAGACTGGACTTCATTTAAGGCATCTATCAAAACCGGATGTTAGTGCCCGCCTACACCATCCGAGGTTGAGGACATCATTTCTACTTCTCTGCGTGACACAACGAAACAAGTTAACATACCGATGCGCAGATCAGCCATCGATTCAGAATACGAGGCCCTTCGTGCAATCCGCCGCCGCGCAGAACGACGATACAGAAGAACGAAGTCTCCGTCAGACCTTTCAGCCAGTCGCCGAGCGCAACGACACGTTCTTAGACATCTCGACAAGCTTGACAGGCAGCGGTGGCGGACGTTCTCCGGCTCTCTGGACCCAAGACAGCCTTTATGTAAGATCTGGCGGGTAGTACGAAGTCTGCAGACGAGTCCTCAACAAAGCCACCCATTCCGTGCCGTGGCTCTACATCAAAGCCGGAGCGAACTAGAGGTGGCCAATGACTACTGTAAACTTGTGGTGGCTACCTCTAATACCGAAATTGAATCCCTTACCACCATAGCGCCCCCGTCACCTGCTGAGCGTCTCGAGGTGCCTTTTACGATGCAAGAACTTGACGCTGCAATTTCGGTCTCCCGACGCTCATCGGCTCCAGGTCCAGACGGCATCACGTACGCTGCACTCCGTCATCTTGGCACAGAAGCACGACAAATCCTGTTGCCCTATTATAACATCTCATGGGAATCAGGAAATGTTCCTGCCAATTAGAAATGCAGCCGCATTATTGCACTGCTCAAACCAGGGAACTGCCCTAATGAACTTTCATCCTACAGGCCGATCGCTTTAGCCAGCTGCGTCGGCAAAGTAATGGAAAGGATGGTACTGTCTAGATTAGAGTGGTTCTTAGAAAGCAATAACTGCTTTCCCCAATTTATGCATGGATTCAGAAGAGGCCGATCTGCCATTGACAGTGTGGTCAACTTGATCTCCGATGTTGAAAAAGAAAGAAGTCGACGCAGATTAGTCGGGGCAGTATTCCTTGACATTAAGAGCGCCTATGACAATGTTCTGCATTACGCGATCCTTGATGCGCTTGACGATTTAGGCATTGGTGGCCGGCTATATATTTGGATCGTTAGTTATCTCAATTACCGTACCGTATATATGTCGACAAGCGATGGAGACACCGGTCACTATAATATTCACCGCGGTGTTCCCCAAGGAGGAGTTCTCAGTCCGACTCTCTTCAATGTGACATTTATTGGACTTGCGTCTGAGCTTCCCAACACAGTAAAGATTAGCGCGTATGCAGACGACATATGCATATGGGCATCTGGAGCTACGCGTCCGCAACTGCGTGTGCGTTTGCAACGAACAGTGACTATTACAGCCACGTACTTACGACGTCAAGGCCTCACACTTTCAACTGAAAAATGTGCAGTGCTTGCCTTCACGCGCAAACAAATGACTAAATATCCGATAGTCCTTAAAGGAACATCGATACCTTACGTAACACACCACAAGTTCCTTGGTGTAACCATCGACCGTGAACTATCCTGGTCAAGGCACGTCACTGCACTGAAGTCAAAACTGAAGAGTTTTGTCCTTGTGCTTCGGGTGGTGGCAGGAGCAAGATGGGGCCCGTCGGAATCATCTCTTCTTCAATTGTACCAAGCCCTGTTCGTAGGCTATATAAGATAAAGCATGCCTGTGCTCTCGAACATGAGACCCAGCTGTGTGTGGACGTTAGAGAGCATACAAGCTCAAGGTTTACGCACGTGCTTGGGCCTACCACGCTGCACCTCAACGAATGGAACCTTTGCGGAAGCTCGGGCTTGTCCCATCAACGTATATATGCTCTGCGAACCTATTCGAGTGCACCTACGCTTGTTGAGCCGACATAGGCAACATCCCCTATCAGAACTCCCTGCCACACACCCAAACTGCAGTTTTTCAAGAACTATATTGCGTCATGAGAACATTCTGCCGTTTAGATTCTCTTCCCCATGCATTCCTATTGCACCTCCGTGGGTCCTACCTACACCGCTTGTTAAACTTCAAATCCCTGAGATTACGAGGAAGTCCTGTGTTTCATCCATTGGCCTTAAGCAACTTACCCTATCGCACATTTTTACATCATACAGTGGTACTTCTCACGTGTATACCGATGGCTCTGTTACCCCATGTGCCTCCGCCGCAGCCTTTGTCATCCCGCAAATTTCCATCGCTCGACGGTTTAAATTAGACCACAAGTCCACTTCAACTGGTGCAGAACTTGTTGCTATCCGCGAGGCAATACGATTCCTTGCAAGAGAGCCTCCTCGCATATGGACTTTATTTTGCGACGCCAAACCCGCTCTTCAAGCCATTGAGTGCGTTATGAGACAAGGCCCTTATTATATTTTAGCTCTAGAAATCGCAGAGCTTCTCGACATTGCGACCAAATGCGGCCACCACGTCACCTTTCAGTGGATACCTGCACACTGTGGCGTGATAGGAAATGAACAAGCAGAGTCTGAAGCTAAAATAGCTGTAAATAATGCGCCAGAAGTAAGCATCGCGTTCTCACGAACAGACACGAATGCCCTGCTTCGGTGCGTTATGCGGAATTCTACACTTCAGTACTGGACCAATCCTGATCGACGACACAAGAGACTGCACAAATGGGACCCAGAAATGAAGTTCCGCATGCCTCAAAAACTGAAGAGGAGCATAAAAAGTCTGCTACACCGGAATCGTCTTGGTGTTGCACTCACGAGGCGTTATACACATATCATCGGCTGCAGTGACACTGGTCCCAACTGCGATCACTGCCCAGTGCGAGAAACACTTGAGCACATATTTTGCTCATGCCCAGCGTACGCGCGAGAACGGCAGCGCCTCATTTCAACTATTCAGCGAGTGACTAAAAGACCAATGTCTGACGAGATTGTCTTAGGTCCTTGGCCTGACGCCAACAGCGCAGCTGTGGTCATCGAAGCGACTATAGCCTTCCTTGAAGCCACTGGACTCCATGCACGGCTATAGTATGACCTCAACGGGATGGACATGTACATACGCACCTCCTAATCTTATCATCATCATTCATCGCTCTTTTTATCCCCTCCCCCCTTCCCCAGTGTAGAGTAGCAGGCCAGAGCAAACTAACGCTCAAGCCGACCTCTCTGCCTTTCTTCAAATAAACCTCTCTCTACGCGCGCGTGACAATCGAGCTTGAGGCTTGTCGTGTCCACCAATGACTGCGCCCGGTCCCCGTTCGCTCCGCCTGGCCTGCGTGAACTGCTGCAGAGGCGTGTGCTTTCAACCTCTCTGTGCCGGTGTACTGTGCACCGCCTTTATGCACCGCCTTTATGCACCGCTCGTACGCAGCGCCTCTCGCAGCCTCGTCCACCGGAGGGTTCGCTAGTCCCATTCGCCTTCAACGGACTTACTTAAACTGACCCCGGACCCTTTTGAACCTCACTCCCGCCATTTGCTCTACCGAAGTTCGGTCTGGGCGGGGGGCCCTGAAGCGCCCACCAACGCCGCAGCGTGGAGCGCTATGGTCAGCACTGTAAAGAGAAAAAAGTCGCAGTTTCACCCGGAAGGCGAAGCATCAAATGCGATAGCAAATTTGTAGAGAGCTATACGGAGTAATGATAGTAGCTTTGTCAGCTGTATAAACTTGGACATGCAGCAGCACCGGCAACACGCGGAACTGTTGTCGACGCCGTCGGCGTTTTTCCCGCGTTCGCACAAAACGCGTGCGGCGTTGGTGACTGTTGCCGGAGCCTCTGGGGGCGGCTCGGAGGTTTTCGACCACATCAGAACGGGATACTCGTCGAGCAGCGTCGGAAGTCTTTACCACCTTCTCACCTCACAACTTTTTAAGGGAGAAGCTCCTTAGGATGTGGGTCTGTCCCTCCTCTGTAGTATGTAGTAGTAGTAGGTAGCCACGTCTACTTTTATGAAAAAAAAATCCGAAAGTTGTGTCCGTAGCGCGCAAACGAACCAGGGAGCCCTCGCTTCCGAACGCGCGGCGCTAACCACTACGCCACGAAGCTTTTTTTTTTTTTTTCTATTGCCACTACGCCACGAAGCGCACATGGACACGCGCACCACGATGACAATAAATACCCAACATTAACGAAAGACTGCGCGTTTCTAACGCGTTTGTGCTAGCGCGTTACGGCCCGTGTAAGAAGCTGGTGTAAGACGCTGTGGCCTCTCCGCCTTACCCCCGTATTCGTAAACGCTCCTCGACTTGAACTTGAATTGCCACCGCCTTGGGCAGCGCGTTCGAAACGCCTTGAAGGCGGTGGCAAGTCAAGTTCAAGTCGAGGAGCGTTTATGAATACACGGGTTATACTCTCTCAGCAGTCATGTGATGGCGTCGGCAAACGCGGTGCACGTTCCGGCATGTGTACACGGCTGCGTAAGACGCCGTGGCCTCTCCCCCTTACTAGAAGTACTGCACGTTTCTAACGCGTTTGTGCTGGCGTCCCCTTAAGCGGGAGATTGTGCAATTATAATGAAGGGCGCTGTTATAAAATAGGAATGACGTCACGTATGATGCATGTCATTGGTGGAAGTCAATCGTTCGATTTAATGCGGCGAGATTGGGCGAATTACACGGAAGATTCACGGTTTACCGATGATTCCCTCCGGAGCTTCGCCCACTCATCATCATTTACCCCGTGGATATGCGGTGTTTTTTTATATAAATAGGCACTTGGTGCCGCAGCTAAACGTCGCCTCCCTTCTCTCCCCCCCCCCCCGCCCCCACGGCTTTTCGCGCTTCGGAAGAAGGCGCGTTTGCTCTACATATATGGTGATTGTAAAGGAGGAAAGAGACGCCTACTTCTGCAGCCCTTAAGGGAGCACGGCGCAGAACGCGCGTTTGTTCTCCGTCGTGGGTTCACTCCCCGTGAAAGCGCGCGTCCCTCGCGCCCTTTCACTCGCACATACAGCGTTCGGCGCGCGGCAACGATTTCATCTCCATTGACGCCATACGGAACCTCACGGCGACGACGATGGTGACGCCGACGGCAGAAATCTGCTTTGGAGTGTCCATATAATTGCTATCGCAATAAAAAGGTGCGGCCTGCCGCGTCGGGCGCGCTGCTATGGGAGGGAACGTGACGGCCGTAGTTGCATTGTCGGCCGCTTGGCTGGGCGAACGGCGCTAGCTGAGGGGGATTGCACGCATCGGCTTGCACGCGCGACGGCGTTCCAAGCGCGTTCCTGACGCATTTGCTATGCCGATGCCAGACAACAGCTCCCGGCCTGTGGCGCCGCGGTGGATCACACCATTTTCGATGCACGCGGCAGGACGCACCTTTTTTTTTTTATCCAGCGGCCGTGCTGAAACCTAGCCACGCTGGTCGTTGCAGCCGCCGCTCGGCTCGCCGCCTTCTCAATAGGGACGACGGCACGGCTCCTTAGCCGCCGTCACGTCCCTCCTACAGGTTGATACTGGAGCCCAAGTGTACATAATGAGCGTTAACCTATGTCGTCGCCTCTAAACAGTTCTGACGCCTGCCACCACTCGAGCCATACGCGTCGCCGATGGCGCCACTGTTGCCGTCAGTGGTATGCGTGCACTGCTCGCATTGGAATTGCTGGCCGCCAAGTTCTAGTCCTGTTCACCGTGCTGACCAGTTTCCCGCATGACCTAGCCCTCGGGCTAGTTTTTCTGACGACGCATTCTGCCCTCATCGACTGTTCCGCCGGTACACTGTGCCTCGAGCTTCCTCTACTTTCAGACAATCGTCCCGAACAACTGAACGCCCTCTGCACTACAGCGTTTGTTTGTCTACCTCCAAAAGCCTCAACCGTCGTCGAATTGGCCCCAACGGTAACCGTGCCTGATGACGACTATGTCGTCGCACCAATTCTTGATGTCCTCCTGGCGCGCGAAATCTCTGTGCCTAACTCCGTCCTGAATTGAATTGAATTCTGGGGTTTTACGTTCCAGAACCACGATCTGAGTATGAGACACGCCGTAGTGCGGGACTCCGGAAATTTGGACAACCTGGGGTCCTTTAACGTGCACCTATATCTAAGTACACGGGTGTTTTCGCAATTCGCCCCCATCGAAATGCGGCCGCCGTGGCCGGGATTCGATCCCACGTCCTCGTGCTCAGCAGCCCAACACCATAGCCACTTTGCAACCACGGCGGGTCACACTCCCTCCTAACCCTTGCCGCTAATCGGACGTGCCTCCCCGTTATAAATTTTGGATTGACGAAGCAAGTGTTACCTGAAGGCATAGCGGTAGCCACATTCCGGTCATGGACAGACGACCACAACACTGCTTTTGCAGCCGACGAGTATCCAGATCCTCCAGATTACCCGCAGGATACCACGAACCTCGACGGCACATAACGTCCCATGGTCACTCCGGACCTCACACCTGCCCAAGCAGACGCCCTATATCGCCTTCTTTTTTTTTGCTTCCACGACGTATTTGACACTGACAACCGACGACTGGGTCAGACGTCTCTTTGAAGAATCGGATAAACACTGGTGATGCTGTTCCCATTAACCGCCGACCGTATCGCGTGTACGCGGCCGACTGGCAACTTATTCAGTCGAAAGTAAACAAGGAGCTTTCCAAAGACATTGTTGAGCCCTCGTCGAGCCCTTGGGCGTCGCCGGTCATGCTCGTTAAAAAGAAAGATGGCACGTGGCGTTTCTGCGTTGATGAACGCCACCTAAACCGAATCACCAAAACGGACATTTACCCTTTGCCACGTATCGACGTCGCTCTTCATTGTCTTCACGGTGACAAATAATCTTCGTCCATAGACCTTCGATCTGGTTATTGGCAGATTTCTGTAGAGGAGCAAGACTAAGAAAAGACCGCTTTCGTCACTCCAGATGGCATCTACCAATTCCAGGTTATGCCGTTCGCTATCTGCAATGACACCGCCACGTTCGAACGGATGATGGACTCTCTGCTTCAAGGTTTCAAGTGGTGAACTTGCCTTTGTCACTTCGACGATGTCTTTAAGTTTTCTTTTACATTTGAGACACACCTAGAGCGCGTCGCAGCTATCCTTGACGTCTTCCGCAAGGCAGGGCTCCAGTAAACACATCGATGTGCTATTTCGGGCGCCGACCGACTACAGTGCTAAGCCATCTCGTCGATGCTTCCCGCGTACTACCCGGCCCGGAGAAGGTTCCAGCAGTACCGGCTCTTCCTGTACCTCGGTCTGTCAAAGACGTCCGGAGTATTGTGGAGCTCTGTTCTAATTTTGTTAGCGAAAGATTTCGCAGCAATCGCTCGACCACTCACTGAACTTCTGAAGAAAGACATCCCTTTTTCGTGGGGTTCCCCTCAGGCTGCTGCGTTTTCATGCCATATGACGATTCTTACTAATCCATCTGTATTAGCCCACTTTGACCCGACAGCACCTACCCAACCGATGCCAGTGGCTATGAGATTGGAGCCGTCTTAGCGCAACGCCAACATAGACACGACCGTGTTATAGCCTGCGCTAGCCGGCTCCTGACAACTGCAGAGCGCAACTATTCGATTACCGAGCGCGAATGTCTTGCCCTCGTCTGGGCTGTTTCAAAGTTCCGCCCATATTTATACGAAAGCTCTACTCAGTAATCACAAACCAATATGCGCTCTGTTGGCTTTCGTCGCTCAAGGATCCCACTGGCTGGCTCGGTCGTTGGGCTCTCCGCCTACACGAATATGCCTACCCAGTGACTTACAAGTCGGGACGCGAACACCAGGATGCACACTGCTTCTCTCGCTACCCAGTCGAAGACCCGACCGATACGTCTGATACTGATACCGACGCCTGCATTCTCACTGTTTTCCACCTGCGCCATGTCGCCGACGAGCACCGCCGTGACCCGGCCGTCCTTGCGTATCATTATTGACCGCGTGGAATCGTCACTTGCCCGACAGTTGCCTTCGCCTATTCATACTTCAAGATGGCGTATATTCAACCACCACAATGTGCACCACTACGGCCCAGCATTACTGCTTATGATCTCTAAACACCTTCTCTCGGCTGTTCTCCACGAACTTCACGAACTCCCAATTTCCGGCCACCTCGGTGTGTCACGTACCTACGACCAGATCCGCCGACGCTTCTTTTGGCCAGGGCTTGCTCGCCCCATTCGAAGACACGTGGCAGCGTGTGAGAAATGCCAACGAAGCAAGACACTATCGACGCTCCCTGCCGGGTACCTTCAAGCACTCGACAATCCTGTGGAGCCATTGTTTCGGGTTGGTTAGGACTTACTTGGCCCTTTTCCTCTATCTATCTCTGGGAACAGGTGGATCGCTGTGGCCACGGATTATGCCACGCACTAGGCCATCATCCGAGCGCTTCTTACAAGCGCTCGGCTTGTAAGAAAATCGGCGCTTCTCGCCGATTTTCTTCTTACGCGACGTGATTATATTACATGGAGCTCCACGACAACTTCTCACAGACCGTGGCCTGACATTCCTATCAAGAGGTATCGCAGACATCCTGCAGTCCTGTGCAACGAGGCACAAGCTATCCACGTCATACCATCCGCAAACAAGTGGCCTCACGGAGCGTCTGAATCGCATTCTCACAGACATGCTCGCGAAGTATGTCTCTTCAAGCCACACTGACTGGGACCTCGCTGTACCGTTTGTCACGTTTGCGTATAATTTCTCGTGCCACGACACAGTCGGTTATTCCCCATTTTTCCTTCTGTTCAGCCGAGAACTAGCACTGCCCCTCGACACAACCCTCCCTGTTCACGCGGCACCGACCAGTGAATATGCACTTGACGCTATCGCCCGCGCTGCCCACGCAAAGATTGCCCGCGACCGCCTTCTGAACTCCTAGGAGAGCGAAAGGCGTTTGTACGACCAGCGACACCGAGACGTGCACTTCCCCCTGGTTTTGTGGTGCTTCTGTGGTCTCCGTCGCCTCAGGTAGGCCTGTCAGAAAAACTGCTGTCTCGCTAAACAGGCCCATACCAAGTGCTTCGTGCCATGACTGCCGTCACCTATGAATTCGCCCCTGACGCCCCATCTGCTTCCAAGTATAATGATATCGCGCACGTCACACAGCTGAAGCAGTATCGCTCTGCCAGCGATGACATTTAGACACTCAGAGACGTCGCCTCGGCCGCCGGGGTACTATGCTACACGCGTGTTGTATTAGGTCGTTTGAACGAGGCGCGTGGGCGCCATCACTCGTGCAAAGAGGGGGAAGTACGAACTGGGGCTTGCGCTTTGAATCCAACCGGTCAGCGCGTCAATCGCTGCTGTAAATATAATCTGTAAATAGTTTCTCGTTTAAATGACTAGCGCTTCGCGTAGCAATATGGGTAATGGGGGTAGGGTGGTGTTCTAACTTATAAGGATCTTGCTAACGTGTACGGTTACTCAACATCTGGGTCTTCTATGAAGCCCAACGCTTCATTGTTGCTGATCCTTGGAGAGGACGGTCTTGGTTGAGCCAACGAAAAGTTCGCAAATCGTTCGTTTGCATTTCTTGGTAATCACGTCACAGAAGGCCCTCGATAATCGAGACATACCACTACCGGTTCAATTCGGCGGCCAACATCTGGTGCAGTGTTAAAATGAGGAAACAAATACTGAGCGTCGGAGCTTGCCTGTCTGAACATCCGCGAGGCTGCTGCATGGCGCGATCTAGGGTGTTCTAATGCAGTTCCCCCGAATTCGGGTTCTCAAAGCTGCATAGTCTCTTACAGCTTGTATCATCAATAAAGTAACACGTTACACGTAATTGTCCATCACTGGCTAGTCCTTGGGTTCGACTCCCACCAATGGTCGTGGGTTCGAGTGCTGTAATAAGCTCTATCTTAATTAAATGTGTGTCTTAATTAACTCCACCTTCATTAAGTGCCTCAATTAACCTCGCTTTAACGTCAAAGGTCGTGGGTTCGACTACCACCAAGCATCGTGGGTTCAAGTGCCTTGTATAGATAGATCCCAATTAAATGTGTCTTAATTAACTTCCCCTTATATAAAAAGAACGGTCATGGCTCTGACTCCCACCAATAGTGGTAGGTTTGAGTGCCTTAATGAACTCTATCTTAATTAAACCTGCCCTATTACCTCCACCCTAATTAACTTCGCCTTAATTAAATCGGCCCTGATTCGCTATGGCTTAATTAATTTTGCCTTAATTGACGTCATCAACTGCCTCGATTGCCTCAGTTGGACATTTTGGATCATCGTGGTCATGCCAACGCCATATTTTCCGCCTCATGATCCACTTGACGCCATTAATAAGGTGTCGCTCTTAAATGCACGTCTTTTATGTCAACTTGGGTCAATATGTATGGGTCATGCACTGAGTGTCTTTCTTTGAGTATGTTCCGCTCTTCACTGCACGTATTTTCTATCGAATTGTCTGTTTTGTGTGAATTGGTTTCTGGTGCGCTTCAGTTAATGTATTTGACGCCAACTTGGGTCAATTGGTACGCGCCACTGTGTATTTCTCCCTCTTCCATAACAAAAAAAAAGAAAAATGACTCGCCATCTTGACTCTGCGAAAGTAGTTCTTCAGCGTAGATGTGGAGAACCTCCACTAGAACTGCTGAGGGGGTATTCTTTGTAAATATGAAATCATTTTATTATTCTTGAAGCGCGAAATCTGGCGCTAACATCCAACGGTACCAAAATCCACGTGCCCAAGAAGTGACATCACGTTTGTGATGATGACAAAGCGTGATTACGTCATCAACTCAAACGTCGCCTGATAACGCCCTTGCACCAAAGGTCACATGATGACATCATCACGTCAAACGTAACGTTACGTGATAACGGCGTCGTCATGTCACAATATCGCCTGATGACGTCATCACGTCCAACGTGACGTCACGCGATGGCATCTTCGTCAAGAAATGTCACCTGATGGCGTGATGTGAGGTCTATTGCAGACGCAGGCATGCCCTTTCCACTTCTTTGCAATGTCTTCGGGATTAGCCCACATTTTTGTGCGCGCCGAAGTCGCGCACGCGGACAAGAAAAATCACGACCAACTAGAGGCTAACGGCTGCGATGTAAAAAGAATCATTTGAATGTCGCCAGTGATGGGTGGACAAACGCGCGCGGCCAGCATAACACGAAGATGACAGCAAAGAAAAGCACGAGGGACACCGCGGGGTCTTTTTCTTTACTGTCGTCTTGGTGACAGTCATACTGTGCCGCATCCGTTGACACCCATCAGTTGGTTGGCCAAATACAATGCATTATTGAGTAGAGTTAAATCCGCGTCAGAAATATTGACAGAATCTTGTCTGTGATTGACACAGCGCATAAACAGAACGATGATGACGAAATAGAACAGTTTTATGAATATGTTGAATTAGCAGTGAGAAAAGTGCAAATTTAGTATACTGTTGTCATCGGCGACTTGAATGCAAAAATTGGGTAAAAGCAGGCTGGTGAACAAGGAATTGGTAACTACGGCATCGATTCTAGGAACGCTAGAGTAGAGATGCTGGTAGAATTCGCGGAAAGGAGTAGGATCCGAATAATGAGTACTTTCTTCAGGAAGCGTAGCAACAGGAAGTGGACCTGGAAAAGCCCTAATGGAGAAACACGAAATGAAATAGATTTCATACTCTCGGCCGATCCCAGTATAGTGCAGGATGTAGAAGTGTTAGGTTGGGTAAAGCTCAGAGACCATAGGTTAGGGAGGTCTAGTACTTATCTCAATTTGAAGAGGGAAAGAATACAATTAGTCAAGGAGAAACAGGCCAATATAGACGCAGTTATGGGAAAAGCACATCAATTCAGGCTGGTGCACGCAAACATATCATCATCATCATCATCATCATCATCAGCCTATATTAATTTAAGTCCAAAGGACGAAGGCCTCTCCCTGCGACCTCCAATTACCCCTGTCTTGCGCTAGCGTATTCCAACTTCTGCCTGCAAATTTCCTATATGCAAATATATATGCAGCTTTAAAACAAAAAGATGAAGACAACACGGAGGTAATGAATCAAACCGTGACTAGGCTAATCTCAGAAGCAGCAACTGAAGTGGGAGGTAGGGCACCAAGGCAACCAGTAGGTAAGCTCTCCGAACTAACAAAGGACCTAATAAAGAAACAACAAAGCATGAAAGTGTCAAATCAAGAGATCAGATAGAATTCGCTGAACTGTCAAAACTGATCTACAAGAAGAAAATGAGTGATTTTCGAAATTATAACTTGGGAAAGATTGAGGAAGCCGTAAAATATGGACGCAGCATGAAATCAGTCAGAAGAATACTTGGCATAGGACAAGGCAAGATATATGCACTGAAAGATAAGCAGGCTAATATCATCAGAAATTTTGATGCCATAATAAAAGCTGCGGAAGAATTCTATACTAACCTGTACAGTTCCCAGAGCAGTCAAGCTACTCTCATTCGAAGTAGTGATGAACAGGGGCCGTATTCTGTAACGCTTCGGTTTTCGAAGGCTTCGGTTTGCGTGCAGCGATTGGTCGCCGCCTGGGTGACGCCATCGCCTCAGGGCGCGAACGCATTTTTTGCTGACGTCACGCACATGTCAATCACGCGGAAACCGAATTTGTCGTCTGCTACGAAGCGAAGCCGCGCGCGCTGCTTCGGTCTGATCCGAAGCGCGGTGTGCCGTGTGCAGAGCCTGTGCGTGCCGTGTGCACGGGCGAGATCGCGGCACTCCAGCAAAATGACGGCGTGTGCGATGCCTGTGGCGCCTGTTATCGTGCTTTTAGCGAGCCTCCGTGATAGACAGCGACAACCTCGACGTCGACAAGACGCCTTTGAGATGACAGATGAGAGATTCAGGCGACAATTCAGATTCTCATAAGAGACAACGCTCCGACTGTGCGAGGAACTTGAGTGTGTATTTTGGCCGCAACGCGAAGTTGGCGTACGACGTCCCACCTAGCGGCATAAATGGGTCAACCGAAGTAAACAAAATTCGTTAAGTCACTCACCGCCAGTACAACTCACACGCGTTTCATGATGAAAAACGTAAACCTCATCAATACCACGAACCAAATTAATTTTATTTACCAAGAAGCGCTCGTAAATTGCTATATTTTTACTCGGTTTGTAACGTTCACTGCCACAAAAAGAAACCTTCGCGCCGATTGGTCTCTGTCCTTTCACTTGTTTTCATTACGTCAACGGACCGCCCCAATGTGACGCCACCGCCAAACCGAATCCTTCGAAAACCGAAGCGTTACAGAATACGGCCCCAGGATGCAGAGGTTCCGCCTGTAAGTACCGATGAAGTTAGAAGGGCGTTGCAAGACATGACCCGGAGAAAAGCGGCTGGAGAAGATGGAATAACAGTCGATTTAATAATAGATGGAGGAGATATCATGCTTCAAAAGCTTACCGCCCTTCACAAGCAATGTCTCATGACTTCAAGTGTACCAGAGAACTGGAAGAATGACAACATTATACTAATCCATAAGAAGGGACGCGCTAGAGAAATTAAAAATTATAGACTCATAAGCTTGCTTTCAGTACTGTATAAAATATTCTCCAAGATATTTTCCAGTAGAATCAGGGCTACACTTCATTTCATTCAACCAAGGCTGGCTTCATGAAGGTATATTCTACAATGGATCACATCCATGTCATCAATCAAGTAATCGAGAAATCTGCGGAGTACAATAAACCTCTCTATATGGCTTTCATAGATTATGATAAGTCATTTGACTCAGTAGAGATACCAGCAATCATAGAGGCATACGTAATCAAGGAGTTCAGGAGGCATACGTGAATATCTTGGGAAGTATCTACAAGGATTCCACAGCTACATTGGTTCTCCATAAGAAAAGTAGAAAGTTAACCTATCAAGAAAGGGGTCAGGCAAGGAGACAATGTCTGTAGTGCTATTCACTGTATGCTTAGAAGAATTATTCAAGCTCTTAGACTGGAAAGGCTCAGGAGTGAGGATCAATGGCGAATGTCTCAGCAACCTTCGATTCGGCAACAATGGGGACAAATTTCAACAAATCATTGAGGACCTTAACCGATAATGTTTAGGAGTGGGGTTGAAGATTAATATGCAGGAAACAAAGGTAATGTTCAATAGCCTGGCAAGGGAACAAGAATTCATGGTCCCCAGTCAGCCTCTAGAGTTTCTAAAGGAGTACGTCTATCTAGGTCAATTACTCACAGGGCACCCTCATCATGATAAGGAAATTTACAGAGGAATGAAATTGAGTTGGAGTGCATAAGCAGGCATTCCCAAATCCTGACTGGGAGCTGTTGCGCAAGACGAAGTCTGAGCGGCCACAAAGTTACCGTAGATGGTGCCGTGCCAGGTGCCGGGAGAAGGAGAAGTCCAGTGATGTCAGAAAACTGGTTTATATACACTGTACATGTTCGTATATTACAAGAAGGGCTCCAGTATATTGGAGCCGTCTACGTGCTAAAATCTTTGCATGTTGTAGCGTTTACGTCTCCGAGCGTCTCTACTTGGTCGAGCGTCCTCACAACACTCAAGTCCCGCTGTTTGATCCCTTTCGTTTCCCTCTTTCACTCGATGAGGGAATACAATTCACTTCTTTTAGCCAATGACAGTGTTCGACCAGTTCGTAAACTCCCGCCCATCATGTGGCATCGTTTCCCGCCGGGCTCCGCCTCCAATCTTTCCTGGTCGCCCCCGAACACAGGCAGCGGTTGGCACCTCTCCGACTTAGCCACCTCTCCGTGGCGGTCAGTTCACAGAAGCCACCATTTCCAGGGAGGGTGGTAGCTGATGTCTCGGAAGGGGGCTCCAGGTTGGCGCGTCACAGTCGGCGTCGGACCTCGTCGTAGTTCGGGCGGGCGCTGGTACTTCACGGAAACACAAGGTCGACGTTGCCGTTTCAACTATGCACGGGGCCGAGGACCCAATGAAGTATGGGGACTAATTTCTCATCCATCAGTCCCAGGTGACTGACGGTGACACTTCCCGGCCGCGAGAAACGCCAAGCGTGAAGAGGACTTGATATGTTCACGCCTGTCGATTAGGCCTCCTTTGTCCCGAAGGACCGCCAGACACAACAGAGCTTACCCTTGTCGTGTGCACAATCATTGCACTCTACCGGTGCTAACATATGAGGCAGAAACCTAATAAAGGCAGAAACGTTAAGGCAGAAACGTTAAGAGACAGGAAGAGAGCGGTGTGGTTAAGAGATCAAATGGCGATAGCCGATATTCTAGCTGACATTCAGAGAAAGAAATGCAGCTTGGCAGACCACGTAATGCGTAGGGTAGAAAATCGGTGGATTATTAGGGTTACAGAATTGGTGCCATGAGAAGGGGAGTGCAGTCAAGGACGGCAGAAAACTAGGTGGGTGATGAAGTCATAAAATTTTCCGGCCCAAGTTGGAATCAGCTAGCGTAAGAAAGGGTTAATTGGAGATCGCAGGGAGAGGCCTTCATCCTGCAGTGGACATAAATATATGCTGCTGCTGATGATGATAAACAAAACCCTGGCCGATATGCTGTCGATGTATGTTGATGTAGAGTACAAGGCATGTGACGAAATTTCGCCATACGAGGCGTTTTCCTATAATACAGCAGTGCGGGAGACCACACAGCTCACCCATATTGAACTTTTTATGGACGTCGCATCACGATACATTTAAACGCCATGCTCTCCGTAGACGACAGCACCACGAGAAACGAGATGGCTGATGACTTCATCCAGAGAGCCGAGAAAGCTCGCCAGCTTGCTGGGAACCGCATCCACAGCAAGCAGAATGCCTACGCCCGTTGTTACAAGCAGGACCGATGAAACGTCCACAACAACCCCGGCGACTATGTGTGGGTGTTGATACCTGTCCACCACCGTGACCTCCGGTAGTTTATTGCGACAATACTTCGACGCATACAAGCTTTTGCGCCGCCTTAGCGCCTTAGATCGTGCGCCAAAATTTTGATCGTCGTTTGAGCCGACGACGTTCCCATCCTGTAGTTGCCAATGTAATACGAATGAAGCCGTACTATTCCAACGAGTGAATTGCACCATTCAAATCCTTCGCCAGCCTGCACAGTATTGTGGTTATTCTTTGCTTTCTGGTGACCACCTCTGCCATTAGAGATGTCGAAGCACTTTGTCCAGCTTATCTTAACCATCAGGAAAAGTCGACTGGGATGTCGCATTCGATAGGGGGGCAAATGACGCGAGATAGGTTGGCGCCTGTGGCCGACGGCCACTTGGACGAAAACGATGAAGTGCGTAAGTGGTACGCGCACTCTCCTAGTGTGGCCCATTATTTAAAGAGCACCATTTTGCCAAGGCTCCGCTTGTGAACTTTTTCCTAGTACATACTCACACAGGCATCACGCGGTGACTGCGTTGAGGCGGTGCTAGATGACTCGGCGTTTCCAGAGGGAACCACGACAAAGCATCGCGGCTGCTCACACGCCTCATGCATGGCGCTGTTTGGCGGTTGCAATACAGCGTGTCGGTACGTTGCTTGATTGTTAATCCCAGTAACGTCGACAGTAATTATGAGATTGGTTCTGCTGTACTTGTTTCATAAAAAAATGGCGTCAGCTTCACAATAAGTGGTGCGAAGACTGGGCAAAAGCGAAGCTGGCGGGCCTTGCCTAGCTTTAACTTTGCTTTCCTTTGCTTAACTTGTTTTGACTTTGCTGGTTCTTCTTAGCTTTAAGTTTGCTTACCTTGGTTTGGCTTGGCAGGTTCTTATCTATGTCGTTGCTTTCCTTTGTTTAATTGGTTTGACTTGGATGGTTCTTAGCCAAACTTCGCCGACCTCGAGTATCGGGACGATACTTGGAGTCGACACGCAGTCTTCTAAAGTCACTTTACCGTCCGACGTAGTGTTGACGCGCGAGCGTGCTCGGCACGGGGACGCCACACCAGCGAAAGAGCCGCACTCCACCAGCCCATCTTTCTTGACGAGACGCAGATGCAGTCCATTCTGGGTGACGAGACCGACGCGAAGCTTGTCGCATCTCGACGCCGGCTGCAGCCGGGGCATGCCAACGAATGCCGGATATGTCGGCCGCGCTTCGCGCTGTGGCGAGGGTAACCTGGGAGAGGGTAGTAACCTCGCCGAGCGATGACGTCAAGTGCGTCACTTCGCAACGCCTCGCACCAGCTGTGAGAGGCGTTGCTAGGCAACGCGCGGTGACTTGATCGCCAGGCGCTGTTTTTTGTTCGCACTACGCCATCTAACTAAGAGCTTAAAGAGCTCCGCTGTTAGAAACATTTTATGAAACGCATACACTCAGACGTTCATTTGTTATTCAGATACAGAAGAAAGTAGTATAATAGGAGTAAGAATCACTTACTACATTGAGACAAGGTTCTAGAGCCTATTTTCATGCATGATACGCTCTTTCCTTCTGGACACGCAGGAGTAACTTTCGGACAGGTGGGAGTTTCTGAAGAAAACAAAGAAACGCTATACATTAGTGAACGCCTTCAATCGGATCGCAGTTCAAACTTGAAGGCCGACTAGGCCAATGTCCTTGTAGCAATGCAGGAGGACTGTACTCACGCGTCGTCAGCTGGCAGAGAATGCGCGCACTTTTTGTTGTGATTAGCATTTCTTGCGAACTTCACCCAGTTTGTTATATGTCTGTCTGTTTGGGTTTCTTCGCGCCTAACCTATATCACGATAACCTGGGGCATTGGGTAGTCCGTATCACATTGAGTAGAAAATCGTGCTGTGGTGTTGGGCAAATAGGTTCGAAACCGCCCGTCGCCTGAACCACTAGAAGTAGCAACTTCCCTATCCTGTTTAAAGGCTGCAAATGTTGTTCCGCTATACGAAGCTGATGATCGTTTTACTCAGTCTATTTGAAGGCCAATCTGCGTTTTATGGAAAATTAAAAAAAATTTTAAAAATTCTTCCCATCCGGTTTCATAAATTTATTGCAAAGTATAACGTGATCTCTCATCACGCAACATAGCTTCCGACCAAATTGTTTGCTTTCAGACAAAGTAAACACAGCGTTCAATGAAATTAAATTAGTAACACTTATTTTAGATCTCAAAAAAAAAACGATTCGATACCTTTGATCACAGCGTACTACGAAATAAATTAACACATTGTGATTTACTTTGCCCTTATTCATTATAAGCTCTCATACTGCATTGAATCTTGGAGAAGCACATGCCGAACTTATCTGTACCAGGTAAGCTGACTGCTAAAACGTGCTGTGAGAACCATAACCAACTGTAAGCATAATGACCCTGACATGCGTTTGCTCAGGAGATCACAGCATGTGCCCTTCCATCTCTGATGGAAATTAAATAGAGCAACATATGTGTACACCATTGTCGATTACAATCCTCCTTTTTTTATGCGCTGTTTCGCGCGCCTTTCTCGTTGCACCAAACAACGACCTTTTCGTAGTTGAATATATCCTCTCAATAATTATGTATACGGTGAACGTTTCTGTGGTATTAAAATGTGGAATGCTATTCCTTCTTTAATAAATATGTCACGTCGTTTTGCCAACCGCACTCCAACAATACACCAAACAATTACCAAGTGTCAGACGTTTAGGAAATGCGTAACTCAATTGCATTTTTGCATATATAATATTTTCCCTTGTTTTCTTCTTAAAATTTTAGTCTAAATTTGTAGATTTCGCAGCGTGTAGAGAGAGAAGCTCGAGAGAGTATCCCAACTGCATGAACACCGCACACGGGACCTGTCGGCTGTGGCAATACGATGTGGCGCTACATTGCTTCACTACAAATCGCAATAGCGTCGACATTCGTTGTGAGATGCGTTCTGCCGTAATGTTTAGTTTTGAATACTTCCGCCCTTGAATACTTGAGCAAAAACGTGGCGACCAGCCCAAGCAAGCAAATCGCCTTTTACAAACGTCTCTCTGCACTCATTGTAAAGCATCGCGAACCAAGCTAAGCAAGTATACCTGTGGACTTGGTAACTATTCTACGCAGCTGAAAGAAACAATATTGTAAGGAACAATCCTAAACTAACAGACAACAAATGCCATCAAAGCACTGTGAAAATGATACGTTTTTACTTGCGATATAAATTTATACATAATTTTCGGGGTGCTTTCTGCAATGCACCATGTCAACTTACGGAAAAAGTCTAAAGTCGTAACGATTGACTTACACCAACCCATCGAAAAATTGCATAAGTCACCTGATAACGTCAAGCTAGGTAATCTAAGAAGTGAAGTTGCGCTTGTTAAGAATAACTTATCTAGATTTGCTTTGAATGGTAATTTTGTTTTACCTTTATTACGAACGTTTTAATGTGTAGATGTTTATGACTTACTTTTCGAAGAAAATAATTTTGAAATCATTTTCCCACTTATATTAGACAATCCTCGACATTACCGACGGTCATAAAAATTGGGTAAGCTGTATCAGGGACATAGCCACAGTGGGGCACGTGAAGCGTCTTGTGGATGCTACAGATGCTGCATGGAAACAAGGATACCGAAATGACGTAACCAAAAGCACAATGTAAATTTATTCACGCATTAGCATGCCTACATGGTAAGCCTATGCTACAGCTAGTGGGCACCTTACAGCCTAATTTTGAATTTGTGCACGCTACCTATTAGTAGTGTGCCTATTGGTTTTGCAGACCGTGTTTGGGCAATAAGGGGCAGAGAAAGGACCTCTCTACTGGTGGTGACCGAGACCGCCCTTCCCGGTTTGAGCGCGCCACAATGGACGATGGTTCGGGCTCCTGTGCTCGCATTAATGTCATGTGCTTACACTTTCTATAGAGACGGACACGTTAATTCCTCCGTGGTCAGAGAGGTTGTATATAAGTCTTGACGTTCAAGTCACTAAGAACCATACGTATCAAAATTATGGTAGTTATAGCCGAGCAAGCATAGTTTGATATATATACCTACAATGGTATCATGCGATATTTCAAACGTGGCGATCCAGGGTCGGATGAAGAAACCTAATGCCGATCTACGGCTTTCTTAACGCCAAGCACGAGGCTCAATTTAGCGTAGATTACGTCATGTGTGGCACGAAAATGGCGCCATCTGCGTACGCGACCTCGGCATGAGTAAGTGGGCCTCCCCGCTAGCTCGGCCTAAAGTCCCTAGATTTCCTGCTCTCTTTTAAGTAGCCACATCTACTCCGTCGGCCGCCATTATCTTCCTAGATAACATGCGACCGCCAACGGCCGCTGCTATATCTACGCTGCTCGCAGCAGCGTGCAAATCATTGCAGGGGAACAGCGTTAGGACAGGGGAACAGCGCCGCCCAATGAGATTCGTCGGCGGTGCTTCAACGCTTGTCGCTACTTAAAGAAAGCAAAAAAATATCTAGGGAATTTACCTCGGCCATGGCCGTGCAGGCCTCTCCACGTGACTGAGCGCATCCGCGGCTCACTCGCCGTGTCTTGAACGTACCTTGTGGCGGGTCCAAAGGCTAAGGGTGAGCCGAGAGAGCTGGTTGCAGTATGCGCACGCTGCTTTGGCTAACCTAGCGTTCGAGGTCGCATAATGCGAGCTTTTGCAGACGCATGCAGTGAAGAAACAGGCAGCGCGAAACGTTCGCTTCCCACAGCCGGCGTTCTTTATCAGGACAGCATTGTAACAATGAACGTTCGGAATCTTAGAATGTGATATTCTCATGATTGACTATGCGCGCCTAGAAACACGGTTGTTAGTTCAATATAACGCGAATGTTTACATCAATTCACAGGGCCAATTAAACTATGAACCTTACTTCGTGCCGTTGCCGAATACATTGCTATCGCTATCGATGTTTCGAGTTCTGGGCGAAGCTGCGACGTTTTTATAGGTAACAGTTTTTCAATATCTGACATTGGTTTCTTCATATTCTCCCAAAAATATATAAAAAAAATTCTTAACTGTGCTAATTTACAACCTCGCAGAAGCTACTCATATTCTGCAGTCTTGTTAATAATAATACTATTAGTCTAATATCGCTCTTGTTTTAGCGGTATCATTCTATTTTGCGCGTTATCAGGGTTATTTGGTATGAAACAATACAATAGTCTAATACTAACTGCTAATTTTGTTGTATATTTTCTACCCTGTTGTTTAATACTGTGAAATACCTAACAGAGTTCTCCTTAGAACCTTGTGTTCCTGGACCTCCTTCTGTGTTTCCACCCCTAAAAGGAAGCTTTGGGGTTTCCCCAAACACCGGTCTGAATGACACTTTAGTCAACTGTTGAGTGCAGATTTTTTAGTGTTTTTGGTATCTTTGTTAGCAACTGTGCGGATCATTTTATATTTGATTCTATACATATGGAGTAGCAAGCTAGGAATGTCGCTAGGCGAACGTCTGGAAGATCTCGCTCTTTCTCCGATAGCCTCATATACCGGGTGTTCAAAATTAAACTTTGCGTAATTAAAAAAAATCGCCTGTCACAGGTAGCATAATTCTTATCTTTGAGCTGGGTTATTCGAAGAGGTGGACATTAGTAGCACGAGAAATCGAAACACATATTCAACTAATTAACAAAAATTGAGGAATGAACTTCTTAGTTTATTACATTAAGACACATATTGCACTTTACGAATTGTAGCCGGTGAGTTTGCAAGACGCATCCACTTGAAATAAATTTCCAGGATGACACCAGTTTCGAGATATTCTTTCCCAAAATGTGAGACGAAATACATGGGCGTTGCAGTTACTTTTGTGCTTCAATG
The DNA here is from genome assembly GCF_013339745.2 of Dermacentor silvarum. NCBI lineage: Eukaryota > Metazoa > Arthropoda > Arachnida > Ixodida > Ixodidae > Dermacentor > Dermacentor silvarum. The sequence continues at coordinate 124,995,866 of NC_051158.1, read as the reverse complement.
TACAAAACAGCCTTCTGGTAAAAAAATTAAGTGGCACAACACTGCATTTTCACGGCGAGTTTCATGGCGCATATCTCCAAACTTGTGTCATTCCGGCAATTTGATCTAAGTAGATACGCCTGACAAGCTCACAGGCTACAATTCGTAAATTGCAATATGTGTTGTAAAGTAATTAACTATGAAGTTAATTAGTGAATTTTTGGTAATTAGTTTATTATGTGTTTCGATTTCTCATGCTACTAATGTCCGCCTCATCGAATAACCCAGCTCAGTGGTATGAACTATGCTACCTGCCACAGGCAATTTCTAAAAATTCCGTAGAACTTAAAAATGAACACCCTGTATGTATTCAGAGCACGTTAACCCAGGTCGATCAGTACTCGCGTAGATGTAACGTTGAAATTAAGGGCGTGGTACAAAGGGACGGTGAGGACGTTGCGGAAATTTTGACGAAAGTTGGAGATGTGGTGAGTGAACCCGTATGCCGTGATGATATAGAGGCTTGCCACCGTGTGCCAACACGTAAGGAAGGCCAGAGCAACATAGTAGTTCAGTTTAGAAATAGACTAAAAAGGGACGCATTTCTTGCGAAGGCTAAAAAGCAACGCATCACGAATGGATGCATAAACAGGATAGAGGTGGTCGGCGAAGCTGACAGTGCTCGGACGGCAAGCAGCGCTAGCGGGCCTGCTGATGCAAAACCAATTTTCGTCAATGAGCATTTGTGCGCAGGCCTGAAACGACTGCTGTCCGCAGCCATCAGCAGAAAACGCCAGCATAAGTGGCGGTTTGTTTGGACGCGGAACGGCAGAATCTTCGCACGAAGGTCTGACGGTACTGAGGCCATTGCTATTTTGTGTGAGGATGACCTTGCGGCAATCGCTTAGAGATAAGCTAATAATAGCTGCTGGTAACTAACTTTAAGACGAAATGCTCTATCAGGAATATGTAGAAGCTAACAATATAAAAGTATGCAACCAAAACAACCGAAATGTTGGAACAGTACTGCACTTGAATGCACGCTCCCTCGCTAACAAGTATGACGACTTTTCCCTGCTGCTTAGCAATTTCTCGTTTAATTTCAACGCAATCATGGTAACCGAGACGTGGTGTAATACACTTAACAGCCTTCCTGATCTAGATGGATACACCCACTATTCGTTAAATTGAACTAACCGACGAGGTGGGGGAGTAGCTATTTATTTTCTGAATGTGAACATCTGTGCCATCGTTAATGATTTCACAGTATTAACACCAGATTATGAAGCACTCAGTCTGCGCTGCAATGACACCATATTTACCGTTTGTTATCGCCCTCCTGCTGGAAATGTGGTAAACTTTTTAGATTTTATTGACTGCCTTATGGAGCATGCTTCCTATCAAAGGTACCGATTGATTCTTGGTGGGGACTTTAACGTTAACATTTGCCCAGAAAACAACAATGCTGTGGAACTGCTAAATAGACTGACTGCGCTGGGCTTTCGCAATGTCATTACAACGCCCACACGAGTTCTAGATCTAGTTCTAGTTCATCTGTTCTAGATCTCTTTGTTACCAATGCTGACACAATTGTAACAGCTGCTGGCACAATTAACTGCGACATCAGTGACCACTGCCCCATATTCATGGCATATTTAAACTCTTCTGTTGCTAACAAGCATACGCATATGCCCAGAATATTTCACCAAACAATAACTCAATCGGCATTGGATCTGTTTAGAACCAAAGTACGAGATAACGACTGGAGTACTGTACTAATGAAAACAGACGCAGAAAGCGCGTACAATGAGTTTTTGAAGGCATTTTGTAAAATATACATACACTGCTTTCCTATGAAATTGTTTGCGCCACATAAACGATTACGGAAGCCATGGATTAACCGTGGTCTGATGTGTCTGATTAAACAGAAAAATAAACTGCACAGCCGTTTTCTAAAAAAGCGTGATCTATCAATTCTGACGGCTTTTAAGAAGCTCCGCAATCGGCTGACTAAGGATTTAAAGAAAGCGAAAAAGGAATATTACGAACACCTTTTCCAAAGCGCACGCACACCTGATCGTGCGTGGGCGATTATAAATAACGTACTGGGAACGCATTCACGGCAAAATAATCTAAACAAAATTACACTAAACGGGAAAACACTCTCCGGCACTGCTTTATCGGAGCACTTCAGCGCACATTATGCCTCATTGCCACTAAAACATGCACCTTCAATCAATTCCTCTTACGTGCTTGATACAAATATTCTCGACACAGCGTTTTTTCAACCAACAGATTGCTCGGAAGTATACCAAACGTTTAAATCTCTGAGGAATAGCAAGGCTATCGACATAGACTGTCTACAGATTAGGCCAGTGAAACACGTGCTCGATCTTGTTTGTCCATACTTGGCCCATATTTTCAATCTTGCTATTGAATCGGGTATCTTTCTTTCCATGATGAAGGAAGCACGTGTATCGGTGATACATAAAGGTGGCGACAGAAATGACATTTCTAACTTTCGGCCGATATCTGTGTTGCCTGTTTTCTCGAAGGGCCTTGAAAAAATAATTTTATCGCGACTAAGTGGCTTTTTTTCTAACCACAACATCTTGTCCGGCTGCCAGCATGGCTTTACAAAAGGTAGGTCCACTGAGTCTGCGCTTCTAGTGCAAAAGGAAATAATTTTACAGGGCATCAAAAAGGGTCAATTAACACTTGGCATTTTCATAGACTACAGTAAAGCTTTTGACTCACTCCATCATGGTATACTGTTAACTAAACTACAACAATACGGCATCCGTGGAGTGACGCACTCCCTCTTGCATTCTTATCTCACTAATCGGCAACAGAGCGTGGCGATTAACGGTTTTGTATCAACACCTAAGAATTTACCGACTGGAGTTCCTCAGGGCAGCATCCTAGGCCCCTTTTTATTTAACGTATATGTTAATGATCTAAATAAAATTGACAATGAGACTAAATTTATTTTATACGCGGATGACACTAGTCTTTTTGTTACTGCTGATAACGACATCGACTTAGTACTGCGCACGAATTCTGTCCTCTCAAAATTACATGACTGGTCGCTTAGTAACTACCTTCACATCAACGCTAAAAAATCTAAGGGCATCATTTTCACTGCCAAAAACAAAGCCGTTGCTACCATAAACTTGACCATGGGGCCCCATCCTATTGAAGTAGTGGCAGAACACAAGGTGTTAGGCGTAACATTTTCGAACCATTTGCAGTGGAATTCACACATCGACATGCTTATAAAAAAGCTGTCCTCAGCTATTGGCGTGTTGTTCAGGTGTCGACACATGTTCCCCTCTCGAATCCTCTTCCAACTTTATCATTCACTATTTCGATCGCATTTAAACTACTGTTTATTAATATGGGGCACAACAACAAAAAGTAATATTAATAGGCTCTTGCTTTTAGAAAAGAAGGCCATTCGCTGTGCAAGCCTTGTCGACTATTTTCACCCAACAAAAGAACTATTTCAGAGAAACAAGATAGTTAATATCGAGCGCTCATACAGCTACCGTCTTTTGCATCAGCTTCATTTTGCAGAAACAAAAACTGCTGAATTTCTAAATATCGTGTCTAATCCTGTAGAACGTTCCAGTATTCGTTTGACAAGGGAACGCGAAAGGTGGTTGGTACCGTGCCCTAGAACCAATTATCTTTTGCAATCTGTAACTCATAATGTACCAGTGCTACTGAATAAACTTGAAAAGCGTGTAAATAAAGATGTTGGGTTTTCACGAGGGCGATTGCGCAATATGTTTGTATTTGATGAATTTTATTGATACACTGTATTTATCTCGTCTTATATACGAGTATTACTTGCATGTTTTATTAGTGCATCTAGTATGTAGTGCATGTATTTGCATGTCTTGTATGTATTTGCTTATAGTGTATAGGTATTTATTGTTGTGACTGTTGCTTATAGTATTGGTATAGGGTTTTTGATGCGTCTTCATGTATTGCCATTTAATGCTATTACTAATTCACTGACACTGCTGCCGATTATTGGCCCCCCTGGCCTCCGTCAAGCTGTATGCTTACAGCTTTTTTGCCAGGGGAGCCTTCAACACAACTTTGTATGTGTGTTGTGAATAAAATTGAATTGAATTGAATATTCCACGTGGTGACTCCATAAAACATGATTCTGATTCAGCAATCTCGACAGTATTCTTTATTAGCCCGAAGTACGGTAAACATCCGCTATTATACCATGTCGCAGGAAACGGATTTCCCGAGAGTGCGCAACATCTAAATTTGGCTCGCGCAAGTTTGTCACGTTGCATCTGAAGTTGTCGTTGTTCTTCAACTCAAAAAGCATGTATGTCAGCAGCACAGTGCCCAAGCCTTCTTAGAAATTGCCTTCTTGGTTTCATTACTGAGAGTTAGCGCAAAGAGCTAAAAATTTTTATAGCTCTGCATACGTACTTAAATATAGAGTTTATATTCGCAATCAGCTCCATACTCTGAGTCAAATAAAATGCAAGCCTTTGGAAGCGGACGCCAGTCAAAACGAGATCAAAGGCGCAAACCGGAGAACGCACTTGAGCGGCTTCTGGTAGGAACATATACCTTGTCCAACAAGGTGGTTCGACGTGTTTGTCAGTTTTGCGACTGCTCCATAAAAATATAGCTCGAGTAGCATAAATCGTGCGGCGCTGCATATAAATTGTTACGTTGCGGAAGTCACATATAAATATGCATTTACACTATTTACAAGGAAGGCAACGATATACAAACAAGGTAGCTGTCGAAACCTATTACACCTCGACACGTCAAATCGTCGTCTTCTGACTTTGTCGCCACCCTTGGTTGCGCCGTAACATAACCCCCGCCAGTAAAGGCACCGTCGCGGCGCCAGCTATAATGGAGGTGAACTCCTGGCAAAGTAAGACTTCAGCCGGGACGCATGCGCAAGGCAAATTGGGATACGCGAGTGCAGCAAAGCGATCTCGTAGTTCACATCGCCAAGCTGGCGTAGTATCGTATATGGCCTTGTGTAGCGCGGCAGCAGCTTTTCAGACAAGCCGATGCGGCTACATGGTGTCCATAGGAGAACAGAGCCAGAAAGAAGTTGGACATCCCGATTTCGGCTGTCGTACAAGATCTTCTGCACGGCTTGAGACTCAGTGAGCCGGGAGGTGGCACTCTGCCGCGCCGTGTGAGCCCGGGCGTAGACATCATAAGCATATGCAGTGGGAGTGCGCGTCGAGGAAGGAAGCAATGTGTCAAAGGGCAGAGTAGGATGGCGGCCGAATAGTAGGTAAAATGGTGAAAAGCGAGCGGTCTCTTGACGGGACGAGCTGCAAGTGGAAGTCACGAAGGGTAACGCGTTGTCTCAATCAATGTGGTCGTCCGAAATGTACATAGACAGCATTTATGTCAACGTGCGATTGAGTCGCTCCGTGAGTCCATTTGTGTGCGGATGGTAGGCGGTAGAAAGCTTGTTCCCGGCAGGGCAGGAACGAAGGAAGTCTTCAATGAGGCGGGACAAGGAGGTGCGGCCGCAATCAGTGAGGAGCTGTCGGGGTGCGCCATGATGGAAGACGACGTCGTGTAAAAGGAAATCCGCCACATCAGTTGCACATCTTGTGGGCAACGCTGGCGTGCTCGCGTAACGGGTCGCGTAGTCGGTCGCGACAACGACCCACTTATTGCCAGATTTCAACGTCGGAAAAGGCGCGAGAGGATTGAGGCTGACGCCAAAGAAAGCTTCCGAGGGCACGTCGATGCGGTGAAGGCATCCAGCGGGCAGCACAGCAGGTTTTTGGCGGCGCTGGCACAGCACACAGGCTGCAACGTGGTGGAGCACGGAGCGGTATAGGCCTGGCCAGTAGAATCGGCGCCGTACGCGGTCGTAAGCACGAGAAACTGCGAGGTGGCCTGCAGTAGGTGCGTCATGCAACTGCTGAAGAATTGGTGTCCGGAGATGGCGTGGCACAACGAGTAAAAATTATGGTCCGTCAAGGCGTAAGCTTCGACGGTGGAGAACGTTGTCGTGGAGTACAAATATTCGCAGAATGGGCTCGAATGGCCAGAATGAAGTCTATCGACGGGAATACTTAAGCAGTCATCATGCCGTTGTCCAGTGCAGATGTGAAGCAGATTAGGAATGGCCAGGACGCAAGCGTCGATGTCATGCGCATAATGTTCAGGGTGGTCGACAGGATGACGGGAGAAGCAGTCGGTATCCTTGTGCAAGCAGTCTGACTTGTCATCATCATCATCATCATCATCAGCCTATATTTTATGTCCACTGCAGAACGAAGGCCTCTCCCTGCGATCTCCAATCACCCCTGTCTTGCGCTAGCGTATTCCAACTTGCGCCTGCAAATTTCCTAACTTCATCATCCCATCTGGTTTTCTGCGTGTGGATCTGTGTGGATCAGAGAACAAACGGGGATAGCCGATATTCTAGTTGACATTAAGCGGAAGAAATGGAGCTGGGCGGGTCATGTAATGCGTAAGATGGATAACCGGTGGACCATTAGGGTTACAGAATGGATACCAAGAGAAGGGAAGCGCAGTCGAGGTCGGCAGTCTGACTTGTACAAGACAACAAATCAATAATCCTAGAGCCGTAGTGCCCATCTACCCAATCGTCGAGTGGGGTCTTTAAGGGACGACAGCCAGCACAAGACATGGTGATCGGTAACCACCGAAAATGTGCAGCCGGACAAGTAAGGGCGGAATTTAGCTACTGCTCAAACGAACACCAAGCATTCCCGTTCAGTAATCGAAAAATTTCTCTCGGCGGGTGACTGGAGGCAGCGGGCGTATCCAATTATCCGCTCTTCGTTACACTGCGATTGAATAAGTACAGCTTCAATGCCATGACTACTGGCATCCATATTAAGTTCAGTGGTGGCAGATGCACCATAATGAGCCAGCATTGGGGGAGCCGTTAGCAAGCGCACGAATGCGGAGAAAGCTTTGGTTTGAGCAGGGCCCCACGGGGTTGCAGCGTCCTTGTTTAGTAAGTCAGTTTGCCACGTGTAAACCTTGCCACGTCATCAATACGTGGCAAGGTTTAGACATCCTTGCGCGTGATCTTGTTGGGGTGCCGGTAATCGACACAAAAGTGCCGACTGCCGTCCTTGTTCTTGGCAAGGACAACAGGGGATGCCGACGGACTGGAAGAGGGCTTGCTGACGCCTTTACTCAACATTTTGTCGGCTTCTTGCTGTATCACTTATCGTTCGGCATGTGAAACACGGTACGGCCTGCGGCGTATCGGATTGGTGTCTGCGTGTAAATACGATGGCTGACCACCGATGTCTGGGCTAAAGGGCGACCGACAAGGTCGAAAATGTGGCAGTAAGATTCCAAGAGACGGTGGAAGTCAGCAACTTGTGCAGGAAGAAGTTCAGGTGCGATCATCTTCCTAAGTTCGTCTGTGAGAGTCGGTGAATCAGAGGTTCCTGTAGAAAGCGGCGGAATTTCGGCGTCAAGCGCCGATATCTCGCAATTGTTGACAGGTAAGATGTCGCCCAATGACGTGCCTCTGGGAACAATTTCAGTCGAGCAGTTGAAATTGAGTAGAGGGAGCGAAGTCTGATTGCCTGTAACAGTGAGCACGGTATGAGAAACGGCCAAATTCCATTGAAGCAGTATAATAGTGGTGGGACATAGCACGTAGACGCTGTCAGGAACAGATGGAAACGATATTAGATTGATGTACGTAGTGGTTTAGGGTTACAGACGGATGTCTTCGGCAGAGCATAACGGTGGCGGTATGACAGGTGGAATATAGGAGCCCTGGGGTAGCTCAAGCTGAATGACACTGGACGCGCAGTCAAAGGGGGCTGAATGGGACGATAAAAAGTCTAGGCCAATTATACCGTCGTAAGGGCATTGTTCCAAAGCGACAAACAACACAGTGGTTAGGGGCCCCGCCATGCCAATGCGAGCAGAGCATTTACCAAGTACGGTAGGCATTCCGCCGTCGGCGGAATGCCTACCGTCGGGCTCTGTACCGTCGAGCGAATCGACGGGCTCTGTATCGGATAAAAGTATCCGATACAGAATCGTCATTTTGCAGAACGAAGGGTAAGAAAGTGTCCAGAGGGCTTCGCGGTAACCTTAAATACAGGAGATAAAATGGGCTATAGTTCGTGGTTTCGTGTTTCGCCGTGTTGTAAGCGTAAATGATGAAGGGCAGAACGTCGTCCCGGTTCTTATGATTGGAGGAGACGTACATGGCAAGCATGTTGGTCAGCGTTCTGTTTGTCCTTTCAACGAGGCCATTGGTCTGTGGATGACACGGCGTGGAATGACGGAACTGTGAAGTGCACAAACGAAGTAACTCTTCAATGGCATCAGCAGTGAACTGGCGACCACGGTCGCTGATGATGACACGTGGTGGGCCATGACGAAGGACCACGGAACGCAGCAGGAAGACCGCCACGCAAGCAGCGGTGGAAAAAGGTATGGCTGCAGTTTCTGCATACCGTGTACGATGGTTTACGCAGACAATTATCCAACGGTTCTTGTTGTTGGATAACGGGAATGGATCCAAAAGGTCAATGCCTACTTGCTCGAATGGCATACTAGGCGGTGTCAATGACCGAAGGGGACCGGGGGCTGCAGTGGTCGGTCGCTTGTGACATTGGCACATTTCACAACTAGCGACATAGCGCTTGGTTGTTTCGTACATCTTGGGCGAGTAAAAGTGCTCCTGCGTGTGGTGTAGCGTTCGTACGAAGCCGAAATGGCCGGATGTCGCATCGTCATGCATGACGCGTAGAATGTCGGAGCGGAGACTCTCGGGGACAACAAGCAGAAAACGCGCTCCATGTCTGGAGTAATTAGTTTTGTAGAGCAACTCATCACGGACAGTAAAATTACCGCTGCCTTCAGAAGTACGGGCGGCGAAAAAAAGCGGATCGAGGCTGAGATCATTCCGTTGTTCTCACTGAAAATCTGCCGCGACAGGGAACGGACAAGTAACAGCGGCGAGACAGTCATCGAAATTATCAGCATCGCAGTCGGTAGTTGCAAGAGGAATCCGAGAGAAGCAGTCAGCGTCAGCGTGACGATGGCCACTCTTGTACGATACCACAAAGTCGTATTCCTGGAGGCGCAGTGACCTACGTGCGAGGCGACCAGAGGAATCATGTCAACCGACCAGCCAGCATAAAAAATGATGGTTGGTGATAATCTTCAATGGTCTACTGTAAAGGTAACACCGAAACTTCTGTACGGCGGAAACAGCTGCCAGGCATTCCTGTTCCGAAACCGCATAATTGCGTTCATATTTGCTCAGGCAACGGCTGGCATATGCGACAACATGTTCTGCGCCACTGTGACGTTGTACAAGCACCGCTGCTATCCTGATTCCACTAGCATCATTGTGAACTTCAGTCAGGCAAGATGGATCGAAGTGACGCAAAAGGGGTGCTGACGTTAGTATAAACTACAATTGAGAGAATGATGCGTCACACTCTAGTGTCCAATTGAAGGCCGCATCTTGTCGCAAAATACTTGTCAAAGGCTAAACGATGTCGGCAAACCGGGGAACAAAATAACGGAAATACGAACATAGGCCAATGAATGAGCGAAGTTCTCGTGTTGACTGTGGTGGCTTGAAGGAGCTCACCGCTTCAATCTTACGAGGAACGGGTCTGACGCTATCCTTGTCGACTAAGTGTCCCAGAACCAGTGATTGGCGTTCGCCAAACCGACATTTTTTCAGTTTAGAACCAGTCCAGCTTTTTCGATGCAGTAGAGAACAAGGCTGAGGCGTTCGCTATGTTCTTCAAACGTGCGGCCAAAGATTACAACATCATTGGGGTAACACATGCATATCTCCCACTTTAGACCACGTAGTACTGTGTCCATGATTCTTTCGAAGGTGGCAGCAGCTTTGCAAAGGCCAAAATGCACAACGTTAAATTCGAATAGGCCATCTGGAGTCACGAAAGCGGTCTTTTTCTTCTCGTCAGGGTCTATAGGTATTAGCCAATACCCCGATTGCAAATCAAGTGTTGAAAAGTACGAAGCAGCGTGTAAGCAATCAATGACGACATCGATTCGCGGTAACGGATAGACATCCTTCTTTGTCACTGCGTTTAGCCGTCTGTAATCCACGCAGAATCTCCAGGAGCCATCTTTTTTTCGGACCAGGATTACTGGGGCTGCCCATGGACTAGACGACTCTTGAACGACACCTTTGTTCATCATCTCCTTGACTTACTCTGCAATAACTTTGCACTCAGAGGATGACACTCGGTAGGGCTTCTGGCGGATGGGGTGTGCTGAGCCGGTATCTATTCTGTGACGAGCGCGGGACGACGGTAAATGAAGGGGTGCATCTCCATGCGTGAAGTCGAATGCAGCCTCATGCCTGGCAATGACCTGTACCAGTGCTTGCCGTTCCGATGTACAGAGAGCCTTGCTGATCATGCCAAGCATTAGCTCTTCAGAATGGCGATTATCGCAAGGAGAGCAAGCTGTAGAGACGTCAGCAGTTAGTGCCGCTATTCAGATACATGCGGCTTCATCGAAGAGAGCAATTTTCATACCGCGAGGGAGGACAACCGGCGTGGATGAACAGTTCAGCGCCCACAATGTGGCGACTCCTTTCGTGATGCACACGACAGAGCGGGGCACAAGTATACTTCTTTAGCACAGTTTATGCGGAGAGGCCTAACCACAAGGTCCACACAATCAGCGTCAACAGTAGTTGCAGAAACACGAACGGTCGTCAGGCACCACGATGGTGCAATCACTTCATCAGGAACATTGAGTGTGTCTTTGCCACGCGAGCTTTGTTCGGGATGTGTGGATATAACAAACTTGTTCAGCGATATTTCGCCACAACCACAGTCCACGGAGGCGCCGCATTGTTTAAGAAAATCGATACAAAGAATAACATCGTGCGAACAACGAGAAAGAACAAGGAATTCCGACACAAACACTTTCCCAGCCAACAAAACACTCACAGCACAAACACCACGGGATGAAGCCACTCGCCGCCTACTCCACGAAAGGTAATACCGTCGTTCCACGAAAACATAACTTTGTGGCCAAGACGGTTTTTGAAAACGAGGCTCATCACAGACACAGTTGCCCCAGTATCAACTAACGCCATGGTCGGTATTCCGTCAATCAACACATTCACTTTGTTTTTGTGCACCACAACAGGCACAGGTATTTCTTGCAAAGACCGTCCGGCGACCTCACCTCCATTGGCAGCGGATGCTAGTTTCCCGGGGGTGCTGAGGAAGAACGGCGCCGAAGGGACGGAGAGTGACGGGGCGGTTATTTGGTGGCGTCAAACTGCGCTCAGATGTTGGCGAATCGCTGCGTCTGGTCGCGTGCGAGAAGCGGTACATTGGAAGCAAATCGGTCGTCCGCAAGTCGTATGAAGTACGATTTCCGGGTGGCGAGAACATCGGTGGTGTCCTTCGTGATTGACGGCCTTGGCGACAATACCGAGCCATATGGCCTGTGGAACCTCAGTTGTAGCACGCGGGAGGGTCGCGGTTGACAGCATCTTCCTTGAAGCGAATGCTAGGTTGCTGCGGGCGGCGAGAAAGTTCGTTGTCATGTGGATAACGTGTCTCTGCTGCTCGCCGAAATCCGTTATATCGGTCATAAGTCGCGTCGTGGTAGTAGGACATGTGCTGTTCTTGTCGCGGCCTGACAGAAGTCACAGGGCCTCGGGGGTAAAAACGCGGCAGTTCTCGTTGTGGCTGAGCGTCATATGTAGGCCTCTGTCGTAGAGACGTGGCTGCTGTCGGGGCGCGAGTTCATAATCCTCAATGCACCTCGCCGCAGGATACGGGGAGAAGGATGCCACGTTTGGCTCGAAATCTGTTGGTAGGCACGGAAGCTAAGAGAGCCTGGGTGTGTCACTTGCGCATGCAGGCTGAGCTCTTCCCCCACTATTTGTCGTATCGCCGATGCAAGATCGCGTGGCTGGTTGTTCTCTACGCTTGCAACTGTAGTCACATTGGCTAGCCTGCCAAACTTCGGCGTGATGCGCCTCGTCTTAAGTTGCTCGAAAGTGCGACGGTGCCGAATGATGTCAGAGACGGAAGCCAGGGTGTGTTTTGCGATGAGGAAACTGTAAACATCCTCAGCAATTCCTTTTAGGATGTGCCCGACTTTGTGTTCCTCAGACATTCCAGAATCTATCATCCTACACAGTTTTATTACTCCCTCAATGTAGGTCGTGCAGGTTTCGCCTGACACTTGTGCGCGTTGCAGTAGCGTCTGTTCTGCCCTGTTCTTTTTTGTCGCAGAGTCGCCGAATCGGTCTTTGATTTCTGAAACAAATCTGCCCCATATTGTTAACGTTTCCTTGTGATTGTCGAACCACACCAACGCAGTATCCGTTAGAAAGAACACGACATTCTAAAGCTGAGAAGCGTTGTTCCACTTGTTGCAGGCACTCACCCGGTGATAATGGATGAGCCATTCCTCGACGTCTTCGTCCGGTCTTCCGGCGAAGAGACGCGCATCTCTAAGTTGTTGAACGGAACTGGTCGGCGCAGCAGTTGGGATGGGCTGTTGTTCGTCTGCGTCGTATGATATATTCAACGCCGGTGTATTCGGCGGGAGTCCAGCAAGGCGAGGGCTCTGTCGAAGAACTTGTGGTTCAGCCTCCGACTTCGGGTGTGGATCACCTAGCACCTTCCACCACAACTGTTACGAAGAGTTGTGAAGAAATTGTTTTATTTACAGGAGATGGACGATGATCGGAGCGTGATCGTAGCGCAGTCCGGCCTCTCAAGCTCTTCGTCTTCGCTTCTCTCTTTTTGTACCTGGCTTTCGTATCCGTTACAATATCATTATTCCCCTGTGGAGGTCAAAAATCAAGTGGCTTCATTTGAAGCGTGTGGTGTCTTCTCTATGAGGCGGGTATGTGAGGTTCTCTTTTATGTACTCACGAAGCGAATAATTCTCAGTTAGTGTAGTTAAACAACGCAGGATCGAGACATGGTGAGGCCGAAGGCATTTGGATTTTCCTCTTGAGCGCAGCCTAAGCTGCGCTGTATAGCCTCGAGTATACCTTAGGCATTGCAATTGGCGTTTAAAGTAGTGCTTCATGGTTTCAATTCGAACTTGTAGTGAACAGATAGGTTTCGCGCATAATGCGTGCCTCACCATACCCACAGTCGGTAGATTTAGTTGCAAGGGCTGTGCCATGATGTCTATAAAGGCAACTGAGGGTCACTATGAAACATTTTATCGAGTGAAATTGATAGGCCCTCGATCTTAATCACGAAACTGTTCTTTCAGGTGATTGCTGTAATGATATTCGTGAAGTATATACATACTATACCTGACGCGCCGTCGTGTTAACACCCATGAGCAATGTGTTTTCTGGGTGCCTGTTTCAGAGAACGGTGAAAGTATTACGGTGAAAATGCGCGCCTAACTCTTTCTTTTACGCATTAATAAAGTAGCCACATTAGACTAGAACAACTCACCATAGTAATAAGGGTAATCATGAAGGATTCGCTGTGCAGTTTCCTTCTAACACGCATTTATAATATTGACATCAAATACCAACGCCAAAATTTTTCTTCCGTGTAAAATGCAATGTCTCTCATAGCTAAGCACTGAGGGAACGTTAAGTGTTTTGCGGAGCATCATACACAACTTCGTGTGTTTAAATTGCACATTCTTTTTACGCAAAGTTTATGGACAGACACCGCGCATACACGCATTGCAAAATGAGTAGACTCCTTCAATGCTACATAGCTTGCGATATCCACGCCAAAAATTTTCACGACTCGCGGTTTTGAAAAAGAAACTGCCGTTTAGGCAAGACAGTAAAAAGAAACCAACATATCTTTCAATAAGTACGGCTTGAGCCACCAATACCCCAAGCATGCTCGAAGGAACGAGCGCGCGCAGCCGCCGAGCGAGCGCAGTCCTGGCCGTCACGTCACTCGTAGAGGGCGCCACTCCAACTTCTCGCCGCTAATAACGGGGTTTAGGTACGATGCCCGTTATACCTACTGGATGATTCTCTGGACGTTTGGACGTGGGTGGCTAGTTCTTTCTTTACGGCGCTCTTCCGGCCGGGGGGACGGCCGACCAAATCCCTCAGCTTCTGCTTGCACCTGTCCCAGTCGTTAAGTTCTTCCTCGTGGTTATCATACCGCACCTTCGCCGTGTCTTGTGGGTAGAACACCAAGTTAGCCAACACAATCGTCGGATGCTATTTGTTGTTGGCGCTTACACGCTCATACGTGGCGATCCAGTCTTCAACGTCGAGGTGGTAGGTGCTGCAGAACGTTCCTGGATCCTGCGGCTGAGCCAGGACAACCGTCGGAGTTGTAGGCGTTGAAGTGGGACGCGCCATTTCGGGACCTGCTTGACAATCATGTTGTCCTGCCCGACGTGACGACCACTGCGGAGCTCCGTTGTTGTTTCTCGTGGGTCCGCAGAACCTCCACCAATTTGTTACGTTGGGGAAGTCGCATATAAAGATGTATTTACTCTATTTACATGGAAGGCAACGATATACACAGAAGATGGCTGTCGAGACCGATTACATGTGGACACGTCAAATCGTCGTCTTCTGACTTTGTTTTCTTGCTTGCGCTGTAGCAATATTAGGGTTACAATAAAGTACTTTCAGCCTGTATAATATTTGAGAAACCTTACCGATCAAGAGGAGTTTGTGCTGTGCCGTGAGAAAGATTACAAATTTAGGCCGCACTGGTAAGGAAACTTTCTCCTAGGTCGCGCGTGGTAATATCGGTATGGCGCACTTGTATTCTCGTTAGCTATATGTTGTAAAGGCTGAGGATGACGAAGATATAACCAAACGTGCCAAAGCTGAAAAAGCAGTTGGAGAACACAAGATGGTAGGGTAGAGGGGAGGGGGCGAGAAGGTAGAGGATAATTAAGAAGTTATAAATGACAACATGATGCTTGTTTTATCTATATATTATGTACGGGCTCATTACACATAATACGACGTTTCCATTTTCCTTGTTTTAGGCATGTAACAAGTGAACAATTCTGAACTTTACTACTCTAGTTTATCAGTGTCAGCTACGGTTTTGGGACAATTGGAAAGTATTGCCTCTCACACCAAATTTTCTCTTATCTGTTCACTAAAACAGGAACGCGGGTGGAGGCAGTGATTCAAGCCCGTGAAATCTAGCGTCATAGACGGACGCTCTGTACCAATTATGCTACAGACACACGCATTATATACGAATTACTAACTCAAGAATATTCCGCTTCCCGGTGGCAGCTAGCGTGTTTAGGCAATTGGTTCTGCATGACCTATAGGAAGGGTTTCCTTATGAACCGGACAATAGTGGCGCACTCACCTGTTTCCCCCACGGCTTTGATGTAACAGCGTTGCGCTGATCTTGGCGCATTAGAAGGCCGAGCAAGCAAGGTTTAAGCAAGAAGCCGAGCGAGAGTGCGCCTTGCCACGGTGGACAAAACAAAATTTTACTTATTATAGCCAAGTTGCAACATGTTTCTCATTTTTTCTTTTTTTTTTTTGCTACCGATGTTACAAAGATAGCCATATGTTTAGGTCATTACTACGTAGCACGGTGCTGTATGGTGCCCTGAGCACGCGTCCATGTTTAGAACCTGACTAGTAAGTTACACAATACTTCACACTGTTCTGCACGTCACTCGTTTACTTAAGAACTCACGCTGGACTATTGATTGCATAATTTTTTCTATATTGTTTTGTTGAAGTGGGCAAAATGATCGTCATGTTAGCCATATATTACTGTCTTTGGTCTTTTTTGAGCATAACACCCTCGTTCGTTCGATGAAACCACTTGATGTAGAGTTTTGTTACAGGGTAAATAGTTGTAAGTAATTTACTAGTTCACGTTACTAATGGAGTTGCTGAGGTTGTTGGGGTGTCATATCGCATGTGACGGTGATTTTTTACAGGTGTTCACACGATGGATATCCCCTTTATTTGGCATCGTGGAAAAAAGGGCAATTTGTGCAAGCGGGAACGATCAAGACAGCAGTCTAACTGGGCAACCTTCGGGAACGCGAAATTTCAGAAATTATAAATCTATTAATTATTGTTACCAAACAACTTACCACAATTACACTGGCACGATGTGCGTCCTTTCTTGCATTTCATTTTTTGGAGTTCCAGACAAGAGTGCATTTTCTTAACGTGATCACAGGGTTTCCTTTGAACTGCAGAAAATATAAATGACAAAAAATATATCAAATAATTCATTCACAATTTTGACGAAGCGTTTCGCACAAGACGTATAAAATACAAAATTTCTAATTATCAATAAAAATTCAGCGGCGATTTCGATAATTCCTAAAGCGGAAGTTGAGCACAGCTCTATACGGGTTTTCATTTTGCTTGTGAATATTTTGTATTATGATTTTATAGGTACATGGATTAAATTAGGAAGAGAACGCTGTGAGTAGCGCAGCTGGCATGGACAATCTGTGTCATGCGGCACATAGCAAAGGGAGCGAAGTGCGGCATGAGTGCCTCACTAATCGGGAGATCGCGAGAGGTAGCGCGCGAGTGACGCGTGGGCGCGATCCACAACAGCTGCCGCAGACAGACCTCCGCTAATGCAGCGCTTTGTTTTCGTACAGACAAGGCGCGCTACTCTGGCGCCACATGGTAGCCGTCGTCACGGGACTACGCGTTTCTTCGTACGCTTTCGTTCGGCCAACGACGAGAGCGGCCATTCGTCGCGGGGAAATCGTGCCACGAGTGTCAGCGACGACAAAACCCAAAGGAGCGTCACATCGAGTCTTGATCGTAGCCCCTTGCCATCGCCTCTTGCAGGAGCAGTGATCCGTGACCGTGACATACGCTGGTACTGCGGGCTGACCTCGGCAGCTGACGCCGCGGACGAGCGTAGCCAGTTGCCACCTCAGACCACCCACGCCCACGCGGCGGCTACTCCGCATATGCGCAGGCCGTCAACCCTCATCTCTCCCCCCCCCCCCCCCCCCCCCCCGCGCTTCATGCTTTATTTCGTCTCCCGCTGCGCTCCATGTTCGTTTTGAACTTTCTCTGTGCTCGTTCGCTCGGTTACCAGAGACACCGAGGCACGCCGACGCTGAGCGCATGAACGGGCGCCTGAGTGCTGCGCTCTAAAACAAATCAACTAGAATTTTTGATGCACTAATTACATTCGTTCACAATGCTCATGAAGGTGAATTTGCGAGATAGCATACAATCGTCACAACCGTTACACATTGAAAATATTGTGAATGCTGCTGCTATAATTGCACTGCTAGTAGCTATAGGCTGGTACAAGAAAACAAGCCTAATATTGTAGTTGTAAATCAAAATTCGCTCCCTTTGCTATGTGCCGCATGACACAGAAAGTGGTGGCGTGGAGTAGAGGTAGAACACCCGACTTCAAATCTGAAGGTCGTAAGTTCGAATCCTGGCCCATTCCACTACATTTTCAGGCATGGAGTGGTGCCTGACACCGGCAAAGAAAAAAAATACATATTGCCGAGAGCTAGTGGGGCTATACTAGTTCAGGTGCAACCAAACTAGGCAGGCCCACTAAGCTTCATCAAAGTCACTCCCTCACCAGAACAGGAATTGGCCTCCGTGGTGCAGTATTCGGCCACTATCTCCCTCATGACTCCGACAATTAACCCATGGCCCTCAGTTCCCAGTGGCTGCGGAGCACCTGACCAAGGCGGCGGTCAGACCTGCTACGCGGCAGAGGGTGCTAAGAATCTCTGGGTCAAGGCAGGCCGCCAATGGAAACTGAACCTGGCAACGTTCAACACGCGCACCCTCTCGAGTGAGGCTAGCTTAGCAGGACTATTTGAAGAATTATCAGGCATTTCCTGGGATATTATTGGCCTTAGTAAGGTTAGAAGAACTGGTGAGTCTTACACAGTACTGACTAACGGCCACGTCCTCTGCTACAAAGGTCTTCCAGATAAGAAAGAATCCGGGGTAGGATTTCTAGTGCATAACAACGTAGCGGGCAACATTGACGAATTCTACAGCATTAATGAAAGGGTAGCAGTCGTCGTAATAAAGCTGAGTAGGAGGTACAAAATGAAGGTAGTACAAGCCTATGCACCAACCTCTAGTCACGATGATGAAGAAATTGAACAGTTTTATGAAGATGTTGAACTAGCAATGAGAAAGGTGCAAACTCAGTATACTTTAGTCATGGGCGACTTCAATGCAAAAGTGGGGAAAAAGCAGTTTGGTGAGCAAGCCATTGGCAACTACGGCATCGATTCTAGGAATGCAAGAGGAGAGATGTTAGTAGAATTCGCGGAAAGGAATAGGCTCCGAATAATGAATACCTTCTTCAGGAAGCGCAGCAACAGGAAGTGGACCTGGAAAAGCCCAAATGGAGAAACAAGGAATGAAATAGATTTCATACTCTCTGCCGATCCAAGCATAGTGCAGGATGTAGAAGTGTTAGGTAAGGTTAAGTGCAGTGACCATAGGTTAGTGAGGTCTAGGATTTCTCTCAATTTGAAGAGAGAAAGAGTGAAATTAGTCAAGAGGAAACAGGCCAACCTAGAGGCAGTAAGGGTAAAAGCAGACCAATTCAGGCTGGTGCTCGCAAACAAATATGCAGCTTTAGAACAGGAAGATGAAGATAACATAGAGATAATGAACGAAACCGTAACTAGGCTGATCTCAGAAGCAGCAATTGAAGTGGGAGGTAAAGCACCAAAGCAACCTGTAGGGAAGCTCTCCCAAGAAACAAAGGACCTAATAAAGAAACGACAAAACATGAAAGTGTCCAACTCAAGAGATCAGATAGAATTCGCTGAACTGTCAAAACTGATCAACAAGAAGAAAGTAAGGGATATTCGAAATTATAACGTGGGAAAAATTGAGGAAGCCGTAAAATATGGACGCAGCATGAAATCAGTAAGAAGAAAACTAGGCATAGGACAAGGCAAGATGTATGCACTGAAAGATAAGCATAGTAATATCATCAGCAATTTCGATGACATAGTAAAAGCAGCAGAAGAATTCTATACTGACCTGGGGTGCTATGCAGGATGCGCCGAGTTTCTCGTTCACCCGAGTTTTACCCGAGTTTGCTCGATGGCAGTCAGTGAACGAAGATAGCAAGGAACGTGCAAGAACAGCAGGCAAAAAGAAATGTCGAGATAAAGCCACGTATGACAACATGAGCGCACCCTGCGCGGCACAGTGCTGCCGGGCTTCAAGCACAGAGGACTGCGCAACAAAACGCGCCAGCGCCGCGTATTGTTATCAACGTATTATCGCAATTTAGCAATACTGTCACTGTCCCGCTGTCTATCTGCACACTTGCCGTGAGCCGCTTGCCACGCCTTTCTCGGGCGCGTCAAGGGCGTGCCTCCTTTTTCGGGCATTATCTTTCTATCCTCCGTCGAATGCGAACAGGGCACATGCGGTGCATTCTTGCACCTATACTTTCCCTCAATCGAATACTTTGAAATACAACAAATAAAATAACCAACATTTTACTTCTTAAAGTATCGTTTTTTTTGTTTTGAATGCTGTAAATTTGTGATGACAAACGAACATATAATGAATTATTAAATTTTGTACTTTTTTGCCACGAGTCGCGACAGTGAGGCGAAAGCTTACAAGCGGATACGTTCTAGAGGGTCACACGCACGAGGGAGTTCATGCGGTGAGCAGTCGCCAGGGGCGCTGCAGTGCTATGTTCGATAAAGTCAGTCATGACAACGATCTGCCCATTCCCTGTCTAATAGGGGAATGGAAACGCAGCGCTGCGGCATGGCTGTTCACCGCAGGTGCTTCACTGCGGCGGCTATTATGGCCGCCACTTTACCAACTGAAACGACACTTTAGCCATAGAGACGGGAGTCGCTGCAAAATGGCTGTGCGGTATTCTGGGTCCGTAGTGACGCAGCACAATGAAAATGCACCAGTTTATCTGCGTGCGCGAAGTCTCCGCGATGCATTGCGAACACGAGCGTGCTGCCCAACGACACAGTTCGTCACTTGTCACCGCTTGCCCATTGAAGGTGCCTCCGTGCGCATGTGCGCAGAATTTGAGTGTGTTGTTCACTCCAATGTGCTTGCCGATTGCCTCTGCTGCTGAGCTAACAGCGATCGCAGATGGATATCATAACGACAGCGCAGCAATCGCATTTTGGTGGGTGAGGGCTCTTGTGTGCAGTTAGGAAATTAGACTTCGAACACAGGAAGGTGTTGCAATTGTTTAGTGTGCCGTGCTTGTGATGACAAAATGCCATTGCACTGGGTGTGTTTGCGCTGACCGCTGACCGTGTTTGCTGCACTATATCATTGACAGAGCAGCCATCTCAAATGACAGCTGCGATACGTTGTCGTTGGAAAACACTACGCACTGCTCAAGATCGTCGTCCACCACGGCGCATTGACGCCTTGCAAGGAGCTAGAGTGACGTGCGGATAATTATTTGCTGTGCGCTACGTAGCCACAACGCAGGCAATGAACCGTGTTGTGGGGTCATCACAGCCCAAGAAGACATATGCATAAGGCAGCGAAAGTCGACACTTTTTTTTTTTTATAGTGGTGCTGAGTACATCACCGATGACAGTGCGTTGTGCGTGTTTTATTTCGCCGGTCAAGATTGTTAATGCCTCTCAGTTCCGCACCACGTCGCTGTTGTCGAAAAATAAGTTGGGCGTGGCCCAACCGTGGTGGGCGCGCACAAGAGTTACATGCCTCGCTCGGGGCGTGACCTATGGTTTTGATTGACACGCGAACTCGGGCCAAACTCGTACATCGCGAAACCCCCCTCGAGTTAAACTCGGGAGCATGGCGGCGGCAGCAGCAGCCTGTGTCATCGCATCCAGCGGCGGCAAGCGTCAATATGACCATCTGGACCCCTTCAGCTACATGACCGACGTAGAGTTTCAGCGTCGTTTTTGCCTTTCCAAAACGTCAGTGCGCTGGCTGTGTGACGAGTTAGGCGAACGCCCTTGTCTGCGGAGACTGCGTGGCGGGCATATTATGCTTTCCGAGCACAGACTGATGTGACTAGGCTGCGGAGGAAAAGTTCGTGCGATCGCTTCGCTTCGGCTCTCTCCTGTTTCAAGCGCTGCTCGTCCACCGCGCCCTAGCCCCAGGCCAGGTCCGGCGTCGTCATCGGAGTACTGGGGCACCTGCGAGCACCTGGGGTTCAACCCGGGCCAACCAACCTGAGTAGGCGAAGTGGTCACATTATATTGGAAGACTCAGAATGGAAGCCGGGCTGCCTTCCGATGCAACAGGTGCCGAAATCAGTTTTCGCAGTTACACGGTAAAGCTGCACTGCACGGTCAGAGAGGCGAAGGACGTTACTTCGCCAAAACGCACCGCCTCGGCCGTCCGAACGACCACCTGTCCAGGCGGCAAATGATTTGGCTCACGTACTGCGTGAGCAAAAGCGTAGACATATGGCTGTTGAAGGAGATGACCGGCGACTTGTTTCCTCTATAGGAGCACACCATCGCCGACAGGACGAACTACCCCCGTAAGGTCGCGAGGGACGAGCTGCTGGCGCGACCTCCACTTGGTACCCCGGGTAGATAGCGCAAATTGATGAGTGCCTTCTTCGCGGCGAGCAAAAGTATACAATCGAGGCCGCCTAATGACGGCCGACAACTTTCCGCCAGCCGCCAAAATTACGGCGGTGTTAAAGTCGGGGGCCCATGGGTCTTCGGCATGTTCTGCGCGACCAGAGGGGTGCTGCGACTTTCAAAGTCGACCGAAGAAAGGCGGCGACGCTAGGCACCATTATTGCAACCAATGTTAAACCGGGGACCATTATTCATAGTGACGAATTGGCCGCATACAAATGTATCCCAAATTTAGTGGATGCTAACGGGGCTATGCCTCAATCCGCATTGGTAGACAGTCAACCAAAGAGTGAACTTTGTGGACCCCATCACGGGCGTTGACACGCAAAAAAAAAGAAAGTTATTGTCAAAAAGTGAAGCGCTCCCTCGTCAGCGATGGGTACAGGGCAACTGCACCGATGCTAGAGTCCCACCTGGGATGCATGTGGTGGCAGTCAACATCCACGTGCGCTGCAAAGACCCTTTCGTGCGTTTGTTAGAAGCCACGGATCGCTCGGGCTAGCCACTACAAAGACTCTTTCCTGCGGTTGTTAGAAGCCATCGCTCGACGCTTGCCAGTATGGAGGTGTATCGCAAAGTAAAAGAAAATAAAGCGTAGTTTTCTGACCCTTGTATGTGTGCTTTCCGGCATTCCTGTGTGCTTACACGGTAAGCGCGCGGCAAACCACTTATGCGCTAGCCGACGCTCACTTCGTCTTGTAGCTGGATGCGCGCGCTACTCGCAGCTTTTCTTTAGCGCGAGCAACGAGCGATCTGTTAAAAGCCCTGTGTGAAAACCATGCGCACACCAATCTCTGCTCGGAAATGGGAGCGCAAGCACGTAGCGAGCCGCACCAATCCAATCTAGAGCAAAGGAGAAACGAGCGATCTGTTGGAAACCCAGTGAGAAAAGCAAGCGCACACCAATCGGTGCTCGGAAATGCTAGAGCAAGCACGTATCGAGCCGTCCCAATCGAATCCGGAAAAAAGAGGGGGGCGAGCGTCTCCTCGTGGCATAACGCGAAACGTATTTAAATACAAATTAGTCTAATACACATTCCGTGTACATAGTGGAAACATTAAAATGCTTACAACCCACGTTAATGTGACTAATATTATTGTACTAAATGAATTTATTTTATAACTTGCTTGTGCCTGTAATGCACTCGGTGGAACGACAAACAAGTGAAAGAAGGCACGACCATGCACCGACCGTATGATCACGTGAGCCCCAGTTTGTCGACCGCCCATATGGCAACGCCCAAGGGATAATAGCCACCCAGAGTGAATCTAGATTAACCAATGAAACTGGAGGCGTGCCGATGGACAAACTTCGTCTTGTTATCATTTGTTCTTTGATCTTGGGGCGTCGCCAGAGCTCGTGAAGATCCCGAGTTTCGCCAAACTCGGGGCATCCTGCATAGCACCCCTGTACAGTAGCCAAAACAACCAAGCTTCTTCCATTCGAAATAGTGATGAACCGGATACAGAAGCTCCTTCTATAACTAGCGATGAAGTTAGAAGGGCCTTGAAAGACATGACCAGGGGAAAAGCGCCTGGAGAAGATGGAATAACAGTAGATTTAATCAAAGATGGAGGAGATATCATGCTTGAAAAGCTTGCGGCCCTTTATACGAAATGCCTCACAACTTCAAGTGTACCAGAGAGCTGGAAGAACGCCAACATTATACTTATCCATAAGAAGGGAGACGTTAAAGAATTGAAGAATTACAGACCCATTAGCTTGCTTTCAGTATTGTATAAAATATTCACCAAGATAATTTCCAATAGAATCAGGACAACACTTGACTTCAGTCAACCAAGAGAACAGGCTGGCTTCAGGAAGGGATATTCTACGATGGACCATATCCATGCCATCAATCAGGTAATCGAGAAATCTGCGGAGTACAATCAACCTCTCTATATGGCTTTCATAGATTATGAAAAGGCATTCGATTCAGTAGAGATAGCAGTCATAGAGGCATTGCGTAATCAAGGAGTGGAGGAGGCATACGTGAATATCTTGGCAAATATCTACAAGGATTCCACAGCTACCTTGGTTCTCGACAAGAAAAGTAGAAAGATAACTATCAAGAAAGGGGTCAGGCAAGGAGACACAATCTCTCCAATGCTATTCACTGCATGCTTAGAAGAAGTATTCAAGCTCTTAGACTGGGAAGAATTAGGAGTGAGGATCGATGGCGAATATCTCAACAACCTTCGGTTTGCAGATGACATTGTCCTATTGAGCAACAATGGAGAGGAATTACAACAAATGATTGAGGACCTTCATCGAGAAAGTGCAAGAATTGTGTTGAAGATGAATATGCAGAAGACAAAGATAATGTTCAATAGCCTGGCAAGCGAACAAGAATTCAGGATCGCCAGTCAGCCTCTAGAATCTGTAAAGGAATATGTTTATCTAGGTCAATTACTCACAGGGGACCCTGATCATGAGAAAGAAATTTACAGAAGAATAAAATTAGGTTGGAGTGCATACGGCAGGCATTGCCAAATCCTGACTGGGAGCTTACCACTGTCGTTGAAAAGAAAAGTGTACAATCATTGCATTCTACCGGTGCTAACATACGGGGCAGAAACTTGGAGGTTAACAAAGAAGCTCGAGAACAAGTTAAGGACCGCACAAAGAGCAATGGAACGAAAAATCTTAGGAGTAACGTTAAGAGACAGGAAGAGAGCGGTGTGGATCAGAGAACAAACGGGGGTAGACGATATTCTAGTTGACATTAAGCGGAAGAAATGGAGCTGGGCAGGCCATGTAATGCGTAGGATGGATAACCGGTGGACCATTAGGGTTACAGAATGGATACCAAGAGAAGGGAAGCGCAGTCGAGGACGGCAGAAAGTCAGGTGGGATGATGAGGTTAGGAAATTCGCAGGCGCAAGTTGGAATACGCTAGCGCAAGACAGGGGTAATTGGAGATCGCAGGGAGAGGCCTTCGTCCTGCAGTGGACATAAATATAGGCTGATGATGATGATGAAATCAAAATTTCGTTAATGAAACTACTGATATAAGAAGAGACGATAACATACGGCTCCAATTTACACAAGGGCAGTGAATCTTTGATCAGTCGAAGGGTAAAAAAAACAAAAAAACGTGGGGCCGCAGCATTCATTTGGGGACGAATTACCAGCGAAGCTGTTTAGGCTGCATACATGGGCTGCATCATTATGCAATCATATATATTTTTTTTCATATGGTGCCACACTATACGCCGACACAAGTGCCGCCACAGACACTGCACCTTCCATGCATCTGCCGCAACCGCTGCTGCAGCCGCGCCGGCACCTCCTACGCGCAGGACGCTATGACACCAGAAGCGCAGGCTATAGACGTGCACAGGCGCCGTCGCCACACTCTTTCCCCCTCGCATTGTTCGTGAGACGGGATTTAAACAAATAAAGCGCATGAAGGCGAATTTGCTACACTAAGTGCACTAAGTACAGGGTGTCCCGACTATCATGCACCAAGCCTTAAAAATATGCAAACGTCACGTAGCGTGGCAGAACCAAGGTAATGTTGTTGTGATCGCTTGGAGATAATCAGATTATTTTTCTGCATTCCGCCTATAATTACATAAGTAGTCTTAATTAATTATAAGCTCCTCAAGTGTTATAATTAGATGAAAAGTGTCAGAGAGATAATTGTAGAGCAACATGAAAACTTCCGATAGGACTGTGTTGGTCAATACGTGCTAGACAACAGTGTTTTTTTAGAGCGTGATTGAAGCCCACGAATACACCGAAAATTGTCGCGTTACTAGCCGCTCAACGCACTCTGCGTGTATTCGCGGGCTTCTTTCACGCTAGCAAAAAGTTGTCGCAGTTTCACCTGAAAGGCGAAGCATCAATTGCGATAGCAAATTTGTAGAGAGCTATATGGAGTAAAGATATTAGCTTTATCAGCTGTATAAACTTCGACATGCTGCAGCACCGGGAACACGCAGAACTGTTGTCGACGCCGTCGGCGTTTTGCCCGCGTTCGCTCAAAATGCGTGCGGCGTTGGTGACTGTTGCCGGAGCCTCTGATATAAATAGGCCCTTGGTGCCACAGCTAAACGTCGCCTCCCTTCCCTCCCCCCCTCCTCCCCCACGGCCTCTCGAGCGTCGGAAGAAGGCGCGTTTGCTCTACATATATGGTGATTCTATAGGAAGAAAGAGACGCCTACTTCTGTAGCCCTTAAGCGAGCACGGCGCAGAACGCGCGTTTGTTCTCCGCCGTGCGTTCACTCCCCGTGAAAGCGCGCGCCCCTCGCGCCCTTTCACTCGCACATAAAGCGTTCGCCGCGCGGCGACGATTTTATCTCCATTGACGTCATACGGAACCTCACGGCGACGGCGACGGCGACGCCGACGGCAGAAATCTGCTTTTGAGTGTCCATATAATTGCTATCGCAATAAAAGACTTTTATGAACCACGCTTTCAGCAACAGAAAGCTGTACCTGGAGTTTTTGATGTTGCTTTATGTCATGAGTAAGAGGCACGCTGCCCGAGAGAAGAAAAAGAGGACGATGTGAATGAAGCGTCCCGAGCGGCACGAAACCTCGAGGCGTGTGACCCGAGGCGTAATCGATGGTGAAGGGGCGCTGAGCGATTATTATCGTCGTGGTTCTGGGCTAGGAAGGTCGCATTGTCAGCTCCGCACTGGCGACGGGAGACTTGGAGGTTCGGTCGAGTCCTTGACGCCAGTAGTCCTGGGTGCGGCCGTCGACCTCGGCGAAGTTCGAGTGAGGCTCCTCGGAGTGGCTGTAGCCTCTCACGGCGGGCCGCGCACTCCAGAGACTTCATCGGCAGACCAGCGCGTTCGATAGTCCCCGGGGTGCCACGTCGGCACTCGAAGAAGTTAGGCCTAACCAGGTGGGCCTAACTTCTTCCAACCAGAAGGAGTTAGGCCTAACAAGGTGGGCCTGGATGTCACGTCACCGACGGAGTTCGGGACACAGACATCTGAGTTGGACGAGTTGACTGACCGACATCAAGGCAGCAACGGTTAAGGAGTCGGCAAGAACACCTACATCGAAGATCCGACATTTTTCCGACCGCGAATATACGTGCAAGGACAAACTCAGTAAAAATGATCATCACTTGTAGTGTCGCAGCAGTAGGCTATGGGCTGCCTCACTTTCATGGATCAAATGCCCAGAACTAACGTAGGTGGAATTAAGAGCATGTTTAGTGGTTATTAGTTTGTACATGTGGTAGTAGTTTTTCCTGGAGTGTATTTTACTATGATTGAGTTTTATTTTGAGTTTTGAGTTTGAGTGTGATAAAGATCTGTTTGCTGTGTTGCCATGCGTCTCCCAAGCTCATCTCTCTTAACACCCGCTCGCCCCCGAGATTGGTGACAAAAACACCACACTTTACAATTTTACAGCAAAGAAAACATATAGAATTCATGAGAACGTAAAGAAAGTTCACCCGCATGACTTCTTGGTAAAACCGTGCGTGTCTTTATCTGTTTTCTTGTTATCTCAAAGCTGATACCCAAATGTTATTTCAGTAGACTATAATATTTATCTCCTTTGCAGTAAATCAAGGAATCGAACCTTCAGACCTCGATGGTGTCAGTGAATAAATAATTACATAAAATGTGAGAGGCATTTCTAAGTACAGCAAGACTATTTATTTATACATTCATAACGCTATGCCGCCTCCCTTTCAATGGTGTCACGGTATCTCTTTATACGACAGGGTACTTGTACTAAATAAATCGCGGCAGATCTGTATGAGCTTGCGGAATCACGTTCGAGCGCTTCATAGAAAGTAAAGGCCTGAAATTCTCTCAGAATAGGATAATCTTTTTAATCAATGGTTCGAATTGTACTAGTTCGGCTCTTTACACTTTTGCAATGTTTCAAGTAGGAACACTGAGACATTGTCGCACTAAGATTGTGAAGTTTTATCCACTGCAGAAAGGGGCGCATTGAACGTTCGGACTCCATTTGTTAAATTTGCTATGACACAAAAATCGCATCTATATAATTCAGCTTTCCCGTTGAGGCGTACTCAAAGGTACATTTTCTCTTACGAAATTTAGGATGGGTGTGACTACGCGTGTGAATTTAAACCACTTGCATTTTCCGTCCGCATCAATCACCGCAAACGCCGTTAACAAGAAATTTTATAATTTACTTCGACGGCCAAAACCAAACTATCTCATTTTTTAAAAATTTCTGACAGATATATCTGGGCACGACACACAGTCTGACAACTTTCGTGCCAACAGATCCGAAAATTCTCTGAGTTCGCACTTTTGAGAGCTTCAAGGCGTTCAGAACGTACATCAACTGGTTTCTCACTGCCTGTGCAGTTTTCTTACAGAAAATTACTTCTGCTGTCATTAGTAGTTACATGGCAAACATTCTCTTCTATTCCTATAAAGGTAATTGCCACGCCTTTTTCAATGTTTTCGATTTCCTTAGCAACACAGTCCTCACTGGAAATAGTAGCAAGAACAGCCGCGCTGTAAAAGAAGGTTTTGAACCTTGACGAATATTATTGTTGCTACCGTTCAAGACCACAGCGAAATAAGCAAATTAAATGATGGCGCACGATGAGAGTGTACAATGTTGCCTTGTTGCTCCAAATATCTCCTCGTGATGTTAAAAAATCAAAGCCCTTTTCTTAAAGAAAGATGGTTGAACGCGAAGCTTTTCTCCCAAGCAAACTGAGTCAAAGTACAAAGTTTGAATGAATGTATGTTGTTTAATGGCGCAAGGAAAGTCCAAAGTCAACGACCACGCAATGAGCCCAAGAAATGTTGAGCGACACGATGCGATGCATTTGTGATTTGATTGCTTGTTGAGGATTGTATTTTTTGAAAGTTGAAGTTGCATGAAAACACATTTCGTAAGTTGTATAGCGTTTATTTTAGATCATGCAGCTGTTGATTACAGGCACACATTCACAATTTCTCGGACGACTCTACACTTGCACAGTATTGCCTTGTGATCGCTGTGGTAGACGGTCAGAGGCTCTGCCGTCGCCGATACATGGAGTCGGTCTTATGGGAACGATCGTGCTCGCGCTTACGTTCGTGTAAGGCAGCCTCGTCTGCCGTGCGCTGCACCCGTGGCCTACCCATGGTGACGGGAGAGAAAGCATTGCGTGACGCGCGTAATGCAGTGCAGATATATACAGTTCGTCTGGGTAGCGTGGCATTGCAGTTCCCATTGTTCTTATTGGTACAACTGCGAATGTAAACTGTAGTGTTAACGATACGTATATCGTGCTCCGTTGTTCTATAGTGTGCGCAGATTCGCAGATTTGTTGCTGTATTCTGTGCGCAGATGCGCAGAGTGAGAGAAAAACATGCTTTAATGTGATGCTGGAGATACGCAGAAAGTTCCATTGGGTGAGTGGGTTTTCCTGCAGTGCGTTTTCGGCACTCACAGGCGAGTCAGCGAGCCATAGAAAGCTTCGATTTAATAAACATCAGTGCTTACCACAGTGACAGCTGCACAACCCTGTGCCGTATCGGAAGCATGCACCTACTTTCTTTCCAGGGCAGGATGATGAGCATTCCGGCTCAGTTCTTCCTGGAACAACTGAGAAAGAGTGACAATATGAGCCCTTTCCGAACGTGATGCGACTTTTCTGAGCATTGTTATCTGCCAATTGCCTTACTCATTTTAGTGCTAAATCACGTCTTAGTTACATGTCTATTGAAGGAAAAACTGAATAAATTAATAAAAGAAAGGACGAAGGCAGGAACAATGGAAAAGAATGATCTCTTTGTTGACAAGGGTGAATATTTGGCCATGTGTGGGGAGCTAAGGGACACTAGTTATGGGAGTGTCTATAGAAAAGTAAGGACAAATAGGTAGCGACGATCAGTCAGCAGCAAGTGGGCCTCATAGTGTGAGGTACAATAGTAAAAAAACAGTCCTTCATGGCTCGTTTGTCGATAATGCCTGCTGGTTGTGTTTTGCTGGGTGCTTTGTGAACCCGACACAGTTGGCTGCCCGTTGGCGGGATGGCGTTGTTAGAGTATAGGCGCTTTTAACATATCAGTCAGCTAATCGCTTGTTTTTTTTTTTGCCAAATGACAGGTGCAACTTCATAAAAACATTCTTGCGCATCGCTTCATGATTTGACAACCCTGAACAACAAATATTACTCGGTCATGTTGCTTTGAGTAGGTAGGTACACAAGAAAAATACACGGACAAGATCCAACACTTGGGAATCCAACAAAAAATGATAAGAAAAAAAACTTCAAGGTGTAATCATTCGAGACTGTGTACAAGTTAAGCATTCTCCGGAGAGCATGAATCCGAAAGCCATAAAAGGTTTACTTGTTAAAAAAAATGCGCCACGCAAGAATTTATATGAATCATATATACATTTTTCAATTCCTTTGTGCTAATTCCAAAAGCAACGTAAGAAGCGTAAATCAATGCATTTGCTTTAATTCATTTCTGCGGCGGCAACTAAAGTTCCATAGTTGAGAATATCGTAATTACTAAATAGTATCAGACTAAAACTTCTGTGCAGGTGTTAGCGTGGTGTCTTTTTTGGCTGATAGATGTCGTGTTTATGAAGAAAACAATTGTAAAGGGACGTAATCTTATTAAAACGCAGTTTACTTAAGCAGTATTGTAGGTTCTTTTGTAGGACAGGTCAGAATCTATAGATATTCTTCTAATGACGCGCTTCTGTAGCAATACACTTTGCTCATGTCAGCTCATTGCCTAGGTTTCTTAGGAAGAAACTTTAGGCTGATGCTAGTGGACAAATGCTGAAGTAGTGTGAACTTTCTGTCAACATAATGGGATAAGTATGTAACAGAATGACCAAAAGAAAGCTCATCTCATCAACATAACATGCAATTGGAAAACCTAATATCGTAAACTGTATTTGTTTTAGGCACAATTGACATAAATTGGTCAACAGGGCTTCTTTCTTGGTGGGACATCGGAAGTAAAAGCTATAATACCGGACGAAAATATGGTGAGTTTTTCACGCTATGGTCTATCTATGTTGGAAATGATATGCCGCAAGAAAACGTGCTGCTACTCGAATACTATACAAGTCAAGTTTTTTTTCTCAGTAGCGGAATAGGATAATTATAGTTAAAATGTTTTTGAAATGTTACAGAATATCTCGAACTTTTTTTGCAGAATTATGTACTATGTGTGCTTTTGAACAACGACGGCTAGTTGAGCCAACTTCTTTTCCAGTCGATAATTCACAGCATAAACTGAAGCGAGAATAAAAAGTAAAGAAAAGACGTCAATCACGATACTTTCGAACATTTTTTAGAAATGGGTAAAATAGGGACAGAGCGAGAGTTCGAATAATCGTTCTTATCAGCACTTACATAAAGTACTGCGACCATTGCTATTAGCATTTCACGTGGGAATACGTCTGGTGATAGGCCCATTATAAAATATGGGCTGAATAATACTAAGTTAGTTTAAGCACATATATTACCGACTTTGGCTGCAGGACTCCGTGCTTTAAAAGATTTAATATTGTCCAGGAAATTAAAAACAATAACCATTTCAGCATTGGAAACTGGGCCTAAAAATTATTAGATTACTTTAACATCCCACGTACGTATCCCATTGCAATGACGAGTGAGCTAAACAAAGAAAGTAGTCAAACACATCAGATAGTTCAGTTGTCTTTAGTTCTATGCCACTCCTAATAGGTTTCTTTAGTGGGTCAGCCAGGTTGCCAAAAATTAGGTTAACATTGTTCCTTGTCTGTTCTGTGCAGCTCATAGTGCATTAAAGTAGTAGCACCTTCATGTAATGCGCATTTCTACAGTAACTTGGTTTGTAAATGCTGTAAAACTATTATCTTTCCCAAGCCCATCTGTTTGTTTGCAAGTGGCTTACCGTATCTCGTGCCTAGTAATGCAATTTAGTAACTCACTACTGATTCATACATTGAGCGTTTTTCTTGGCCGATATTGCGCTTTAAGCTAAAATCTATTATTACGCATATAATGCAAACATTTCGATATAAACTGATGTCAGGCCTCCTTGGATCACGTTACCACAAAGACGTCTCTGTAGTCGGCTTGAGAGAGAGAGAGAGCCTTGGGAAGTAGGCATAGCTTATGCATCAATTGTCGTCACGGAGGGAAATTTGTTTTCAAATACTCTGCGGAATGATACCACGTTCGGCCAATGAAGATATGGCCAAGCTGCAGCTAATTACACATCCTACAATTTGCAAGTTGCTCTACTGCCTTCATATAATTTTCGTAATCCATGAGCTATTTTTCTGCCCTGCAGTCTTCATTTTTGCTGCTCTTTGGGCTGACTACTTGTACAGGCCGCAGCGCAAGAATGCTGAGGACGCAAACCTAAATTGCTGTTACTTTCCTTTATAGGCTGCAGATCGAGTCAGGCTACAATTTTTCGACAACGTGCGTGCTGTCTGACGTCACACGTAATCTGTTTACCTCTATTCTGTTCCTGGTGGCCTAGAAACGGCTGCAGCCAAGGTCGGAGGCAGGGAAGAGTAGTGAAGGATGGTGACGCTGTCGTGTCAACAATCGAAGGTCGATTTCGAAAACCCCTCACAGCGAAGCAGGCGGCATATTATGGGGCGTGATACGCTGTTCAGTTTTCGGTAGTCGATGTTAAACCTGATGGTACCATACTCACCAGTGACACTGGTGATGAGCAAGTAATGGAAGACTTGGATATGATGTCCTGTTTCAGTATGTGATCAAATAGGATCCATCAACTCGCATCTCCTGCCACTTCCCTAGCTCGCAGATGGAAAGACGTTTGATGAGCGACCAAGAAACATACCCTAGTGCTGAATGGGATGGTCGGCCTTCTGATGGGGGGGGGGGGAGGTGGCGTATGTAACAGTGAAACCAGGAATTACACTCTCAAGATGCATGCACGAAGAGGCAGATGACGAGCATGACACCAAGGCGATAGTGTCTCGGTACAGGTTCTACTAGAAGCTAGTAGTGTTCGCCCCCGTTAACATTATTACACCTATATTACTTGCGCGATGTTGTACTACTGTTTCATTGATAGATACATAGCGTGATAGACCAAAGCATCTGCAAAATGCTTCAGCTGGACTGATGTCTAGGATGCGCACACAGCTACGGCTTGCACTTTGGCTCAGTGGCATGTTGTACCCTACATATCAATGAATAGTGCTTGGTAAAAATGGAGTAGAGATGATTGCTAGGCGCCCCGTGAAATCCTTGCAACAACTTGAACCATATGAACCACACTTTTTTAGCTTTGATATCACTGCGGTGACCTGTCTTGAACCAAATAGCTCATTTGTATATGATTGCCCCAGCGCTACTTTGCAGCGTGAATCACTGCCCCGCTAACGTCAATTAGATATCGTATCAGTTATTCACTTGTAAATGAAAGCGTGATACATTTTTGTTGATAGCTGAAGGCCTTCAAGACGCAGATGTTTGGCTGTGATTGCGACTGTACGTTGTAGTCGGGTCGGGATGTTGGGGCGCCTGGATCTAGTTGCCCATATGCGTACGTCGCACGCACGTACGCTGATCTTCAGCATATCACAGAGCTAATATGCAATGCAAACCAATGTAACATTGACAAGAATTCGACCTTTACCTTTTGGAATACCATGTTCAAAATTATGTTGGCCGGTGTAGCCATTACTTCTTGACTATTTACAGTGTGGTAACATAGATGGCTGATAGTCATGAATAAAGCCGGCCAATGAGACATAATTACATAGTGCAGTAGATTATCCTATACACCCTTATATCCGAAGACAGCCAAAGCTGAACAGTAGCCACTTCTTTGTTGTTCAGTGTGAATGACTAAGTCCAAAACACCGTCAATTGAAGACTTATCGCTTCAAAATATGTTCATGACGTTAGAAAAGAGTCGCAGTTTGGACTACGCCTTTCCCCCATGTATGTGTTACAGCTCCTTAAATAATTAAGCCGTAGGAAAATAAGGAAAAGGGAAATGAAAGTGACGAGAAAACAACTTTTTACTGGTGGGAGACGAGCCATCGTCAATTGCATAACGTGCTGCGTTGCTCTGCTAGTTAAGCCACATTGAGAGCTGTCTCGCCGTCCAATTATTTGTGCATTTGTGTATGCATGCTCAATCTAGCCATGTAAGTGTTAGCTAGCGTCGCTTACATTCATGGCGGTTGAGTAGAGAGCGTGGTGAGCCGATATCGTGGGTCGCCGTGAATGTTTCATGTTCACGCCGTTTTCGCAAATACTTTTGAAAGGACGAGGCCAACCTCAGAAAGAAAGAAACGAAAAAAAAACCTGTGTTTCGAAGCAATGCAACGTTGATGGCATGCCTAGCGAAGTAAACTTGGATTCTACAGATAGATTACACCACGCCAATTGTCTAGCTCCATCAGGTCACAACGCTAGCCCCCGTAGAGGTGGCGTACTGACTATGGCATTGCGCTGCTATAGTCGAGGGCGCGGGATCAAATCGCCGCCATGGCTGCCACATTTCGATGAGGATGAAATGCAAGAACGTCCGTGCACAGTAGATTAGGTGCAAGGTAATGAACTCCAATTGGCCAAACTTAATCCGGAGTATCCCACTACGGCGTGCATCATGAAAATATTGTGACTGTGGCAATCAGTTCCGAATAGAGCAGTTCGTTTCGACTCACAAAATTACAACTACTAACGCAAGCATGACGCAAATTAAAAACAATTTACCAATCACTTCTTTCAACACTCGTCGTGATGTAGCACTTTTATCGCTGTTTTAGGAGTACGTTCATGGGCCAAGGCCATCACGAAAGTCTCCCCATTCCCGTCATGAAGAAGATTACATAATCACCCTGCACGCGCATCTATGGTAAAACAGATGCGTTTAACTCATCTGCACTTCCATGTGTCATCCGCTTGTGGAACGACTTTCCCGATATCCTGGTAGCTGAAGCTAACAAAGAAAAATTCCGTCACGACATTAAATACGCATTTCTTATTTTAATTAACTTCTTGTTTGCTCCGATTCTTGTCCGCACTTTTTTCTCCGCATTGATCTGAGGATTTTCGACTTTGTGTAAAATAGATTTTTTATTGTATCATTATTAACAAAATGTTCTTATAATTTCTATAGTTTTATGCTCAATATACTAAGGAATATTGCCCATTCTTTATATTAAGGACAATTGCCCATTCTTCGAACCTGTCAGGTATTTTGAATAAATAAATAAATAAATAAATAAATAAACAAATAAATAAAAAATAAATAAATAAGTAAAATGCTAGAATATTTAGCAATGGTTGCATCGTATGCTTCCTGGGGCGCGGTCGCCAACAGCAGTAACAAAAACATTGTTTTTCCATACTCGTTGTCAACGGCTACATGAATGCTGGCGTGTGCTACAAGCTGCTCTAAAAAATTTAATTGTAGGGTTTTACGTGCCAAAACGACGACCTGATTATGAGGCACGCCGTAGTGGGGGACGCTGGAAATTTGGACCACCTGGGGTTCTTTAACGTGCACCTAAATCTATGTAGACGGGTGTTTTCGCATTTCGCCCCCATCGATATGCGGCCGCCGTGGCCTGGATTTGATCCCGCGACCTCATGCTCAGCAGCCCAACACCATAGCCACTGAGCAACCACGGTGGATTACAGGCTCCTCTATTGAAAGTACTTAGTTCGAAATTATGAAACTACTGAGAGCAAGCTGGCCAATACTTATGCGTGTGCAGCCATGCAGACTCACGCCCGCTCACCCTTATACCTCGGGGAATATCAACAGTGGACTGTTCGTTTGGAAATAAAAGGCATTGATGGATCTGAAATTGACGAGTCGATAAGCTTCTGTTTGGTATTGTACAAATTGCTCAATGGGGCAACTCTCATAGAAACTTGTCTTAATCAACAAAGACAGCAGGGGATCCCTAAACAGGAATTATCAACGTTACATCAAAGTGAAATTATCAAGCAAATAATTGAGAGGTCAGTAGAATACAAATAATCTTGTTTTGTGGCCTCGGTAAATTTCAAGAATACGTTGAATTGAGAAGAGATTCCCTGGTTATAAAGGTATTGCATAGTAAGGGAGTACTGAAAGCATATGTCAATATCGTAGAATAAATGTAGAGTTATTTACAGCCACTATAATTGTTCACAAAAACAAAACTGAAAATATAATTTTTAAGGAAGATTTAAAAGAAGCCACTTTTCACTGCATGCTCGGAAGAGGTATGCAAAATATAATATTGCGACGAAATTGGTGACAGAGTGAACAGGGAATACCTTGATGTAGACAATACTACGAAGATGTGTGACGTATGATGTAGCTTACAAAGGGGTGAGCGGATTCTTAATCTTCAACAGGCGAGCCGTGGGTCTTGCGCAACTTCTTTTATTTCTTTATAAGTTTGATTTCTGCTCGCAATAAACTGTCTCAAAAATAGGTAGCACTTATCCTATGTATGTATCTTTCTTCTCGTGCAAAGTGCGCACTTTTCTAAAGCTGGCATTGAATTTGAAAACGCTATGGAGAGCGCGAAACATAAATTTTGTCGTATTGCAGTTACATAATGGCTGTACACAGGAACAGAAAGGCAGACGAGGATTATAAATGAATAGATACTGTGGTAAGTTTAGTAAATTAGCTGGAACAGCATTGAGTCGGTTTAAACGAGAGCGGCATCACTGGATATTGCTTGCTGACGTAAGGACGTCGTCCTGCATTCAACACAAATAATACCTGGTAATGAGAGCCTACAATTACACTCACCACATTTGCAGTCACAAACTCCCCCACCAGGGCAGGTCAAAGTTGTGCCAGGATCGCATTTACCCTTCCAGAAATATTGGCTTCGAACGTTTCGAGGAACTGCAGGCATACGCAGAAAGTAAATAGCAAAATTTATGCATAAGTATTGACCTCCAAACAGAGAGCCTGCGGATGCTTCGTAGAGTTAGTGGAATTACATTTGCTTGTGTTTTCTACTGATTCTGAGGATACTAACTAAGGTCATGGACGTATTACCTCCGTATGTACTTACCTTGGGTTAAAATATTTTCGTGTAAATAACAGATTATGTATTCTCGTTGCCATAATTTTACTCCTAAGGCGTGGCTCACATACACAAGTTGAATCCCCTAGTCGAAAAAAAGTGTACCATGCTGGGTGGTGCTGGGTACAGTGGCCCAGAATACTGGCGAGTGGCCAAAACGCCGTGTGAATGCATGGGAGGAGCGAGGGCCTTTTCTTGTGAACTCCCGCGCCGCGCCGCTGCTGTACCGGACCCGTGGGCTTTCTCCGCTGCGGAAGCCGCGTCAAGGCGGCGGACGTCTGCTACGAACCCAATATTTTGGTTTCTATTAGCCAACAAAGCGATAATTTGGGATATATTAAGTACCACGTCACCGCAAGGTAATACCCCAGTGACTCACCGCACACGAGAACGCGTTTGCCGGCTGTGAATGCGGGTATTTTGTCGATTTCTTTCTAGCTCGCTTGGTCAACGCTTACGCGGCTGTTTGAGTAATGCATTCCGCGCACTTACTTGATTTAGTTATGCGTGGAAGGACCAACGTCAACGTGCTGCAGAAGAAAATAAGCTGTAGATCGCGAAGATAACCAGGAGAACGTAGCAGATATGGCTAGCTCATGCTAACGCTTTTGCACCATATCATTTCCTTTCTTTTATTTCATGCATTCAATTTGTTTTACAAGACTGCCTCCCACGCTTTGCTGTTTCTTTATTCAGGCGAAATCCTTAACTGGCCCTTGGGAACTCTCGCGTCTCGTTCATTTGGTATATACCAAAGTATAGCGGGGAAAGGCACAAATCTGTGAATAAGATGAGTGATGGGTCATGGCATTAGTAACTTGACATAATTGCATTCACGTCACGATTCACAATAACAATATGACATGTGGTGCAAATCTGCATTCTTCGGCCGGAAATCCCTCTGTTGGTGAGGGTGCGACGATAAGAAGGTGTTGAATACTAATCTCGATCTCAACGTGTCGAACTTACCCATTTATCACGAAGAACTGGGAACACAGCTAATGGGTAATAATAGTAATCATAATTTCTGGGGTTTTACATCCGAAAATCACAATATGACTGTGAGACCCAGTAGTGGATGGTTCCGGTAATTTAGACCCCCTGGAGTTCTTTGACGTGCGCCTAAATTTATGTACACGGGTGTTTTATGCATTTCGCCTCCATCGAAATGTAAGCCGCCGTGGCCGGGAATCGAACCAGCATCCTCGAGCTTAGCAGTTCAACCTACCAAAGCCACTAAGCTACCACGACGTGTAGGTAAAGGGTACGCGAGAAATATACGGCGGCAAAAAACAAGACAGACCAAAAATAAAGGAAACGCTAACAGTGCAACCTTTTGTACGTATGCCTCATTTCATAATTAGGAGCCAACGTCAGGAAACGAACGTGATGCATTAGGGATGTCCAACTCGTCTTTCGCCTCTTGTGTTGCAAGAGGGCAAACACTAAGCGAATTTTAACATGAAAGTAACTTTAGGAATATTTATTGCCTATGCTCGCTGGCTTGTGCACAGTAAGTATACTTACTGATCAATGATTACGTACTTGTAGGTAGGTACGTATTGAAAGAGGAAACTAATCACCAGAACATAAACTGTTTATGTTTTACTGTAATTGAAGGTAACTATTTTAGGGATAGGCAAAATCAATAGCGATATTTGTAGTGCATCAAAGCGAGTAATATTCAAGACAATATTCAAGAAAATTTTCCACTCAATATAATGCAAGC
Organism: Dermacentor silvarum; assembly: GCF_013339745.2. NCBI lineage: Eukaryota > Metazoa > Arthropoda > Arachnida > Ixodida > Ixodidae > Dermacentor > Dermacentor silvarum. The sequence continues at coordinate 124,957,587 of NC_051158.1, read as the reverse complement.
ACAAACATCGTCACGCGCCATGAATGCTTGCTAGTTTACGAAAAAATCACACGTTAAGCAATGACTACGATATCATAAGAAGTTATATGTTGGTCATTTCAGAGAGGATTCACGGATTATGAAAATAAGGCCATTTAAGCAATAACCTTTACATAACAAATGAGTAAATGGCTAGGCCAGTAGTAGCTATCTATTCATTTCAATGTAGAAAAATATATATTTGTTTACCTATTTTTGTTTGTTTACTTTTTGGCTGCTATGGTGTTTCTTTCGAATGTTTGAATTTGAAACAAGTTTCGCTCATGGTGAACACCTTAAGGTACATCTTGCGGGAAGTTTGCAATGAAGTTATAGCGTACAGCAAGAATTGTTCGTGTGCGCTATCTCTGAAGCGAAATAACCCAACAATATTGCAGCGTTAGGGCCTTCTCTGTTCTTTCTCTTGTGTCCCTTACACCTTTTGTCTATGCTCTGTTCATAATAAAGTATTGTCGAGGCCAAAAAATTGTCGAATATCTACATATACGTATGGCTGTAAACCACTACTGACAGTGAGTGAAAAGCGCGTAGTCATGAGCGAAGCGGTCACTGCACGCGCGTAAGTATTTCGCATGACTGCGCGAATAATTTACTTTTTTCGCTACTATTATTCTTGCAAGCCTGGTGCTATTGCCCGCGTACCCATGCGAATACCGTTTTTTACGTTGTTTCCTTGCTGGGGCTCATTTAGCGCATTTCTACGCGCGCACAGTTACCGCATTACCGTTCCCGATCTCTAGCACTGGAGATAGGCCACGCTGCTGAGTTGGACACGTTAGTTTGCGCATTCTCTAGCTGCCCAAGCAGAACGACAACGCTCAAATATGGTAAACTTCATGCAGCACCACACTGTTGAAGTTAAATATACTTTAAGTGTTTTGCGTGGAAACATGAATGCAAAAAACTACAGCGCGTAGCCGACGACCCTCGCTTTCCGTGCACTTCGCGAGTGCGAAACGTCCACGGGTCCGGAGCAGCAGCGGCGCGGCAAGGCCCTCGCCGGAGCCGGCGCTTTGGACGCTTTCTAATTATTCTAGGACACTCTAGTGCCGGGCAGTATCGAAGATACAGGTAGCCTAGTTACACTTTGGGTATCTTGCATGTGTATCCTGAAACGTCTGGCAAGACGTATATCAGTATCTGTATTTCCGATACATGAAAGAACGTATAGTCTACCCAGTGGCGTACCAACTATTGCTCGAGTAGGGGAGGGGGGGGGCAAACTGTAAACCCCCTGACCCTCCTTCTCTCTCTCTCTCTCTCTCTCTATATATATATATATATATATATATATATATGTCATCAGCCTATATTTATGTCCACTGCCGAACGAATGTCTCTCTCCCTGTGATCTCCCATGACCCCTGTCTTGCGCTAGCTGATTCAAACTTGCCCCTGCAGATTTTCTAAATTCATCCCCCCACCTAGTTTTCTGCTTTCCTGGATTGCGCTTTCACTCTCTCGGTATTCATTCAGCAACTCTAATCGTCCACCCGTAATCCATCCTGCGCATTACATGGCTTGCACAGCTCCATTTTTTCCGCTTAATGTCACCTAGAATATCGGCTATCCCCGTTTGCTCTCTGATCCACACCGCTCTCTCCCTGTCTCTTAACGTTAGGCCCAACATTTTTCGTTCCATCGCTCTTTGTGCGGCCTTTAACTTGTTCTCGAATTTCTTTGTTAATCTCCCAGTTTCTGTCCCAATGTCAGCACAGGTATAACGCAATGATTGTACACGTTTCTTTTCAACGAAAGGTGGTAAGCTCCCAGTCAAGATTTGGCAAGGCCTGCCGTATGCACTCCGGCCCAATTATATTCTTCTGTAAATTTCCATCTCATGATCAGGGTCCCCTGTGAGCAATGGACCCAGATAAACGTACTCCTTTACAGACTCTAGAGGCTGACGGGCGATCCTGAATTGTTACCTTGCCAGGCTATTGAACATTATCTTTGCCTTCTGCATATTATTCTCCAACCCCACTATTGTTCTTTCCCGGTTAAGGTCCTCAATCATTTGTTGTAATTCGTCCCCATTGTTGCTGAATAGGACAACGTTGTCTGCAAACCGAAGGTTGCTGACATATTCGTCATTGACCCTCACTCCTAAGCCTTCCAAGTCTAAGAGCTAGAATACTTCTTCTAAGCATGCAGTGAATTGCATTGGAGAGATTTTGTCTCCTTGCCTGACCCCTTTCTTGGGAGGTAATTTCTACTTTTCTTGTGGAGAACCAAGGTAGCCGTGGAATCTTTGTAGACATTTGCGACGATATTCACGTATGAATCCTGTACTCCTTGATTACGCAATGCCTCTACGACTGCTGGTATCTCTACGGAATCAAATGCCTTTTCATAATCTATGAAAGCCATATGGAGAGGTCGATTGTGCTCCGCAGGTTTCTGGATTACCTGGTTGGTCACATGGATATGATCCATCATAGGATATTCCTTCCTGAATCCAGTCTGTTCTCTTGGCTAACTGAAGTCAAGTGTTGCCCTGATTCCATTGGAAATTATCTTGCCGAATATTTTATGCAATACTCAAAACAAGCTAATGGCTCTATTATTATTCTATTCTTTAACGTCTCCCTTCCTTTGGATTAGTATAATGTTGGCGATCTTACAGCTCTTTGGTACACTTGAGGTCGTGAGTCATTGCGTATAAAGAGCCGCAAGTTTTTCAAGCATGATATCTCCTGCATCTTTGATTAAATCGACTGCTTTTCCATCTTCTCCAGCATCTTTTCCCCTGGTTATGTCTTACAAGGCCATTAGAAGGAGCCTCTGTACCCTGTTCATCGCTACTTCAAATGAAGGTAGCTTGGTTGCTCCGTTATTCCAACTCACTCATTTCATGCTACGTCCATATTTCATGGCTTCCTAAATGGTTCCCATGTTAAAGTTTCGAATATCCCTTACTTTTTTCTTGTTGATCAGTTTTGACAGTTCAGCGAATTCTATCTGATCTCTGGAGTTTGACACTTTCATGCTTTGTCGTTTCTTTATTAGGTCTTTGTTACTTGGGAGAGCTTACCTTCTGTTTGCATTGATGCCTTACCTCCCAATTCAATTGATGCTTCTGAGATCAGCCTAGTTACGGTATCATTCATTACCTCTATGTTATCTTCATATTTCTGTTCTAAAGCTTCATGTTTGTTTGCGAGCACCAGCCAGAATTGATCCGCCTTTACCCTCACTGAATATAAGTTGGCCTGTTTCTTCTTCACTGAATTTACTTTTTTTCCTCTTTTCAGATTAAGAGAAGTCCTAGACCTCACTAACCTGTGGGCCTTGCACTTTACCCTACCTAACATTTTACATCATGTACTATGCTGGGATCGGCAGAGAGTAAATAATTCTATTTCATTCCTTGTTTTTTCTCTTGTAAAAAATCTGGCCATGGTACAGCACGTTTCTGCTATTTCTGAATAGTAAACCCCGTGCAAGTTTGTCCATTTTGACAAAGGACGCAGGGTGCGCACACGCAAAGCAACAATAAAGCGCCGCAGCCTCAATAAGACAATACTCCAGCGTCCGTCCATCAAATCATCACTTCAGCCACCATATACCAACCCTGTAACACGGGGCGACCTTGCTGCGGGAGTCAGCCCGTAGATCCAGCGGGCGCTGGTCCGTCGGGTACGGGACGGGACCGCAGCAATTTCTCCTAAGGTTTCGATAAAAAAGTTATGTCCCTCACTCGGCTGTCTCAGCCCCGATGCAATGTACCGTGCGAAGGAATGGTAGTGCTAACGTTCTCGCAGGCTGCGAACAATGGCGCGCAAGAACGGCTCGAGCAAACACGTCTTGCTGTGCGTTCTGTGTACTACTTAGAAAGGCGCAAATGATGCATTCAAGGTAGAATTTATCGTCACAGCATGATTGTCGTACGCCGTCATGATACACAGCGAATATCGTTAATGAACAAAAAGAGCACAAAAAGCATCGCTTAGATAAATTCCCACAGTCCGTGGGATATTCTCAGCAAACACTTTTTTCTGCAACGATACTCTTTTGTAGCTTGTCTGCTCGCTTGCCAAAAATTTTAGTTTTTGCAGCGCTTGGAATTGCAAAGGTTGTGTGGTTTAATGTCTCGAAACTACCCAGTGCGTTATAAAGGAAGAAATCGCAGTGGTGAGCCGGCTACCGCGGCGAGTATCGGTCTCGGGACTTGTTGCTCCGCAATACAACACCTTATAAAGCTATTGGCTACCTTGGTAGGTAGCATGAAGAGTAGGTTCATAGTTAAAACACAATATTTTTTAATTATCTGTAAGGTGTTCTTCGAAAGAATTAACTTTGAACGTTGTTATTTTCGAAGGAATCATAGAGCATACATGGGAAAGTAAGCGCTTACCGCAGTCCGTGGTGAAGGTCGTGTTCCTTTGAAGGCAGGTTAATTTCTCCCCTTCGTTGCATCGAGGAAATTCTATAGCACATTGTATCTTGGCTGAGAATGTACTGTTTTTGCTAATGCAGCTGACTCCCGCTGGATCTGAAGAAAGAAAAAAAAAGCAAATTGCATATGGGGACCCACCGTGGTTGCTCAGTGGCTATGGTGTTGAGCTGCTGAGTGCGAGGTCACGGGATCGAATCACGGCCACGGCGGCCGCATTTCGATGGGGGCGAATGCGAAAACACCTGTGTACTTAGACTTAGGTGCACGTTAAAGAAGCCCAGGTGGTCCAAATTTCCGGAGTTTCCCCCTACGGCGTGCCTCATAATCAGGTCGTGGTTTTGGCACGTAAAATGCCATAATTTAATTTTTTTAATTTGCATATGGGAATTGACAAAATGGGAAAACACCTCTCCCGAAATGCGTCGCTGGGTGCACCAACGTGACTCCGAACATCAGAAAACAATGACTGATATCTTGACTGATATCAATGACTGATAGCACCTGTCAATCTGCCTTTCTGCCTCTCTCTTATTAATTATTTTGATCTGTATAGCGGAACTCCAAGATTTACGTCTCATTCGAGAGTCTGTGTGCTGGAATCCTAGTTTTGCATAATAAATATTTTTGCATTCTAGTGGACAAATGTAGTTTATCGGAGTTCATTATTAATTATAAAATTTGGTGCACCAAAGGGGCAGGTGCATCCATTAACTTCATCAAAGCAGCAACAACGGGGACGACATGTGCTTCAACATACGAGCTTCGTGTACTTGGTGGATGAGCTCATCAGATGTGTTTACTTGTCTTTCTGTTTGTACTATTGCGGTATTGTCAAGAGCCAGAGAACGCCCGTAATTACACCTCTAGCTTTGCGGTCAGAGCTCTGCATTCAGAGCTGGCATAGAGATCAAACCATTAGCAATACGAGTCCAAGCCCTAGTTTCTATTTCGAACCCCAAATCATCCGTGTGCGATACTGAGAATTAGATGCAGGAGACTCAAACCGAATCTACCGGCAGGAAGCAGCCAGGACGATGCCCATCCGACGGCAGCAAAGAGAACAGCAAGCACACAGACCCTGAAAACCTGTCAAAACGCGACCATCAAAACTAAGCCGAATCATTCTCGACCTGTTCGCGCCTACCCCAGCTGTATTTGCCAATGTAGACCATTACTTCAGTTGAGAGTGTGAGTGCCAAAGCAGTCCATCAAGTAACTGCGGCAATCTCTAAATCCAGCAAGCGCCGCATTTCATGTTCCAGCGATGAGCGAGTGGTCCGTAGCATTATGCCATCTGGCAACACAAATAAACGTACGTGCAGAATATTTGAGTACAACATGGAACAATCGCGGGACTAGAACTCATCCATGTGGTATTCCACATATCATCGTAAACGTTACATAGCTACATCTAGACGGAGGAGTCCTCATAAAGAAAGAAGAACTGCATAATGAGCAGACACGAAAGTCAGGCGAATCCACGAGAAGATTTCAAGTATAGGCTTCTTGCACATGTAATACGCCAGCTTAAATTATATGGCAAGCCAGGTGTTCACCCGATGGCAGCGACTATCCACAAGGACGCTGCACAAACATTCTGCCAGCCTAGGTGCTTATTAGTCGGTGAAATGCAACCTGCTCACAGTAACAAACATTTAAAATAATCGAACCACCAGGTCAGACCAGTTTACATCGCGAACTCTTGTAGCTTGCGCACTGCCAGGGTGTATGCTTGCCATGTTTTGGGATTTGTGCCGTCTGGTTACACGACACCAGAATAACCCCGAAAATCCAACCGACCTTCTGGAGTCAAGCCACCATTCAACGGCTAGTCCGTGCATGTTTTAACAAACGTCATAGGGCATAACCTCACGTCCATGCTCAAAGCACACTTTGCCCTTTTCTCTTGACCCTCGTAGCTCAATAAAACAGACGACGGCTGAGTCCCGTCAAGGTCGCCTTTGCCTGAGATTCTTCCTGCATGGGCTGGAGAGACGGATAAGCGGGTGAAGGTTAGAGGTTCGCTGTCAAAATTTAAAAACAAGGAACGTGCTAGCTATGGTGCAAATATTGGAGGGTCGGGTCTGAACGCCAGACATGCACTAGGGTCCGGGCAGCTCTACACACGCGACGACGCTCTCATCTTAAGTGTAACAGGTGAAGGTGTGATACTGGAAGCAAGCGGTCACAATATTGCAGACACCGCATGAAGAGCCAAGCCTGGCCTAACCTTGATAAATGTCGCTTACTCCATAATCGCAGAGCCAACACCAATACTGATGCAAAGTTACCAATGGTAAACAGATATGCGTTATATGTTTTAATATAATTCGGGTCTTCTGTTAGACGCGCGGGACCGACAAGCGCGAGTGTGCGCGTGATTGGAGCACGGGTCACGCGAGGTCAGCCCCAGGCAACGGGGCCGATGAGCTGATCGGGATATCACAGCAGGTGGAGGTCTCACTGTGAACTGCGGATCGAGTGCCGAGCCACGTTCCGACCTCCCAGCTAGTGACCCTGATGGGCCGGACTTCATGCCGGCTTTCATTTGTGTCCTCGGAGACTGTCCTACAGGCCGAAATCATATCATGCCGAGGCCGGCCTGGGCCCCATCTTCCCCAGTACGTCTGGCTGTCCAGCGCCCATACATTTCCCCACAATAGTGGAGATATACTTGCCTGATTTTGCTGTGGTCACCGGGACAATCATCAGGATGGTGAACAGAGCGTACCTAGAGGTCATGTTATCTGAAATAATATTAGGAACATAGTATAAAATCGTATAGCATTTGCTAAATTGTAGCAGTTAGATTACAGTATTTCGTTTCAAAACATTCTGACCATTCAGAGCTCCAAAGCTGTTCGCCCATGGTCTAATTCTATGGCTTTGATAGCAGCAGTACAATGGCCTGTAGTTCAAGGCCATGGTAAGTTGTGTCATGTTTGCACAGCTCTGAAACATGAAGATCCCTTAGTATCTTTCTCATCGGCCACTTAATCTTTAGTGGGGATATATGCACACAATCTGCCTTACAAATTCATGTCTTGCTGCATGAAGCGGCAATCAGTAATGGCTGCAATAGTTCCAAATTAATTTTTTTAAGTACGCTGGTAAGATGAACGTAAACCTGAGCTTAAATGCCTTTTTTCATTAGAATAGACGCCATATCAAATGCACCTTTGTTTTTGCTAGCATTGAAACACTGGAAAGCACGGCCTACACAGGCACCGCTCAAACAAGAATGCCGAATCACACATTTTTGCAGATATAAATGGCAAAAAAAGCGCTATTTGCACTATAAAAAGTCACCTAGGCGTATATTACGCAGCTATAAAATAAGGAATAGAGCAATCTAATCTATTTGTCATAACCTGCATATTCTTCTTACTCTGATGTGACGTGATAAACTACATAGGAAAAACAAAGGCTATTTAGATGTATGACAAACCTATGGTAGAGCCGTATGCTGAGCTGACTGTTCCGGATTTATTAAGTGGGCTTATGCCACGTACACTGAAGAAGCGGCTCGCTTTTGCTGCCATAAAATGTTGTTACAGATGCACAAAGTGCTTTGTGCGCTGCCGCTTCCCGCCACCTGACAAGTAATGCTAAAGTACACATGTTCGGCATATCCAATTCTTCTCTGGGAAAATTCACGTGTGTTCTTTTTTGCAGTATGTACGCTTCTTATGGAATCATGAATTTTGCTCATATGGCACAATCCGTTGTAGCAAAGCCTGTTTGTGGACGAAGAAATTATTTTGTCGGGAGAAGGGCCACGTGCTAAACGTGGCTCTTTAGTCTCAGGGGAAGCGTTACCTCAGCGGCCGGGAACTTTAGCAGTTCTATCGGTGGAGAGAGTACAGGAAGGACAAACGGTCACGTGGAATAAAATTATAGCGTTTAATTAGATTGTTACGTAAGCAGTAGTTACACTAAGATACTCGACAGCAAAACGTGAGCGCAGTTCCTGTGTCTTTTATCATGATATCGCTTGCCCAAGGGAAGGAATCAACCATTATCCAGTGCACACTCGCTTGGTGTTGAGTTGTCCGGCCAACATCAGAGGGAAGTGGAGGCTGTTCCACACTGGGCACAAACACATTCACGAGCGCATAAGCGCAGACACGCAAATACATTTATAATCTTCATATCTTGAACTGTTTGTCTGTCTTGCTTACTTGTTTTTTTATTATCTGTACCCACTCTCCTGCTGAAATGCTTCGGCGCTGCAGGCCATGTTGTAAATAAATACATGTGTGCTGGTGGAATCACTTAGTTTTCAGTGTTTTGGAAATAACGTAAATTGTTCGTTTTCCGAGATACTGGCAGAAACAGTTATCGCCATTGTTGGCCGCGTGACATTAACACTCGATCCATTGAAAAGTCTCAACACATGTAGTTAGATACTGAGTTATTGTGCTCTAGTTTTATCCCTTACAATTGCCTATTGTAGGCCTTCTTGTGATTTAGGTACTTTTAGACGAAAGACCGCAGTAATGTTACTTTTGACTGAGACAGCAATTAAGGGCTTGAAATTAAATTTGTTTTGTTCGTCCGTCGATGCCTGCATTATGTGTTCTTTACGTTGAAGGTGAACATGGTCGTGACCGGCGTTAAGTTTGCCTGCAGACAGCCGCCTGTTGCATCGGCTTCACCATCACCAAAGGGTGAAGACAAAAAAAACGATTGGTTAAACCAGCCATGTAAACAAACATATCACCAAAAAAAGCTACTCGTATGAGAACTGAATTTTGACCTGCACAGTGATGCCAGCGAGTGCATCTCTGTTTTGCGTTATCTATTAAACAATCAAGACATAGTACCTGAAAATATACTGCAGTATATTGTTAGTCTACATGTCTTCTATGCGCTTCTGTTGCTAATTAAACATTGAAACTTAGGAGAGAATGCTCTGCTCTCAAACAAGTGCAATATCCTTCCTACCCGCCGTGATTGCTCAGTGGCTATGGTGTTGGACTCCTGAGCATGAGGTCGCGGGATGGAATCCCGGCCACAGCGGCCGCATTTCGACGGGGGCGAAATGCGAAGACACCTGTGTACTTAGATTTACGTGCACGTTAAAGAACCCCAGGTGGTCCAAATTTCCGTAGTCCCCCTTTACCACATGCCTCATAATCAGATCGTGGTTTTGGCACGTAAAACCCCATAATTAATTTTTTTCAATTTTTTTCCTGCAGGAGCCAATTGTTATAATACGTGCGTTTCAAGTGCACGAACTAGGGAGTTAAGCACCCTCATAGGCCAACTAATAATATCTCAATGGAGCAGTGGGAGGCACAGCTCGCCCGTTCCGACTTGGCAGGACAAAAGTCCTTAATTAGCTAGGTCAGGCAGGCGGCAGAGGCCAGTGGGGCCCTGGACTGAGGGGCTCCGGCCACCGCTATACTTCAAATATTTTCCAGCCAAATAAAGTGTCTATATATATATATACAATATTCTGTTCGTTTGACGCCTTCACATAGGCTTCACTACTGAAAGTATGTGGAACAACCTGAATGAACGACTTTCCTCACAAATGCAGCGTGGACTCGACTTGGAGCTTCTATACATACACACAAATCCCCAGCAATTCCGAGATTTAATTCTGACGAGCCTATAAAAGCCATCCCTTCGGATAGACGGCTTTATTGGGTACCTTTTCATTGTTAACTGTGTGATTATAGCAGTAAGTAGCTATCACGTCTTACGGGATAGTGCCTCATCTGAATTAGCAGGAAGTTTGCAAGACTCTTTAGGGACAAACACCAGGCGAGGTAGAAGCACTCACAAGGATGGAAGCGAGTGAGCTGCATTTCAGGATGTCTGCAGTGCAGGTCTACTCCCGTGATCTAAATACTGTACCTAATCTACCAAATGGGTGAAGGGCACTTGTTGCGTGGTAGTATTACTTCAAGCGAACCTATACGTTGCTTGAGCCTCGTCAAACCTTCACTGGTTAGTACCCGGGAACCAAAATGTTCCTTACAACACTGCGGAAGGCGGAAATACGTTGCCAGACAACGTGGAATACACCTGACAAGGAGACTTGGTTGCTATCTGCGCAAGAAGGCTGACGCAATAACAAATCCAGGTAAATCACAGGTTGATATACATGAAAAAAAAAACATTTCACACGCACCACGCAGCCACGTGGTAATGACTGTACTAAGTAGCACATAAAGCCACGTGCGCCTTAGCATGAGCTAACAATCTGTTATATGGCTGAAATAATTATTCTAGAAAACAGTGCTCAAGAATTGTCTACGTTTAAACACACCCAAATCACTTTGTGCTACTCCAAGGGAACAAATACATCCACCAATCCCACAAAACAGCAGTGCAAGTAGCATTTGCGTAGCTAGCATGTTATTTTTCATAAATTATGATAGCTTGACAACACTGTGTAGTGTGAAGTGTTTGGTGCTGTAAAAATAAATAAAGACGCCAGACATTTAGTAAAAAAAACCGCTAAATTATTCGTTAGATGGAGTTCTGGCTTACCTAAACTACGAGGCGAAGATATTAGCGGCAAATCGTCTTGGCTTGAATATTTCTCAGCACAGGTAATAATTAAGAAAGCTACCTTCGCTGAGCCTAATGACACTGCACAGTCAGCTTTCTTCTCAATACAATGTGTTTTATGATTCAAATACTCCTATTTAGAATAAAAAATATATCACTCTGTTACCTGAAGAGGTATGTAAGGTATGTCTCATGTCAGGATGCCAGAATATAATGATAATTTCAATGTAAATCAGTGATATATCAATCCATGCTTGTTCCTGTCTTAAAAAGCCCCGCTAACATTCAGTAAACTAAAAGCAAAACCTTAGTGGAGCATGTGCTAGCTTGCCACGAAGGAGGTGAAGTGCATTAGCATACCTTGGAATATGTAACCGCAACGTGGCACTGTTTTTCAAGCGACGGTGCATACTTGACTTCGTCTGAGGTTTCAGTAAGCCGGGTGGCCGGGCTGGTCCGACGGCGAACTAAAAGACATAACGGCTGCTACAATGTCAACAAATACAGCGTATGCGTAACAGTTTTTACCAAGATGACTACGGGTGATTTTCTTGAGAGCGTGAGCTGCTGCGGCGTCATTTAATGTGCATTTTTTAAAATTCTTGCACTTCTAACTCTAGCTTGTTGCAACGATGTTTTCCGCGAACAATCAGCATTCTAAGTCAGTGAATTTTAAGCAGTAGGGAAGTAAAATTATGCAATCATGCTAGCCACTACTCCACATCACTACGCTGTAGCGGAGGACGCGCACAGCTATTTGTAGATACATTTGTGTTTCTGAGGCTGTCGTTTTATGACGATCGTGCACCGTCGGCGATCGTGCGGGATACACACATTGTTTGTGTTGCTGTTACCGATGCTTAGGTGGTTGGTGACAGTAGATGTAATTAAATGAGCATCAGTATACGAATAGCTCTTTCACAGCTGTCATGTGGGGCGGAAAGGTTAAATGGAGTAGGATTACGGAGCATGGGGGCTGCACGAAAAGAAAAACTGCTTCGCCAGGCAAATGTGGTTCTTTAATATTTTCTCTTTATTCGCTATGATGCGGCTGCAGTCACTGTTTAACCGGGAACTCGGTTTTGTCTGAGAAACTTTCAACCTCGTTCAGAAGGTTCAGTTAAAAACTGATCCGCGCTGTTGCGCTGCCTCGACGGTATAACGACAATATGGCCCCGATATTCTGAGACGTCGAATAAGCGGGCGGGATATTACCAGCCCATCGAAGTTTGTTAAACCGACAAATATTTCCATTCACCTCCGCTGGTCTCAACGGCAAGGCCCTGTCCGAAAGACTGACATACATAGCTTTTGTGAGTATCAAGAAGAATGCTCTCGAAGCGATCCTATTATGCTGTTTCGTTTGTAGTTATAGATTCAGTGTTTATTTTGAAGCAGCAAGGCGCGTCAGTATCTCCGCCCGTGAGCCTACCGTAACAGCATTGCAAATATCGGAAGCTTCACTGCTTTGCACACGCTAGCTTGTTTTCACCTCTTCACCTGCCAGGCGCATGCATGCGACGTTGCAACGAGCTACCGTGGCCATACCTGCAGTGCCGTAGAGCTTAAAGGAACGAAGGGAGGTAAGAAATCGAGGCGTCATTAAAGAATTTATACTATGGGGCTTAGCGTCCCGAAACTTCTGTGGATTACGAGGGACGCAATAATATAGAGCTACGGATTCATCGTGGCCACCTGGAGTTATTTAACGAGCACCGAAAGAACGACACAAGCGTTTTTGCATTACCGTTGGAATGCGACAGGTGCGGCCGAAACGCTAAGGTCACCTTGTTACTGTGGCGACTGTCGTTGAAAGTGAACGAATCAGCTGTTTGAAATTGCGCATAACAAGGTGAGATTTTGCCGGCAGGTCGAAGCTTACAACGGTTCCATTCATATACCCTTGCCAGTCGATGACTTCGTCGCAAAATTTACGTGGAATAACCGCAATTTGCCCATTGTATCTTGAGCGGCATTTGTGTGATCAGCACCACCGCAATGAGCACTCTCTGCTATCTGGAATGCAAGTGAATCTCCATGCGCAAGACGAGCCGCATTCATGCACAAACTACTTTTAGTTATCTCAAAAAAATGTGGTTGATCCCTCTTATATAGGAATCGGTATAGAACACGAAAGTGAAACGTGTCTTCACAGAAGTAGTGTAATGTTTATTGCACATTGATATATAATGTCTATTGGTGTTTTGTGGCTAAAGCGCCCTTAGGCGTTGATGCACCCACGCTGACGCCTGGTGGCACGTCTCCTCCATCACGACTACCAACGTCGATGACCATGAGCAACCGTCGTGCATATGGAAGCTGCACTACGCTGCACACTCTAGCACAACGCGAAAGACGAAGCACGTAACTGACACACTAATACAACGCGCAAGACAAAGCACGTAACTGAATCGTCACCGAGTCAAATCAGCGCGTACAGCGCGTCGTAATTGCAGCCTCCGCGATCAACTTCAGAAACATTTTCAGAGCTAATTGCGGAGGCCACGCTCCGCTGTGCTGAGTACGGTGAACGCCACCTAGGTGGCGTTGGTAGTGCTTCTTGATGCCAGCGTCCCTTCGAATGCTGGCATCGAGGCGTCGTAGTGCTGAGACCACCGAAGCGTTCACTGTCGGTGCGCGTTAGTGTGATAATGCAGTACTTCTCTTTTCTGCTCGTAGGCGGCGGCACCGCCCCGAGCAAGAGCGCGGGTACACGGAGGAGTGTTAGATATATAAGGCGCGTCTGTGTAGCTCTCTGCAAATGCGTTTGTGGCGCAATGGGTTAAACGCTCGGCGATCTATCGTCGCGGACCGAGAGGTCGTGGGTTCGATTCCCAAATTTTGCATGTTTGTGGCACTTTTTCGTCTGGTTTTTTTCTTTGTATTATGTTCGTGTACATTGTAAGAACGTCACATCCGTGACGGAAATACGTCAGTGAAGTCTTGGTGGACCCCGGCATAAAACACTTTCATGTTAAAAGAAAAAGAAAGCACAGTGCACACTACAATAAAGTGCATGCCCTGTATTAAGTGAGCACGCACCATTGTGCTGTGTCCAGCAAAGGAAGGTGTGCCGTGAAGTGGTTGCAAGCAGGTGAGATGGACTGCCCGCTAGCATACCTAATTATCTCAAAGGAGAGATCGAATTCGGATTTAGGAGTCGTGTACATTAGTTGAGTGCCTCTGCTTTCGTTATATCAACTGCGCCCAATATGCACAGTTACTAAAAGAACACGTCTTTCTCCTACAACGTTAAGTATGCTTTTTGCGGAATGCCCACTTCATCAGTGTACGCCATCTGAAAGCATGCTGTACATTATTGCAGACACGTACGTTCATGCAGACACAGACAAAGAACATATTTTTCAAAGGAGAATGATTTATTTACAATACAACAAAGGGCAAAGTGCCCAGCATAGCTATACTGTAAGTTTTCAACACATAATAGGGACTTATATACCAAGCTCTGACAGTAACAAATAATAGCCACACTGCTACAGGAAATACTAAAGCAGATAGGCAGTGCTAGTGAATACAGCTGTTAAAATGTGAAACAAGCATAATGCATTAACTTGCATGTACTTCATGCAGTTGCGACCAAAAAAAGTTGGGCCTCTCAGTTCACCGTTTTCTCGTTCATTAAAGAATGTTTTGTTTATAACCAAAACTACGTAAAATGGCAGATAACTACAACATGAGGAACAAAACACACATGTACTAAACTTACTGTAAGGTCACATTTTCTATAGATAAGTTATCTAATGAGAAATTTAGACAGCTAAGTGCTCACCGCTTTAATGAAAAATTGCTATCCATGACTAGCATGAAAAAAAGAAAGAATGAAAACACTGCATGAAAATGTACGAGGTGTGTTCGAAAAGAAACCAAACTTTTGAAATAGCACGCAAATCGGCAGAGAGAACTCTGCGGCTACTGAACGCATGTAGCAGCGGGTTTAGACAACAAACTGCCATTTGCCACGTTTCACTCTGACCATTGCTTGGTGAGCTACAGCCGGCGAAGTGCGCACGTGTGCGCACTTCGCCGGTGCCACGCCCAGTGCCAGAGTAACAACGAATGAGGTTGACGAACAACGTGTGTGTGTGCAAATTTTGCTACAAACTTGGCAAAACTTTCACAGAGACAGTTCAATTGCTTAACCAAGCATATGGGGAAGACTGTATGAGTCGCACTCAGTGCTATGAGTAGTTTAAGCATTTTGAACAAGGCAGAATGTTGGTTGGTGACGATCCCAAGCCTGGACGACCTTCCACATCAACAGATGGTGACCATGTCAAGAGAGTGCGTGCTGTGAGTTGTGGAAATCGTCGTTTAACTGTTCGAGAACTAGCTGACGAAGTGGGCATCAGCATCAGATCATGGCATCCTATTGAGAATGGCAAACTTGAGATTCGTCGTGTCAGTGCAAAATTCGTGCCGCGTTTGTTCAGTGTCGATCAGAAACCCCTGTGTTGAAATAAGCCAGGAACTGCATGCTACTGTCAATGATAATGAAAACTTCTGTAACATCACAACAGGCAATGAGACGTGGGTTTATGGCTCTGATATTGAAACAAAAGTGCAGTCGTCGCAGTGGGTAGGCGAACAGTCTTCTCGCCCAAGAAAGCACGCATTAGTCAGCAAAAAATCAAGGTAATGGTGGTGTTTTCTGATTGGCAAGACATAGTCCATCAGGAATTTGTACCACGTGGTAAGATGGTAAACAAGGCAGTCTACTAGGAATTCTAGCGCGTTTGCGGGTTGCTGTGTGCAGTAGGAAGCCTGAATTGTGGGAAACCCAGACTTAATTGTTGACAACATGACAATGAGCTAGTTCACGCGTCGCTTCTTGTCTGCGGCTATCTAGCAAAACATCACACTCTCGTGCCCCATCCACCGTACTTTCCAGACCTAGCCCAAGAAGCCTTTTTCCTGTTTCCTGAACTTAAAATCACGTTGAAAGGACGTCGTTTCCAAGCCATAAAAGCAATTTCAAGACAATGCGACATGAGACCTACGCGCCATCACAGAAAAAGTGTTCCAGGAGGCTTTCCAAAAATGGATGAGACGATAGGAACAATGCATTGCCAGAAGAGGGGACTACTTTGAAGGGAACATGCATAAAATGTTGTACAATAAGCAATAAAGATGTTAAAGCAAAAGTTTGTTTTCTTTTCGAACACACCTTGTATGTATTTGAATTGAAGAACTTTTTTGGGAGCCAAGGAACATAAAAAACTTTTGTCTTGCGGAGCACACTCTGTATACATGCCGCAGTGGTTGGTTGAATGCAGAGAAATCCAAAGTGAAGTTTTTTATGTTTACATTGCTAACAAGAGAAAAAAAGCATTTTTAAATATTTGTTTCATTTTAACATAATTGCTCCGTCATCACAAACACATTAGATATCATTCATATATATTCAGAGTTATTTGTCCTGATGACTCCTGGGCCTCCAGGTGACCGTCGTACCTGGAAAGAAAAATAAATGCCACTTAATGTTAGACGATTCCAAAAACTGCTTCACCTTGTCCCTCTTAAAGCTATGTTTGTTCAATAGTTGCTTGAGGCCAATATAGTAGTGATCTTGCAAGAAACAGATCTCAATGTTAACCATAAGCTTCTGACACTGCGAGATAAC